>NC_053393.1:343480194-344171725 GCF_905171765.1 Bufo bufo | reverse complement strand
TATGGAGGGGTGGGGACACTTCATTGTGTATATTGTGTGTATGGAGGGGTGGGGGACACTTCATTGTGTATATTGTGTGTGTATGGAGGGGTGGGGGACACTGCATTGTGTATATTGTGTGTATGGAGGGGTGGGGGACACTTCATTGTGTATATTGTGTGTATGGAGGGGATGGGGGACACTGCATTGTGTATATTGTGTGTATGGAGGGGTGGGGGACACTGAATTGTGTATATTGTGTGTGTATAGAGGGGTGGGGACACTGCATTGTGTATATTGTGTGTATGGAGGGGTGAAGCACACTGCATTGTGTATGGGGGGGAGGGGGGACAGTGACTACATAGTATATAGTCAACATAGATATGGCTGTAATATAGCTTAGATAGATATAGGTGTCATATATGACCCCTATATCTATCTAAGCTATATTAGATACATACACAGAGCTGCCTCAGAGCTTAGATACACAGAGCTGCCTTAGAGCTTAGATACACAGAGCTGCCATAGAGCTTAGATACACAGAGTTGCCATAGAGCTTAAATACACAGAGCTGCCATAGAGCTTAGATACACAGAGCTGCCATAGAGCTTAGATACACAGAGCTGCCATAGAGCTTAGATACACAGAGCTGCCATAGAGCTTAGATACACAGAGCTGCCATAGAGCTAAGATACACAGAGCTGCCATAGAGCTTAGATACACAGAGCTGCCATAGAGCTTAGATACATATAGCTTAGATACACATAGCTGCCATAGAGCTTAGATACACAGAACTGACATAGAGCTTAGATACACAGAGCTGCCATAGAGCTTAGATACACAGAGCTGCCATAGAGCTTAGATACACAGAGCTGCCATAGAGCTTAGATACACAGAGCTGCCATAGAGCTTAGATACACAGAGCTGCCATAGAACTTAGATACACAGAGCTGCTATATAGCTTAGATACACAGAGCTGCCATATAGATTAGATACATAGAGCTTAGATACACAGAGCTGCCATAGAGCTTAGATACACAGAGCTGCCATAGAGCTTAGATACACAGAGCTGCCAAAGAGCTTAGATACACAGAGCTGCCATAGAGCTTAGATACACAGAGCTGCCATAGAGCTTAGATACACAGAGCTGCCATAGAGCTTAGATACACAGAGCTGCCATAGAGCTTAGATACACAGAGCTGCCATAGAGCTTAGATACACAGAGCTGCCATTGAGCTTAGATACACAGAGCTGCCATAGAGCTTAGATACACAGAGCTTAGATACA
Organism: Bufo bufo; assembly: GCF_905171765.1. NCBI lineage: Eukaryota > Metazoa > Chordata > Amphibia > Anura > Bufonidae > Bufo > Bufo bufo. Next base: position 344,170,459 of record NC_053393.1, on the reverse strand, counting down.
CATAGCTGCCATAGAGCTTAGATACACATAGCTGCCATAGAGCTTAGATACACAGAGCTGCCATAGAGCTTAGATACACAGAGCTGCCATAGAGCTTAGATACACAGAGCTGCCATAGAGCTTAGATACACAGAGCTGCCATAGAGCTTAGATACATAGAGCCTGTGTTTCTGCAATGTGACAGGATGATCTGTCTGTGTGAGGTAGGAGATGATCATGTGACTGGTTTATGAAAAGTTAGGATGTGCAGAGCAGGGTGAGGGGAAGGTCAGATTGTTCACGCCCACAAATATTCATGAGGCAGAGCTCAGGCATTGTTGTTATACGCCCCCTCAGCATGTAAACAAAGCAATGACAGAACCATGAAAAGGTGTGCATATGGGTTTTAACTTGATGAAATCTAGCTTAACCAAATTATATGTACTGTATATCCTGATGGGTTTTAAGAGGTTTTTTTTTATTTTTATTAACTCGGATAACCCCTTTAAGATGCCGTAATCAAGTGAGATCACGGCACCTAAATGTGCAAAAACATGCAGCCAATCAGGACTTCAGTACATGCGCTGAATCTCTATGAAGAAATTCAGAGCATTAATGCTGCAATTCTTATTTTGGCCACCAGAGGGAAGACCAACATTAGAAATGAGCAAAATGCTAATTGTCATTTTTTAAATCGCTTATAGGTCAAAATGAAAAATTCAAAAACATAATTTATAAAATCATTTATGAACCTTAAAATGATGATAACAAATGAAAAAAAATAAATATATATATATATATATACAAGTTTAAATCACCCCCTTCTCCGTATAATAAAAAAAAAGCCTAAATAACACAAAATATAAACATCCTGGGTATCACCATGACCGAAAACGCCCATAACGGAAAAAAGTTTCAAAATGGCCGATTTTCCATTTTTTCATTGCTTCTCTTAACCAAAATTTTTTTATAAAATGTGATCCAAAAGTCACGCACACTCCAAAATTGTATCAATAAAAACTATGAATTGACCTGCAAAAAATGAGCCCCTAAACAGCTCATTAGATATAAGTATAAAAAAGTTATGAAGGTCAGAATATGGTGATGTAAAAAAAATAAAAAATTCTCAAAGTTTACATTTATTCTTATACTATTTACACATAAAAAAACTATACATATGGGGTATCTTTGTAATCGTACTGACCCAGAGAAAGAAGGGCATGGGTCAGTTTTGCCATAAACAAGACACAGTGGGAACAAAACCCGTAAAACGGTGGTGGGATTGTGTTTTTTTTTCCAATTGCACCCCATTTGGAATTTTTTTCCTGCTTTCCACTACATTTTATGCCATAATTAATGGTGGCATTAGAAAGTACAACTTGTCCCGTAAGGAATAGGCACTTATGTCGCTATGTGACTGGAGATATAAAAAGTTATGGCACACGGAAAATAGGGAAGAAAAATGAAACCGCAAAAACTAAAAAAACTCCAGTATCCTAAGGGTTAAATGGGTTTTCCAAGTTATGGAAAACAATATAGCACTGTAAATCTGATGGTCAGCAATATATAACTAAGCTAAGCAAGTTTTAGGCAAAACAAATATCTATTTCCTCATTTCCCTGGTTCTCTTCTGGCCCTTTGTTTACTTGCAATAAAAACAATCTCTGCCCCTCCCCCTGCTCTGCTAAGGGGGAGAATACAAGTGCTGCCCTGAGTGACATGTCTGCCTGCTGGGAGACTCTGCAGCATGTTGTATGTGTAGAACTACAAGTCCCAGCTGTACAATGACACTGCTAAGGGAGTGAATACAAGTGCTGCCCTGAGTGACATATCTGCCTGTTGGGAGACTCAGCAGCATGTTGTATGTGTAGGACTACAAGTCCCAGCTGTATAATGACACTGCTAAGGGAGTGAATACAAGTGCTGCCCTGAGTGACATTTCTGCCTGCTGGGAGACTCAGTAGCATGTTGTATGTGTAGAACTACAAGTCCCAGCTGTATAATGACACTACTAAGGGAGTGAATACAAGAGCTGCCCTGAGTGACATGTCTGCCTGCTGGGAGACTCAGCAGAATGTTGTATGTATAGAACTACAAGTCCCAGCTGTATAATGACACTGCTGATACACACAGGATCTTCCCCCTACCTGCAATGCTCTGCAGAACTTCTCTTTCAGCTCCTGTGCCCAGCATTTGTCTCCTCACTGCCTGTAGCAACACAGTAAACACTTCAGCCCTGAGTCTGTGTAGCTGAAGGGGTTAAGAATCCTGGGAGAGAGCAATAAGCAGCAGCAGTGCAGGGGGCGTGGCCAGCACAGTGACGTCTCGTTTACAGGCTTGTGCACGAACATTATCAGAGCAGGGAGAGAAGCTGACATCACAGGTCATGTGACCCTCAGTGAAATCTGAGAAACCAGCAACTGCAGATAAAGTGAGTTAATTGGAAAGCTGTTACATTTGCCTATTTAGAAACATAGAAAGAACAAAAAAAATAACTCGGACAACCCCTTTAATACTGGGGGTACTATTAGGGACATTATTATTGGGCACAATACTAAGGGCATTGTTACTAATGGGACACTCTTGGGGAATATTATCACTATTGGGGGCACTGTTGGGGGCACTATTACTAAAGTAATTGTTACTCTGAGAGACTTATTAGCATTGGTGGGACTTTTGGGAACACTTTGAGGACTATCTGTATGGTACTTTTATTTTTCAAGTACAATATTTGGGGGCGTTGGGGAGAACAGCAGGCACAGTATTGGGGGTGGCAGTAGAATAACACTTTTGGGGTACCAGAAGGGGGAAGATTATGGAAATGTAGGAAATAGAGATGAGTGAACCAATGGAAGTTCGGGTTCGCCGGGTTCGGCCAAACTTCAGGTCAAAGTTCGGGTTCGGGACAAGAACTTGACCCGAATTTGACCCCGAACCTCATTGAACTCAATGCGGGCCTGAGCTTCACTTTATTATTTTCCATTATAACATGGTTATATCGGAAAATAATAGCATTATTAAGACAGAATGCAAAAGAATATAGCCATTTAGGGGTTAAAAGAAACAACTAACCTTATCCACTTGATCGTGCTGCAGCAGTCTCTTCTATCTTCATTCAGCAGGACCTGACGAAGAACCTGGGATGTGCGCAAAGATGTCAGCGCACATAGACACCATCGCACACATCGCAGGTCCTTTAGCAGGTCCTGCTGAATGAAGATAGGTGACTGCTGCAGCATGATCAAAAGGATGAAGTGAGTTTTTTTAACCCTTAAATGACCATATTCTTTTGCATTCTGTCTTAAGAATGCTGTTATTTTCCTATATAACCATGTTATAACAGAAAATAATAAAATCACTCATACACCGAACCCGAACTTCAGTGAAAAAGTCCAGGTTCAGGTCCGGGTACCCGAATTCGCAAAGTTCAGGTTCGCTCATCCCTAGTAGGAACCCAAGATGCCTGTGTGGCAAACCCTGCAGAAACGAGAAGTACAATAGCTGAAATAATTTTGCATTGCAGCCTGGTCCGAATGGAGATGAGGAAAGAGACATCACTGGATGTAAAAGGTATTTAGTGTTGTATTAAATGTCCAATTCAAATATGCCTTTAGTGGTAGGGCTGGGGGTGTGGGAGGTTGAACACAGAATTTAAATTTTCGCCTCAGGCAGCAGAAAGCTAGAATCAGTTTTGGCCACAACATTCCTAGGACAGTTGTGGACAAACAGGGAACTGCTGCCAATGTAGTGATTTGGAGCAAAGGAACTTTGGACTATGGGAATTTGCTCTTATTGTTATCTCCCTACTTTATTGCACTTTGAAGGGTTAATTTGCACTGGGATTTATGGTGTTGTTTTTAGTATTCCATAGTGTTGAACTATATTTATATGTTCATTGTAAGATACCCTGTTCATTTGCACTGTTATTACACGATAGCTCTACTGCACTGTGGAAAGGGTTAATGCACAGCCAACTAATACTGAGGGACTTTATGACTTTCTACCTATGCAATGTATTGGAGGGAAAAAACAGACACACTGACCTTCTGACTTGTTTATTTCTGTTGTTTATGTCTAAAGATTTGTTTTTGTCTGGAAAAGCGGTTTAGTCATTTCCATATGCTGGTGGATACTGTTAGATGATGATCAGGCTCTGAAGCATGAGGTTGGGTGTTTGTGTGAATGGAGAAGAGTTAGATTAGGGGATGTCATAGGCCATCCTGAAAAGATGTGTTTTAGAGAATGCCTTAAACTGTGGATGTTGGCAATTAACCTAATTGCTTGGGGTAAGGCATTCCTGAGAACTGGTGCAGCTCAAGAGAAGTGTTGAAGAAAGAGAGGTTCAGACTATGGTGGATGTAAGTCTTAAATCATTGGAAGGGTCTGGAGCATTCGCAGGGTGGTAGCCAGAAATGAGGGAGGAAATATAGAGAGGTGCAGCATTGTGGAGAGCTTTGTGGGTGAGAATCAGCAGTTTACTGTGTGGGCAACCAGTGCAATGACTGGCACGGGGCGTAGTGAGGGGGAGACCAATTAATAAAAAGTCATAGTAATCAAGGCAAGAATGGATCAGGGCAACAATCAGACTTTTTTTTTTTTTAACAGAATGTTACAGTATACCTGCTCAGTGAGAAATGAGCCAGCAATGTTACACTGTATAAAAATGATAATGCTTATGGCAATAATGACACAGGTAACAGTGAAGATTAACTATAATAATGATGATGTTCAATGAAACTAAATATAGACTACAGTATAGCATTTAGTATAGTATATACCAGGCATGCTCAACCTGCGGCCCTCCAGCTGTTGCAAAACTACAACTCCCAGCATGCCCGAATAGCCTACAGCTATCAGCCTACAGCAGGGCATTGTGGGAGTTGTAGTTTTACAACCGCTGGAGGGCCGCAGGTTGAGCATGCCTGGTATATACTGTAGTATAGCATATACTACTCACCACAAGTGAGACATGAAGAACTATAACGCTATTAGCGATATTTGCTGTGGCTAAATACAGATCGCATCATAGCGTATGCTAACTGCAACAACAATGTTGACATACAAATAGCTATAACACTATAGACAATGTTCATTGAGACCAAATATAGAAAACCACTACTCACAACAATGTAGGGGACCTACAATATGATGGCCATAAACCCATGTGAATGCATCACTATGAGAAGCAACCAGTTATTTACTCGCAACTCGAGTTACCCAACGAGTCAAATATCGCTAGATTTTTGTGAGTAGTGTATGCTAGTAATAACATGTACATACACAGGGAAAGGTTATAATGACAGAGCAAATATTAAAAAAAAAAGGAATCACTCCTAATCATAAATGGGTGCCAGCCTAAACAACCTTGACCAAGGCACCATGAACAGCATCAGAAAATCCCCAGCACACTAAGAGATTCAGTGAAGAAAATGATTTTGTTTATTCACCCATTCACAACGTTTCAATCCTCACTAGGATCTTTCTCAAGTACCATACTTGAGAAAGATCCTGGAGAGGACTGGAACATTGCACGGTCATGGGTGAATAAACAACACCGTTTCCTTCACTGAATCTCTTGGTGTGCTACAGTTTTTCTGATGCTATATATATTTATTTATATCTTGATCTATCTATCTAGCTATCTATCTAATGCCTTGAAAAAAGTATTCATACCCCTTGACCTTTTCCAAATTCTTTTCATGTTTCACCCACAAGCGTAAACATATTTTATTTGGATTTTATGTGATAGACCAACAAAAAGTAGCAAGTAATTGTGAAGTGTACTGTAAATAAAATACATGGTTTTAAAAAAATTCAATCTGGTAGTTTGGCGTACATTTGTATTAAGCCTTCCTGAGTCAATTTGTAGGACCAACTTTAGCTGCAATTACAGTTGCAAGGCTTTTGGGTGTGTCTCTACCAGCTTTGCACATCCAGAGGTTGAAATTTTTGCCCATTCTTCTTTAAAAAATAGTTTAAGCTCAGTCAGATTAATGAAGATTGTCTGTGAACAGCAATTTTTAAGTCTTGCCACAGATTCTCAATGTGATTTAGGTCTGGACCATTCTAACACATGAATAAGCTTTGATCTAAACCATTCCAAAGTACCTCCACCCCAGTCTCAAGTCTTTTGCAGCCTCTACCAGGTTTTCCTCCAGGATTACCCTTTAGCTCTATCCATCTTCCTATCAGCTCTGACCATCTTCCCTGTCCCTGCTGAAGAAAAGCATCCCCACAGCATGGTGCTGCCACCACCACCATGTTTCACGGTGGAGATGATGTGTTTAGGGTGATGTGCACTGTTAGTTTTCTGTTACATAGGGGGAGATTTATCAAATCGGGTATAAAGGAAGACTGGTTTAGTTGCCCACAGCAACCAATCAGATTCCACCTTTTATTTTTTTAGAACTCTTTTGGAAAATAGAAGATCAAATCATATTGGTTGATAGGGGATCCTAAGACAGTTTTCCTTCACACTAGTTTGATAAATCTCTCCCACAGAGTTTCCCATTTAGGCCAAAGTTAAAGTTTGGTCTCATCTGATCAGAGCACCTTCTTCCACATGTTTGTTGTGTCTCCTACATGACTTGTGGCAAACTGCAAACTGGATTTCTTATGGCTTGCTTTAAAAATGACTTTTTTCTTGCCATCCTTCCATAAAGGCCAGATTTGTGGAGTACATGACTAATAGTCGTCCTGTGGACAGATTGTCCCACCTGAGCTGTAGAGTTACCATGGCTGCTTCTCTAACTAGTGCTCTCCTTGCCTGGACTGTCAGTTTAGGTTGATAGCCATGTCCTAGTAAGGTGGCGGTTGTGTCCTACTCCTTCCATTTTTGAATGATAGAATTAATAGTGCTCAATTAAATGTTCATAGCTTGGGATAATTTTTTATAGCCTAACCCTACTTTACACTTTTATAGAACTTTATCCCTGACCTGTCTGATGTGTTTCTTGGCTTTCCTGATGCTATTGGATCACTAATGTTCTCTAAGGCTACCTTCATATTAGCATTTTGACATTCCGTTTTTAAGATTCGGCATACTGATTTGTAATCAAAACTGAACCATTTTAATCAGGTTTTGAGGTCCTCTGCCAGATCTCAAAACCTGAAACCAAAACACGTATGTGAAAGTAGCCTAAGAAACCTTTGAGGCCTTCACAGAACAGTTGTAGTTATGCTGAGAATAAATTACACATATGTGAACTCTATTTACTAATTAGGTGACTACTGAAGGCAATTTGTCACACTGGATTATATTTAGGGGTATCAGAGTACAGGGGCGGAATGCAAATGTGCAACACACTTTCCAGATCTTTAGTTATTACAAATTTTTAAAACGATGTATAATTTTCTTTTCACTTCACACATACTTACTACTTTGTGTTGGTCTGTCACATAAAATCCAAATAGAATACATATAGGTTTGTGGGTGTAATGTGAAAAAATTTGGAAAAGTTCAAGGAATACTTTTTCAAGGCACTGTATATATAGTTGCTCATCTTTTTCTCCTGCTGCTTGAAGATTGCATTACATTTTTGGTGAAAGATTCACTTTAAAGCCTGCCACAGAGGATTTACAATGACAACCGGTGGATTTTTTTTTATAAGAACCGTTACCTTGTCTAACTGCTTAAGTCATCTGAGGGGTTAAATGATTGGGATAACAGTTATTTCTGATCTTGGTCATTGTGTGTGGGTGTTAGTTATATTACAGAGCTGGCACTCACTGATTAAGGCCTCATGCACACGACCGCGGATCCGCAAAAAATGGAAGCCGCCCGTGTGCCTTCCGCAATTTGCGGAACGGGCGGCCCATTGTAGAAATGCCTATTCTTGTCCGCAAAAACGGACAAGAATAGGACATGTTATATTTTTTTGTGGGGCCACGGAACGGTGCAACGTATGCGGACAGCATACGGAGTGCTGTCCGCATCTTTTGCAGCCCCATTGAAGTGTGGGTCCGCACCCGAGCCGCAAAAAATGGGACTCGGATGCGGACCACAACAACGGTCGTGTGCATGAGGCCTAAGGAAAAGGTTTAGCTTCTGAGCCCACTCAATACACCCTTTCAGCCATTATGATATAAATGTACATGAAATGTTGGGAAGACAATAAACATGTTTTGTCTTGCAGTTTTCACTTCTAAAGGGAAGTGTCTAATAATAACACCAGTAAAAAAAATTCACAAACAAAAATGCTGTGCATATTTCATTGTAGACTTTAAAGGGTTTGGCCACTATCTATTTATTACTAGCTACAAATATGATTGGAACATCACATTCAAGCTAATAATAGGTATTATTAAACCATGGGTGCCAATGTCTGAAGGTTTAATATGCCTGATCGTTGTTTACTTGCAGGCCTGCACAACTACTTACTGGTGCTGCGCTCAGTTTACTTACACTGGGGACAGACTGCACATGTGCTATTTCTCCTGTCCATCTCCAGAGTAAGTGAATGGAGATCGCCGATGAACAGAAACCTCCATATTTTCATTAAAACCATTAAATTAAAACTGAAATCTACACTTAAGGCCTCATGCACGCGACTGTGGATGTGGCCCACATCCAATCAGCATTTTAATGAATCCCCAACGTGTGCCGTCCGCATCCGCACTTCCACTCCATTGCCCAGCAAAAAAAATACAAAAAAATAGAATATGTCCTATACTTGTCTATTTTACGTATGATTTAGCAAACCTCAAAATGCGGAAAACATACGGCTAGCATCCTTGTCTTGCGGATCTGCAATTTGCTGACGGCAAAAATGGTTATGGCAGTGTGCATGAGGCCTAAATCCCATCTTGACTGTTTTGCGTTAAATCCATTTTCCACATGCAACATGTTTCTGTAGTTTAGATTTCAAAATAAATACAAATCAGTCACTCAATGACTAAGCTGCTGCATTACTTCTATAATGATTGCAAACTTTGTATGCATACCTATCTCTGATGCTGATACTGTAATATTGTACCAGGGGATTTCCTCCCGATCCAGTCGTTTTGTTGTCTTAATTACACCATTTTTTGAATCAATTTCAAAAATCTTCTCTTCTTGTAAATTATTATCCATGAAATACCTGTCAAAGTTAAACAAAGTAGTTCATACTCTGTGCACACGGAGAAAAAACAACTATGGTACATATGCTGTCAAGAAAGTTACAACTATGTATGCAGCTCTTTTAGTTATAAAAGCATATGAACATATTTATATAATATTTCATGACTGTATATTTTATGTACAATTTAAGTTACCATTTTCAATTTCCCATTACCCATCTGATATAAATTACCAACTTTATACATATGTCAAGTTACAAAGGTATATGTTTTTCATTCATATGAAGAGGAGAAAAAGCTAAACTAAAAAGAAATAAAGAAGTAAAAGAGGAAGGAAGAGGGTAGAGGGCAATGGATGAGGGAGGAAGAGTATGGAAGAAGAATAAGATCAGTTCCAATCCAGCACCATTTATTTCCTCATTTAACCCTCCTCTTATGTTAGCTTTCTGTTACTATCCATGATGTTAACGGGTCGGTTTTGACCCGTGTCTTAAATCAGCCATAAAATACCCTCTGAACAATTATTTATCATCCAATTTGTTTCTTACCTCTTGGTTACCTTGTTAGGCTTCTTTATCCTTGAAAAGATTGGTTTTAATATGGTGTGACCCCTTAGACCTTTCTTTTGATAGCATACCTCTCATTTTCAAATTTAAAAAATGGTAAAGAGGAGAAGACAAGCAGGCAAAGAGATGGGCCCCTCCCTAACTACAGCTCACAGGTTTGAGAGGTGATTGGCTGTCAGTGTTACTAAGCAGAGAGAGTGTTTATGATTTCAGTTTTGTCACTTATTAGTGTCCTATAATCCTATATTATAACTGGGTCAGAATTGATCCTAACACCATAAACGTCTTAATTTTCACCACAGTATTTTATAATTTAGTGAAAATAATTATTTTTCTATTACATTGTTTAAATAGAGGTTCCTGACAAAGTAAAAAAAATCTTGATGCAATAAACAAATTGATGTGATACTTATAGACATTCAAAACCTGAAAACGGGTCGGTTCTGACGCTAACATAAGAGGAGGGTTAATAGAGATGAGCAGATTTTCTAAAATTCCTATCAGGTCTGGTTTGGTTGAATTGACCAATAGATTCAATTTGTTACGAATAATTTGTTGCTATTCAAATCAAAAGTGCCGTAATTGGTCTGAAAAGTAGTGTATAACACTGAGTTTTTATAGAACTGCATTCAACCCCTTTCATGCTTTTCAACACCAAGAAAGTGTTAATAATGACAAAGTGACACCAACATATATGGCCATGGGTAAACAGATGCTAGCCAATGGTAACAGCCTGTTTAAAAACAAACAACACTATTTTATTTTTTAAATGTATTTTTTTTTTATTATTCTATAAATGATGGAAGATGCCTTCTTCTCTGTCTTCATTACTATAAAATATCAGCTACCATTTTATGAGATGTGTCCCTAGGTGGATCCCCAACAATCTGGATTCATTGGAAACTGAAATTTTGGAATCAATTTACTAATCTCTAACATTTATGTATGTCTATAGAAGGTAGTACAATCTGTGTCGCCACACAGGGCGTCTCACCTGACATTGGTGAATGAATTGTTACTGGCCTAGATGGCCTGGACATCTGGACCTTGCATTTCAATCCTTAACTTAATACTTGAAGCTATAGAAAATGTCAGCTGAACAGTAACAGGCAACTGGAGTTACATTCCCAAGTTTATTCATTAGGCAGTTTTATTCAGACAATTTTCAATGCTAAAGATGTAGAAGTGAAACCTGATGCATAATCCCACTACCTTATCTCACTAACTTAGTTTAATTATGTGCAAAGCTTCTAAAGCTTAAAGGTGGTGTTGAGTTACACTGCTGGGATGGCACGCTATCCAACTGATATTGGTACTGGCTACCTCTGTATGTGTATGTGCATTTGCTGACCACCGATATTTACCTAGTCACCACCATGGTCCTGGGCTCTGTGTTCAGGTGAGCACTGTACTCCCTGGCCGCCTCCATAATTGTCCGCGTCTAGACGCATTGCGGGGCAGATAACAGCAGTATCCAGCTGCCAGAGTCTCCCTATTCACCACCGCAGTCTCAGGCTCTGTCCTTGTAGGCCCTGTCCTCCCGAGACTACACCCCCACAGTTTCCTTCCAGCCCCAAGCTCAGCATGCCTTCCAGCCTGTTCCCTGTAGAACCTTTGTTTAAGGGCCAGCACATGTCACTTCCTGTGATTTAAGGGTTAGGCACATTTGACCGGTGCTGACCTTCCGACAAATCCCAGCCTTTCTGACCTATATAAGTGGCCCAGCCATCTACCCAGATGTCTGAGGTCCTTGTGTCCTGCTAAGGTTGATTTTGTACGTGGTTGTGTTCCTGAACTCCTGACCCGTGCTTGTCTTCTGGATTCTGCTAGCTGTTTGATCATTGCATGTCCTGTCTTGACAATCTTGTTGCTGACCCGGATTGCCTGACCTCTACCTGTGCGGTCTGCCCTGAACCATTGCTTGAACGACTTTGCCACTGCCTCATCCTTAGGTACTGCACTGTCGCTCCTGGTTACAACTCAGTCTGTTGACTATGTCTGTACCTCTGGTACCTTGTACTGGTACCCCTTGGTCTGCTTGGGCCAGCTACTTTGTGTGCCAACCTAACTCAAGAGGTAGCGACCTGGTGTTCTAATGTAAAACAATGGCAGACATTTCCAATGTGCAAGTAAATATCTGAATACACCTCATGGTATACAATTAAATCTGTTCATAGGAAAAAAAGGCAAATCAAACCTTCATTTCACCCTCTTTAAAAAAAAATGATATGTTATGAATCTACATTGTTTTATATTTTACATTAACACTGCATATTTTGCCTTACTTGAAATACTTGGAAAGAAACAGTAACTAAAGTTGAAAAATACATTTTCATGATCTAGTTAATGATAGTATTGTACAGTGTGTGGCATGTACATCATGCATATACAATGGTTGAGAAACTCTGTACTTGCAATTCATTATTTTATTTTAAATCTCAAAATAAAGATTAACACTTTTAACATGTATTCATTATGAATGACACCATCATTCAGATTGTGCTGCATATACTGTATATCACTCAAATGTGGATAAACAATGAAAATACTTTAAGAGAAACCTTACCTCAGAGAAAATGGCTAATAATCACTTCAGGACAATGTATATCAAAATCTTAATAGGGTAATTAGTAGTGCTGAGCGAACCCAAACTGTAAAGTTCGGGTCCATACCGAACTTTACGATTTTTGGTACCCGGACCCGAACTTTGCCGGAAAAGTTTGAGTTTGAGTTCGGTGTTTGGCCATTTGATAAAGCTTGTTGAAAGGCTGCAGGGCAGCCAATCAACAAACTTTTAAGCTGTGTGCCCTTAGAAGCCATCACAGTCATGCCTACTAATGGCATGGCTGTGATTGGCCGGTGCATCATGTGACCCAGCCTCTATATAAGCTGGATCACGTGTAGCACCGCCCATCAGCTCTCAGTAGTGAAGGGACAGAAAGCAGGCAACTGAAGTGAGGGACAGTGTTAGTGCAATTTTTTGTGGGTGCAATGCACCATCTTTGCACTCCTGACACAGAAAGATAATCACAAATCTGGCTGTTAATTCTGTGGGTGACCTACAGCAATTTGTTTGTGGGTGCAATACACCATCTTGGCACCCCAGACACAGAAAGCTAATCATAAATCTGGCTGATAATTTTGTGGGTAACCTACAGCAATTTTTTGTGGGTGCAATGCACCATCTTTGCACCCCTGACACAGAAAGATAATCATAAATCTGGCTGTTAATTCTGTGGGTAACCTACAGCAAATTTTTTGTGGGTGCAATGCAACATTGTATTTGGTACCCCTGACACAAAAATATAATAGTTAATCCGTCTGTTAGTTAGGTGCATGTCATATAGCCATTTATTGCGTGAAGTACACCTGCACTGCACTGAATACGTGACACGGAAATTGTTATAGTTAATCCTTCTGTTAGTTAGGTGCACGTCATTTACCCATTTTTTACTTGAAGTACACCTGCACTGCATACGCGACAGGGAAAATAATACAGTTAAACTGTCTGTTAGTTCAGTGGGTGACCTCAAAGAATGAGGAGAGCATCAAATAAGGGACATGGCCCTGGTCGTGGTGCTGCTGGGGTTGGTGGAGCTCCTTTTGCAGGGAGAGGACGTGGTCGATCTGTGCCAGCTACACTCCCAAATTAAACACCTTCCTCAGGTGCATGTAGGCGACAGAACGTTTAGTGTTATTTTGTAAGCCCCAAGACTGGTGTACGAATGGTGTAGCCAGAACAAGTAGAGGTGGTAGTAGATTGGGTGGCTGACAGTGCCTCCAGTTCCTTCACATTGTCCCCTGCTGAAAGCACAGAATTGGCACCTGCAGCCCATGGGCATCTGTCTTTCACCTCACCCCCTTGCAAATCAGCCAAGCAGTCTGAGCCCCAAGTCATGCAGCAGTCTCTTATGCTTTTTGATAACTCTGCTGACAGGGTTTCCTAGGGCCAACCACATAGCCCTGCTCCAGAAGTGGAAGAGATTGAGTGCACTGATGCCCAGCCACTTATGTTTCAGGATGTGGACATGGGAGGACCACCGCAGCACATCTCTGATGATGACGAAACACAGGTGCCAACTGCTGCCGCTTTCTGAAGTGTGCAGACCGGCAAGTAGGGCAGGGTTGAAGAGTGGGTGGAAGATGATGTGGAGGATGATGAGGTCCTAGACCACACATAGAATCAAGATCATGCGAGTGAAGTGTACAGTTCAGAGGAAGAGGTGGTGGTCACACAGTACAGGCCACACAGCAAAAGAGGGAGCAGTGTGCAAAAGCAGAGTGCCCGACCCGTAGACAGTACACCTGCTACTGCCCCCCACACCCAGGGACTGAGCACACCAAAGCCAGCTCCAAGGAGTTCCCTGGCATGGCAGTTCTTCAGACAATGTGCTGATGACAAAACGCGAGTGGTTTGCACTCTGTGCAATCAGAGCCTGAAGCGAGGCATAAATGTTCTAAACCTGAGCGCCACCTGCATGACCGGGCATCTAAATGCAAAGCACGAGCTGCAGTGGAGTAGACACCTCAAAAACCATGAAAGATCTCAGGCTCCTCCTGGTCTCTCTTCTGCTGCAGTCTCGGCATCTTCCTCTACCTCTGGAGTGACAGTGGCACCTGCCACCCCACAAACAGAGGATGTGGCGCAATGCCACCACGTCCATCACCGTCACCAAGCATCTCAACAATGTCCCATGGAAGCGTACAGCTGTCCATCTCCCAAACACTGGAGAGAAAGAGGAAGTACGCCCCTACCCACCCGCGATCCCTGGCCCTGAATTCCAGCATTTCAAAATTTCTGGCCTTTGAAATGCTGTCATTCCGTCTGGTGGAGACAGAGACTTAAAAAAAAAACTTTTGGCGGTGTCTGTCTCACAGTGCGTGGTTCCCAGCTTGCACTACTTTTCCAGGCGAGCCATCCATGCCATGCACAATCAGGTGGTGGAAAAAATTAGGTGTGCACTGCGCAACGCCATCAGTGGCAAGGTCCACATAACCACCGCTACGTGGACCAGTAATCACGGGCAAGGACGTTATATCTCCCTAACTGCACACTGGGCAAATGCAGTGGTGGCTGGGCCTGAGGTGGAAAGCAGTTTGGCGCATGTTCTTCCACCTAGGATTGCAGGACGTTTCTCTTTGCTTCCTGTTGCCTCCTCCTTCTACTCCACTTCCTCCTATACCACCTCCTCATCTGGTCGGTGTAACACCTTCACCACCAACTTCAGCACAGCCAGGGGGAAATGACAGCAGGCTGTTTTGAAACTCATCTGTTTGGGGGAAAACCTCTCACCGCGCAGGAGCTGTGGAAAACATGGAACAACTGACCGATGAGTGGTTGGTGCCACTGAGCCTCAAGCCAGGCCTGGTGGTGTGCGATAATGGGCAAAATCTCGTAGCAGCTCTGGGCCTAGCCGGTTTGATGCATATCCCTTGCCTGGCGCATGTGCTGAATTTGGTGGTGCAGAGGTTTCTGAAAAATGACCCAGATATGTTAGAACTGCTGCAGAAAGTGTGGTCCGTCTGTGGGCACTTTCGGCGTTCTAACCCTGCTGCTGCTCGCCTGTCTGCGCTGCAACGTAACTTTGGCCTTCCCGCTCACTGCCTCATATGCGATGTGCCCACAGGGTGGAACTTCACCTTGCACATGCTGGAGAGACTGTGCGAGCAACAGCAGGCGATAGTGGAGTTTCAGCTGCAGCACGCATGGGTGAGTCGATCTGTGGAACCGCACCACTTCACCACCAACGAGTGGCCCTCCATGAGGTTCATGTGTGTTGTTTTGAGTACTCCACCAACATGGCCAGTGCTGATGATGCAGTCCTCAGCGCAACTATCCCACTTCTATGTCTCCTTGAAAAAAAGCTTTGGGCAATGATGGAAGAGGATATGGCACAGAAGGAAGAGGGACCATTTCCATGGTTATCAGGCCAGTCATTCACAAGTCGCTCAGAGGGTGGGTTCCTGCATTAACAGAGGCCAGGTATACAATTGTCCAGCCACGGCACAGTTTTGGAGGTATGAGGAGGAGGAGGATGATGAGGAGGAGGAACAGTGTTCACAGCAGGGTAGCACCCAAAGCAGCTCATGGGCATCACTGGAGCTTGGCTGAAGGGATACAGAGGACACAGACGATACACCTCCCTCAGAGGACAGCTTGTCATTGCCTACGGGCAGCCTGGCACACATGAGCGACTGCATACTGCAATGCCTGCGCAATGACCGCCGAGTTACCCACATTCTAACCAGTGATGATTACTGGGTGGCCACCCCGCTGGATCCTCGCTACAAGGACATTGTGCTGTCCTTAATTCCATCACTGGAGCTTGATTGGAAGATGCGTGAGTACAATCGCACGCTGGTAGACACGCTGATAATGGCATTCCCACCTAACACCGGGGGCTGAGTGGAAGCACAAGGCGAAGGCAGAGGAGGAGGAAGAAGTCGCCAACACAGCTGGGGCACCGCCAGCACCTCAGAAGGGAGGAATGTGGAAAAGCTTCGCCGAACATGCGAACATATGGCGTTGTCCACCGGCGCCATATTCTTTTGCATTGTGACGAACTTTGGACCCATTAAACATCCATCAGGTGAGAAAGGACAGCTAATTTAGACATTTCAGCACATGGACACACCCCCTACCCTATAAATAAACCCAATCTGGCAGCCATTTTACATTCAGTCTTTTGCCAGTGTAGGGAGAGGTTGCTGTGTGGAGTAGGGACAGACTGTTAGGGACACCAAACACTAGCTAATAGGGCCACAAAAGTCCTTTTAAGGACTAGTATAGACGTGCTATCGATAGGTGTGACATACTGAGGGTTGTGATATACTTATAATATACTTTCTAACATAGAAAGTATATTATAGTGCATTTGTATTGTGCAGCAGTTGTGTGTGGTTCCGCTGCGATACTGCAACTATACAGAGGGACAAACGCTATTGGAATAACTAATTGCAACTGGTGTGATATACCAGTTGACCCCCGAAAAAACTGATCGAGGCAGGGGTGTGATATACCTATAATATAATTTCTATATAGTGCATTTGTATTGTGCAGCAGTTGTGTGCAGTTCTGCTGAGATACCTCAGCTATACAGAGGGACAAACGCTATTGGAACAACTAATTACAACTGTTGTGATATACCAGTTGCCCCCCCAAAAAAACTGATTCAGGCAGGGGTGTGATATACCTATAATATAATTTCTATATAGTGCATTAGTATTGTGCAGCAGGGCTGTCAGAATGCAGCATTTCCAGGCCTTGCTTCGAGAGATGCTGCATTCTGCTGTTGCGGGTGCTGGCAGAGAAATTTCCACCCACAGAGAAACAGTTGCGGGTACCAATCCTACCACACATGCAAGAAGAGGGCGGTTTGAAGATGTGTTGGTCACTTCGGACATGAGATCATTTTTGAAGCCAACCCATCGACAGCCGCCCTCCGGATCCAGCCTCAGGGAACGCCTATACCGACAGGTGTCCGACTACAATGGGTTAACGGCCGATGTGGACGCTCTGAGAAGCGAGGAACCACTTGACTACTGGGTGTGCAAGCTTGACCTGTGGCCAGATCTGGCACAATTTGCCATGGAACTCTTAGCTTGCCCCTCGTCCGGTGTCCTGTCCGAAAGCACGTTCAGCGCAGCAAGGGGGATCGCGACCGATTAGCGCACTCGCCTAGCTCACGACAGTGTGGACTACCTCACATTTCTAAAAATGTATGAGGCATAGTTCTCGGATTAATTCAACACCTGTGACAACCACATTTAATTGAATTTCACCTATTACCATTGTTTTGTTTTTTTTCAATAGGGGGATTTCGTTAGCCATGTTTTTAATCCAATTTTATATTTTTTGTTCTTTTTAAACATATGTATTTGACATCTATTTGTACTGGCCTGCAGTAAAATTGATATCCAATAACCTTCTAATATACCTCCAGCCACATAATCATTGATGTTTTCTGTACGGTGAATGCCGAATGTTTAAAGCCTATACTCCACTGGCCTGCAGTAAAATTGATATACAATGACTGTCTAATATACCTCCAGCCACATAATTTTTTCTGTACGTTGAATGCATAATTTTTGGGGCCTGTAATGTAACTGGCCAACAGTAAAATTGTTATATGTTGACCGCCTAATGTACATCCAGCCATATAATCACTTGATATTTTCTGTACGGTGAATGCATAATTTCTGGGGCCTGTAATCTAACTGGCCTGCAGTAAAATTGTTATACGGTGACCGCCTAATGTACATCCAGCCACATAATCACTTGTTCTTTTCTGTACGGTGAATGCATAATTTTTGGGGCCTGTAGTCCACTGGCCTGCAGTAAAATTGATATCCAATGACCGTCTAATATACCTCCAGCCACATAATCAATTGTTCTTTTCTGTACGGTGACTGAATAATTTTGGGGCCTGTAGTCCACTGGCCTGCAGTAAAATTGATATCCATTGATCGTCTAACATACCTCCAGCCACATAATCACTTGATGTTTTCTGTCTGGTGAATGCCTAATGTTTGGGGCCTGTACTTCCGTGGCCTAAAATAAAAATTTTCTAGTCTCCAGCAGGGCACATTTTTGAGAGTTTCCCTTCAAGATACATAAAAATGGCCCCTGATTAAAATACTTATTTGTTGTGGGAATTTTTGCCATTGATTACCCTCTGGTATGTCACTGTCCATGTTGTGGAACGATTTGTGCAATTATGGTAAGTATTTGGTGGCTACAAATATGACCTGAGGGTTTTTCAGGTTCGCCTGCCATTAAAGTGAATGGGGTCTGCCGCAAACTTGCGGTTCGCGAACATTTGATCACGTTCATGCGATCGCATTTGTGAATCGTCCAGGCCGATTTTCGTCCGTTACTAGTTCTGATAACATCTATGTGGAAATCAGCTGGCGACGGTATAAAAGGAGTGTGCTTCTTCTTGGGACTAACATCAACATGTAAGGTTGAGTTCATACTTGAGTTATTTGGTCAGTTTTGGCCCTGTGACTGCCCTATTAAGTGAATTGTGCAGTGATTCTAAGAGCGACGCCTGTCATCTGCATGTCATACGGACTCACAGTATTATTTCACTACCAAAGTAGACTCCCTATACGTGTTACTACAAGGCACAGTGTTCTACACCACTATAAATAGGCTCTGAGCAGCCAGGAAATAGACATTTTTTTATGTAATTTGCCGCAAACAAATTCGGATCTAACCAAATTTTTCCCCAAAATTTTGGCGAACCGGCTAATCGAATTTTTGAAAAATTCGCTGATTTCTATAAAACACAGAAGGAATATTCAAACATAAAAGGTTTAACAACATTTCTTCTAGTAGACTATGAATTTTCTGGTATTTAGGAATGCAGAAAATAGTTATCCCCCCTTTATTTTCCTTCCTATTTACAACTTTATCTATACATACCATTATGGGCATATGTAATGTACTGGGGAAATGAAATAAGTATACATTTTGTATATTTGTGTTATAAGATTAATCTTTTAGGTAAAAAAAAAATTGTATTTGCATTTATATCCCGTATTCTTCATTTAATAAAACATACTTTAATGGGGGAAATGTCAGTGCGTCTTATGGGGTGAATACTAATGAGCACTTCCATCATAGAAGTGCTTATTAGTACAGTAGGACCAGGGAGCTGTGAATATAGTGCTCCCTGTGCTTACTCTGTACTCACCGCTTCCTGGTCTCCTCCTGCAAGCGTCAGATGCTATGCTGTGACCTGTGCACAGAGTAAGGATGTAGGCACGCACTGTGATCTCATGCTGTGCGACATCAGGTCACAGCACGGCATGGAAGGTGGAGCACTTTATCTGAAGAGCAGTGGCTTTTGGAAATGGTGAGGTGAGTTGATTAATATTTATCTGATCTGATGTCTGATTTAACCCTGGGGTCTGATCTGAGGTTTTATTAACACTGAAGGGTATAATCTGATGTCTGTATGGGGTATTATTTACACTGGGTGTCTGAGCAGAGGTCTTATTTTGAATCTGAGCTGCAGTCCAATTAGCATTGGGGGTACAATCTGAAGTCTTTCGGGGGTCTGATTAACATTGGGGGTTTGACTAGAGGTCTAATTAAAATGAGGGGTCTGATCTCAGGTCTGTTTGGGGATCTTCTTAACTTTGGGGGTCTGAGGTAAGGCCTGATTGGGGGTCTAATTAACTGGGAATCTGATGTCTGTTTGGGGTTTAAAACTATTGAATATAGTGTGATATATTAGTTTTTTTTAGAATATTCGTCATTTTTTTCCATCTGAAGTCATGATTCCTCCCTGCTTAAGTTGCTTGAGGGCCAATGACTCATTGGCCCACAAGCAAGAAGCAGGGAGGAATCATGTGTTCAGATGGGAAAAAAAATGCTGAATATTCGTCATTACGAATATATAGCACTATATCCTATAGTGCTATATATTCGTTTTTGACCCACGCCTGTATTGAGCGCATAATATTTGCATATTACGCAATCATTACCATGCCGATTTTCTTGTAAAAAAAAGAATGTAGAATATAACGAATATACGAATTCACGAATATATGACGAATATTCTACAAAATAGTTGCGAAATATCACGTATTCAAATATGACCCCTGCCGCTCATCACTAACATTAAAGTGTGTGTATAAAAAGAGGCAAGAATCTGCAGTACGAAGACATGGAGGTTACCTCTGAGTCTGACACCATGCTTTAGAGTTAGGAGTCACAGCATTCCCCCTGCTCCTTCTCCTTGCAGTCCCAGAGAAGTCTTTACGTTGCTTGTTCTCAGCCTTCACTGGCCCCTCTTATAGGGTTGCCTTTTTTGTTTCAAGAGGAGGCAACAAAACCCCAACATGCACTATGGAAGATATTCATGAGAGTCTCTCTGTTGATGACATTTTTGACAACAGTCAGTGTTTGGACTACCATGAGGAGGAGGAGGAGGTTCAAGAGGAGATGGGTAACCACATGCATAGCTGTGTCGGTGGTAGTGGTGATGGCACTTTTAACCAAGGAGGTGCTCGTATGGGCAGTGGTAGTGACAGTGGCACTCTGGACAAATACAGTGCAGGGAATTGGTAGAGGGACCATGGAGCTTACTATGACATCACAGTTTCAGAAAAATAGTGGGGATGGTGGGGACGATGATTGCTGGTGGTGTAGTTGCTGCCGTACATTTTAGTTGTGGTAATGGTGGTGCAGGTCTGCACTTTTACCAAAATGTATACCTATAAGGTTGGGTTTGCACTTATGTTATTTGTTCAGTTATTTCCATCACTTATTGTGAGCCAAATTCAGGAACCAAGCCTATTCTCGGATTAGGTATCATGAGTAGATCTGCACCTGTTTTGTGGTTTTAACCTGCACCTGCTTTGGGTTAACAATAACTGATGAGGATAACTGACCAAATAAGTGAAGTGTGAACTAAGTCTAATAGTGATGCATAGTCATTCGAATTGGAGTGATTCAAATGCATGTGTTTGCACTGCCACAACATTGATTAAAAGAACATTTTGTTTTGATTCAATACTTTATTGGTATTTCCACCATGTTTTTGTTCCACTAAAGAGTTATTCGGACATAGCTCCTGCAGGGGCATGAAACTTTTTTTGCTATATAGAAGGCTGCTTTAAGGTTTTCTTTTGAGTTAGCTAGGGGTTAGCTGGAAGTTTTGGTGGCCTGCACGATGATGTGCATGTCCATATACTGGCTACGTATGCTGATGCAATGCACAGTGATATACACCCAGATACATTCTCCCTAAAGTTTAACAGCAGGACGGGATATACCTGATTTAATTTGCTTTGTGACAAATGAATTCGGAACTAATTGAACTCCTTTAATAAATCTGGCAAAGCGACTGAATCAAATGTTTGAAAACCAATCTCATCTCTAATCAACATGATTGAGATTTTTTTAATGTGCTGTGCTAGGCTGAGGCAAATCAACAAATGGAATCCTATCACCTCAACACCCAGGTTCAGTCCCATCTGGACTTTAGCCTTTCTCTGGGTCATACCATATTTCCTGAGCCCATGAACTTCTAGGTACTGTACGTATACTGGAACACTTGCCTGAATTGGCTCGGGATGCTCTCTCTGTTATCTCTAGCCCTGCCTCCACTGTCATCTTTGTAGGGGGTTTTAGTGCTGCTGGGCCATTGTGACAGCCATATGGACCAAATTGTCCACCACCAATGTACAAAATATCACTTCAAAATTAACGAGGCATGGATCCATGAGGATTTATTACACTTAACCGGCTGAGGTAAGATTTGCCCTTGCTGATGGTGCCCCATCATGCCACTGTTACTGTCTGCTTACCCACCATCATGTTATGTAATGTTATGTACCATATGACTGCTGCTGCTGCCATCATGCCACTAATACTGTCAGCCTGCCTACCATAACGTTTCATACCGAATTACTGCGTCCGGCATCATGCTACCGCCGCTAACTGCCTGCCTACCATCATGCACTCTATGACTGCGGCTGCCACCACTACAGCTGTTATTCCTTGCTGCTTAGCTCCTACTGTCACTTTCATTACCCCTACTGCCACTAACATTACTTTTATACAGTCACCACTACTACTACTACTGCTACTACTACTACTACACCTTAACAGCCACACACACATATACTGCCATTTGTTTTCATGCTGTGCTGCTACTGCTGCTGCTACTATTGCTGCCACATGCATCTATTACCCTACCCTTTCCATATCCACACTGTACTGATGCTGCTCCCAACTAATAGAGAGACTTTTTCCAGGCTACTTCAGAATAAGCCACTTTTACTTCTGACAATTAATTATTGTGAATGTCTAAATATAGGCAGGCATTCAGTCCCTGTTAGGACATAATTTTTAGATTCTTGTGCAGAATGAGCCATTCTTTCTTCTAACATTAACATGTATAAACATAATCAGGGATCTGTTCGTGTTGAGGCATAATTTTTGGATGGATGCTTGCTTCCAACAAACCAGTGTAATTTTAAACACAATGTTTGTTAACACTGTCAAACAATGGTTTTACCCATAGCTATACTGTATGTGCCAGTGTCATTGACATTATTTGCAATTGCTGTCTTTACATTTAAGAGCTTAGGGAGGAGGAGGGCACAAGAAAGAGATGAAATATTAATTTCATTATAAATCTGATTCCTAAGAGACTAGAGGGTGTTATATACCGATTTCCAGGGCAAGTGGATCAACTTTTATTCATGTAAATTTGATTTGGCCACAAATCAAATTTTGTCAAAAGTTTGACACAAATTGTAATGCAAAGCATCAGATGTAAGTATCCTCACAATATGTAAAACTAACAAAATAGACAATAGAATTGAAGATCTAAAAAAACTAATTTTGCATACTGATCAATGTCCTTAGTTATATCTGGATTTGTATGATTTTTTTTATTTTTTTGCTTAATATGGAAGGAAGGAATGAATGGACAGAGGGAGGGAGGAATGAAAGCAGGAAGGATGAATATGGCTTATTTATTAAATTTTTATAGCAAATACCAGAAGAAGCTATTTCAGTTTGTTATTATCTCTTCACTATAATTTTTGTATGCATCACTATCTCTGCATCGCTTTCTATGGCAGTTACTTTTTGATATTGTGAAGATAAAATATTAAAAAGTGCTGTGGGGCTTGCCCAAGGATAGTGGGCAGTGGCACAGGGGCGCCAAGGTGAAGAAAAAAAAAAAAGGTGAGGGCGGTTGGATTTGTGCTTCTGCTTCACAGTATCGATATATTGCAAGGGCATATATATCACTGTGTCTATATAGTTAGCGGTTCTATTTCTCAGTCTCAGTATATGGTAAGCCTATATATCACTGTGTCTCTTTATATTTTGTTATATTGGTTCTATTTCACAGTATCGATATATGGCGACACATGTATCACTGTACGGGTATTTAAAAGATAATAAATAATATGGATAGTAATAAATAATGTTAAAAGATTTATATGAGAAAGAAACGGAAGGCGACTTACTTCACCAGGGAGGGAGATATAGGATAAGAAAAATACACCTATACCTGCTCCTCCCCCGCCGAGATCGCTTGTCAGGTAGTATAAACTTTCCTCCACGTCCCAAATGATGGTAGTCAGGGTTCCAAATGGAGAGTGTTTTTATTTCATAAATAGATAAAAGCTCAACGCGTTTCGGGGTGTCTTCCCCTTTCTCAAGAGCAGTGTTGGTTAAAAACACATAACATAAAGTGCATGTAGCCAGGAATATATATAGGTATCTTAATTAAACAATCAAAAAACAATTTACCAAGAGTTTTGGCGGGGAAAATACATGGTCCGATTATGTATAGTGCTTTAATGCATTTCAGAGTATCTTAAGAAGGGAATTATAAAGTGCCTAACAGAGTTCTTGTAGCCTGAGAACCTCTATCAGGCTTAGATCGCTCCTGGTGCGTTCCACTGTGGAACGCAAACACCCTGGTGAGGAGGCGGGGTCTCGAGCGGATGTGCGCCATGCGTTCCACCAGTGGAACGCATGAGCAGGAGGAGTCAAAGGAAAGGTGCCAGCCGGAGGTGGGGCCGTTTGGAGATACTGTATGGAGCGCACCAAGGGGCGGGGCGCTTGGCAGGGCAGGGAGGAGCAGACGTCTGTGTGTTCCAGGCTGGAACGCAGAGGCATCAGTTGAAGTCAGGAAGAGAAACCCGAACATGAATGGAGAATGGGGAGTCCATAGGGACTATAGGCATATAGGGATGGGCTCAAATGGAGTCCTTATATTAAATAGAAAGCCAAATATGTGTAAATAAAGTCCGGATATGTATGAAAGGACAAATGACATGGGTGCTATACCAAAGAATATTATAAAGTATTATAATGGAAAGGGAGTAATAAGTAGTCTCAAGTATTCACATATGGAATGTTCCTGGGAAATTACATCGTGGATGGTGGTTGTATGAGTATAGTTACAATATAATAAATAATAATTATTAAGGAAAAGTAAAGAATAATAGAATAAATATATAAATATAAAATAAAAATAATACAGAAATTTATAAAAAATATATAAAAAAATATAAAAAATATATGAAAAAGTATATAAAAAAATATATTAAAAAAAATAATAAAAAATAAAAATGTATTTAAAAAAATAAAAATTAGACGTGTATATATATATATGGATGAAAATACACATTATAGGCACAGTGGCGCTCGTTAAAAAGGGATAAAAAACTATCAAATTTAACAGGTGTCACTGAGCACAGTATCATGGTTGCTAAAATGAATAATAATAAATAAAAAATAAAAAAAAGATAAAAATTTCCCAATTTCCCAATGTTCAATAATAATTATTATGTTCTAGACATTCGTTAAGGCCGAGGGGGGTAAGAGAATTAAAACGGAAAATCCAATACATTTCTTTGCGGCACAGTAGTGAAAAGAGTTGAGGACCCATTCGATAGGGGTCAATTTCAGAAGGGATGCATCGCCAGAGTGGATTTCTGCAAAGTGTCTAGATACACTATGTTTTGTATATTTTTTGGTGATGTTGGAGCGGTGGGAATTTATCCGGTCCCTCAAGTTCAGTGTTGTCCGGCCCACATATTGAAGACCGCAGGTGCACTCGAGCATATATACTACATTGGATGTGCCGCAATCCATGTAGCTCCGAAGTGTGATTTTTTCCTTTTCGGCAGCGATCTCAACTTCCTGCAGCCCGTCACTAATTATTAAACAGCATTTACACCGTTTGTGCCCGCATTTAAAGGAACCCCTGCTCTTGGCCCTTATGGTGGTGATACCGGTAGTATCGGTGGATACATTAAGTTTGGGGCATGATGGAGCCACCATCTCTTTTAGTGACTTCGCTCTACGAAAAGTTAAGTTTGGTTGGCTGGCCACTGCTCTGCCCAAGATGGGGTCCTTCTGTAGGATGGACCAGTGACGGTTTAATATTTCCCTGATTTTGTGGTGTGCTGAGTTGTAGCGAGTTATGAAGTTATATTTATATTTATTCTCATCCTCTGTT
Source organism: Bufo bufo (assembly GCF_905171765.1). Lineage (NCBI taxonomy): Eukaryota > Metazoa > Chordata > Amphibia > Anura > Bufonidae > Bufo > Bufo bufo. The sequence continues at coordinate 344,144,850 of NC_053393.1, read as the reverse complement.
TGTGGCATTGTAGACAAGTTATTACTTTTGGATTGTTTATTCCTAGGTATCAGACAGTCGGCTTGATTTTCTTTTTCAATTTTTTTAAGAGAGTCGTCGATTAGGCCTTTTGGGTAGCCCTTTTCTAAAAATCTGGTCTTGAGGGTTTCCAGCTGTTTCTGCATCACCTGGTTGTTAGAGCAGTTCCTTCTTATCCTTCGCATCTGACCGTACGAGATGTTTAGTTTCCATTTATGATAATGGCAACTTTTATAATCGAGGTAGCTATTAGCATCAACTGTTTTAAAATGTGTACGTGTTTCGATTTGGTTGTCCTGTATCGTTAGCTCCAGATCTAAGAATGTGGCATGATTAGCGTCTACATGGGCAGTGAAGGCCAGATTCCAATTGTTGGAATTAAAGTTAAAAATATATTGGTCTAAAATATTACGTTCACCTTTCCAAATAAAAATTATGTTATCAATAAAACGTCTATAGAACAATATATTGGGATGGTGTAGGAGGCCAATTGTGTCTTCAAAGGCCCCCATGAACAAGTTTGCATAGGATGGGTCAAATTTTGTCCCCATCGCCGTGCCTCGTTGTTGAATGTAAAATGTGTTGTCGTATTTAAAATAATTGTGATTAAGAATAAACGAGATGGAGTCCAAAATAAACTTTTTCTGTGTCGAAGGCATAAATGGATCTGCTGAAAGGAACCTGTCGACTGCGTTTATGCCCTGTTCATGAATGATATTACTATATAGTGCTGCTACGTCTAGGGTAACCCAGAACATGTCATTTGACCAGGCGATGTCATCCAATAGTGTAATAAGGTGGCTCGAGTCTCTAAGATACGCTGGGAGATGGACAACATATTTCTGTAAAAGGTTGTCCACATAAGCTGAGAGGTTAAATGATAAAGAATCAATACCGGATATGATAGGCCTTCCGGGGGGGTTATGCAGTGTTTTGTGTATCTTCGGGAGAAAATAAAAATAGGGGGTGGACGGGAATTATATTAGGATGAAATTATTTTCTTGCTTATTCAGTGTTTCCAGTGTATGCCCCACCTGTATCAAATCAAATAGTTTTTTCCTGTAATGGTCTGTCGGATCAGTTTTCAGTGTTTGGTAGTAGTTTGTATCCGACAGGATATTCAGGGCCTCTTTGTGGTAGTATTCGGAGTCCATGATTACCACCCCACCCCCTTTGTCGGCATTCTTGATGACAATATTATTATTTTTGGCTAACCTAGTAATATCTTTCCTTTGTTCGCTAGACAGATTGTGGGTGTAGGCTGGTGATAGTTCCCTTTTAGTGGGGGAAAATGTTTTTTTTTTAATATTTATATATTTATTCTATTATTCTTTAATTTTCCTTAATAATTATTATTTATTATATTGTAACTATACTCATACAACCACCATCCACGATGTAATTTCCCAGGAACATTCCATATGTGAATACTTCAGACTACTTATTACACCCTTTCCATTATAATACTTTGTAATATTCTTTGGTATAGCACCCATGTCATTTGTCCTTTTATACATATCCGGACTTTTATTTACACATATTTGGCTTTCTATTTAATATAAGGACTCCATGTGAGCCCATCCCTAAATGCCTATAGTCCCTATGGACTCCCCATTCTCCATTCATGTTCGGGTTTCTCTTCCTGACTTCAACTGATGCCTCTGCGTTCCAGCCTGGAACGCACAGATGTCTGCTCCTCCCTGCCCTGACGAGCGCCCCGCCCCTTGGTGCGCTCCATACAGTATCTACAAACGGCCCCACCTCCGGCCGGCACCTTTCCTTTGACTCCTCCTGCTCATGCGTTCCACTGGTGGAACGCATGGCGCACATCCGCTCGAGACCCCGACTCCTCACCAGGGTGCTTGTGTTTTACAGTGGAACGCACCAGGAGCGATCTAAGCCTGATAGAGGTTCTCAGGCTACAATAACCCTGTTAGGCACTTTATAATTCCCTTCTTAAGATACTCTGAATTGCATTAAAGCCCTATACATAATCGGACCATGTATTTTGGATGACTGGCGGGGATGAGAGGACCGGAGGTGACGCTCCACCTACTTCCGGTCCCCGCCAAAACTCTTGGTAAATTGTTTTTTGATTGTTTAATTAAGATACCTATATATATTCCTGGCTACATGCACCTTATGTTATGTGTTTTTAACCAACACTGCTCTTGAGAAAGGGGAAGATACCCCGAAACGCGTTGAGCTTTTATCTATTTATGCAATAAAAAACTCTCCATTGGAACCCTGACTACCATCATTTGGGACGTGGAGGAAAGTTTATACTACCTGACAAGCGATCTCAGCGGGGGAGGAGCAGGTATAGGTGTATTTTTCTTATCCTATATTTCCCTCCCTGGTGAAGTAAGTCGCCTTCCGTTTCTTTTTATATAAATCTTTTAACATTATTTATTACTATCCATATTATTTATTATCTTTTAAATACCCGTACAGTGATACATGTGTCGCCATATATCGATACTGTGAAATAGAACCAATATAACAAAATATAAAGAGACACAGTGATATATAGGCTTACCATATACTGAGACTGAGAAATAGAACCGCTAACTATATAGACACAGTGATATATATATGCCCTTGCAATATATCGATACTGTGAAGCAGAAGCACAAATCCAAGTAGCAAAGTAGTAACCCTCCATAGACTTACTACACCGCCCTCACCTTTTTTTCTTTTTTTTTTCTTCACCTTGGCGCCTCTGTGCCACTGCTCACTATCCTTGGGCAAACCCCACAGCACTTTTTTATATTTTATCTTCATATTATCTCACAGTGCACTGACGTACACTGCTTTAGGGTGCTGCCTCGGTGAATACCCACCATACCACCAAATCCCATCCCTAATATTCCGTTACTTCTAAATAGTCCTCTTGGCGCTCCAGAGAATATTTTCCCTCCTTCCCTTTTTACTGAGGTTAATCCCCCTTGTTTTTTTCTCTTCTTCTTCAACACTTTTTGATATTATATAGTGATAAAATTAAATTAGACAAAATGCTATTTGTTTACTCAAATACAATTGTGTTTTTTTGTAACTTTCATTTTTATAAATGTTACTTTTAAGTAAAACCAAGTTTACAATATCACACAGTAACATTTTTGAAAAATTGAAGTGCTTAAACAAATCATTTATTGAATAGATTTTGCCATTGAACTGACTAATGGACTAAATGGCTTGTGCAATACGCCCTCGGTTCTTAGAAAAGAAAAAAAATAAACCTTGAGAAGATGCAGAGTAGGAAAAGAAATAGTCACACAAAAGCAAAATGTGAAATGATTGAAGATTAAACACAATGCTCATATTTGCTACGATTTACAACTTATTTGATGTACCTTGAAAACATAATGGCAAGCAAGATAAGACATGAAAAAAAAATAAAAAAAAAATAAACAATCATCATTCCTCAATCTTAGAAAAAGTTATATTTTTACCGATTGAGTGGTTTTGTTGTTTTATCACAATTTTTTTATTTATTTTTTTAAATGTGTGAATGTAGATACATGTACAGTCAGGTCCATAAATCTTGGGACATTGACACAATTCTAACATTTTTGGCTCTGTACACCACCACAATGGATTTTAAATGAAACAAACAAGATGTGCTTTAACTGCAGATTGTCAGCTTTAATTTGAGGGTATTTACATCCAAATCAGGTGAACGGTGTAGGAATTACAACAGTTTGCATATGTGCCTCCCACTTGTTAAAGGACCAAAAGTAATGGGACATAATAATAATCATAAATAAAACTTTCACTTTTTAATACGTGGTTGCAAATCCTTTGCAGTCAATTACAGCCTGAAGTCTGGAACGCATAGACATCACCAGACGCTGGGTTTCATCCCTGGTGATGCTCTGCCAGGCCTCTACTGCAACTGTCTTCAGTTCCTGATTGTTCTTGGGGCATTTTCCCTTCAGTTTTACCTTCAGCAAGTGAAATGCATGCTCAATCGGATTCAGGTCAGGAGATTGACTTGGCCATTGCATAACAATCCACTTCTTTCCCTTAAAAAAAACTCTTTGGTTGCTTTTGCAGTATGCTTTGGGTCATTGTCCAACTGTACTGTGAAGCGCCGTCCAATGAGTTCTGAAGCATTTGGCTGAATATGAGCAGATAATATTGCCCGAAACACTTCAGAATTCATCCTGCTGCTTTTGTCAGCAGTTACATCATCAATAAATACAAGAGAACCAGTTCCATTGGCAGCCATACATGCCCACGCCATGACACTACCACCACCATGCTTCACTGATGAGGTGGTATGCTTAGGATCATGAGCAGTTCCTTTCCTTCTCCATAATCTTCTCTTCTCATCACTCTGGTACAAGTTGATCTTGGTCCCATCTGTCCATAGGATGTTGTTCCAGAACTGTGAAGGCTTTTTTAGATGTCATTTGGCAAACTCTAATCTGGCTTTCCTGTTTTTGAGGCTCACCAATGGTTTACATCTTGTGGTAAGCCCTCTGTATTTACTCTGGGGAAGTCTTCTCTTGATTGTTGACTTTGACACACATACACCTACCTCCTGGAGAGTGTTCTTGATCTGGCCAACTGTTGTGAAGGGTGTTTTCTTTACCAGGGAAAGAATTCTTCGGTCATCCACCACAGTTGTTTTGCGCGGTCTTCCAGGTATTTTGGTGTTGCTGAGCTCACCGGTGCATTCCTTCTTTTTAAGAATGTTCCAAACAGGTTTTTTTTGGCCACGCCTAATGTTTTTGCTATCTCTCTGATGGGTTTGTTTTGTTTCTTCAGCCTAATGATGGCTTGCTTCACTGATAGGGACAGCTCTTTGGATCTCATCTTGAGGGTTGACAGCAACAGATTCCAAATGCAAATAGCACACTTGAAATGAACTCTGGACCTTTTATCGGCTCATTGTAATTGGGAGAATGAGGGAATAACACACACCTGGCCATGGAACAGCTGAAAAGCCAATTGTCCCATTACTTTTGGTCCCTTAACAAGTGGGACGCACATATGCAAACTGTTGTAATTCCTACACCGTTCACCTGATTTGGATGTAAATACCCTCAAATTAAAACTGACAGTCTTCAGTTAAAGCACATCTTGTTCTTTTTATTTCTAATCCATTGTGGTGGTGTATAGAGCCAAAAATGTTAGAATTGTGTTGATGTCCCAATATTTATAGACCTGACTGTATATTTCAAAAATCAATATTATTATCCCCTCATGAATAGCCTCAATAAATGTCATTTCATACATTTAAATCAGTCATTTTAAATGTCTTAAATAAAATTTCAATTGAGTATTAATGAAAAAAAATCCTTATTGTCAAAAGTGTGTTTCTTGTTTGTTTGCACAAATTAGTTCTCTTTCCAAAAATAATACAAAACTTATCTCTAGTGCTACCAGATACGTGGTGGCTATCATTTAAGTCAGTGTTTACAGAGGTTGTCCTGCCATTTATAGTATATTGATGACAATATCAGAGCAGTGGGGGTCCAACACCCAGCACTCTGCCGACCAGTTGTTTAAATAGGAGGCAGCACTCCATGTAAACGCTGCTTCCTATTTATTACACTGCCAATCATCTCAGAAGATTCAGCGGCGCAGTGTAATGACCTATACTGGCTCCAGTCACCTGAACTACACCACAGATGATCCACAGGATATAACACATCCTACAACTAAGAGTAAACAGAACTCGCATGGAGTGCCACCTCCTCTTCAAACAGCTGATTGGAGGGGGTGCCAGGTGTTGTACCTCCACCTATCTGATATTGATGACCTATGTTGATGATAGGTCATCAATATAAATGGAAGGGCAAGCCCTTTAACCTTACAGAATAGCTAGCTTACCCTGGTAGTACTAGATGCTCAGCTTTCTTTTCTTTTTTTAAAAAGAGTTAATTTGAAAACCCAGAGATACATTGTCTGTATATACGACTCCTTATACTGACTAGGAGCAATAGCAATAGGTATAATTTACTAAGATTAGAATACAAAGGTCCAACCAATAGAAATAGGCACACTGGAGTGCTTCCAGTAGAGGTGGATTTTGCAGTTGCTTTTAGTCCTGTGGGCTCTGGGGATTCCTTCTAGTCCAGTGCTGAGTGAGAGGGTCTGAACCTTTGAACAGATGCTCAGTGTCTCTAATGTAGAGATTGCCATGCTCATCAAATACAGAGCACAGATCAAAAGACAAAGTAGGCCAATAAGCACAACCTATAAGCAAAGCCTAAATATCTAACTTCATAATCTACTTTTACTTTAGTGCACTATGTTCTGTAGTCTCTTTCAAATAGAGGCGCCAGCCTCTTCATAACTTTGGTGGATCCTGCGCCACTTCTACATGTAAGACCGCTTTCTTGCTGTCTTACATATAGACCAATTTTCACACCTAAAACAGGCATAGAAAATGATGAATGAGATGGATCCCCTTACCTACCCACACCACGCCCACAATTTTAGAGTTGGCGTGAGTGGGGAAAAGTCACAGATAGCAGCACAACTAACCATTGAGCCGCCATCTGCACCAGAAATATGCCTAATTTAGGCGTATTTCAGATTAGTAAATGACCCCCATAAATGATATACCGGTACTTGATTTTTACCATAAGCGCTAATAAATCTTTAAAATTACTACTCACAATTGTGTTGTCTATTTAGGTGTTTATTACAAAAGTTTTGACAAATAATAAATGCCTATACACATCTTTCCCATGAAAATTTCAAGAAGGGTAATTTATTTTTTTACTTTTCCATTCACATAGCACTTTCTAATGATTTATTATATGCGCTTATATAGCACTACTATATTCTGCAGTGCTTTACAGACATTAGCATCCAATTTAAATGGGCTGGAATTGGGGGGAAAAAACAACAAAATTCTGCCACACTGTTAAGGGTTTCATTTTTATGGCATTCCCTATGTGGTTAAATTGATATTTTACCTTCATTCTCTCGATCAGTAACCAAGCCTGGTAGTGATGTGCACAGGATTTCAGGAGCTGAGTGAAATGAGCAAGACACTAGCCTGGCCTACAGAATGACAGGGGAGGAGTTACTGATAGGTATTTAGCTGGCAGACTCCTTTAAAAGGCCAATATTAATGTTATCTCCTAGTGTTATCTTCATGCAGCAGCAGGTGTGTGTCAGCTACATAACATAGCTGTCAAGAACGGAGGGCACACAGACTGAACACTCACATATTAAAGTCAATGAGGCATCTCACATGTACAATTTTTTTTCATAGCCCATTGGTCAACTGATTGAAAATCGCAGCATGCAATATTTTATTACAATCATGTTGATGTCATATGTATGGGGAAAAAAAACCAGATAAACAGAATGTAGTTGGAAAGAAAACTTATTCAACAAAGATTGAAAATCATCAGTTTTTAGCACATGGACAAATTCTGCATGGCTCGTCTGAATTAGGCCTAATAGTATTCAAAGTCAAATATTTTTTGAGATTGTGGGGGTCATTTATCAAACTGGTGCAAAGTAGAACTAGCTTAGTTGCCCATAGCAACCAATCGGTGGAATCTGGTACTATGGGTAACTAAGCCAGTTCTACTTTACACCAGTTTGATAAATTACCCTCATTTATACACCCATTGATGTAATTTAAAATATAATACTGCACTTAAAGTAATCATATTACTTTTCATATAATGTTTTTATTTTACTGTACAAATATTTTAAAAACACTTTTTAAACTCGTTTTGTGTACACGAGGGGTCAACAGACATTTTTAGAGTTCAAGATAATATTGAAAACAACAACCTCTAAATCTGGATGCAGATACAATATGAACACATATATGACTATGCGCTGAGAACAGCTCAGCTACTCCCCCATCTTCATGCACAATCACTATTACAGATTATGTAGAGCATGCTCACAACATTCTCACACAGAATTTAATGGTCCATGGTCGAATATAAACTAAATTTCTAGTAATGCTGGTCACAACACAAAGCAGCCTATGCAATGACTGTCCTGATAATAATTTAGAGGAAATAAAAAATACACTATTTGAAAATAAAAATAAAAAAAAATTGAAAAAGGAGAATATTTCTGATTATATATTTTAGTTAGGTGTTAAATTTTAAGAAGATTCTTTCAGCATAATTAGTTAAGGTGCAGAACTAAATATAACAAAATTATCAGGTGTGACAAAATCAGTAGCCAAAAAGTGCCCTACTCAGTGATAGCCTTCCCTGTGTGACTGTGCATACACCGATAGCTGTCAGTTACTGATTATGCATGCCCACATAACTCCTTAGCTCAAAAAGAGCAGAGATTTAGAAGACTACACGTTCCTCCTGCTTTATACCATGCTGCCTGCAGATTGCACTGCATTTGATGGTGAGAAATTCCCTTTAACTGCATTATATGCTTTATTTCTGGCTCACATTTAAATTATTCATTTTATTCGACAAGTTCATTTATTTTCTAAAGTATAATTTTCTGTTTATTGTCAATATTAGCTACTTTTAAAAACTTTTCACTAGTACTTAGCTACTGTACGTTCCTTCTAGTGATGTTTGAAGTTATGAAAAATTTGATTTGGCTGCTTCGCCGAATTTCACAAAGAAATTCGTTTTCTGACAAATGTCTTTATTAGTGTTGATCGAGCAGGCCATCATTCATAATATTTTCAAGGGTGTATGATGCCCTACTTTATGTGTAATAAAGGGTGTATTGGAGTGCCGGTTCCTTGTAATTTTTGGAAGCCCTTTTACTTAGTGCATAGGCTTTATGAATGTAGGAGTCCCACTACCTGAACAATTGTACCACAATGTGAATGAGGCCCTGCATTATGTGATATACAGGTTGTATCGGAGTGCCTCTTCCTTGTAATTTTTAGCAGCACTTGCACTTTATATACAAGTAAATATACAGGAAAGAATGTTTTTTTGAATTTTTTCCTCTAAAATCGATTTTATCTTTGGTTTTGTGCATATTATTGTCAGTCTGTAAAAGTGGCGTACTACTTGGATAATATCGTTCCCAGCAGCAACCTGGGAGTCCAAAAAGCATCTAGGCATCCTCCCCATGCTGTTCCCGAACCATTTCAGTGGTGTTTCCAGCAATTTCTGACCTTTTCCTGTGAACCAGACACCCTCGCCTCTTACTGCTCGGGTTCTCCCATTGACTTCCATTGTGCTCAGGTGCTCTGTAGAGCACCCGAGCATCCCAAAGTGTTCTACTCGAGCACCCAAGCACTTTGGTGCTCAATCAACACTAATAAATTACTGTTTCAAAATGTCATTTTGAGAGAATATACAGTTGCAAGAAAAAGTATGTGAACCCTTTGGAATGATATGGATTTCTGCACAAATTGGTCATAAAATATGATCTGATCTTCATCTAAGTCACAACAATAGACAATCACAGTCTGCTTAAACTAATAACACACAAATAATTAAATGTTACCATGTTTTTATTGAACACACCATGCAAACATTCACAGTGCAGGTGGAAAAAGTATGTGAACCCTAGGATTTAATAACTGGTTGAATCTCCTTTGGCAGCAATAACTTCAACCAAACATTTCCTGTAGTTGCAGATCAGATATGCACAACGGTCAGGAGTAATTCTTGACCATTCCTCTTTACAGAACTGTTTCAGTTCAGCAATATTCTTGGCATGTCTGGGGTGAATTGCTTTCTTGAGGTCATGCCACAGCATCTCAATCGGGTTGAGGTCAGGACTCTGACTGGGCCACTCCAGAAGGCGTATTTTCTTCTGTTTAAGCTATTATCAAGGGAAAGGGGCGGTTTTTTTTTAATTCAAAACACTTTTTTTTAACTTTTTTTTAAAACTTTATTTCTGTCCCACTCTGGGACTTCAACTTTTTGGGTCTGATCCCCTCTGCAATGCATTACAATACATCTGTATTGTAATGCATTGCCTGTTCGTTTACTTCAGTGAGTAATACACAAACAGGTTGCCTAGGAGACGCAGCCTGAGGCTGGATCTCCTCGTCACCCGTAGAAGGCAGGTCCCGATGCCGTGCAAGGCATTTGGCAGCCTTTGCATGGCATTGGGCTGCCTTGTCACGCATCGGGTGCCCGCCACGGCAGCGCGGGGACACAATGCGATCACTCACCCGCCGCAAACCACTTCTATGTAGCGGTCAGTGCGGACCGCGGCATAGAAGGGGTTAATCAGCCGGCATCGCTGTAAACAGCGATGCCGGTGGATACAGCAGGGGCCCGACTACCAGGGACTGCTGGACCTCTGCAGTAATGTACGGCGGAATGCATTCTGGCAATGCATCCCCCACCATACATGCACGGCGTTCTGCGTTAAGGGGTTAAGATATCCTCCACATACTGTTCCCGAACCATTTTGGTGGTGTTTCCATCAATTTCTGACCTTTTCCTATGAACCAAACATCCTCCCCTCTTCAGAGCAAGGGGGTGCCTGGTTTAATGCTCGGGTTCTCCCATTGACTTCCATTGTGCTCGGGTGTTCGGTAAAGCACCCGAGCATCCCGAGGTGTTCGACCCGAGCACCCGAACACCCAAGCTCTTTGGTGCTCGGTCAACACTAGTCTTTATTAAGAAGCACATTCCTTTATATGTAGCGGGAGAAATAACAAGGGACAGTGATCGTGTCACTCTCCTCAGATGCTGGGTTGATCACGGCATCTGATAATAAAATTAAGGACTTTCAGGAGGTTAAAATCCGGTTAATCCGGTTAAAAAAAAACATACTCACCTTATCCATTTGCTCGTGGAGAGGCCGTCATGGCCATCTTGATTGAACATACAGTTGGGTCCATAAATATTTGGACATCAACACAATTCTAACATTTTTGTCTTTAGACACCACCACAATGGATTTGAAATGAAACAAACACGACGTGCTTTAACTGCAGACTGCCAGCTTTAATTTGAGGGTATTTACATCCAAATCAGGTGAACGGTGTAGGAATTACAACAGTTTGCATATGTGCCTCCCACTTCTTAAGGGACCAAAAGTTTCGGGACAGAATAATAATCATAAATCAAACTTTTACTTTTTATTACTTGGTTGAAAATCCTTTGCAGTCAATTACAGCCTGAAGTCTGGAACGCATAGACATCACCAGACGCTGGGTTTCATCCATGGTGATGCTCTGCCAGGCCTCTACTGTAACTGTCTTCAGTTCCTGCTTGTTCTTGGGGCATTTTCCCTTCAGTTTGGTCTTCAGCAAGTGAAATGCATGCTCAATCGGATTCAGGTCAGGTGATTGACTTGGCCATTGCATAACATTCCACTTCTTATCCTATCTTTCATTCTCATTGAAGTCTCCCCTACGTACAATAAGCTGCAAGGACATTTCAGTATATAAATCACAAATTGACTATCGCATGTAAACATGCTCCGTACCGGTATTTTTTCACTTGAATATGGATGGGCGAAATGTGTGCCTTTATCACATTCGAGCAGTTTACACAATTGAAACACGGAAAGGTTCCTTGTCTCGGAGAAGACAACACACTCTGCCTCAATTCTGTCTTATTGCTACCAATGTCAGCCCTGACTATTCTGTCTTTAGTATTGTCAGCTCTCTTGTAGCACATCATAGGTGGTTGTTTGAACTCCATTATCTGTGGATATTATTGGGAGATGACATGCCAGTGTTTATTAACCACTCCTCTTATTTTCAGTCCATGGATGATATTTAACAACTAATGGGATGTGTGGCTCTTTTTTAGGTTAATCTTCCTGTGCAGTCTCAACCCTATTCTTCTGTTCCTGCAATAGATGTGTAGGATAACCTCTATCTTTGAATTGTATATATCATTTCATCAAATGTCGTCGCACGAGTCTCTACGTCACTCACAATGGGCTTAACCCTTTGATATTGAAAGTAGGGGAAAGACTTCTTAGTGGACGCTGGGTGGTTACTAGTAAAGGTGAGTAAACTGTTACGGTCGGTGCTCTTTGTAAATACATCAGTATGTATTCTGCCGTCCTCCCCTTTTATAACCCAAGTATCCAAAAAAGAGATTCTTTGGTTGTCATAGTGCAGGGTGAACTGTAACTCTGTCCAAATAGAGTTGAGAAAATCTTCAAATTGCCTAAGGGATCGAACATCGCCCCGCCACACACAAAAAATGTTGTCGATAAAACTACACCAAAAAATACAATGCTGTAAATATAAATGATAAGAATAAATAAATTTACTCTCAAAAAGTGCCATATAGCAATTTGCGTATGGCGGTGCAAAGTTCGATCCCATCACAGTCCCGCGGCGCTGTTGATAAAAGGAATCCTGGAAAAGAAAATAATTCTTCTCCAATACAACCTTTAAAAGTGACCAATGTGCAGTCTTCATCCAAGTCAATGGCACATTTTGAGAGTAAATTTATTTATTCCAATCATTTATATCGACAGCATTGCATTTTTTGGCGTCGTTTTATCGACAACATATTTTGTGTGTGGCAGGGCGACGTTCGATCCCTTAGGCAATTTGCAGATTTTCTCAACTTTATTTGGACAGAGTTACAGTTCACTATGACAACCAAAGAATCTCTTTTTGGATACTTGGGTTATAAAAGGGGATGACTACAGAGTACAATCTGATCTATTTACAAAGAGCACCGATCGCAACAGTTTACTCACCTTTACTAGTAACCACCCAGCGTCCACTAAGAAGTCTTACCGTACTCTCAGTATCAAAGGGTTAGGCCCATTGTGAGTGACGAAGAGACTCGTACAATGAGATTTTATGAAATGATATATACCCAGGCCTTTTTTCTGGTGGAACACACCGTAACGGTGTTCCGCCACCTATTTTCTGCCGACTCGCCCTGCCCCCCTTTAGTTACTGCACGGCCGTTTCTTGGGGCGGGCGGGCCGGGCAGCTGCCCGGGGCGCTGTCAGAATGGGGGCGCCGGCAGGGCTAGGCAGGAGATGAGCGCTGCGCTTCCATTGTGGAAGCGCTCACTCATCTCCAAAGTCATCTCATCTGTATCGCCGACCTCAGGACGGCAATACAAATGTCTGTAATGCGGCAGGGCAGGGAGAGGTGTGTCCCCTCCCTGTTCCTCTGATAGGCTGCCAGCACTAGGCCGGCAGCCTATCAGAGGCCGGTGCAGGCGGCGCGATGACGTCATCGCGCCGCCCGAGCCAGCAAGGGACACAGGCCGGAAGAGGCCTGCATCGCATCCTGGAGGAAGTAAGTAAGTATAAGTTTATTATTATTTTTTTATATGTAAAAATGACAATTCCCGCACATACCAGGAACGCTGACATCCAGGCCTCACCGACTGCTAGTCCGGACAAGCAGAGACCAAGGCACCATGGGTGCATGGGTGAGTGCAATACCTCCCACAATGACCAGACGGTCATGCCCTCGATACATGAGGCACTACAGGGTCTGCAAACAACAGACCAACCCACATCTGGGACTCTGCTAAAAGACATGCTGTTAGCATTTCACCACTCCATAACGGCACAGATCTCAAAAGCGATAGTGCCGATTCTGCCGTAAGCGATAGTCTGCCGTAAGGGAATTGGGAGACAAAATGCAACATGTAGAAATTAAAATGGGAGAATTCGCAGCCTCCCACAACACCCTGATTGACTCCTATGAACTCCTCTCTGAGGAGGTTACTCAGCTTAAAGCAAAAATTGCAGACTTAGAGGATCGTTCCCGCCGGAACAATCTTAAATTGCGGGGGGTCCCAGAAGATATTACAACATCTGAACTGACGACCTACATCCAGAAGTTAATAAAACTACTACCTAACTGTGCAGACCGCGATCTTATAATCGACAGAGCACACAGGGTCGTCAAACCCAAACACCTGCCGGATGATGTACCAAGGGATGTACTAGCCAGGATTCACTTTTTTCACATTAAAGAGCAACTTCTCACTGCTGCACGAAAACTGGGGACTTTACCTACCCCGTATTGCTATCAAAATTTTTGTGAACCTTTCTGCGGCAACGCTTCAGCTTCGCAAGTCTCTTGCCCCTATCACTACCGCTCTAAGGGCACATTCTATAGCCTACAGGTGGGGTTTCCCCGTTAAGCTTCTAATACACAGGGATGGCTCTTTTGTGGTGATTCGGTCGAATGCAGAAGGGAAAGCCACCCTAGCCTCATGGAACATTGCAGTGGAAGGCCTACAGACCTCAGAGGCTCCTAGACGTCACCATACTTCTGGAGAATGGCAACTGGTGGAAAATAGAAGAAGGAAGAAAGCACACTAAAGGGGTCACATCCTAAATCCATTTCTACCACCATGGAGCAGTAGTTTTACTACTCTCTCCTATGGCAATTGGCTAAACTCTTCCCCCTATAGATGTCGAGGCGTCAATCTATGCCTCATTCACCTCCCGTTCTCTATCTTGTCCTACCCTTAGGGTAATGTTTGTTGTGACCTCCCAGTCACTGTTTGTATTTTTAATTTTCCAGTTTTGGTTTTTTATGTGTTTACGGCAGAGTACTATCTTACATAGTAAATACATGATGTGTGTTGTTCACGGCGGGGATTGCACCTCCTTCCACTTCAATGAACTTCCCGCGTTTATAGCAATTCGAGCCACGTATGGTACTAAAACTCAGTTCCTTAAATGTAAGGGGGCTTAACAGCCCGTACAAGCGCAATTTGATGTGGAGGGAGGCTCTCTCTCTGCAATGTGATATCTTTTGTGCCCAGGAGACACATGTAATCGCTGCGGATGCCAACCGCATCAAACAGGTGTTTCCCGGTTATTCTTCAGGCCCACTGCAACAAAAAAAAGCGAGGCGTATTATTAGCAATTAAGAATACTGTTGCATATTCCGCTGTGTCTTCTATTGTCGACCCCGGAGGGCGGTACATTATACACATATGCTATCTGAACAATATACTTTATACCCTAGTTGGACTATACGCGCCCAATGCGCATTCCCAACGTTTCCTTCACAACCTATTTAACAAAGTACAGTCTGTGCAGAAAGGAAGGGTCCTCATATGTGGCGACTTCAACATTGTTCCAGACACATCCTTGGACTCTTCCTCCCCTGCGAGACGAAATCCTTACTCATTGATGGATCTCCTATCCAAATTGTCCTTATACGATATTTGGCGCTTAAACCATGCCATGGAACGAGATTATACATACTTCTTCCCTTCTCATCTAACATATTCTCGTATCGACTTTGTTTTGGTGGACAGAGCTTTTCTGTCAACCATTACAGACTCTGATATAGGAGTAATAACCTGGTCAGACTATGCCCCTGTCTCAGCAAAAATCTCTGATCAATATAACCGCCCTCCGAATCCGACATGGAGAATAAATGAATACTTACTAGCAGATTTAGAATGTCAAAAGGAGGTAAAGGATGCTTTGTCAGAATATTTTTTGACTAATGTAAACTCCGTAGACAACCCATCTATTGTATGGGCAGCACATAAGGCCTACATCAGGGGCATTCTCATTAAGTTAGGGCATAGGGCAAAAAAGAAAAGAGAGCAACTCACTACAAGTTTGCTGACCAAGATCCGAGCTACGGAGATTCTGAATAAGTCATCTCCCTCTCCTCTCCATTCTGAGGAGCTCCGCTCCCTTAGGGCACAGCTTGGGGAGCACATGCTGCATAGATACGAATTGTCCTTAAAAAAGGTCAAAGCATTGTATTACTCCCAGGCAAACAAGGCGGGAAACCTTCTAGCGAGAAGAATTAAAAACAGAACCCAGAACTCCCATATTGCTTTCCTTTGGAATCCTCCCGAAACCCAAAAAATATACGATCCAAAGGCGGTTGCTAATAGGTTCATGACATTTTACTCAAGTCTTTACAACCTGGTTGATAACACGGAGGTGGTCCAGCCATCTGACCAGGACATTAACAATTTTCTTGACTCCCTCTCATTGCCTTCCATGACTGGGGAACAAAGGGAACGGGTCTGCCAGCCCATCACACTTGATGAGATATTGGGCATAATCAAAAAACTGCCCCAACACAAGAGTCCCGGACCGGATGGTCTGTCTAACTCCTATTATAAACTTTTCTCGGATCTTCTAGCCCCACATCTTCATATGTCTTTATCTAGGATTCTGACTGATGGATGCATGCCTAGAGAAATGTTAGAGGCAATTATTGTCACTCTGCCAAAACCTGGCAAAGAACCGACAGTCCCCCAAAATTTCCGGCCTATATCCCTCCTTAACACCGACTTGAAAATCTATGCCAAATTGCTGGCAAATAGATTAGCAGCTATTATTCCATCCTTGGTGGCTCCTGACCAGGTAGGATTTGTTCTTGGTAGACAAATCACAGACAATTCTAGGAGAGTATTCAACCTACTGGATAGAGTCAATAGACTGGAGTTGCCCACGGTATTCCTCACCTTGGATGCCGAGAAGGCATTCGACCGGGTGAATTGGTCGTTTGCCTTCTCGGTGCTCTGTAAAATGGGCTTACCGAATGCACTGATAGGGGCCATAGGAGCATTGTACAGGGATCCATCAGCTCGGGTATTGGCCAATCGTGTTCTTTCAGATCCCTTTAGACTCTCCAACGGCACCAGACAGGGTTGCCCCTTATCCCCTCTAATCTTTATATTGTCCCTAGAACCACTAGCACAAGCCATTAGACAGGCAGAAAATATCTCAGGGATTCAAATCGGGGATAGGCAACATACTCTCTCATTGTACGCTGATGACATAATCCTCTCCCTAACCAACCCTGCTCTGTTAGATGAAGTAAAGAAAGTCATTCACTCATATGGTTCTTTATCATTTTACAAACTCAACGAAGGAAAATCCCAGGCCCTCCCCCTTTTCATCCCTAATCAGACTCTAGAACAGCTAAAACAACTCTACCCATGGGACTGGCAGACCACCGGGGTCCAGTACCTTGGCATTCAACTCACCCCTACTGTCCAAAAGTTATACAATGCAAATTTCCCACAATTTCTCCTAGACCTCCAAAAGGAACTAGGGAACATCGCAAATTTCTTGGCTCGGTAGGATAGCAGCTTTTCCGCAGCATGTGCTCCCAAAGCTCCTTTATTTGTTCAGAATTCTACCACTAGAATTACCCTGTCCCTTCTTTAATGCTATGAACAAAATGCTTACTAGGTTCATCTGGAATAAAGGACACCCCCACATAGCCAGGACAGTTATGTCCAGATTTTAAAAATTTGGAGGATTAAGCCTTCTGAATATTTATGATTACTATTTGGCTACTAGAATACACCAACTTAGAATATGGTGGACCCCTGATGCTCCCAAACATTGGGTCCATATCGAGCAGACTCTTGCCCCAACTCCCAGCTTAAAGGCATTGATGTTGGCTTCACTTTTCGGGGATGTGTCATCGCAGTCTCTCCCATACCTTCTTTCAACTTCTCTGAGCGTGTGGAAACGATATCATTGTAGTGGAAACGGAACAAAAGCCTCTATAAAACTCACCCCAATAGAGGCATTACAATGCCTCCTTCCTGACCTATCTCTGGAATTGTGGAGGGGTGGGTGAGTGAAGACAGTCGCAGACCTACTCTCTCATTCAGGCTTGAAAACCTGCAAAAACAGTATAATATACTCAAGAGGGATTTCTATAAATACTTAAGGATTTGTCATTTATTAGCAACTAATCCCACGCTGACCGTAATTTTGCATCTTGAACTCCTGAATCAATGGTCTCTAAAACAGTCCAACTGGAAGGGAATCCGCCCACTCTACTCTTTCTTGGGCAACAAAAACTCTGTTGTAAAGACTGGGAGCTAGATTTGGGACGCAGCATCCCCCCAGCGCAGTGGTCCACAGCTATTAATTTTGTGACCAAAAGGCTGAAAAGTGTCTCACATCTTGAATCTTATACAAAAACACTTCTCAGATGGTACTTCACCTGAGACTAAGTCATATATTCCCTGGCTCGGGGCCGCTGTGCTGGAGGGGATGTGGTGGCAAAGGGACCCTATTACACATACTCTGGGGATGCCCTCAGTTGAAAGAATTGTGGTCTGGCATTTTTCACTTAATAGAAAAGGCTTCAGGCCGCAAACTAATCTGCGATCCAGCTTTGGCCTTGTTATTTATAGACCTCACACTAATCCCGTATAGCTTTAGGACTATCTCCATGCATTTATTTTTAGCTACAAAATTGGCCATTACTAGGAATTGGAAAAATTCAGTAATCCCAACCGTTCAAGAAGTTTTAAGAGCTGTAGATACTACCAAATCCTATGAAAAGATGATAGCACACAAAAACTTAGCATTGAGCAAATTTGAAGCCGAATGGTCGCAATGGGCAAACCTTTACCCCAGCACATAAATAGGTAATCGACAAAACCCAGATGGCCTTACAATATTAACACGTGCTACACTGATAATGAGCACTAATTTGTATGACGCACACCAAATCACCTGACTACTACCAAAACTCTCTGCTATTAGTTATTATGGTCTTTGCATTACTTTGTCTTTGTTTGTGTTTTTCACGATTAATGGGTTTTGCCATATATTGGCAACTCATATATACCACCTGTACGCTACGGTGAATGCGTACTTTGTTTAACAGAAGCTCTACTTTATCACAGGGAATTCATATTGTGCACTGTTAGGAGTATGCTGTATTATGTAACCTCTGATGTCCCATGCAATGTGATTTATGTAGATTCCTGTATTACACTATGGACTTTTTTGCATTGGTTTTTGTATAGTGTATCTTTGTCTTTCTTTGATAAATTAAAAAATCCTCAATAAATATATATTGAACGATAAAAACGGATCTGTTACAATAATACAACCGTATGCATCCCTCATGAACGGATCCGTTTGTATTATCTGTAACATAGCCAATATGGATCCGTCATGAACTCCATTGAAAGTCAATGAAGGACTGATCCATTTTCTAATGTGCCAGATTGTGTCATAGAAAACGGATCTGTCCCCATTGACTTACATTGTGTGCCAGGACGGATCAGTTTGGCTCAGTTTCGTCAAGCGGACAGCAAAACGCTGCAGGCAGACTGATAGAAGGCAAACTGATGCATTCTGAGCGGATCCTTATCAATTCAGACTGCATTAGGGCAAAACTGATCCATTTTGGACCGCTTCTGACAGCCTTGAAAGGATCTCACAAATGGAAAGCCAAAACGCGAGTGCAAAAGTAGCCTTAGCACACATGCTTTATGTGACGTGTTGTCCAAACTAAATGCGTTAAGCAAACACCTTCAATTGCTTTTCAATGGCCTTTGTTTCAAGATAACGGGATGAGTTAAGAAATTTAAGTTAAGAGTTTGTGTGTTAACCTTGCTTTATCTGTAGTTAAATTGGTTGGCCTAGTTATCATCTTCAGAGATTCCTTCTGGTCTAAGCAGGTCAACTTCGTGCTTGTGCTCAACATAGGACAGTGTTTCATGTGCTGATCTATGACATTTGCTGGGTGTGAATGGGGCTGGCTAGCTGGGTCATGTCATTAGCTAAGCCAGCCCTCTTTTCTGTTCGAACCTATTCATAAACAGCACCTGTCAGATGCCAACACAAGCATCAGTGTCCTGTGTCAAACAGAAGTAAAAGTAGAAATGTTGGGATGAGAGATGAGCAGATTTCTTGAAATTCGCTTTGGCCCAACTCTCCAAATGTTTTAATTTAATTTGTCCCCAAATTAATTCCACTTGAATCAGAGAGAGAGAGAGAGAAGAAAAAAGAGCTACACTCCTCTGATTTGCTTATCTTTGGGTTTCTGTGAAAGATATTCAAATTAAGCTTTTCTTTGAAAAGGAAATGAAAGTTAAGCTTCTCTGATGTAAGCTTATGTAAAATGTGCATGGCCTACAATACTTCTCCCATGGAGGAGGAGGACTGATTTGCCTATCTCATTTCATTTCAAAGGGAGCATTACATGTTGGTCTCTATGATTATGAATGTAAACTTCTATCTTGCCCAGTCCAATATATACAGTGGATATAAAAAGTCTACACATCCCCTGTTTCTGTGATGTAAATTTTTTTGACAAAGATAAATCTTTACAGAACTTTTTCTACCTCTAATGTGACCTATAAACTGTACCACTCAATTGAAAAACAAACTGAAATCTTTTAGGTGGAGGGAAGAAAAGAAAAAAAAAATAATAATAATGTGGCCATTAATGTCTAAACCGCTGGCAACAAAAGTGAGTACACCCCAAAGTGAAAATGGCCGAATTGTGCCCAATGTGTCAATATTTTGTATGGACACCATTATTTTCCAGCACTGCCTTAACTCTCTTGGACATGGAGTTCACTAGAGCTTCACAGGTTTCCACTGGAATCCTCTTTCACTCCTCTACACTGCATCAAATTGGTCTCCATGGCTGTTGTCCCAGAAGGAAGCCTCTTCTAAAGATGATGCACAAGAAAGCCTGCAAGCAGTTTGCTAAAGACAAGCAGACTAAGGACATGGATTACTGGAACCATGTCCTGTGGTCTGATAAGACCAAGATAAACTTATTTGGTTCAGATGGTGTAAAGCAGGCATGCTCAACCTGCAGCCCTCCAGCTGTTGCAAAACTACAGCTCCCAGCATGCCTGAACAGCCTACAGCTATTAGCAGCAGGGCATTGTGGGAGTTGTTGTTTTACAACAGATGGAGGGCCACAGGTTGAGCATGCCTGGTGTAAAGCATGTGTGTCAGGAACCAGGTGAGGAGTTTAAAGACAAGTGTGTCTTACTTACAGTCAAGCATGGTGGCGAGAGTGTCATGGTTTGGGGTTGCATGAGTTCTGCTGGCTGTGGGGAGCTGCAATTCATTGAGGGAACCACAAATGCCAACATGTACTGTGACATACTGAAGCACAGAGTGATCCCCTCCCTTTGGAAACTGGGCCACAGACCAGTATTCCAACATGATAATGACCCAAACACACCTCCAAGAAAACCACTGCCTTGCTAAAGAAACTGAGGGTAAAAGTGCTGGACTGGCCAAGCATGTCTCCAGACCTAAACCCATCTGTGGGGCATCCTCAAGCTTAAGGTGGAGGAGTGCAAGATCTCTAACATCCACCAGCTCCATGATGTCAGGAGTGGAAGAGGATTCCAGTGACAACCTGTGAAGCACTAGTGAACTCCATGCACAAGAGAGTTAAGACTCTGCTGGAAAATAATGGTGGCCACACAAAATATTGACACTTTGGGCACAATTTGGCCAGTTTCACTTAGGGGTGTACTCACTTTTGTTGCTAGCGGTTTAGTCATTAATGGCTGTGTGTTGAGTAATTTTGAGGGCACAAATTTAATCTGTTATACAAGCTGTACATTGAAGTGTCATATCTTCAGTGTTGTCCCATGAAAAGATGTAATAAAATATTTACAAAACTGTGAGAAATGTACTCGCTTTTGTGAGATACTGTAGGAGGGGGGGGGGGGGGGGGGTGTATATCTGACCCAGATTTCCAGTTCAGTTAGGTGAAGTAGCAGAAATCAAGATATGTGTTTTGCTTCAGTAAGGTGTAGCTTGCTGGAGATTTGAGGAATCACCCATAATGCTGTGCAGCCAGCCAATCAGCAGCTAGCCAGCCCCTGTGATGTCACACATATAAATGCCCTATAAAAGCCTCATCCTGGCTGGTGTCCACCATTATACTGTAAACTTGGTAAAGGGAGAGATGTAACAGGCCCTAGGTACAGTGATTAAGAAACCTTTATTTGTAAAATTTTGTGTGGAAGAGTTCAAGGACACCACAAGGAAAGTATAGGGAGATCATAGGGAGACTTTATCCACACTATAGAGAGAGCATAGGGAAAGTGGATTTTGAATTGCCGGAGCTAATTGAACAGTGTCCCTCTTGGTTAACAAATAAACAATTCTATTACACCTTTATGCAATAACTGGGGTGAAAAAGCTGTCTAATACTACTGCTATTGTGGTGTTCACATTGTTTTATACATTGTAATTCTATAACGCTTTGATTTTCTAATTAGGGTTAAAAAGCTGTCTAGCACTACTGCCATTGTGATGTTCACATGGTTTTATACATAAGTAATTTTATAACACCTTGATTCTGTAATTGGGGTGAAATAGTGCTGACATTTTTTTTTCACATATTTGGCTTTATACCTTGTGTAATAGATAAGTAATTTCATTAGGCCTTGATTCTTTAATTGGGGTGAAATAGTGCTCTATTTGTTCGCGTACTTGGTTTTACACATTGTTTTTTACATAATGAATTCCATTATGCCTTGAATCTAGAATTGGGGTGAAATAGCTTTCTAATACTACTGCTTTTGGAGTGTTCACATTATTTCATACATAAGTAATTCCATTAGGCCTTGATTCTGTAATTGGGATGACATAGTGGTCTATTTTTACAAGTATTTGTTTTCCCACCTTGTTTTATAGATAATTAATTCCATTAAGCCTTGATCTTTTAATTGGACTGAAAAATCTGTCTAATACTAATGCTATTTTACACTTACAGTTACTGTTACTGTACAGTATGTCCGACAGACAGGTGCCAGTGCCTTCCAATGGAACGGGCAGTGGCAAAAATGTTTCTGAAACTGGCAGAAACAGCAAGAGAAGAAGGGTGTGGGGTGGTAGCTGCAGTCGAAGCAACAGGCCAGAGCTGCCAGTGTCATCCAGTGGTAATATTTTGACCAGCAACCTAGCTGTCCTTGAATGGTTGACTCGGTGTTCAGCATCATCTCAATTGACATCAGATACCCCCAGCCACGATTTGTGAGTTTTTCTGACACCACAATTAGTTGGCATGGCCCAAAAACAAGCTCTGTGCCCCCAACTGTCCTGTGCCTGCCTCTGTCTTTTTCTGCTCCTTCTGTTCGGGAAGTATTGTGTGCTGCCAGCTTTGCTCCGCTTTTGAGAAAGGATGAGCTTATTGAGTACAGTCAGCAGCTACTGCCAAGCCAAGATTTGGAGGAGAGATATGCTGCTCTATCCTGTAGGTGGCAAGTAGCATCGATGAGAGTCATGTGGGACCAGATGTTGCGAGCGGTCAGGCACGGTCAGGCAACTGATGATGGTGTCATCATTGACATGTAGACAGTAGTGATTGATGATGATTCCGATCGCACAAGGAAGCCTGGTAAAGAGGGACATCATCATCTTAATCATCATCATCGGGGACAAGGGTGGCATCTTGTGCATGAGACAGCAAATGAGCCGTCAGCAGGGTGCAAGCGTGGCTGTGAGTCAGCAGGGTGGCAGATATGTGAGATCTGGAGCCAAACATGCCCAGGGTAGAACATCTGCTACTCAGGAGCCTACCTGTCTGGGAACAGCTAGCGGTGCATGGGTTCATAGGGACATCGGCAGGCAGTCAGCACGGAGTGGTGGGGGTAAAATGCCATTTTCGCTAGTGTGGAAATTTTTCATGAAGGATGTCACCATGGCTGTGTGTAGAATCTGTGGGCAGAAGGTGAAGTGTGGCCATGGTGCCAATGTTGGCACCATGGCCCTGCGTCAACATATGTAGCGTCACCATAAAATGGCCTGGAAAAACCATGGGGCTAATGTGTCTGTGAAGGTTCTCATTTATCCAGGTCATGGTATATCTGTAAAGAATAAATCAAGGCAACTGGACTTACTGTAGATTTCTTGAAAACGTTTCACTCATTCTTCAAACGAGCTTTCTCAATTCTCAATTCAGAATTGAGAAAGCTCGTTGGAAGAACGGGTGAAACGTTTTCAAGAAATCTACAGTAAGTCCAGTTGCCTTGATTTATTCTTTACAGACATGGGGCTAATGTTGGGGTACAGCCAGAGGCATCTCCTGGCGGCCCGCAACCCTTTTCTAGCATTTAAGGCTCCACCACCTCAGCAGAAGGGAGCTGTGTTTCCTTCCCACCAAATACTGGCCCTGATGCTCCTAATCCTTGTCACTCATCGATCAGGGAGGCGATTGTAAAAAGAGTACAGTATGCGTACACTCATCCAATGGTGCAGAAGCTGAAGTTTCACCTAACAAAGTTGCTGGTACTATAGTCCCTCCCTTTCTATGTGGTTGACTCTGCACCTTTCAGAGAACTGATGGCCTATGGCGGGCCAAGGTGGAGAGTCCCAAGCCGTCATTACTTCTCCAAAAAGGCTGTACCAGACCTGCACAGATTGAGCAGAAGGTGGGCCAGTCCTTGAGCCTGTCGGTGTCTGGAACAGTACATGGCAGTGCTGACGTGCGGACCTTCCTCAGGCTGATGACACCCTCCCCACTCTGTGACGGCGCCACTATGTTAACGACTCATGCAAATACTGACCGTGTCATAGAGGCCATTAAAGTCCTGCATGCATGACTTCTTTTCCATCTAAAAAAAAACAATTTCAGAGGCAAATAGCCAAACCTCATGCAAACTGAGCATGAGGCCTCTATCACATGTTCAGTATTTTGCATCAGGATATGCTCATGATTTGGAAGCCAAAGCAGGAGTGGGTACAAAACTAAGAAGACATGCAAATATTGCCATCACATATCTCTGTTTTGGATCCACTTCTGTTTTTTTTGGGCCTTTCCAATACTAATCAACTACTGACCAATACTGAACGCGTTAAGGTGGATGCTCAAAAGACAGGATCCGTTTTTTTTTCAGGTTGTTTTTGTGATGGATAAAAAGAAGGGGAAAATAAACAGTGACAGCAACACAAACTTACTGCTGATACCCTCTCCACTCTGTCATGGGTGCACTACTTGTATCAGTGTGTAACAGAACTGGTTCTGTAGCAATCTACGTGGAATCAGCAGATGGTGTAAAAGAAGAGTCCACTTTCACTCTATAGTAGAAACTTGAGCCACTGCACATTGTACCTGATGCTAACATTGACCTGTAAGACTAAGTCACACTTGAGTTATTAAGTTATTTGGTCAGTCTTTGACCCATAACTGACCAAATAAATAAAGCGTGAACTGAGTCTAAGAGTGACGGCTGTCACCTGTCTGTCATACTGATGCACATTAACTGTTTCATTACCACAGTGGACTAGCTATTTATGTTTCTGCAATACACAGTGATGTCCA
Source organism: Bufo bufo (assembly GCF_905171765.1). Lineage (NCBI taxonomy): Eukaryota > Metazoa > Chordata > Amphibia > Anura > Bufonidae > Bufo > Bufo bufo. The sequence goes on along the minus strand of NC_053393.1, from coordinate 344,119,901 downwards.
CCGAGATACAGGCTCCCTTTAACCAGGAAATAGCTAATTTATAACTTGCTTCGTCACAAATTTATTTCGATCGAATCAAATATTTGGGAAATACCATATTCAGTATCATCACGGGCATAGCCTGTAAACATTATCTGGAGGTAAGGTTTAGACCGGCAGCACTGGATGGACGGGGGAAAAAGAAGTGAGTATGTGTTCTTTTATTTTATTACATTTAGAGGCACTGGGGGATTATATTAAAACTTGGAAACCTCTTTAAATATCCAAGTTCTATGCAATGATGTAAATATGCATGGTTTTAATAACACAGGGAAAATAATTCCTGTGGACATAATCGAGGAGGTGAAAGAATATGAGCAATCAGTGATTAGTCCATTGTGTTAGAACCTTCACTCTAGAAAGGAGAATAGTCAACATGCTTGAGTACTGGTTTTTAATCAAGAATAGTTGAAGAGACATTTCAACATCTGGCTGTTCTGATTACCTTTTCAATCCACCATTCCAGCATGCTTTAAGTAGGCCAAGCAATATCCTTTTAACAGCTGATACTGAAGAACATCTCAAATGATTCTGATGCATTAGGACCCTCTAAAGCTATTTATGTCTTAATTGTAATCTAAAACAAAGATTTGGCTTGGCAAGAATGACAGCCAAATGAAAAATTGGCTGTGGATTTTGAGATTACTAATGCAGTTTTTAGACATTAGTAGCTCTTTTAATGAGGACAGAAGTCGGGCAATGTTGGCAAGGAGATAGAAGCCCCTCAGGCCGCAGAGACGATAGACGAGCCAATGCTACTGAAATTCTGAATGCCATTGATATTCTCAAAAAAGTAAGTATGGAACATAGTTTTTAATTTTTCTGACCATGCCTCCCACTGGATGATGAACTTTGCAAATCAAGGTGGAAGAAATACAGTGGAAAGAAAATAGGTACTTCACCATTAACTGCTTACAAGCTCTGTAACATTCTGCATATAGAATACCTATACCATGTAGTAATCATTAATGTGCACCACTGGTCACTCTTACAAGCTTTGCATACTAGCAACACCGATAAAGAACTCACTTAAGATATTTTATTATGACGCACAATTAAAAAACAAATATAAGGTATTGACACACACCTCAGATGAGGCACCAAATATGCGGTAAAAAATGACACAATAACAGCAGCAAGGTATAATGAGGTAAAGCAGGACATACATCCAAATTGATATACAAAACTGCACACACAAGTAATACAGACCCAGTATGGCGCCTCAAAATGCCAATCATGTGTTTCACGTTGTGCTTCCACATCATAATGAAGTATCTTAATTTTTACAATTATATATGTAGAGTGTGTTCTTTATTGGTGTTGCTAGTTTGGTATATGCATCTGCATTGTTTCCAATGGACCCTATGTTTATGGGTGTAAATTGCATTTATGCACAAATAACCAATCATATTTGCACCTATATTATTTTTGGTGCAATATACAGTAGTTACTATACAAATAAAGTCACATAACTCTTAACCAACCATGTAGGCCAAGAAGAAATTTAGAGATGTTGATGAAATTGTAATTTACAACATTTTAGCTAGAAAGCTATCCTTACAGTGTGTGCACACAGATATAAGGACACTCTTTGTCCTGCTGTGTGGTGCCCCCATAGGCACTGTAAGAGAGATTTATCAAACTGTTCTAAAGTAGAATTGGCTTAGTTGCCCATAGCAACCAATGATATTCCACCTTTCATTACTCACAGCTCCTTTGGAAATTGAAAGGTGGAATCTGATTGGTTGCTATGGGCAACTGAGCCAGTTCTACTTTAGAACAGTTTGATAAATTTACCCTGTGTTCTTTAATGGAGGGAAAAAAAAGTATAGTGTGCTTCCATATGAAATTTGAGATACCCAGAGGTCTCACAGAAGGCTTTCAGTGCCATATTATGTATCTGTACATTACATATCTATTGTGGGCACAACGACTTAGTGGATTGTTTAGAATTAGAAAATATTTGCTTTCTTTCTCATCTATTTGCTTGCATTGAGCCAGCCACTGCCACCTTGATTGAAGATCTAGCACAAAATCTTGTGCAGCACTTGATGACGTCACCACGTCGGCCAGACAGGTGATGTCATACGTCAACAAGCATGGGATTTAGTGCGAGATCTTCAATCAAGATGCCAAATCAAAGGCCGGTGTGTCGCAATCAAATGGATGAGGTAAGTACAATATTTTTTGATTTTTTTTCACTGCCATTTACCGCTGGGGAAATCGATATGCTACCTCAAAGCACAAGGAAATTCGGCTTGCGGCAAATCACATTTTCCCTGAAATTCGGATCCTTCAATTCGCTCAACACGAATTATAGTATAGGCGTATGTTTTTTACATTCCAAATATTGTTCAAAATAGAGTAATGTATAAAACTACACAGCCTTTCAAACATTTACTCAGAGTATATGCCTTACCTTACTAGGCTGTTAGTGCTATCAGGATCATCGGCTGATACCAATCCCACAATGGTTCCGATATCGGCGTTCTCATACACATCCATCTCATATACAGACTTTGTAAACAAAGGTGCTTCATCTACGTCCCCTACAATCACTTTTAACATGGTGCTGTCTTTGAAAGGTCCCAGATGATAAAATCTTGAATCCAGATGGGTATTTACTCCTTCGATGTTCAGTGAATATAATTTCTTTTTCTCATAATTTAATGGCTGAAAAAAGAGATACACATATATTACACATAAAAAACTATATTCAGTAGCCCAGAAATGATATGGAAGAGGTCATAAACATGAAATTCCACAAAACAATTTTACATTTTACTCTATATATTGTAGCTAGAATACACTATTAGCGGTCTTAAGCTTTGATATTACAAGCAATAATTCACATGGTTTAAAAAAAAGTTATTCTGTACAAATTAGAAAAAGAAAACAGTCTCGGCTTTATTCAGATAATCCTGATAAAACAATAGATTATGGTCAGTACATAGCTGTAATAAAATTTCTATACAGGAACAGAAAAGACAAATGCTTCCCAAGCGTGTGCTTCTGAGTCCTATTGAAATTTCCCAAGCGTTTTCAAGCTCGTAACAGCAACATGTTTCATTGTGTTGTGCTACAAAGAAGCAGGATGAACAAACAACAGTGGCAGATTTAATAGGTTAAACCAGGGTTATTTGGTGTTGTGTTCCATAAAATGTCTATTCAGCAGAAGTAAAATAAATCTGCATTTATTGACTGATGATTTGTCCCTGACCTTGGGAGTTTTATTAGGAGATTTTACTTATATGTTCCTATTTGCTGGAACCACAAAAATGTTTTCTATGACAATAGCACACACAGTGTGACCTTCATGTTTTGCTTAGCAAAGCAGTACCCTTTATGTTGCATGTTACCAATTGAATATAGGTGCAATTGCAGTAGTTCCTCATTGATTTCATCATAGACATGTGATAATAACTAAATGAGATTGGAAGTCACAGAAAGATATAATAATGACCTTCATTTATAAAGCATCAGTATATTCCTCAGCCCTTCACAGTCAGAAGAATCAGTAAAAGTACACAATATGAAATATCGGAAAACAAAAAGCCTGGAAAGCAGAGAATAGTAATTGATGATAAGGTTGAAAAAAGTCAGTTTTATCAAAGGGGTTCTCTGTGCTTTTAATATTGATGACCTATCCTTTGCCATAGACATCAGCGGTGAGCTGAAAGAGACACGGGAGACGGCACTGATCGTGGGGGTGCCGGGTATTAGAAAACCACCGATCTGATATTGAGGATAGGTCATCAATAGTAACAGCCTGGAGAACCCCTTCAAGTATTATCCCATTGTACTGAGGAGATAAAAACAGCTCTGGTGATGCAGATGTCAACTGCCCCATGCAAGGGGATAGGGGAGGGATGCTTACTGATTCCAAACATGCCAATCAGATTACATATCTGGATCAATGTCTCAATTTCAGAAATCTAGTACCCATTACATGTGATATTATTACTTTCAAGAAAGGCATCCATGCCTGGCCCTTCTTGAACATCTATGTTTTAACCATCACAACATCTTGTGGCAGAGAGTCCCAAATTCCTCTTCTTTTGCAGTCAAGAATTCCCATCTATGATAATGGTGAAACCTTCTTATCTCCAGATGTAGAGGATGCCCTTTTGTCATGGTTACAGACTTAGTTCTAAAAAGATTATTAGAAATACAGTACAGACCAAAAGTTTGGACACACCTTCTCATTCAAAGAGTTTTCTTTATTTTCATGACTATGAAGGCATCAAAACTATGAATTAACACATGTGGAATTATATACATAACAAACAAGTGTGAAACAACTGAAAATATGTCATATTCTAGGTTCTTCAAAGTAGCCACCTTTTGCTTTGATTACTGCTTTGCATACTCTTGGCATTCTCTTGATGAGCTTCAAGAGGTAGTCCCCTGAAATGGTCTTCCAACAGTCTTGAAGGAGTTCCCAGAGATGCTTAGCATTCGTTGGCCCTTTTGCCTTCACTCTGCGGTCCAGCTGACCCCAAACCATCTCGATTGGGTTCAGGTCTGGTGACTGTGGAGGCCAGGTCATCTGGCACAGCACCCCATCACTCTCCTTCATGGTCAAATAGCCCTTACTTTCAAAGTTTTCCCAATTTTTCGGCTGACTGACTGACCTTAATTTCTTAAAGTAATGATGGCCACTCGTTTTTCTTTACTTAGCTGCTTTTTTCTTGTCATAATACAAATTCTAACAGTCTATTCAGTAGGACTATCAGCTGTGTATCCACCTGACTTCTCCTCAACGCCACTGATGGTCCCAACCCCATTTATAAGGCAAGAAATCCCACTTATTAAACCTGACAGGGCACATCTGTGAAGTGAAAACCATTTCAGGGAACTACCTCTTGAAGCTCATCAAGAGAATGCCAAGAGTGTGCAAAGCAGTAATCAAAGCAAAAGGTGGCTACTTTGAAGAACCTAGAATATGACATATTTTCAGTTGTTTCACACTTGTTTGTTATGTATATAATTCCACATGTGTTAATTCATAGTTTTGATGCCTTCATAGTCATGAAAATAAAGAAAACTCTTTGATTGAGAAGGTGTGTCCAAACTTTTGGTCTGTACTGTATATATGTATCTTCCATTCATACTGTATATTTGTTCATTACTATTAGGTAACCGGTAAGCTGCCTTTTTTCCAAACTGATTAGGCCCAAGCATATTTTTTTATAACAGGCCACCGATTTCTATATAAACCATTCACTTGGCCAGTATCTGTATTAACACTTATGAATTATCAGTCACCTCCCCTGACATGCCTGTTTTAGAAACCACTTGTATTCCCCATGTAATAACAATATTGGAGCATCAAATCTTATGATTTCATGTTGTGCTATTCTTCTATTATTTGTTCTACAAATGAACAAATTTCCAACAGTCTGCAATAAAGATCCAATTGGGTCTTACCATTTGGGGTGTGTCCCTGCATAGTCAGATAGTATCCAATCAGAGCTGTGGCAGACTATGCAGGGATGCACCCTCACCTGGTGACACCCAGTTGGACTTTATTGCAGACCGTTGGCAATTGATTCATAAGCTTGCAAAAGTCCTCACCACTCCTTTTGTATATGTGGTCATAGTAGTTAGGATGTCAAAAAGTATTTTTATCGTGTGCCAGGGGTAGGCAACCCCCGGTACACACCAACTGTTGTGAACTAAAATTCCCAGCATGCACACTTGCGCTACTGTTCTCAGAACTCCCACAGAAGTGAATAAAACGTTGGTACACAGCGTTAATTGTTTGGTGATCTCTAGCAGCACTTCACCACTTCTTCTTCCTCTGCTCTTTCATATTAGCCAGGTTCAACATAGTTTCAGGTATTTGTTCCATCTGAATATGCACTAGGGGATCAAGGACAAAGACATCTTGTGCAGAAATATTTGACATAATTTGGCACAATTTAATGGTCCTACCTACTTTAAAATAAGCTTACAACATGTATTAATTTAAACAATAATAAAAGTCGATAAAACAATAGAATGGACCCTACATCTCCTCCCAACTAGTTTTACTATTCTGATTTCATCTATTTATGAAGCCAGAATGGCAAAACTGGTCAGGAGAAGACCTAAGATGGTGCTGAACTAGGGGAATTTAGAAGAGCACAGGAGGAAGATTTGGTGTAGTGCTACTAGATAATTCCCATTGTGCTCCAGTGGATGAATACACAAGAAGCAAAACCACCTGCAAAAAGCACTAGGAGGGTGTACTATGTGAGATTCTGCTCAGAGTGAAGAGACTAATTGATAGCCAAACTACTCTGCATCCACACTCAAACAAAAGGAATGGAAGGAACTTTTCTAACCTTATAATTTTGTAATATAAAGAGCTCCAAGACCTTGACTTTATTTGAAATTCTTTTTTTCCTGAACTACAGAAAACACATTTCCTATGGTAGTTCATAGTAGATTCTGACACTGTCTGTTTACCTGCAGTGTAGGTTACAAACTATGATTATATAATCTATTAGCTAATCTAATAGTAAAATCTTTTTGGAGCATCAGTGAAACCCAGGAGAAGACTTGAAGCTTTGATATTTAAGTTACATTACGTTTTCATTTCTATTTTCCACTGAATATGTATTCCACATAATGACTGGCAAACACTGTTACAGAAATGAGTTTGGTTAACAGAATACCAAAAATTACACATTTTACTAGTTTAGGCAACAAATAATTCCTTCAGATGATGTGACTTATTGTAGTTTGGGAAGACAAAATAAAGGTTTGAGTTTGTGTGAAATAATACTCCAATTTGACAATTTTGTGGTCAGGTATAGGTGACTGCCTACCATAGTGTACTCAATATCTGATTTAGTTTAGATGAATGGAACACAAGGAGCACATTTTTGAAAAGGCTGAATGCAATGTATAGAGTCAGAATGGGACAGGAGTGGAAATAAGCAGACACCCAAAGGAGAGAATGGGTGGATCATACCTAATACCAAAGATGTTTATACTTTTTCTAACCCAGACTATGTAAAGAGAGAACATTTGGAGCTTAGCTCAGATCTATAAGGCAATGAAGAGGTAGTTGAGGGTACAGTTATTTCTAATTGTCTTTTCATATTTCCTTGCCTGTGCACATTTACAGATACATCGGAAAGCTTCTGGTGCAATCGTTACACCCAAAAAGAAAGATAGAAAATTTCAACAATGTTAACATCACAAAAAATAAATAAAATAATAATTTAAATTGTGTGGAAAGTAAGTAGTGATGGACGAACATCGGCCGGGACGATTCGCAAATCAAATGTTCACGAACCGCAATTTCACGGCGGGCCCCATTCACTTTAATGGCAGGCGAACCTGAAAAACCTTCAGGTCATATTTGCAGCCACCAAATACTTACTAGAAGTGCACAAATAGTCCCACAACATGGACAGTGACATACTAGAGGGGGATCAATGACAAAAATTCCCACTAAAAATATGTATTTTATTATGGGCCATTTTTATGCGTCTTAAAGGGAAATTTTCAAAAATTTCCCTTGATGGAGCCTAGAATAGTTTTATTTTAGGCCACGGTAGTACGGGCCCTAAATTTTAAACATTCACCTGACGTAAAAAAAATTGTGATTATGTGGCTCGAAGTAGATTATGCGGTCACTGAATAACAATTTTACTGTAGCCTATTGGAGTACAGGCCCCAAACATTTGGCTTTCAGCGTACAGAAAAGATAAAGTGATTATGTGGCTGGAGGTATAATAGAAGGTCATTGGATATCAATTTTACTGCAGGCCAGTGAAGTACAGGCCCCAAACATTAGGCATTCACCTAACAGAAAACATCAAGTGATTATGTGGGTGGAGGTATATTAGACGGTCAATGGATAACAATTTTACTGCAGGCCAGTGGAGTACAGGCCCCAAAAATGATGCATTTAACGTACCGAAAATAACAAGTGATTATGTGGCTGGAGGTATATAAAACGATCAATGGATAACAATTTTACTGCAGGCCAGTGGAGTACAGGGCCCAAACGTTAGACATTCCCCGTACAGAAAAGAACAAGTGATTATGTGGCTGGAGGTACATTAGGCGGTCACCGTATAACAATTTTACTGTTGGCCAGTTAGATTAGAGGCCCCAAAAATTATGCATTCATCGTACAGAAAAGATCAAGTGATTATGTGGCTGGAGGTATATTAGACAGTCACTGGATAACAATTTTACTGCAGGCCAGTACAAATACATGTCAAATACATATGTTTAAAAGAACTAAAATTATAATATTGGATTAAAAACATGGCTAATGAAATCCCCCCTCTTGAAAAAACCCCAAATGATAATAGGTGAAATTAGATAATACGTGGTCGTCACAGGTGGTGAATTCCTCCGAGGCCCCAACAATTAGGCATTCACCGAACAGAAAAGATCAAGTGATTATGTGGCTGGAGGTATATTAGATGGCCATTGGATAACAATTTCACTGCAGGCCAGTGGAGTACAGGCCCCAAAAATTATGCATTCACCATTCAGAAAAGAACAAGTGATTATGTGGCTGGAGGTACATTAGACCGTCAATGTATATCAATTTTACTGCAGGCCAGTAGAGTACAGGACCCAAACATTAGGCATTCACCGGACAGAAAAGATCAAGTGATTATGTGGCTGGAGGTATATTAGACGGTCACTGGATAACAATTTTACTGCAGGCCAGTACAAATACATGTCAAATACATATGTTTAAAATAACTAAAAATATAATATTGGATTAAAAACATGGCTAACAAAATCCCCCCTCTTGAATAAACCCCAAATGATAATAGGTGAAATTCGATAACACGTGGTCGTCACAGGTGGTGAATTCCTCCGAGGCCCCAACAATTAGGCATTCACCGAACAGAAAAGATCAAGTGATTATGTGGCTGGAGGTATTTTAGACGGTCATTGGATAATGATTTTACTGCAGGCCAGTGGAGTATAGGCCCCAAGTATTAGGCATTCACTGGACAGAGAAGACCTTTTATGCTGCTGTATTTACATAAGACAGGGACCATTCTTTGTTCTGGGTGGTGGCAGATATGTGTGGGCTGGCATGAGGAAATTCAATTAAATGTGGTCATCATCATCACAGGTGTTGAATTCCTCTGAGATCCATGCCTCATTCATTTTTAGAAATGTGGGGTAGTCCACACTGTCGTGAGCTAGGCAAGTGCGCTTATCGGTCACGATCCCCCCTGCTGCACTGAACGTCCTTTCAGACAGGACACTCAACGAAGGGCAAGCCAAGAGTTCCATGGCAAATTGTGCCAGCTCTGGCCACAGGTCAAGCCTGCAAACCCAGTTGTTCAGGGGTTCCTCGTTTCTCAGAGCATCCATATCAGTCGTTAACCCAATGTAGTCGGACACCTGTCAGTCTAGGCATTGCCTGAGGCTGGATCCGTAGGGCGGCTGTCAATGAGTTGGCTGCAAGAATGATCCCATATCCGAATTGACCAACACATCTTCAAATCGCTCTCTTCTTGCATGTGCAGTAGGATTGGTACCCGCAACTGCTTCTCTGTGGGTGGAAATTCTTCTGCCAGCACCCACAAAACAGCAGAATACAAGATCTCTCGAAGCAAGGTCTGGAAATGCTGCATTCTGATAGCCCTCTGTAATGCTGGTAACATTTCCACCAATTTGTGTTTGTACCGGGGGTCTAAGTATTTTTCCACCCAGTACAGGTCCTTGACCTTTATGCTTTTTATAAGGGGGTCCCTCTTCAAACACTGGAGCATGAAGGCCCCCATTTATACTAAATTGGAAGCGTTGGAGCGCCCTGGCTCCTGCTCATCGCCCAGGAGAATGTCGTCCATGGACTCCTCCCCCCATCCATGGACAACATCAGGGATCCTCGAAAAGTTTAAAGCCTGCTCTTCTTGCTCCTCCTCCTCCTTCCCGCAGGCACCACCCTCCTCTGACTCCTCTTCAGACTCTTGCTGACTGTTCTCAGATGGAGTAGCCCCCCCCTTGGGAATTCATTCAGCATTGCAACTTCCTCATCTTCCAGCTCCTGCTCCCCGTCAGATTGATCAATGACACAACACAATGCACGCTCAATAAAGAAGGTGTAAGGTACGATGTCACTGATGGCACCCTGGCTGCGAATGACCAGTTTGGTGATCTCATCAAATGGTCGCAGAAGTCTGCATGCGTCGCGCATGAGCAGCCACTGGCGTGGTGAAAACAAACCCAGCTCCCCAGAACCTGTCCTGCAGAGTTCATACAAGTAGCCGTTAACGGCATGTTTCTGCTGGAGCAGCCTATCAAGCATATACAAGGTGGAGTTCCAGCACGTCACACAGTCACAAATCAGACATCTGATGGGCAAGTGGTGTCACTGCTGAACGTCAGCAAGGCGAGCCATGGTCGTGTAAGATCTTCTAAAATAGCCAGAGATTTTCCTAGCCTGCCGCAAGACGTCCTGGACCCCGGGGTATTTGGCAACGTATCGCTGCATGACTAAGTTTAGGATGTGTGCCATGCATGGCACGTGTGTCATTTTGCCCTGTTTCAGCAAATTGGCACTGTTGTCGCACACCACTTTACCATCTGTCAAATTGAGCGGGGTTAGCCACTGATCGGCCTGTGACCGCAGAGCTGAAAGGAGTGCAGGACCGGTGTGGCTCTTGGCTTCCAGGCACAACAGCCGCTGCACAGCATGGAAACGTCTCACCTGGCATGTCGAATAGGTTCTGGGGAGCTTGGGGGTGCAGCGGAAGAGGCAGTAGCAGTGGAAAAGGAGGACTCAGCCGAGGAGGAGACAGAGAATGGAGCAGTAGGGGGAGAAGAAGAGGCAGGCCTGCATGCAATCCGTGGCGTTAACACCAAATCCACACGGGTGCCACGGGTTGCATGCTTGACAGCTGTCAGAATGTTCACCCGGTGGGCAGTAAAATTGATGTACCTTCTCTGCCCGTGTTTGATATACCACGTGTCTGTGGTCAGATGTATCTTGGCACCGACACTGTGTGCCAAAGATACATTCACTTGCCGCCGACCGTGGCCATATAGCTCTTGGATGCCCTTCTGGAGAAATATTTCCTTCCGGGGACCTTCTATTGCGGTGTGCCAATGACCACAAATTTTCAAAAAAGCCTCAGAGACCACCAGTTTATAAGGCAGTAGTTGTCGCGCTAGCAGTTCTGACAAGCTAGCGTCAGCCGTTCGGCAAGAGGGTTATCCGGCGTCATCAACTTTTTATGTTCGAACATTTTGGCCACGGAAGCCTGCCTTTTGCAAGATGGACTCAATGACGGCACGGTGGAAGGTGGAGTGGTGGACAAATGGGAGTAGAGAGGAGAAAGAGAAGAGGCAGGACATGTAGCGCCGGGAGTGTGACCTTGTAGTTCTGATGGTGTTGCTCCCACTGGGCTCGGTGATGGGAGGCCATGTGCCTTCTTAAGGCAGTCGTCCCTAGGTGAGTGTTGGGCTTGCCGCAACTAATGCGTTGACAGCACAGGCCGCAGATGGGAAGACTATTGTCAACAGCTGATACGTTAAAAAAAGCCCACACTGCGGAGCCATGTTTCGGCATCCTGGGAGTGCCAGATGTGACCGTGCATGGTGGATGGCTCACTCCAGATACATTTTCAGTCTGCTTTTGGCCTCCTGTGCACTGCGAGTTCTGCCTGCTTCTCCTCCTTCTCCTCCCTATCTGCTGCTCCATCTCTCCCTCTGAACTCCCCTCCTCTTCCTCTCTTGTGGGCACCAACGTGACGTCCATCGACACGTCATCATCGTCACCTTCACCACCACTGACATTAGAGATCTCGGAGTAGGCAGCAACAGCGGAGACCACCCTCCTGATCTGGGTACTGTCATCAGACCGCTGGGTGGCGGCTGTTGCTACCTCCTCTTCCTCATCCGATACCAAGTATGGCTGCGCATTAATAAGGTCTGGGAATGGATGGGAAAATAATTCCTCTGACTAAAGTGGAGGGGCTATGGTGGTGGTGGTGGTGTCTTTGTGGGTGCACACAGCAGAGAGTGAGGAGGGTGCTGATACAGAGGATGAGGAGGGTGCAGAAGCGGAAGGCTGAGTGAGCCACTCAACCAACTCTGGTGTGTTCTTTGATGTAATCGCACGCACCTTCTCCAACTTTCCACTTAGGCTCCGGCCTGGTGCATCTGCCTTACCCCTACCACTACTGCGGAATTGCCTGCCTCTTCCTCTGCCTGTATTTTGTGGAAACAAATACATAGAACCCATTAATGAGTATTTGCTGGAAGCTGGTAAATCAAACCCCTTAATCAATATTTATGGGAAGCTGGTGTATCACAGGCCTCAATCAGTATTTTGTGGAAACTGGTATATCAATCCCCTCTATCAGTATTTTGTGGAAACAGGTATATAGAACTCAATATGGAGTATTTGCTGGAAGCCGGTAAATCAAACCGCTTAATCAATATTTGGTGGAAGCCGGTGTATTGCAGGCCTCAATCAATATTTGGTGGAAGTCGGTATATCAATTTCCCGTATCAGTATTTTGTGGAAACAGGTATATCGCACCCCTAAATCAGTTTTTTTTTGGGGCAACAGGTATATCACACCAGTTGCAATTATTTATTACAATAGCGTTTTTCCCTCTAGCTAGCTGCGGTATCTCAGCAGAACCGCACACAACTGCTACACAATACAAATGCACTATAATATACTTTCTATGTTAGAAGGTTATATTATAGATATATCACACCCCTCAATCATTTTATTTTTTTTTTTTTGGGGGGGGCAACAGGTATATCACACCTGTTGCAATTACTTATTCAAATAGCGTTTGTCCCTATATCTAGCTGCGGTATCTCAGCAGAACCGCGCACAACTGCTGCACAATACAATTGCACTATAATATACTTTCTATGTTGGAAGGTATATTATAGGTATATCACACACCTGAATCCGTTTTTTGGGGGGCAATAGGTATATAACACCAGTTGCATTTAGTTATTCTAATAGCATTTGTCCCTCTATCTAGCTGCAGTATCGCAGCAGAACCGCACACAACTGCTGCACAATACAAATGCAATATAATATACTTTCTATGTTAGAAAATATATTATAAGTATATGACACCCCTCTGTATGTCACACCTATCGATAGCACAATTATACCAGTCCTTAAAAGGACTTTTGTGGCCCTATTAGCTACTGTTTGGTGTCCCTAACAGTCTGTCCCTGCTCCACACAGCAACCTCTCCCTACACTGTTAAAAAACAGAATGTAAAATGGCTGCCAGATCGGGTTTATTTATAGGATAGGGGGTATGTCCATGTGCTGAAATGTCTCAATTGGCTGTCCTGTCCCACCTGATGGATGTATCATGGGTCAAAGTTCTGCACAATGCAAAGAATGTGGCACCGGCGGACATCGCCATATGTTCCCCTGTTCGGCGAACGAGCAAAACGAGCAAAGTTCACCACGAAACGACCACCGGGCGAACTGCAAGGCCATCTATATCCATAGCCCATCTACTAAATTCAGAGCAATAGTTCTTGTCAGAGCGCCCTCCTTGCTGCAAGCCACGCAACTTGGTCTTTTCCACGGAGATCCGCTCTGGGTTATCATAGATAAGCCCTAGAGCTCTGAAAAATTCATCTACCGACCGTATGGACTGTGATCTGGTCGGCAGCGAAAAAGCTCAAGACTGAGAGTCACCTTTTAGCAAAGAAATTATTATACCCACTCTATGACTCTCGTCCCCAAAAGAGCGTGGATGCAGTTTAAAATATAATTTGCACTACTCCCTGAAACAACTAAAATTGTCATTTTTTCCCCGGAAAATCTGTCCAGAAGAGCCACGTTGGGTTCAGGGCAAACCTGGTTCCCGCTGTCAGAACCAGCCAGCTATGGTCTCTGGATCTGTGAGACGGTCGTGTGGAGGTCAGCTGGAGTTGTCCGACCAGTGCAGAAATAGGATTCATTGCCACACTAATAGAAACAAAATGGTGTTTTTTTTTGTTGGTTGATAATGTCACAAATAATGGGGAGGGGAGGGACACCAGAAAGACAACAGAAGGGAGAACAAGACAAAGAACTAGGCCTCAAGGCTAGGGAGAGGTGAAAGGTCACCTCCTATGAAACCCCTAGATCTGGCCCTGACTCCGTATGTATAAACCCTGAAGGTGGGAAAATACATACGCTGGAACCTAAACCCTAGGAACCCTGAGATGCCCAAGAGGTAGTGAAAGGGAATGAGACTACTGGTTCCTTCCCAGGTGAACGAACCAGCGTCTCCCTGATGCCTAGTAACAACAAGCACAAGGGAACAACCAAATACAAAGAGCAGTACAACTTATCTTATAAAAAATGGATGAGTAGGAACACAGGTAAGGTCCACACACCAAATCTTCCAAATCCAAGCAGAGAATATTAACCGCATGGTATGAGTTGTAAAACCAAACTAAATAGGGAAGCAGTAATGACCACCAGCTGCACCCAACACTGAGAATCAAGAGACTGTCAGTTAACCTCACGTGCAGTCAGTCTCTCCAATCTTCTAACTTCTGTCACAGAATGTACTGTGACAAATATGATGCTAATGTATCATAAATATGTTACTGGGGGGGGGAGACTGGGAGGGAGGGTGTCCTGTTCATAAACTTGCTGTAGGGCCTAGTCATTTCTAGTTGCACCATTGGATTTAAGCTATGAACAGAATGAATAGAGGGGAAGATTTATAATTTCCCTTGTTTCTGAAAAGTGGCATTAAAAAGTTGCAAACTATGTGTTTGAGACTTTTTAACTGTGCCTTTAAAAAAAAAAAAAGAGAGTGATCATGGTAGGCAGTGGGCGTGACCAGTCGCCCCAACAATTTTTTGTTCATTTTCGCCAGTTTTCTCACTCAAATGAAGCCAGAAATCCACAGCAGCTCTGAGCTGTCATATATTTCTGTTTAGGTGCATGGACTGACATAAGAGGTAGGCTGAATACATTTGTACAAATCGATCTACTCACATAGAGAAGAGCATCCTGTCTATCATCACACGACTAAGGCTACTTTGACACTAGCGGATCCATGTTAACTAGTGATAAGCGGCAAAGACAATATTCAAAATTTGCGATATTTCGCGAATAATTTGTAGAATATTCATGATATATTCAAGAATTCAAGATTATATTCTTGATTGCGAAAATCGGCAATGTAATATTCGCGTAATGCGCGTAAAATACAGGCGTGGGTCACTTATGCTACATTTTTCAAGCTGTTATAAGTTTCCTGAGTCTGGAGAAAATGGTTGGCATGGCAGAACATTAGAATAGCTTTAAATCCAGATAGAGTGCTCCAATATATTTGCGCTTGCGAATTTTCGGCAATTAATGATGCTCATATTTTTTCGCAATACGTGCAACTTGTGACATCACAGCACTACGTCGGTAGCATGTTTGTATGGACAGCAGAACCTATCACATTGCCTTACACCCTGCACTGGAACCTATCAGCTACACTATAGATCAATCTAACCTACAGTGACTTCTCCTAACTATCTGAATTATATATATAAGTTAACTGTCTAATGTAATACAACAAAGCACAGAGCAAAGCGATGACACTGCTGTCTCTTTCATAATTGCAATAAACTTTAGAAAATAGCTGCTGGCGAGGTTCTTATTTAGTAAGGGGTAGGCAACTTTTCTATTGGTTGCTAGGGATGTTGCTAAGCTGTGACAAAGCCTTCTCATTGGCGCACAAGCTAGAAGAAGGGAGGGATGATCACCTGATGTGCACTGTGTTAAAAAAAAAAAAATACTCTCGAAGTGCCGATATTCGCGATAAAAATTCATAATATGAATATTCGCGTTCAACACTAGTGCTAATGCTAGCCCACGAGTGCCGTCGGAAGTCCGCTCCAGCCCCATCCACATTCACTGATGCCCAGCACGCTGCGTTTTTTGTCCAGCCGCCTCTCGGGATGTTTGCCGTGCTGCAGCTGCATCTCCGACCTGTCCCCATTAAAGTGAATGGGGCCGGAGCAGACTTCCGGTGGCACTCATGGGCTACTGTTAGCACGGATCACTGTATACACTGTACAGGGGGTCACGGATCTCTATATGCAGTGGTGGGGGTCACATATCACCATATACAGAGTGCAGGAAGGAGAGGGCATACAATCATAGATGGTGAGACCAGTGACTGCTGCTGATATCACGAACCTCAGCCATACTGACACTCACAAGGGGTTAAAGCTCCTGAACTGTTGGTCTGGCTGCACAGAAGGAAAGCACCTCTGATACAAGCAGGGTGCTTTAGGACCCAGACAGCAGCACACTCCTTCAGGCATGGACAAGGTAGCTCCTCCATGGCACCTGCAAGGATGGAGGAGACAGGCAGCTGTGAGAGCAGGACAGGAGGGGGCATGGTGAGAGCAGGACAGGAGGGGGCGTGGTGAGAGCAGGACAGGAGGGGGCGTGGTGAGAGCAGGACAGGAGGGGGCATGGTGAGAGCAGGACAGGAGGGGGCGTGGTGAGAGCAGGACAGGAGGGGGCGTGGTGAGAGCAGGACAGGAGGGGGCACGGAACGGAACCCCAGAAATCACTCCGTAGTGCTTCTGTAGTGTTCCGTTCCGTTCTTTTGTGCCGCACCGTTCCGCATCTCCGGATTTGTGGGCCCATTGAAATAAATGGGTCCACATCTGTGATGCAGAATGGGCACGGAACGGTGCCCGTGTATTGCAGATCCGGAAATGTGTTCCGTGGTGAGAGCAGGACAGGAGGGGGCGTGGTGAGAGCAGGACAGGAGGGGGCGTGGTGAGAGCAGGACAAGAGGGGGCGTGGTGAGAGCAGGACAGGAGGGGGCGTGGTGAGAGCAGGACAGGAGGGGGTGTGGTGAGAGCAGGACAGTAGGGGGCGTGGTGAGAGCAGGACAGGAGGGGGCGTGGTGAGAGCAGGACAGGAGGGGGCGTGGTGAGAGCAGGACAGGAGGGGGCGTGGTGAGAGCAGGACAGGAGGGCCTGTGGTGAGAGCAGGACAGGAGGGGGCGTGGTGAGAGCAGGACAGGAGGGTGTGTGGCTTCAAATAGCAAGGAAACCAGGCAGATCTGCTTAAGAAGATATATTAGTAAGGGCTCATTCACACGAATGTGTGATGCCCGTTGCCGTATTGCGGAACACATTTCCGGATCTGCAATACACGGGCACCGTTCCGTGCCCATTCTGCATCACAGATGTGGACCCATTTATTTCAATGGGCCCACAAATCCGGAGATGCGGAACGGTGCGGCACAAAAGAACGGAACGCTACAGAAGCACTACGGAGTGATTTCTGGGGTTCCGTTCCGTGCTTTCGCACCGCAAAAGGATAGAACTCATTCTATCTTTTTGCTGAACGGAAGGATAGCGGACCCATTCAAGTGAATGGGTCTGCGATCCCCATGCTCCTGCCCCACGGACGGTGACCGTGCATTGTGGACCGCAATTTGCGGTCCACGGCACGGGCATGGGCTTCACATGTTCATGTGAACGAGCCCTAAGTGTAAAATTTCCCTACTTTCTTTATAGTTCTAATAAGTGCCAACCCCTTTAATCTAACATAATGAAAGGGCGCTGTATAACATGGGGTGTAAAAGCTGGATTATCAAAATACATCTTCATTTCAATTAGTTGAAAAAAAGAAACTTTTTCCAGGAGAACATTTTGTTACACACAAATTAAAATATTTTTAACCACAATGTAAGCAGGAGGATGTCTAGATGTTTTTGTGTTACATCCCTGGAGACTACAGTAAGAATCCAAATACATGTATACCGGCAGGATTTCATTGCTGTCAGTGTTCAAGAGGTCAATAATTTAAAAACAACCATGGTTCTTTGTTCTCACCAAGAACACAAGTGCAGCCTACAAGGACTCTTTGGTAATTTACAAAGAACTGGAGTCACAGATACTTCTAGTTTTAATTTCATAATTATATGTTTGTATATACTGTATAAAGTAATAAAACTTACAGCCACAGAAACTATAGGATTTTATATCAAAGCATCCTTTTTAATAAATTTATGTCCACCATAGTCTCAGATATATAGGGGTTGTAGCTCCATTTTTCAAACATGTGGAATTCTGGTTAGGCCTCGTTGTGCACCCCGTGGCCGTGCTGCGGACCGCGAAATGCACGAACACCGACTGTGGGGCAGCCGCAGCGGATCGCGGACCCAATCACTTTAATGGGTCTGCGATCCGCCCGTTCCGCAAAAAGAAAGGACATGTTCTATCTTTTTGTGAAATGTAAGTATGGGACGAAACCCCACGGAAGCACTCCGTAGTGCTGCTGTAGGGTTACGTTCCCTGCTTCCGTTCCTCACCATTCCGCATCTTCGAATTTGCGGACCCATTGAAGTGAATGGGTCTGCATCCATGATGCAGAATGTCCACGGAATGGCGCCCATATATTGCGGATCTGCAATACGGCAACGGGCAGCACACATTTGTGTGCAGTAGGCCTAATACTGACACACAACGCAAGCACTAAGTTGCCTTTACTCATAGCTCAGGGCAAACCTAGTGCCTGAACCATGTAAGTGGTGTATGTATATCTGTACTGGATTTGATATTGGATGCAATAAAGTTATTTTTAATGGGAGGCAGTGCTGCACTACATGGGCCAGTGGTTTAAAATCACAACATCGCCAAGAAAGGACATGTTCCTTCTCAGTGCTCTGCTGCTTAGAGCTTTGGCATCAGCGATTGCTCGCCCCTATACTGTGGAGGAAATCATGGCATGTAATAGCAGCGGTCTCCTCCACTGACGAGCCAACAATCACCTGCACAAGCTTCTAGTGTAATAGTCTTAAAGTCTTAATGCCTGTCCATCTGTAACAAATAACGGTAGTTTTATTACTCTCTTATTCTCACAAGTACTTTTCTCACAATCATTAGTTTGGATATGATCTGATGAAGGAGCCTCTTTGCTCTAAAAGCGCGCAAACAGAACTTTTTTGGTTAGCCAATAAAGGTATCACTGCTATAATACTTTTGTTTTTTTAACACAAAAGTTTTTAATATCACACTGTATTGGGAAGAAAGAGTTGTTCAGTGTGGGGGGTCCCTTTCACCAGGGGCCCCATAACAGTCGCATTGATTGTATGGAAGGCACACCAACAGGAACAGCTAACAATTGTAGTGAAGTTTCTTTAATCCAACATCAATAAACACTGAATACAGCAACATTTTCTGGAATTGGAGAATAAGACAGAGCAGAGTGAACCATTTTGAAATGACACCATATAAATAAGAAAGTTAAAGTTTCACAATTTATCGCATTATTGCTAGTTAATGTGCATGCCGTGGACCTAAAAATCCTTAGCATGTCATGAAAACCACACAGATTAGTTCTGCTACATGTTGATTGGGTGGACAGGTTTTTAAAATTCCCATCAACATGAATTGTACTGTAAAATGGGCACAGAATTTCAGTGCGGAACCTGCACTCAAAATTTGCAAGAAATCTGTCTTAAGTGTGAATGTGCCGCCCTATGACAAGCAAGCATGAGGGTTGATATATAAAATAAGCTATATTTGTTTCCTATTACCTTGTTTCCCATTACCTTGCATTGTTTATATGAAGTATATTGTATGAGTGTTATAAATAATAATAACAATAATAATAATAATAATAATAATAATAATAAGCTTTATTTATATAACACCAACATATTCTGCAGTGCTTTACAATTAGAGGGTTCATGTACAAAGTAAATTATTATATAGCAAAAACAAGTCAACAATAAAAACAAAAGGAATGAGGGCCTGCTCGCAAGAGCTTAGAGTCTATGAGGAGATGAGGTGACGCATAAGATAAAGTTCTTGTTTTCTACAATGGGCCAGCTATCTTAACACAATAGTGCATGAACCATCACCACCCCATATCAAAAGTGCTTATGAGTGTATGAAGTGTGGTGGATAGTGTTTGATAATGAATAGTGTTGAGCGAGCATGCTCGGCCGAATACCTGTTCGGCTCGAGCATCGCTATGCTTGGCACATGGTGGTACTCGGCCGAGTACCGCATGTGCTCGAGCGCCATACCCGAGTCTCCTCCCTGCACGTTTCACGGCTGCTAAGCAGCCAATAAACGTGCAGGTAAGTACTACATCACTGTAATGCCAGTAGCCATGTTGTCTACTGGCATTACAGTGATTGGCTGGAACTCGTCATCGGGTGCTATATAGCACCCAATGACGCAGGTTCGGCTTATTGCGAGTCAGAAAGAACTGCGCCTAGAAAGGGACAGATAGTGTAGGGAGTTTGTGATTGCAATTTATTCAATTTTAAAAAGTTTCAAAGACCCAAAAGTCCTTTTAAGGACTGTTGTGTGTGGTGGCAGCAATTTAATCTTGCAAAGTAGTCTCTGATTTTTTTTGTCCATACTTTGCAATTCTTTTTTTTATAGAGGGTGTCTGCAGTAACTTGTGACATCTGTTCAGTAATACCTTCTGTGTGTCAGGGGCGAAGATAGGAAGAATATTATTGAAAACAATTATATTTTTTCCATAATTTATCCACATTTTTCCTATAAACGGTCCCTGCAGTGAATTGTCACATCTGTGCTGCAATAGCATGTGTGTCAGGCCCAGATATTGGGGAAAATATTAGCAAAAACTATTAAATTTTTTACATAATTTATCCATAATTTTCCTATAAACGGTCACTGCAGTGAATTGTCACATCTTTGCTGCAGCGTCCAAATGTCATTATCCCAGGCATTTGAACCAAGCGCAAATACCCAGCCACCCACCCACCCACAGGCCATAGCACTAAATGTGTAGCTTTCCAATTTATGGCCCTGGAAATGTTGCCATTTAGGCTTGTGGACACTGAGGCCTTCTGCAGCCTGATTTTGGCGGCCGTCCCTCGTTACGCAGTCCCCAGCCGCCACTATTTTTCAAGGTGTGCCGTGCCAGCCTTACACCAACATGTGTCCCTTCACATCACACGTGCCCTGACCAACGCAGTTACTGGGAAGGTCCACTTAACCACGGACACTTGGACAAGTGCTTTCGGCCAGGGACGCTACATTTCCCTGACGGCACACTGGGTGAATGTTGTGGAGGTCGGGAGCGACTCGTACCTTGGGATGGCACAGATGCTACCTACAATTCCATCAGGGTTTCCGCCACCACCTACGTTAGTGGCTCCAACCCCCTTTTTTCCTCCTCCGCCTCCTCCTCCACTTCCACTACAGAATTATCCTCTTAAAGCACCATCAGCCATCAGTCAGTAGTTGGAAGCAGTGTAGCACTGCAGTGGGGAAGCGGCAACAGGCCGAGCTGATCCTGATCTGCCTAGGTGACAAACAGCACACCGCCACAAAGCTGTGGCAGGGGATAAGAGACCAGACTGAGCTGTGGCTCTCACCACTCAACCTAGAACCAGGCATGGTTATGTCTGATAATGGCCGTAACTTGGTGGCGGCTTTGGAGCTGGGCAACCTTAGACACATCCTATGCCTTGCCCACGTCTTCACCTTGTGGTTCAGCGTTTTTTTTTTTAAAACATACCCCAATTTGCCTGAGCTACTGGTGAAGGTGCGCCGCGTGTGTGCACATTTCCGCAAGTCATCGACAGCTTCAGCCGGTCTGTCAACGCTGCAGCAGCGCTTGAAATTGCCAGCTCACCAGCTGTTGTGCGACATGAGCACGCGCTGGCACTCCACCTTCCACATGTTGGCCAGGCTTTGTAAGCAGCAGAGGGCAGTTGTGGAATACCAGCTGCAACATGGTCGTAGCCTTTCCAGTCAGCTTCTGCTATTCACAAGCGAGAAGTGGGCATGGATGTCTGACCTCTGTGAGGTTTTACGCAACTTTGAGGAATAAACACAGATGGTGAGCGGTGATAACGCTATTATCAGCGTCACCATCCCACTTCTGTGTCTTCTCAAATGCTTGCTGCTCACAATTAAGGACAACACTTTGCATGTAGAAGAGGTGGAAATGGGGGAAGACGTTACACAGGTTGATGATAGCCAGACCACCCTCAGTTTGTCTTCTCAGCTCGAATTGGAGGCAGAATAAGAGGATGAGGAGTTTGGGAGTGATCCTCCTGATGACGAAAGCAAACTCTCGCCTGTTGGTACTCTGGCACACATGGCTGACTTCATGTTAGGCTGCTTTTCCCGCGACCCACGCGTTATATGCATTTTAAACAACACGAATTACTGGTTTTTCACCCTTTCCGACCCCCGCTACAAAGAGAACTTCTCATCTCTCATTCCTCTGGTGGAGAGGACGAGCAAAATGGTGCAATACCAGAAAATCCTTGGAAAATTGCTCCAAGATTTTCCATCTGACAACGCTGGCGGCAGCGCCCGTACATCCTTTGCCAACCGAGGAGGGGAGGCAAGGGGAACACACAGCAGTTCCAACAGAGGCAGGACAACATCCTCTAAAGCCTGGGGCAGTTTCATGACACCCCACCAACACCATTACCCTGATGTGCAGCCTACTGCCACAAGGAGAGAAAAATTTTGGAAGATGGTGAAGGAGTACATAGCAGACCGTGTCAGCGTCCTCAATGATCCCTCTGTGCCTTACAACTACTGGGTGTCCAAGCTGGACACGTGGCCCGAACTGGCGCTCTACGCTTTGGAGGTGCTGGCCTGCCCTGCCGCCAGCGTTTTGTCTGAGCGGGTATTTAGTGCTGCTAGTGGTATTATAACAGATAAGTGTATCCGCCTGTCAACTAAAAATGCTGACAGGTTGACTCATATAAAAATTAAGAAGGCCTGGATTGACCATGACTTCTTGACTCCACCAGAGAAAAGCTGATGAACATAAAGGCACTTTACATGTGTTGTTTTTAATGTAGTTAATAGACTGAATTCCCATACACCCCTTCCACCACAAACAAGGGTATATGGTTGAATCTTCCTTTTCTCATCCTCCTCCTCCTCTTCCGTCATATCAACATGCATTGCTTATTCATCACATATAATGCCCTTGCATATATGGCCTTCGAATATAATTCTTTAGAGAGTCTGCTCCCCAGCAGGCCCTCACATATAACTTATTAAAAGGTCCACTTACCAGCAGGCCCTCACATATACATTTTTAGAGGGTCCGTTCACCAGCAGGCCCTCACATCTAATTTTTTACAGGGTTTTCTCAGCTGCAGGCCCGCAACTCAAATATTTTACAGGGTCAGCTCACCTGCAGGCCCACAACTCAAATCTTTTACAGGGTCAGCTCACTGCAGGCCCGCAACTCAATGTGAATGAGGCCCTCCTTTATGTTATATATAGGTTGTATCGGAGTGCCTCTTCCTTGTAATTTTTGGCAGCACTTGCACTTTATATACAAGTAAATATACAGGAGAGAATGTTTCCAATCAATTTTTCCTATAAAATCGATTTTTTACTTTGGTTTTGTGCGTAAAACCTTAATTAGATTGTGGGCCTGGTGATCAGTTTAAGGCCTTTTAAGCAGCATCAGTAGAAGCATGGTGATAAAAATGAGTAGCAAGGTGACATGGTGTGGAGATGGTAGCATGAGGAGGCCACATAGTGGCACAACAGTATAACACAATGAAATGATTATATACAGTATATGGTTACCAGGGGCGTAGCTATAGAGGGTGCAGAGGTAGCAGTCGCTACCGGGCCCAGGAGCCTGAGGGGCCCAAAGACCCTTGTGCCGCATAAGAAGACACTGGAATTATAGAAAGTACATACTGGTTCAGAAGTTACACCCCTGGCTGGATGGAAGGGTTTAGGTCAAGAATTTGGCATTGGGGAGGTGCCGTTTCAATTTTTGCCTGAGGCAGCACGAAGGCTATGTTTTTCCCTGCCCCTGGCCACAAAGCACTGAGGGAAGGTGGGCCCAAGCTGAACTCTTGCACAAAGGCCCATGAGCCTTTAGCTACGCCCTTGATGGTTACGTCTGTATGTGTGGTTTGGGTAGGGGGGGCCCAGGCACATTCTTTGCACAGGGGCCCTCTGCTGTCTGTGTCCGCCCCTGAAACAAGTATATATATATATATATATATATACACACTGCGTGCAGAATTATTAGGCAAATGAGTATTTTGACCACATCATCCTCTTTATGCATGTTGTCTTACTCCAAGCTGTATAGGCTCGAAAGCCTACTACCAATTAAGCATATTAGGTGATGTGCATCTCTGTAATGAGAAGGGGTGTGGTCTAATGACATCAACACCCTATATTAGGTGTGCATAATTATTAGGCAACTTCCTTTCCTTTGGCAAAATGGGTCAAAAGAAGGACTTGACAGGCTCAGAAAAGTCAAAAATAGTGAGATATCTTTCAGAGGGATGCAGCACTCTTAAAATTGCAAAGCTTCTGAAGCGTGATCATCGAACAATCAAGCGTTTCATTCAAAATAGTCAACAGGGTCGCAAGAAGCGTGTGGAAACACCAAGGCGCAAAATAACTGCCCATGAACTGAGAAAAGTCAAGCGTGCAGCTGCCAAGATGCCACTTGCCACCAGTTTGGCCATATTTCAGAGCTGCAACATCACTGGAGTGCCCAAAAGCACAAGGTGTGCAATACTCAGAGACATGGCCAAGGTAAGAAAGGCTGAAAGACGACCACCACTGAACAAGACACACAAGCTGAAATGTCAAGACTGGGCCAAGAAATATCTCAAGACTGATTTTTCTAAGGTTTTATGGACTTATGAAATGAGAGTGAGTCTTGATGGGCCAGATGGATGGGCCCGTGGCTGGATTGGTAAAGGGCAGAGAGCTCCAGTCCGACTCAGACGCCAGCAAGGTGGAGGTGGAGTACTGGTTTGGGCTGGTATCATCAAAGATGAGCTTGTGGGGCCTTTTCGGGTTGAGGATGGAGTCAAGCTCAACTCCCAGTCCTACTGCCAGTTTCTGGAAGACACCTTCTTCAAGCAGTGGTACAGGAAGAAGTCTGCATCCTTCAAGAAAAACATGATTTTCATGCAGGACAATGCTCCATCACACGCGTCCAAGTACTCCACAGCGTGGCTGGCAAGAAAGGGTATAAAAGAAGAAAATCTAATGACATAGCCTCCTTGTTCACCTGATCTGAACCCCATTGAGAACCTGTGGTCCATCATCAAATGTGAGATTTACAAGGAGGGAAAACAGTACACCTCTCTGAACAGTGTCTGGGAGGCTGTGGTTGCTGCTGCACGCAATGTTGATGGTGAACAGATCAAAACACTGACAGAATCCATGGATGGCAGGCTTTTGAGTGTCCTTGCAAAGAAAGGTGGCTATATTGGTCACTGATTTGTTTTTGTTTTGTTTTTGAATGTCAGAAATGTATATTTGTGAATGTTGAGATGTTATATTGGTTTCACTGGTCAAAATAAATAATTTAAATGGGTATATATTTGTTTTTTGTTAAGTTGCCTAATAATTATGCACAGTAATAGTCACCTGCACACACAGATATCCCCCTAAAATAGCTAAAACTAAAAACAAACTAAAAACTACTTCCAAAAATATTCAGCTTTGATATTAATGAGTCTTTTGGGTTCATTGAGAACATGGTTGTTGTTCAATAATAAAATTAATCCTCAAAAATACAACTTGCCTAATAATTCTGCACTCCCTGTATATATATATATATATATATATAGTCTTTTTCCCTCTTTATCATTCTGTTTCTCCATCTATCACTTTGCTTCTCCATCGTTCCCTATCTCCTGTTCTACCTTCTCCCTCTTATCTCTCTTTTCGTCATCTTTCTCCCCTCTCTGTCCTTCCATCTTCCTATGTCTCTTTCAAACTGCTACTCTTTTCTCAATACCTCTTTCTCAACATTTATTTCTCCCCATTCTTCTTTCACCCCTTTCTCCATATGTATCTGCCCCTTTCTCCTACTGTTTCTTTCCCATCCTCTACTCCCCAATCCTTTCTCTTTCTTTCTTCTACAAAGTTTATTTACTTCTACAGGATAAAAGTTGTTATTAAAATGACATACGTTTCCAAAGTAAATGATGCACACAATTTAGGAATCCAATTTACAGCTTTTGCACTGAGCACTTATTTATTATCCCCTCAAAATGGTTAAAATGGCAGCGTTAAGAATATTAGTAATACAGTTGCAAAAAAAAGTATGTGAACCCTTTGGAATGATATGGATTTCTGCACAAATTGGTCATAAAATGGGATCTGATCTTCATCTAAGTCACGACAATAGACAATCACAGTCTGCTTAAACTAATAACACACAAAGAATTAAATGTTACCATGTTTTTATTGAACACACCATGTAAACATTCACAGTGCAGGTGGAAAAAGTATGTGAACCCTTGGATTTAATAACTGGTTGAACCTCCTTTGGCAGCAATAACTTCAACAAAACGTTTCCTGTAGTTGCAGATCAGACGTGCACAATGGTCAGGAGTAATTCTTGACCATTCCTCTTTACAGAACTGTTTTAGTTCAGCAATATTCTTGGGATGTCTGGTGTGAATCGCTTTCTTGAGGTCATGCCACAGCATCTCAATCGGGTTGAGGTCAGGACTCTGACTGGGCCACTCCAGAAGGCGTATTTTCTTCTGTTTAAGCCATTCTGTTGTTGATTTACTTTTATGCTTTGGGTCATTGTCCTGTTGCAACACCCATCTTCTGTTGAGCTTCAGCTGGTGGACAGATGGCCTTAAGTTCTCCTGCAAAATGTCTTGATAAACTTGGGAATTAATTTTTCCTTCGATGATAGCAATCCGTCCAGGCCCTGATGCAGCAAAGCAGCCCCAAACCATGATGCCCCCACCACCATACTTCACAGTTGGGATGAGGTTTTTATGTTGGTGTGCTATGCCTCATTTTTCTTCCAAACAACTTAACTTTGGTTTCATCTGTCCACAGAATATTTAGCCAGTACTGCTGTGGAACATCCAGGTTCTCTTGTGCAAACTGTAAACGTGCAGCAATGTTTTTTTTGGACAGCAGTGGCTTCCTCTGTGGTATCTTCCCATGAAATCCATTCTTGTTTAGTGTTTTACGTATCGTAGATTCGCTAACAGTGATGTTAGCATATGCCAGAGACTTTTGTAAGTCTTTAGCTGACACTCTATAATTCTTCTTCACCTCATTGAGCAGTCTGCGCTGTGCTCTTGCAGTCATCTTTACAGGACGGCCACTCCTAGGGAGAGTAGCAGCAGTGCTGAACTTTCTCCATTTATAGACAATTTGTCTTACCGTTGACTGATAAACAGCAAGGCTTTTGGAGATACTTTTATAACCCTTTCCAGCTTTATGCAAGTCAACAATTCTTAATCGTAGGTCTTCTGAGAACTCTTTTGTGAGAGGCATCATTCACATCAGGCAATGCTTCTTGTGAAAAGCAAACCCAGAACTGGTGTGTCTTTTTTATAGGGCAGGGCAGCTGTAACAAACACCTCCAATCTCATCTCATTGATTGGACTCCAGTTGGCTGACACCTCACACCAATTAGCTCTTGAAGATGTCATTAGTCTAGGGGTTCACATACTTTTCCCACCTGCACTGTGAATGTTT
Source organism: Bufo bufo (assembly GCF_905171765.1). NCBI lineage: Eukaryota > Metazoa > Chordata > Amphibia > Anura > Bufonidae > Bufo > Bufo bufo. The sequence goes on along the minus strand of NC_053393.1, from coordinate 344,092,407 downwards.
ACATGGTGCGTTCAATAAAAACATGGTAACATTTAATTATTTGTGTTTTATTAGTTTAAGCAGACTGTGATTGTCTATTGTTGTGACTTAGATGAAGATCAGATCACATTTTATGACCAATTTGTGCAGAAATGCATATCATTCCAAAGGTTTCACATACTTTTTCTTGCAACTGTATATTCCAAAATCAGCTTATCTCTGCAGCAGAAAACAAGCTCATATCATTGAATGTTACTAGAACCATTTCACATTTATAGTTTAACATGTAAACCAGTTTTTTGTTAGAACAAAATGCACGTGTTAGTCATGCGTGTACAATAAGTACAAATGAGGATATTGTCCATTATTTAACACTTTTTTTTAAAATGTTGTGACATTCTCAGCCAGTGTCGTCGGACTGGAGTGTTTAGGGCCCACCAGAGGAACTGATTCTGGGGACCCACCCTATAGCTACATAAAAATATTAGGTTACATCCACATGAGAATTGCTTTGAATAAAATTCACAAGACAGCAGTGTGGATTTTAAATCAGCAGCATGATTTGGGGTGGATTTTGCCACTTCACATTTATATGTGGATGTACCATCACCTGTATTTTTGAGGGAATAACACACATGAATATTGCAGCATACTGTAATCTGTCATACATCAATATTGTAGGTGATTAATGGGTCTGAACTCAGTCCCCCAGAAGTAATAATGCACACCATAATGCTCCCCAGTACTAATAATTCACCTTATAATTTGTGCCAGTAGAAAAAAATTCCCCTAATGTGTGCTAGTCCAAAAATACCCCATAATAATGTGTGCCACTTCACAAATATCACCTTACAGTGTGTGCCAGTACAAAAAAAATACACCCTTATAATGTGTACCAGTAAGAAAATGTCCCCTTATAACGTACAAAATATGCCTCTTGTAATGTGTTCCGGTACAAAAAATATCCACTTACAATATATGCCAGCACAAAAAATCCCCCTTATAATTTGTGTCAGTACAAAAAATGCACCTTACATGTGCCAGTACGAAAATATCCCCTTCTGTGTGTCAGTGCAATAATGCTAACTTATAATGTGTGCCAGTACAAAAATATCCCCTTATAACTTGTGCCAGCACAAAAATTCCCATTGCAGTCTCTCGGTAGATCCAATGTCCCCATACTGCCCCCATAATGTGTTCCAGTACAAAACAATGCCCCTTGATGTGCAGTATGTCAGTACAAAATATCCCTATTTAGTACCCCCAGTAAAAACAATGGCCCTATGGTGCTATTCCCAGTTATAAATATGCCTGTAAAATAAAATAATAAACTCAAATACATACTTGCCTGTGGCTGTCAGCTATGTGGTGCAAGACACAGACCTCTTCTGGTCTGTGTCCTGAGATAAGGCACTACAATGATGATGATGTCAATGCACTGCCTGCGCCTTCAGGCCTAGTAGCGCCTTCAGGCAGGGCAGAGATACATTGCGCAAATGCCCTGCTGTATCTTTTCACTGTCCTCCTTAGGGTAATGATACAGTTGAATATATATATGCCCTTTGAGTTTTCAGTTTGTAATAGTTTGAAATTGTAATACTGTATGTCAAAATGGTGATAATATATACAAAATTGTCTATCTGATGCAGTATGAAGTTCAGGGTCTTGGAGTAGCCAGGAAAAAAAAAAATCAGTTTTGAAAAGTAGACCATGAATAACAAATATGAGCTTAGTCTAGTACTAAATATGGATGATGTCACCAGTCAGTTAATGTGGGAAACATTTGTTTAGTGGGTTCAGAATCCAAGCAATCCAATATCTTTAAGACGTAGAAGATATTTACAGTGGTTTAGTAAGTTGGCTGTTCCCTTTTTAATGGTGCTTTAAAATTATAGTTATGATATCATAACTCCAAAAATATAGCTCTATAAAATCTGATGCATGTAATTATGTGAAGTTAAAAGAAAGGAAAATATTTTTGCATAATTCTGATCATGAATTTCAAAAAAAAAGTTTGTATTTACTGTATTTTGATGAATATAAAAAAAAAAACATGTAATTCCAAATGTTTAGCTGGTAGCCATCTATTTTATTTTCTCATCTCGTACAACTCAAATGCCAGATTTTAAAAGTTTTTCTTGCCCGTGGTGAATTTACCAGCATCGGGGAGTTCCTAAGACTTGGTGCTTCATATGCCTTTCTTAAACAAGAGTTTATTGGGCTACAGTGCACCAAATATATTTAGAGGTGCATGCCTCTTAATACACTTTGGGTGTCTTTTATCAACTGATATCTGCCAAAATAGTGGCGTATTAAAGTTGCAGATTTTGTTGCATGCCTTTTTTTGAAAAAAGGGGGTGGCATGGGCAGGCTGGCACCGGGCTGGTTCTTTTATGATTTCCCACTCCAGTTTTTGGCATGGCCAATGTCTTAAATCTATATAAGTCTTTTGCATGGCATGCCAGAGGAAGCGCCAAAATTATGTAGAGGCCTATGCCTCTACATAACTTTGGCGCTTCCTCTGGCACCACAGAGGGACCCAAGACCAACGTATTTTGGCATGCACCAGAAAAAAACAAATCTATTTTTTCTTATGAGCAGGCATAGGTTTGAACTATAATTAGGATACTGTCACACATAAGGGGTATTTTTTGTACTAGCACAAATTATAAGGGGATTTTTTCTCATTTTTGAAAAACGGTGAGGGAAGCACAAAATTGCAGAGATGTAGAGTGTGCCTGAATAGATTGATAAATTGCTCTTATTATACTTAGAAATTACTGAAGATCTCTGTATACTCTTGTAATTAATGTTAATTGCTTCAATACTGCACCAATGCATAAAATTAAAGCTGTAATCCTGTAGTTAATATCCTATCCTCAAGTTAAGTCATCAATAACAGATTGGTGGGGGTCAGACACCCAAGACCCCCGCCAATAAGGTGATAACTGTTACGGCCTCCTCCTAGGCCATGTGACATGGTCTAATTGCAGCTCAGCCCCATTGAAGTGAATGGGGCTGAGCTGCAATACCAAACACAGCCGCTACACAAGGTATGGCTCAGAAAACTGCTGGGAGACTGCTGCGCTCACCAGAGCTCCACTGAGCATGGTGGCTTCTTGATCCAGCTGATTGGTTAGGATGCCGGGACTTGGACACCACCCGATGATGCGATAATGATGAGGATAGGTTATCATTATCTTTACCTGGATAACCCCTTAATAGATTAAAAATTTCCTTCCATTTTGTGTATACAGCCAACTCTGCAGAGCAATGTTTACAGACCAGTAACAAGTAGTACTATTCTTAAGTCATGTGCTATTCCCTTTCCTTTTTTTACTTTCCTAAGGTTTGCAACAAGATAGGGTCGAAGGATAGAAGCAACATATCACTACAAAATCCAACTACATACAAAGGAGCAAAAATTACATTTTACTCCAAACAGTGTGCAAATGCAATGTGACAGCTATTAGAGTCCTGACTGTAGATCCCATCATCCCGTGAAATACATGGAGAAAAGCAGCACCCTGATTTAGTGAATAAAAACAGGTTAGACACAAAATGGTCCTTGTTGTAAGGGGTTGTCCAAGTTTTTTTTAATCCCGCTTCCCAAACCCAGGAGTACCTGTGCAGAAATCTATGCTTACCTGCTTCCAACCTTTCCACTTCGATTTCATGGCAACTGGCCAGCTTCAATGGGTTTCTGTCAACTGCCTACAAGGACTGTGTCAGGTGCATTTAAGTCAATGAATGGCCTCAGTGGCCACATGTCTGTACGCAGGCATCTCTGCTGGATTATGTGCCTTTTAGGGACTCGTCACCACTAAGGCAAGTCACTGATTGTTTTAAATGAAATTGTACATTTGTATTAGAAAAATAGTTCTAAAGTGGCCCATTTTGAGTCTTAGCAACCCCCCTCTGTCTTCTGTTTACATAACACAGTCAGAGTTGAGCAAGTCTCCACAGTTATGTAAACTGAAGACAGAGGAGCGTTGCTAAGGCTCAAAATGGGCCACTTTAGAGATATTTTTCTTTTACAAATGTAAGATTTCAGTGATTATGGGTGAATTATAGAATGTACAGTGAATATTGCTTTAACACTTCAAACTGAAATAATCTGTACATGTAAATGGACCTTTAATTAGGAGTTATCTGACATTGTAATTTTATTAGAACTGAGCCCTTTAGCAACAGGAGATTTCCAGGTAATGCAGAAACGAACATTATTCTCAGTCTGTAGTCTTGAGTTGCGTGACAGACTACAAGATGCTGCGGAGAATTTGCATGTCAGCGATGCTAATGGTAACACTATCTATGCATTACCTAATATATTCTGAGCGGTGTGTCAATGGTGAACATACATTTAAATAGTATTCTTATTTTTGCTAATTATAGTTATTTATCCAATTAGTAATGAATATTGCATGCCAAACATTTTCTGCTTAAAATGTAATCCTCCTTCATCCTTTGAATTGTTTTGCAACCAATCATTTTTCTATTGTGCAAATGCTGCAGCAGCATTGAAGTGCTTGTAAACTCCCGCACCTGCATATATGCATATAGATAAGTAACCCATTAAAAGTTTATTGCTGTCATGAGGAAAATATGTTATCTGTTAGTAAAATAGTAGATTAGTAGAATTGAGACTGCAGTATGACAGCTAAATTGCTGTCTTGATCAATGTAATGTGTGATGCCCTTATAGAGTAATTCATATGCCTACCCTTTCTGGCCTCAGTGAATGGCCTGACTGAGGCAAGCAGTTATTATAAAAGTCCATACAAACTGTCAGAGTGATTTTTGATCATTGAATGTTCATGTGATGAGACCCCCAGTAAACATGTTTTCCTTGGGGTAACTATGCCACCCGCTGCACTAAACACTGCCACACTACTGGCTGGGCAGGAAAGCTTTCCCAGGGCAAACTCGGCCAGTTGCGGCCACAAGTCAAATTTGGCTTCCCGGTTTTCCAGGGGATCTTATATCATGGGTGATAGGGTGCAGCTCAAGTATGCCTCCTGCTGGTTCAGGTTGTGCTCCATGTCCTGCTGCTGCTTGGTGGTTTCTTCAGTAGGTGGGTGAAAAGGGCTTATTAGAGACTCCAGACATAAGTTGCTGCTCCTCCCCCACCATCCTATAGCAGTCATGGCAGTGGAGAGTGAGCTCAGAAGGTCCCTCTGATTAGACCTTTGTGAAAGTGGCTAAAGAGCAAGTGCAGTTTCCTTGACATTTTCAGGAAATCTTGCAATTGGGTGGAATTCTTCAGGAACCAGGTGACAACCAGATTGAAGACATGGCTCACGGACCAGTCCTCACTGATGTAGCGTAGACAGAATGTTCTTCCTGTTATTGTTGACCATGGTTCCTGCCTCCAGTTGGAGAGGAGACAACCAGGACTCAATTTCTTTCTTGATGACATGTCCAATGTGACTCTATTCGCCCAGGCTGACCAGATGTAGAACCAAGAAACAACACCATGCTTTGCATAGGTGGCATGCTGGAGGGCCACTCTGAACTGTGTATATAGTGGAGGCTGACGACAAGGTGAAGGATGAGGAGGCAGAGGAGGACAGTGGCACAGAAATCCCATGATTACAATGCAGAGGCAGCATTGCAATTCCCTGGTGGTTGTGGAGGTTGCTGTGTCAGGCTGTACCACTAAATTAGTGCCATGGTTTTCCCAGGCCACTTTTTGGTGACGCTCCATGTGTTGACGCAGAGCTGTGGTGTCAACATTAGCATTGGGTCCAGATGTCCAGATGTCCCACTGCTTCCACCCTGCTGGCTTACTGGCACGCTGCCACCCTGCTGCTGTCTCATGGGCCTGCTGCCACCCTCACCTGTTGATGATAATGATGCCCCCTCTTCACCCGGCTCCCAGGCTCCCACATGTGATCAGCTACAACATCATCCACTACTGTCTGCTCGTCGCTTATGTCACCCTCACCAGTCTCATGGCCACATCTCTCACCATTCCACCTAAGTGTAGTGTCAGAGGAACCCACCGATTCCCTGCTATGTGTATTTGTTGTCACCTGAGATGATGTTGAAGAGCGAGTCAGCCACTCCAGTAAAGCTGGATTGTTGGGCAAAACACGAATGCTGGATGACAGTGGCAGCTCTGGCCTATTGCTCCGGCTGCTGGTACCACCACCCCTTCTTCTGCTGCTTCTTGTGCCAGCTACAGCAATATTTTTGCCACTGCTTGTTCCTTTTGAGGCCCCAGACAACTGTCTGTTGGCCATAGTGTACAGTAACTGAATCAGTAATGTAACAGATTAAGCATGAATGGAGCAGCAACTGTACTAGATAAGCACACCTATATATTACACTGCCTGTTGACAATGAGTCTGATGCACATTAAGCCTGTCTATAACAGACCAGATTAAATATAAATGGCGCAGGAGATGAACTAGAAAAACACTCCTATATAATAGACGGCCGTATATGTTGACACTGAGTCTGATGCACAGTAAGTCTATGTATAACCAAGCAGATTAAATATAAATGGCACAGCAGATAACTGTTTTGCCTGATAAAAGTGTTGCTAACACTACTAAGGAGCACTCACTTGCACAGACTAGGACTTTAAGTGAGTTAAAGCAAAACAATTACTTTATTTATGATTAATTATAATAAAATTATGGTTGACAATAAGAGTTATCATAATTATAAAACTACAGTTATCTAGACCAGTGGTGCCCAACCATTTTTCGTCTGAGGGCCGCACTAGACTTGGTATAAATTTCGCAGGCCGGAACCAGGTAGCTTTGCCAGAAAGAAATGCAAACGCTGTGAGGAGGCACGTGTGAGCATTACTACTGTGAAGAGGGCACATATCTGGCATAACTACTGTGAGGGGGCACATATCTGAGCATAACTACTGTTAGGGGGCACATATCAGGGTATAACTACTGTGAGGAGGGCACATATCAGCGCATAACTACTGTGAGGGGGCATGTGTCACGGCTGAGGATGGGGGAAATCCTCAGCCGTGTAAAGCCAGGTCATGTTATGGCCTACTCGGCCAGGAGAACAGGATAGGGAGCAGGTCACCTCCTAAGAGCGTCCCTACCCTGACCCTAACTCCTAACTGCATGGGCCGACCTTAAAGGTAGGAGGGCCCATGCGCAGGAACCTCGGATCCCTAACTCACCCTCCGTCCGGTCCCTGCGCTAGGAGTCAGAGTAAGACGCCCCACTCCTCCTAGGCACGGAGGAGCAGGAGTCTCAACGGCCAAGCTGTTGGGAAAATGGGGGAACACAAACAGTACTATGGATATGGCAGGTAATGTGAACTAGTTCCACTTACCTGCCACAGCCTTGCTGACTGGATCCCTGTGCAGGCAAGCTGAAGTCCAGACAAGATTCAATGAACCCAGCAAACACACAACCACACACAGGAACCCAGATCCATAGCTGCACAAATATACACAGGAACAAATCAACTGATCATAACATAACATAGAGTATAACAATTTATGATCACAAGGGTGGCCCACACTGGCAGATGGAAAAGACCAGGAGAGTTCCTCCAGCTTACAAGGCTGGAGTACCCCTCAGAAGTCTGTCTCAACTGAGGCTTTATAGCCCAGGCAGCCACACCCACAAACGGACACACCCAGTGCACACACACTCTAGGAAGGAGAATTAACCCTTCCAGCACCAGGGAAGGGAAACACACACTTAAAATAGAAGTGTCCAAAACCCGAGACACACTGTGATTGTTGCCGCAAGCAACGACATGGGTGGCACACGTGTCCAAGGAGTCAGCCCGAAGGCCGGGACACTGCCACCACATGTACACAACTAAACGTTGCCACGGGCAACCACAGTGAGGGGAAGATGTTAGTGCACACCAAACATACAACGTGCATAACATACAGACACACAAACTCCAAAGGGACCGCACACACTCCTGTTGTCCGCGGCAACCGCACTTGAAGCAAAGAACATCAAGCCCCAAGCTGCGGTTGAAACAACAACCCAAACCGCGGGCAACTGTATGCGGCTCCCAAGGAGTCACGGCCAGAACCGTGGCCGTGACAGCATGTGTGAGCATTACTACTGTGAAGAGGGCACATATCTTGGCATTATTACTGTGAGGGGGCATGTGATGTATACATGTGTGTAATGTATGTAGTGCAGTATGTGATGATCACACACTGCACTACATACATTACACATATGTATACATCAAATACTGCGCTGTCACCTTCTTCTGCAGGTCTACCTTGATGTCTGGTCTTTAGGCTTCAGTCAGATCCTCCACCGCCATGCTTGTGCTGTGTGCCCGACACCACCAGGAGCTGGCCCCTCCTCCTTTCATCTCCTTCCGGCTTCTCCTACAGCAGGGCGCTCTATCGCTCCAGTGCCCGCCCAATCTTACCAATCGGGGCGTAGCTAGAAATGACTGGGGCCCCCATAGCAAAAAAAATTATGGGCCCCCATCCCGGATCTCCCACCCCCACATACCTATCGGACCTCCCACCCCTTCCAGAGATCCCACCCCACCAGAACCTCCCACCCCAACATCCCCACACCCCTCCCTAGATCCCCCTGTAAGTGTCATCCACAGATCCCCCCGTAAGTGTCATCCACAGATCCCCCCGTAAGTGTCATCCACAGATATCCCCCTCAGTGTCATCCACAGATATCCCCTCAGTGTCATCCACAGATATCCCCCTCAGTGTCATCCACAGATATCCCCCTCAGTGTCATCCACAGATATCCCCCTGAGTGTCATCCACAGATATCCCCCTCAGTGTCATCCACAGATATCCCCCCCTCAGTGTCATCCACAGATATCCCCCCCTCAGTGTCATCCACAGATATCCCCCTCAGTGTCATCCACAGATATCCACCCCCCCACCCAGAGCCGCTTCCTAGCTAATTTATTCACTGCACTTGCCTCTGTATAAAAGAAGAGAAGCACAGTTTTCTCGCACAGGCGCACTGGCAAAGGCCAGGAAGATGGTGCATGCGCACTTCAATGCCTCTGCCAGTGCGCCTGTGCGAGATTACGGCGCTTCTCTTCAATTTCACAGAGGCAAGTGCAGTGAATAAATTAGCTATGAAGCGGCGCTGGGCGGGGAGATTGCAGGCACAGGCAGCATCGCTTTGCTGCCTGTGTCGTTCACAGCGCTGATAAAGTCCTGTTACTGCGCGGGCCGCATGACAGGGCTTTGCGGGCCGTAGGTTGGGCATCACTGATCTAGACTATCATGGGTAAGTAAGAGTAAAGCATCAATACATCACCAGATATTGTAGCATCACCCGTTGCCCACAGATTGGGGGATTCCAACAATCAGCACGGGTAAGAATCTGGGAACAGCGCAAGGCACGTCTGCCGTGTCTTCTACGAATCCCAAATTCCCTGTGGAAACCCCCCTAATTTTATAAGCAAATTTGATTTCATGAACTCTTGATTGGACATGTAAGCGCGTGATCATATTTACTTGATCATGCGCAGAGAGAAAAGTCTTATTATGAGAAAAGTATTATTATGACAAAAGTATTATGAGAAAAATGTGTTCATGCACAATAACCTGTTTTCCTGACTTGTGACGATGCCTGAGAATCTTCTTTGTTTTCCTGAACACCAGTACCCTCAGTACTTTTCCACTTATACAGTATACACGGCTATACTAACTAAGGTTCCATGACTACTTGAGTGTAAATCACCATTAATCTACTCATTCTTATACATTTGTATCACATTTGTATCACAATGACATAGTTTATAAGGCTGAAAAAAGACATCTGTTCATCCAGTTCAACAGTTCAACCTGTTATTCTGAAAGTTGATCCAGAGGAAGGAAAAAAAAAAAAAAAAAAAAAACAGTGAGGTAGAAGACAAAAAAAATCCCTTCCTGACTGCAATCAGGCAGTCAGAATTACTCTCTGGATCAACAAACCATCTCTAGTAACTATAACATGTAATATTTTTGCACTCCAGAAATACATCCAGGCCCCTCTTGAACTCTTTTAGTGAATTCACCATCACCACCTCCTCAGGCAGAGAGTCCCATAGTCTCACTGTTCTTACCATAAAGAATCCTCTTCTATGTTTGTGTACAAACCTTCTTTCCTCCAGACGCAGAGGATGTCCCCTCGTCACAGTCACAGTCCTGGGGATAAATGGATGATGGGAGAGATCTCTGTACTGACCCCTGATATATTTATACATACTATTACACTAAAAAAAATTATATAAACGCAACACTTTTGGTTTTGCTCCCATTTTGCATGAGCTGAACTCAAAGATCTGAAACATTTTCTACATGCACAAAAGACCCATTACTCTCAAATATTGTTCACAAATCTGTCTAAATCTGTGTTAGTGAGCACTCCTCCTTTGCTGAGATAATCCATCCCACCTTACAGGTGTGGAATATCAAGGTGATGATTAGACAGCATGGATATTGCACAGATGTGCCTTAGACTGTCCACAATAGAAGACCACTCTGAAATGTGCACAGTTTTGCCGTACTGGGGAAGGGGGGGGGTCAGAAAACCAGTCAGTATCTTGTGTGGCCACCATTTTCCTCATGCAGGGCAACACATCTTCGTCGCATAGAGTTGATCAGGTTGTTAATTGTGGCCTGTGGAATGTTTGTTCACTCTTCTTCAATAGCTTCATTAGCTGTGCGAAGTTGCAGAGTATTGGCAGGAACTGGAACACTCTGTCGTCTACGCCGATCCAGAGCATCCCAAACATGCTCAATGGGTGACATGTCCGGTGAGTATGCTGGCCATGCAAGAACTGGGATGTTTTCACCTTCCAGGAATTGTGTACAGATCCTTGCAATATGGGGCTGTGCATTATCATGCTGCAACATGAGGTGATGTCATGGATGAATGGCACAACAATGAGCCTCAGGATCTCGTCACAGTATCTCTGTGCATTCAAAATGCTATCAATAAAATACACTTGTGTTCATTGTTTTTAAGATACGCCTGCTCATACCATAACCCCACCGCCACCATGGGCCACTCGATTCACAACGTTGACATCAGCAAACCGCTCAGCCACACGACGCCACACATGCTGTCTGCCATCTGCCTTGAATAGTGAAAACTGGGACTCATCGCCTCTCCAACATGCCAGACACCATCAAATGTGAGCATTTGCCCACTCAAGTCGGTTACAACGATGAACTGCAGTCAGGTCCAGACCCCGATGAGGATGACGAGCATGCAGACGAGTTTCCCTGAGACGGTTTCTGACAGTTTGTGCAGAAATTCTTTGGTTATGCAAACCGACTGTTGCTTCAGCTGTCCGGGGGGCTGGTCTCAGACGATCATGGAGGTTAACATGCTGGATGTGGAGGTCCGGGACTGGTGTGGTTACACATGGTCTGAGGTTGTGAGGCCGGTTGGATGTACTACCAAATGCTCAGAAATGCCTGCGGAGACGGCTTATGGTAGAGAACTGAACATTCATTGCACGGGCAACAGCTCTGGTAGACATTCCTGCAGTCAGCATGCCAATTGCACGCTCCCTTAAACGTTGCGACATCTGTGGCATTGTGCTGTGTGATCAAACTGCACATTTCAGAGTTGGTTTTTATTGTGGGAAGTCTAAAGCACACCTGTGCAATATTCATGCTGTCTAATCAGCACCTTGATATGCCACACCTGTGAGGTGGGATGGATTATCTCAGCAAAGGTAAAATGCTCACTATCACAGATTTAGACAGATTTGTGAACAATATTTGAGAGTAATGGGTCTTTTGTGTATGTAGAAAATGTTTCAGATCTTTGAGTTCAGCTCATGCAAAATGGGAGCAAAACCGAATGTATTGCTTTTATATATTTGTTCATTGTAGATCGCCCCTTAGTTGTCTTTTTTCTAAAGTAAAAATAATTTTGATAATCTTTGGAATCTGGGTACTGTAGTCCACCCATTCCAGTTATTACTTCAGTTGCCCTTCTCTAAATCCTCTGCAGCTCTGCTATGTCTGCCTTGTTCACAGGAGCCCAGAACTGTACACAGTACTCCATGTGTGGTCTGACTAGTGATTTGTAAAGTGGCTGGACTATGTTCTCATCATGGGCATCTAGGCCCCTTTTGATGCAAAACATTAGCTTATTGGCCTTGGCAGCATCAGCCTGACTGGTTTCTGCAGTTTAATCCCTAAATCCTTTTCCATGTCAGTGTTACCCAGTGTTTTACCAATTACTATGTACTGGTGACATGTATTTTTCCTTCCAATGTGCATAACCTTGCATTTGTCAGTGTTAAACCTCATCTGCCACTTCTCTTCCCAAGTTTTCAATGTATCCAGGTCCATCTGTAGCAATATACTGTCCTCTTCTGTGTTAATTACTTTACACAGTTAGCGTCATCTGCAAAAATTGAAATTTACTGTGCAAGTCTTCTACAAGATCATTAATAAATATATTGAAGAGAATAGGGCCCAATACTGACCCCTGAGGTACTCCGCTAGTGACAGTGACACAATCAGAGTGTGTATCGTTAATAATCACCCTCTGGAAAAATGTGACCATATATTAGACCGCCTGTTGACACTGAGTTTCATGCACAGTAAGTCAATGTGTAACAGAACAGAAATATGAATGGCACAGGAGTTGAACAAGATGCATGGGCGATTACACTGAGCCTGCACTGTCCCTGCTCTCCCAACATGGTATAAAAATTCTCCAAACAATTTCCCTACACTGTCCCTGCACTGTTCCTAACCAATATTTTCAAATTAAAAGCTTTGTTAACCACTGCCCCTGGCACTTTGCATGTCTGTACCTATACTTATCTCACAGTAAAATGACAGAGACCGGGTGGGATGAGGCTTTTATAGGGCTGTGGCATCACAGAGGATGGCTATCTGATGATTGGCTAGCTGCACAGCATTATCCATTATGGGTCATATTGCATTCTTGGAATTCTTACTTTCACTTTGTAACTCATGTTGCCGCCATTTTAGGAAGAAAAAAAACAGTTACCGTAAAACGCGAGGAAATTTAGATTCTAGGCAAATCTAATTTTTCCTTAAATTCGGATCAAAGGTAATGGACCGGTAGCTAACCCACAGTGAAGTCCACATCCCTGTATAGGGGATAAAGGGTGTATACAAGAAGGGGCCAGAATAATGTCTTTAGGGTTTGGCCCAAAGTCAAACCAGTTACATGACACAGTTGTTCCACATTACCACTGATCTATCTTGATCTGTAATCAGTTGATCCGTAACACCATGACTTGCATAACAGCCAATGGTGGTTCTGTGTTTCTGACTCCAAGGGTCAGCTGCTAAGTACACTAGGACAATCCCAGGAGGTAATTGTCTGGTAGCTAACCTACAGTGAAGTCCACATCCCTGTATAGTGGTTAGAGGGTGAATACCAGGAGGAGCCAGAATAATGCCTTTAGTTTTTGGCCCAAAATCAAACCAGTTACTTGATGGTTCCACATTACCACTTACTTATCTTGATCTGTAATCAGTGGATCCGTAACACCATGACTTGTACACCATCCAATGTACATTGAAATGCTGATTATTAAAGTGAATGAATTGGTTGTCAACTTGATTGCATAGCTATTGCTAATCCATCATGCATTGTGACCATTGTTTGTAGTCATTATTCTATATACATGTGTTACAGATTTGTGCATCACTTGTCGAAGGGGCATTCTCTCTTGCCACTGATCCCCAGTGTGTTTGATATTCTGTGACCAGTGAATGTTTACCAGTTTGACTCCACTGTTTACTCACATTTGTTTCTCTCTACGATATACAGTAGCTATCTCAATATAAAAAATGGCAGACTGTGTCTGCAATTTTATCCAGAGGTTCTTTATGCAGCAACCCTGGAATGGTAGAGCAGAGATGATGGGAGTAATTGTACTGACAGTGGCAGTTCTCTCAATTTCACTACCCTGAGTCATGCAGTGATGGAAAGGGTGCACCTTTTTCCCTTTTTCTCCCTTTGGGACACACTCTGGGTCTGAGGTTCTTCTGCCTGGTGTTGTTGGGATGCCCTTGGTGGTGATAAATTGTGAGGTTCAAGGCAGGATTCCCTGCAGTGTGGAGGCAATGATGGGGCCTCTATTTTTCTGATGCAGTTCAATAGATGGTTAACACAGGCACTGTAGACATTAAATGCAGTCTTAACAGTCTGTACGGTCTCTCCTTTCCCAGCCGAAGGGGTGCAATCAACCTCACTAATTATATGTTATCTCTGCAGTATCCACAATAGAATACAGTCCCATTCTGTCCTTTTGATATGATATTACTCCCCACCAGTATACAGATAATTCTGTAGCTAAAATGTAGGTGTTTTACATTGCCTCAGTGTAGCATGATCATCCTGTTGACAGATACTGTAGAACAGGGTTCCTCAACTCCAGTTCTCTGGGCCCACCTGCCGTTCATGTTTTCAGGATTTCCTTAGTATTGAGCAGGTGATATAATTAGTGTCACTGCATCAGGAATTACCACAGGTATTAATTCTGTGGGATGTTCTCAAATTATGACCGGTAGGTGGGCCCTGAGGACTGGAGTTGAGGAACACTGCTTTAGAAGATAAACATAATACTTGATCACCCGTACCCATCAAAAACTACCATACCGCATGAATCCTCTTGTGGATGTCGCCTTTTCCCTGCACTTGTTTTTATGTATGGATTGTTAACCATGAATTATGTTAATAAAATGTATTTATACTTCATGCGGTATGGTAGATTTTTATGGGTACTTATGATGTGTTCTACCATAGGCATGTGTGTACCATTCACTGCATGGTGTTGATATATGCGAGCATTTGCTCCTTTATGATAATTATTGGCTCACATTTTTTGGTTGTATAATACTTGATCAGAAAACTTGGTACATGACTTCAGTAGAAAGCAACTCTGAACCGCTGCCCAATTTTCTGATCTATTTGCATGTATTCTTCAATGTATTTCTTTCTTGACACCTTATGCATTAAATAGTAAAGCTTTAAATTGACACTTAACAAAATGTTATTCCATCTAGTTTTTAAGATGTTATCAGCATCAAGATAAAGATTGCTACATCTCACGAGATGTGAGCTTGTGAGAATACGTTGCACAGGGGTTTCTTCAATAAATTTTTTGCCTGAACACCATTTATCACTGCAGTACTGCACAACAGACAGCTGGCATAAATGTATTGCTATATTTGCTCCAGTGTATCTTTTAAGTGTATTGAAAGTGTAGTCATCAATACAGGAAATAATTTCTGGCTGGAGAAGACTAACATGTAGAAGGGTAGATTTAAAGTCTATATACACCTTTGGGGGCATTTTTTTTTATTATTGCATTGTATTCATTTTGAGCTTGAAATAATTTTTATTAAAAATATGGAGTCCTTTTTTCTGTCTTTTCCATCAGACCACTAGCTGATGAACTCTTTATCTCTGCTCTCTGACCACATAAACACTCAATATAGTTAAACACTCAATATAGTTCAGTTCTTATCTCACTGATAAGAATGTAGCTTAAATAAGTGTTTATAACCTCTCAGTAGTTTAGAGATAAGGTTTATTAGATGACCGACAAAGCTAGAAAAACAGTTAACCCTTTGAAACAGAACGGCTCAATATTTTTTAATAAAGACCAATTAAAAAAATGTTATTTTTTTGGCCAAAAATGGGTAAAATACAATCATAAAACATTGCCTCAGAAGGTGTACATAGCCTTTAATTTAAAAAAAAAACAAAACAACAACAGGGCATTTATAAGCAGTATAAGCCCTATTAAACTAGTCACAATGCCTGTTAGAGTTGATTCTTTTAAGTAAAAACTCCTTTTTTCCCAAGAACTGTTGCTTAGAAGAAACAACTGTTGCAAATTAGGGCTTAAATGCACAGAGGGCAGGCCTTAGCCACTTGGTACACATTAGCTTCTCCCCTTAAATTTTTTGGACACTCCACCTCCACCGGGATGTCTGGCCCTGTCAGTTAAGTGGAGGATGAGAGTTCAGGGAAGCAGAGGGAAGCAGAGGGAAGCAGAGGGGAGCAGCTAAGGTTCACCAAGTGGCTAAGGCCTGGCCTTGTTACACTTAAAATACACTAATTTGCATGTTTTTAAATTATTATTTGTATTAAATGAAGCAACGGGTCAAGGGAAAATATAGGTTTTTAATCATCAGGGCCTGGCCTACCAGACATTATGACTGGTATAATAGGGTTTACACCAAAATAGTAGTTTGGGCTAGGAAGAAAGTACCAGCAGAGGTGGTTGGGAAATTGACAGTAAGTGAATTTGAACAAGCCTAGGATAAACAGGTCTATCCTAAGATAAGTAATAATATAAGGGCAGATTACACAGACCAGGTGGTCTTTTTCTGCTGTAAGTCTTCTATGTTAATTCTGCTGCCTGATACCCTGTGAAAATTGTATTATAATTCAATGCTGATAAGTTGCATTGCTAGTGAAGTTAAGCTCTAGTTATTGAAAAAGTAAAACTGAAAAACTATTTATACATGCCAGCAAAACAGTTTAATGCAGTGCATATAGCTGATGTACGGAAACCAAATTTAGGATTTGTGTACTATTATAATTATGACAAGAAATATTTAACTGCAAAGAGGCTACCTAGTCTATAAATTGTGTTATAAAAAATGAGACATAAAAACAAATGTAGGCTTTAGCACATAGTACAGATTGTAATTGTTCTGTGCTGCCACGAGTATTAGTGTTAATTAGCATTTAGGAATATGGACATATGGCAGGTTTCATGGACTGTGCAATTATTCACGTACAGTATAGCATAGCTCGAGGAAAATAATAATTAAATTAGATTTTCTATTTCTAGACTTTTAGATTAACTTCATTAGTTGAAGCTCTAAGGTGTAATAAAAGGAAATCCAAGTACCTGTGTCAGAAAAAGACTTTTTTTTTTTTATATTAAAGCAATTAAGTGAGAGGCTAACAAAGATCCATGAGTATATGGAGGAGAGAGGTTCTGTAGCAGCCATACAAGTATTTATTTATTTATTTATTGTATTTATTAAAGAATTTATTGAATATTAAATCCAAACAGTCTGAATTCATGATTCACTTACCAGTATCACTCTCATTGTATTCCGCATTGTATTTTTTGATTTATGCTTGTATGGTGATGTATCTTCTAACAAGGTGATCACAGAGACACATTGTGAAATCACTGCTTCCAACATAACTCTACATGCTGATTCATTCCCCTTGCTACATAAGTGTACCATCAAGGCAGTTCCACTTAGGGAATGCACATGTGCCAGGCATAACTGCTTTGGAAATTTCAGATATTAAACGTATACTAAGGTAAGGTGGTTACCTGGATTGGATTTTAAGGAGGGTTGAAAATATAGCTAATCAAAAAGAGTGCAATTCTCTTTTGTTTCCGGCCACCCCCAAAAGGAGATTGTTATCCAATTACAATAATGTGGTTACTTTTTCAACTCCATATACAGTGCCTTGCAAAAGTATTCACCCCCTTGACTTTTTTTTGTATTTTGATGCCTCACAACCTGGAATTAACATAGATTGTTTGAGGATTTGCATCATTTAATTCACAGAACATGCCCACAACTTTGAAGATCATTTATTTATTTATTTATTGTAAAGCATACAACAAATAGGACAAAATAACAGAAAAAGTCAATGTGCATAACTATTCACCCCCCTAAAGTCAATACTTTGTAGGACCACCTTTTGCGGCAATCACAGCTCCAAGTCGCTTTGGATAATTCTCTATGAGCTTGCCACATCTTAGCACTGTGATTTTTGACAATTCCTCCTTGCAAAACTGCTCCAGCTCCTTCAAGTTGGATGGTTTGCACTTGTGAGCAGAAATCTCTAAGTCAGACCACAGATTTTCTATTGGATTGAGATATCGGCTTTGACTAGGCCATTCCAATACATTTACATGTTTCCCCTTAAACCACTCGAGTGTTGCTTTAGCCGTGTGTTTGGGGTCATTGTCCTGCTGGAAGGCGAACCTCCGTCCTAGCCTCAAATCACGCACAGAGTGGTGCAGGTTTTGCTCAAGAATATCCCTGTATTTAGCATCATCCATCTTTCCCTCAACTCTGACCAGTTTCCCAGTTCCGGCTGCTGAAAAATATCCCCACAGCATGATGCTGCCACCACCATGTTTCACTGTGGGGATGGTGTTCTTTGGGTGATGTAATGTTCTGGGTTTGCGCCCGACATAGCGCTTTCTTTGATGGCTGAAAATTTAAAAGTTCAATTTTAGTCTCCTCAGACCAGAGCACCTTCCTCCATACATTTTGGGAGTCTCCCACATGATTTTTTGCAAACTTACAAGGTGCCTTTTTGTTTTTAGCTGAAAGTAATGGCTTTCTTCTGGCCACTCTGCCATAAAGCTCAACTCTATGGCACGTACTGCTTATTGTCATCCTATGTACAGATACACCAGTCTCTGCTGTTAAATGCTGCAGCTCCTCCAGGGTTACCTCAGGTCTCTGTGCTTCCTCTCTGATTAATGCTCTCCTTACCCGGTCCATGAGTTTTGGTAGGCGGCCGTCTCTTGGAAGGTTTGCTGTTGTGCCATGTGCCATGTAATGACAGATCATGTGAAACTTAGATTGCACACAGGTGGACATCATTTCACTAATTATGTGGCTTCTGAAGGTAATTGGTTGCACCAGAGCTTTTTATGGGTTTCCTAACAAAGGGGGGAATACATATGCACATGCAAATTTTCTGTTTTCTATTTCTAAACAATAGTTTTATTTACTGTATATATTTTTCTAATTTCACTTCACCAACTTAGACTATTGTGTTCTGAACTATCACATAAAATTCAGATTAACAAAACATTGAACATAAGGCTGTAATGTACCAAAATATGAAAAAAGTCAAGGGGGATGAATACTTTTGCAAGTCTGGAATACAATGCTACATGCAAAATCATTAATCGTCACATTGCAGCATTACATTTTGATACAGGTTTTTCAGATGTCATTAATAAAAGTATTCATTGTGTTTCAAGAAAAGCTTAAACTCTGGGGCATACATAGTCCCTTAGCCTTTATGTTAAGCAGAAAATTCCTAATCAGAATAAGATCTGGTTTTAACATACTGGTACTTATAAATAGAGATGAGCGAATTTTTAAAACATTCCATTCGACGGTTCGCCAAATTTTTCGGGAAAAATTTGATCCGAATAAATTTTCAGGACAAATATGTAAAAAAACAGCTATTTTCAGGCTGCTGAGAGTCTTTATAGTGGTGTAGAACAGTGTGCCTAGTAGTAATACGCATAGGGAGTCTTCTTTGGTAATGAAATATTAATATGAGTCCTTATGGCATGCAGATGACAGGCGTCTCTCTTAGAATCACAGCATGCTTTACTTATTTGGGCGGTCACGGGGCCAAAACTGACAAAATAACTACTATAAGTATCAACTCAGCCTTACAGGTAGATGTTAGCGTCAAGAAGAAGCGCACTCCTTTTACACCGTCATCAGCTGATTCCACATAGATGTCTACAGAAGCTGTTCTATTAAACGCTTAAACAAGTAGACAGGGTGGAGAGGGTGTCAGCAGTAAGTTTGTGGAGAGGGTGTCAGCAGTAAGTTTGTGTTGACGTCACTGATTAATTTTCCCCATTCTCTGATCCGTCAGAACAATTACCCAGAAAAAACTGATCCTGTCTGTGGAGCATACGCCTTCACTCGGTCCGCATTTGCTCAGTAATCCATCATTGTTGCTAAAGGCAAAAAAAAAATGGAGTGGATCTAAAACAGAGATGACACGTGAATGAAATATTTGCATGTCTTCTGTGTTTTGTACCCACTCATGCTTTTGGCTACCAAATCATAATCCAATTCTGAAGGGCCATACAGGCCTTACAGCTGCTACACAGACAGGGTCTGTTGTGCGTCTCGTTTTTCCTTCCTTCTGACAGATCAGAAGAAGTTTCAAATAAATGATGATGTCAGCCAAGCCGAAAGCCAAAATAGTGGACCAGTGATGAAGTGGGGAGGGTGGGAACAGCATGAGAAGTCCACAGAGTTGACCTATGACATAGTGGTGAGTAGGGTTGAGCGCGAAAATTTGAATCGCAAATTTTAATCGCGAATATCGCCACTTCGAGAATTCGCAAATATTTAGAATATAGTGCTATATATTCATATTCACGAATATTCTAATTGTGAATTTATCGCAAATTTATTGCAAATTTATCGTGAATATCAACACTTAGCAACATCCCTAGCAACCAATAGGAAAGTTGCCTATAGGAGTAGTGTTGATCGCGAATTGTCGTATCGCAAATTTTATCGCAAATTTTCCAATTGCCGATTTTCACAATCAAGAAAATTATAACTGGAGATCACGAATTTGCAAATATATGACGAATATTCGCCCAAATATTTGCGAAATATCGCAAATTCGAATACTGCCTTTGCCGCTCATCACTGGTGGTGAGGTGAAAGCAGCATGAGGAGACCACAGAGTGGCCCAATGGCAGAGTTTGGAGGTTGCAGCAACATGAGGAGACCACAAAGCGGCACAATGGTGTGTGGAAATCCTGGCTGATCCACGCCTGATTCATCTTGATGCAGTGTCCCACTATGTGCTATATGTGGGCACTTTAAACTCTTGCTAAATGTCATATCAAATGTATTGTGGTATCATGCTGTAATTCCCTTTAACAGGCTGGCAGTGTCATTTACCTTTATTCATCCATAGGTGGTGCTAGCTGGGGAGGGGGTGTAAAGTTAGAGTGTCCGATGCTAATGAAGAGATGAGGAAGTTAATGGAGGAGGTGAAATTTGTATTTCCACCGAAATAATTCAAAAAAGATTTTAACGCATACAAGTGCAGAGCTTAATGCAGAATACTAAATTTTTACGTCCACAAAAATAATTCAAAATGATTTTACCGCATATAAGTGCAACGCTTAATGCTGAATACAAGATTTTTTTTCCACCAAAATACAAACCGGATTCCAAAAAAGTTGGGACACTAAACAAATTGTGAATAATAACTGAATGCAATGATGTGGATATGGAAAATGTCAATATTTTATTTGTAATAGAACGTAGATGACAGATCAAACGTTTAATCCGAATAAATGTATCATTTTAAAGGAAAAATACGTTGATTCCAATTTTCACGGTGTCAACAAATCCCAAAAAAGTTGGGACAAGTAGCAATAAGAGGCTGGAAAAAGTAAATTTGAGCATAACGAAGAGCTGGAAGACCAATTAACACTAATTAGGTCAATTGGCAACATGATTGGGTATAAAAAAAGCTTCTCAGAGTGGCAGTGTCTCTCAGAAGCCAAGATGGGTAGAGGATCACCAATTCCCACAATGTTGCGCAGAAAGATAGTGGAGCAATATCAGAAAGGTGTTACCCAGCGAAAAATTGCAAAGACTTTGCATCTATCATCATCAACTGTGCATAACATCATCCGAAGATTCAGAGTATCTGGAACAATCTCTGTGCGTAAGGGTCAAGGCCGTAAAACCATACTGGATGCCCGTGATCTCCGGGCCCTTAAACGACACTGCACCACAAACAGGAATGCTACTGTAAAGGAAATCCCAGAATGTGCTCAGGAATACTTCCAGAAACCATTGTCAGTGAACACAATCCACCGTGCCATCCGCCGTTGCCAGCTGAAACTCTACAGTGCAAAGAAGAAGCCATTTCTAAGCAAGATCCACAAGCTCAGGCGTTTTCACTGGGCCAGGGATCATTTAAAATGGAGTGTGGCAAAATGGAAGACTGTTCTGTGGTCAGACGAGTCACGATTCGAAGTTCTTTTTGGAAATCTGGGACGCCATGTCATCCGGACCAAAGAGGACAAGGACAACCCAAGTTGTTATCAACGCTCAGTTCAGAAGCCTGCATCTCTGATGGTATGGGGTTGCATGAGTGCGTGTGGCATGGGCAGCTTGCATGTCTGGAAAAGCACCATCAATGCAGAAAAATATATTCAGGTTCTAGAACAACATATGCTCCCATCCAGACGTAATCTCTTTCAGGGAAGACCCTGCATTTTTCAACAAGATAATGCCAGACCACATTCTGCATCAATCACAACACCATGGCTGCGTAGGAGAAGGATCCGGGTACTGAAATGGCCAGTCTGCAGTCCAGATCTTTCACCTATAGAGAACATTTGGCGAATCATAAAGAGGAAGGTGCAACAAAGAAGGCCCAAGACGATTGAACAGTTAGAGGCCTGTATTAGACAAGAATGGGAGAGCATTCCTATTTCTAAACTTGAGAAACTGGTCTCCTCGGTCCAAAGACGTCTGTTGAGTGTTGTAAGAAGAAGGGGAGATGCCACACAGTGGTGAAAACGGCCTTGTCCCAACTTTTTGGGGATTTGTTGACACCATGAAATTCTGATTCAACATATTTTTCCCTTAAAATGGTACATTTTCTCAGTTTAAACTTTTGTTCTGTGATTTATGTTCTATTCTGAATAAAATATTAGAAGTTGGCACCTCCACATCATTGCATTCAGTTTTTATTCACGATTTGTATAGTGTCCCAACTTTTTTGGAATCCGGTGTGTAATTCAAGAAAAATTTTACTGCAAATAACTGCAGCGCTTAATGCTGAATACAATTTTTTTTCCACCAAAATAAATCACACAAGATTTTACCACATATAACAGCATCACTAAATAAAAGCTCCTGGGAAGGTCATGAAGCTTCCCGGTTATCCGGCATCTATTCGCTCCGCTGAAGGATTATTTTGAAAGTGTGTAGAAGCCACACAGGGCCCCCACGCAGCAGATTTATCATAGAGACATCATGGAGATTTTATCACATATAACTTCAGCGCTGAACGCTGAATACAATTTTGTTTCCCACCGAAATAAGTCCCAAAAGATTTTACCACATATAACAGCATCACTTAATACAAGTTCCTGGGATTTTTTGGAAAAATTCGGTTTGATCCAAATTTATTTGCGGGCTGCAGAGAGACTTTATAGGGGTGTAGAACACTGTGCCTTGCAGAAACACACATAGGGAGTCTGCTGTGGTAGTGAAATAATAATGTGAGTCAGTATGACAAGCAGATGACAGGGGTCGCTCTAATAATCACTACATACTTCACTTATTTGGTCAGTCACAGGGCCAAAACTGACCAAATAACTGAAGTATCAACTTAGCCTTACAGGTCGATGTTAGCTTCAAAAAGAAGCACAGTCCATTCACAACCTCGTCAGCTGATTCCACATGGATGTCTACAGAACCTGTTCTATTAAACGCTTATACAAGTAGAGACCCCCTGACAGAGTGAAGAGGGTGTAAGCAATAAGTTTGTGTTGACGTCACTGATTAATTTGCCCTTTCTCTGATCCGTCAGAACAATAACCCACAAAAAACTGATCCTGTCTGTGGAGCATACGCCTTCACTCGGTCAGTATTTGCTCAATAATCCATCAGTATTGCTAATGCCAAAAAAACAAGAGTGGATGTAAAACTGAGATGACACGTGAAAGAAATATTTGCATTTCTTCTGTGTTTTGTACCCACTCCTGCTTTTGGCTACCAAATCATAAGTCAATTCTGATGGGGCCATACAGGCCTTATAGCTGCTACACAGACAGGATTTGTTGTGCATCTCATTTTTCCTTCCTTCTGACAGATCAGAAGAAAGGTCAAATAAATGATGATGTCAACCAGGCCGAAATCCAAAATAGTGGACGAGTCATGAAGTGGGGAGGGTGGGAACAGCATGAGAAGTCCACAGAGTGGACCTATGACATAGTGGTGTGGTGGAAGCAGCATGAGGAGACCACAGAGTGGCCAAATGGAGGTGGCAGAAGCATCAGGAGGCCACAGAGTGACACAACGACAAGAGATTGTGGAGGTGGCAGCAGCATTAGGAGGCCACAGAGTAGCATTATGATAAAAGATTGTGGAGGTGGCAACAGCATGAGAAGGCCACAGAGTGGCAGGATGATGAGAGATTGTGGAGGTGTCAGCAGCATGAGGAGGCCACAGAGTGGCACAACGACAAAGTGTGAAGGTGGCAGCAGCATGAGGAGGCCACTTCGGCTCTGCACGATTTAATAATACACGTTCTCTGGCACAAAAGGCTTGGCAAATTGATGTCTGGGAATTTCCATCGAAGATTGGGATAATATATTGGCGAATTTAAGTTAAGTTTCTTATAATTTTAATCAAGTTTTGGTTCCATTTAATATTAAATATGTAATACATTTTATATAAAAAATTAAATGTTGTCTAAGACAGGAGAGAATTGGGCAGTCTTCTGGTTATTTGACGACATGGTTGCAAAGGAGAAACCATTCCAAAAAACAATATCTCTCCACCTGGAGACGAATCCTGTCAAGATTGATGCAAGTGCGGTATCATCTGCTCATCGAGCCAGATACTTCTGGGGGAACCTGCTTGGCATGAAAAGGCCTCTAGTAGCTACAGACAATGAGAAAACAAAGTTTAAAAATTGCTTGGAACCCGAAAGAGTCGCAAAGTTCATCAAGATTCAATAACTACCAGCCCCTGGTCTCTTTGTCAGGGAAAACTTCACGAGTTCCCAGTCATCATGGATGGGATGGAGGACATCATGTGGTGCACAGAGATGGAGAGGGTCTTCGGAATCCCCCCCCCCACTAAATGGACGTCTCAGAAATGATACCCTGTTCCCGACAGAAGCCCCTGTGAAGGTCATGGAGCGTCCCGGTCATCGGGCATCTATTCGCACCGCTGAAGGATTATTTTGAAAGTGAGTAGAAGCGACACTGGGCCCCCACGCTACAAATTTATCATCGAATCACCAGCTTTTATAATATTATAATATTATATAAAGAAAAAAATGAAGTTCCTTCGTCACCCGGCTCCCAAGTACGATCAGCTACATCATCGAGTACTGTCTGCAAGTCACTGATGTCCTCCTCAACTGTCTCTGGGTCAGGAGCCTGATCGCTTGCAACACCAGCTCCCACTACATAATAGACGGTGGAGGTGCAGTAGACATTGCATATCTAGATTTTAGTAAGGCTTTTGACACTGTCCCACATAGAAGACTTATCAATAAACTGCAGTCATTGAGCATGGACTCGCATATTGTTGAGTGGATTAGGCAGTGGCTGAGTGACAGACAGCAGAGGGTTGTAGTCAATGGAGAACATTCAAAACAAGGTCATGTTACCAGTGGGGTTCCACAGGAATCTGTACTGGAACCAATTTTGTTTAATATCTTCATAAGTGATATTGCAAAAGGCCTCGATGGTAAGGTTTGTCTTTTTGCTGATGACACAAAGATATGTAACAGAGTTGATGTTCCTGGAGGGAAATGACAAATGGAAAAGGATTTAGGAAAACTAGAAGAATGGTCAGAACTCTGGCAACTGAAATTTAATGTGGATAAGTGCAAGATAATGCACCTGGGGCGTAAAAACCCAAGGGCAGAATATAGAATATTTGACACAGTCCTGACCTCAGTATCTGAGGAAAGGGATTTAGGAGTAATTATTTCAGAAGACTTAAAGGTGGGAAGACAATGTAATAGAGCAGCATGAAATGCCAGCAGAATGCTTGGATGTATAGGGAGAGGTATAAGCAGTAGAAACAGTGAAGTGCTTATGCCGCTGTACAGAACACTGGTGAGACCTCACTTGGAGTATTGTGCGCAGTACTGGAGACCATATCTCCAGAAGGATATAGATACTCTAGAGAGAGTTCAGAGAAGAGCTACTAAACTGGTACATGGATTGCAGGATAAAACTTACCAGGAAAGGTTAAAGGACCTTAACATGTATAGCTTGGAAGAAAGAAGAGACAGAGGGGATATGATAGAAACTTTTAAATACATAAAGGGAATCAACTCGGTAAAGGAGGAGAGCATATTTAAAAGAAGAAAAACTACCACAAGAGGACACAGTTTTAAATTAGAGGGGCAAAGGTTTAAAAGTAATATAAGGAAGTATTACTTTACTGAGAGAGTAGTGAATGCATGGAATAGCCTTCCTGCAGAAGTGGTAGCTGCAAATACAGTGAAGGGGTTTAAGCATGCATGGGATAGGCATAAGGCTATCCTTCATATAAGATAGGGCCAGGGACTATTCATAGGATTCAGATATATTGGGCAGACTAGATGGGCCAAATGGTTCTTATCTGCCGACACATTCTATGAAGGAAAGGACAGAGGCGGGTTGAGGACAGGTGAGGGCACAAGGCCTGCTCCCGGGCCATGCCAACTAAGGGTTCTGTCTGACGAACCCACAGACTGTTGGCTGGGGGTGTCTGATGTCACTTGGGATGAAGTGGATGACCTAGTTAACCAATCAAGAACCGCTGGGTTGCTGGTCAAGATACAACCAATAGATGACACCGGGAGCGCAGGCCTCTCGCTGCGACTCCTGCTTCCACGCCCCCTTACTCTGCTGTGACCTCTGACTACGCCAGAAACATTTTGGCATCTGCCACTCCTCTTTGCATGGCCTGGCACTTCTCTGTCTGACATACTTTAGCTGAACTAAATAAATGAAAAGCAAATTAAAACACCCCTAAAAGCGACAAATATATTTTTCTTTCTGTACTGAAATAGGTCACTAAATGCTTTCACCATAAAAAATTGCAACAGTGAAGTGCGTATATATTTTTCTTTTTGCACTGAAATAGGCCACTAGACGCTTTCAACACATACAGTATAACTGCAGAAGTGAACTGGGTATATATTTTTCTTTCTGTGTTGAAATAGGCCACTAAATGCTATCACCACAAATAACTGCAACAGTGAAGTGCACATATATGTTTTTTTCTGTACTGAAATAGGTCACTAAACGCTTTCACCATAAATAACTGCAACAGTGAAGGGCATAAATATTTTTCTTTTTGTAATGAAATTGGCCACTAAATGCTTTCACCACAAATAACTGCCACAGTGAAGTGCATATATATATATTTCTTTCTGTACTAAAATTGACCACTAAACTCTTTTGCCACAAATAACTGCAACAGGGAAGTGCTTATATATTTTGCTTTCTGTAATGAAATAGGCCACTAAACGCTTTCACCACAAATAACCGCAACAGTGAAATGCGTATATATTTTTCTTTTTGTACTGAAATAGGCCACTAAACACTTTCACCACATATAACTGCAGAAGTGAACTGAGAATATATTTATATTTTTGTACTAAAATAGGACACTAAAGGCTTTTCAACATAGCACTTGCACCCCAATAACAAGAACAAATTGCTGGAATGACAGAGCTGTATAATGGCTATTTGGAGCCCCAAATAATTTTTCATTCACTTGTAAATCGCTTTTCTAGCACTGTCTCTAGCACCTTCTGACGTCGTTTCCCTGCAATATGATGCTGTGAAATGATTCCTCCCTATCATTTCAGTGCACTTATACATATTTTTTTTTTTTTGTTACAATGAGGTTTTTCCTATTGCTGTCCCTAGCGCATTCTTATGTCTTTCCCTGTACTCAGAACGGTTGAAAATGTCTGAATCTAAGATGTCCACCGTATTTATGGGGCTGTGACATCACAGGGCTGGCTGGCTTCTGATTGGCTGCATCATGCATGTCAGTTTGGGTGATCCCGCCTTCCCATATTTCCTTTCTCCTTATCCTCACATGTGCAGCAGCCATTTTAGGAAAAATGCGATCCGTTACCACGAAGCGCAAGGAAATTTGCTTTCGTTGTGAATCAAATTTTTCCTGAAATTCGGATTGAATTCAACTTCATCAGCTTCAATTTGCTCATCTCTATTGATGACCTATCCTCAGGATCAGTCATTCATTTCCAATCAGAGGGGGCTTAACACATCACATACCTTTGATTAGATGTTCAATGCAGGCTGCTAGTATTTTGAATGGAACAGATTACTGCAGCTTAGCTCCCTTACACATCAATGGGAGCTAAGCTGCAGTAACCCAGCATGGCCACTACACTTTGAACCGAGCTGTGCTCCTTGCTCCATTCACAGTGCTAGTTCCAGCTCCAGAGGTTGCAGGGAACAGCTGATTATATTAATGACATATCCCAAGAATAGGTCATCAAAATCAGGAGCCTGGGAAATCCTGTTAACTCAAGGTTCCTTCTCTTCCCTTCATAAAGAGAATTCTTTCTGGATTGTTATGTCATTTATACTTTGTTTAAATCTTGTTTTAGGCTGTCATTAGAGACATACATTGCATATTCACAGTATATGTTTTTTTTAAAGAATTGTTGGTTCTTTATCATGTGCTTTAAGCAGTACTCTATAGCAGTCAAGACAAATGATTAAAACGCCTGTATAGGTCCTATTCAATGTCACTTTAGTGCTGCTGTGAGGGAAAGAAGTTATCTGCAAAGTAATGCCCGCATATTTAGAATGGGTTGGTAGTATGAGAACTTTATTGTCCTCTTGATTTGCCTAGATAAAAATGCCTACAGGGGAGCACTGCGTGGATTAATGTAATGTGTGACTCCACGGGTGCTCTCTCTGGCTGCAGTGATGGTCTGGCTGAGAAAGTTACACAAGGCTGCTGCCATGCTAAAATCCAAAAAAGATGAAGTTAAAGAGATAGGACACGGAGTAAAAAACATGGACTTCAAATAATTATTTCCAGAAACTATCTACCCATTTTTTATTTTATTAAGAAAATATATAGAATATTCGCTTACAGGTTGTTAATAGAGTGCTAGAAAAATATGATGGAAATCTCTTTAAGCCTGATAACATTGTATTTTTCACTATGGCTAAGCTACTTTCATACTATTATTATTCTATGCAAAAAGGAGTTTGTCCAGCCTTGCTTCGTGGTAATCCAAAAGGCACTTTATTAAATAATGGTGTATACTAAAAACATCCAGATACAAGTTGCATAGGTCAACGCGTTTCGGGCAGTAATGAGTAAGGGCTAAATTGTTTTCTGCCCGAAACGCGTAGACCTATGCAACATGTATCTGGATGTTTTTAGTATACACCATTATTTAATAAAGTGCCTTTTGGATTACCACGAAGCAAGGCTGGACAAACTCCTTTTTGCATCTATTCCTATTTGCTCCCAGACGGGGTGAGGGAGCGGTTCCGTTCCTTAGAGGTGGATTTCCAGGCAGGTGAGAGCTGCTCATACCACGTTTTCTTTTGTATTATTATTCTATCTTTGCTGTAGTCTACATCAAAATTCAACGACTTTATGATGGCTGTGTGCAATGCATGTATTTTTACACAGAGAAAAATCTGAATAAATAGAATTTTAGTGTAAGGTACAAAGCAACAGCTAGGGCCTCTGATGAAATAAGATGGCTGCAATGTTGCATTTGATAATGGATAGGATGGAAGCAGCAGGGATAAGACCTTCAGCACTGGAGTTGGGCACCACTGAATAGGTGAGCGTTTTTTTTTTCTTTATGCCATTTACTTTCTAGATTATAATTAAAATTTCATTGGGGGTTGGACAACCTGGCAACCAGGACTGTAGCAGCGGTATGTCAATGAGTCACTAAACATACCAATACCACTATTCACTAAAGAATGGACAGGTCTGTACTATTGACAGAGTAAATGTTGGGGTAGTATGGCATATAGTTTATTCAATTGACCTAAATAATGGGTATTTTATAGACTATTTATTTAATTCTGCTCTTGTCACTCTAGTAAGTCCCAAATTTTCCGAAAAATTCGTAATTTTCAAAATTTCAATTTCTCTGCTTTTAAAACAGAAAGTGATACAAAAATATAAAATATTTATCACTAACATTCCCCATATGTCTACTTTATGTTGCCATTATTTTGTAAATGTCATTTTATTTTTTTAGGATGTTAGAAGGCTTAAAATTTAAAATGTTTAAGAAAATTTTCAAAACCCACTTTTTAAGGACCAGTTCAGGTCTGAAGTCACTTTATTGGGGTTACATAGTGGAAGACCCCCATAAATAAAAGTCACTTTGTTGGGGTTACATAGTGGAAGACCCCCATAAATTGTAGAAACTACACCCCTCAAGTTATTCAAAACAGATTTTTCAAACTTTGTTAACCCTTTAGGTGTTCCACAAGAATTAAAGCAAATTGGAGATAACATTTAAAAATTTAACTTTTTTCGCAGATTTTCCATTTTAATCCATTTTTTTATTTAACACATCAAGGGTTAACAGCCAAACAAAAATCAATATTAATTACCCTGATTCTGCGGTTTATAGAAACACCCCACTTGTGGTCGTAAACTGATGTAAGGGCACACGGCAGGGCACAGAAGAAAAGGAGTGCCATATGGTTTTTGGAAGGCAGATTTTGCTAGACTGTTTTTTAGATGCCATGTTCCATTTGAAGCCCCATTGACGCACCCTTATAGTAGAAACTCCCAAAAATTGACCCCATTTTGGAAACTAAGGGATAATGTGCCAGTTTTATTGGTACTATTTTGGGGTACATATGATTTTTAATTGCTATAAATTACATTTTTTGTGAGGCAAGGTAACCAAAAAACTACTGTTTTGGCACCGTTTTTATTTTTAATTTTTTATAACATTCATCTGACAGGGTAGATCATGTGCTATTTTTATAGAGCAGGTTGTTATGGACGCAATGATATCAAATATGTCTACTTTGTTTGTTTGTTTCAGTTTTACATAATGAAGCATTTTTGAAAAAAAATATGTTTTGTGTCTCTATTTTCTGAACGCCTTATTTCTTTTTCTCATGATCGTCTTGTGTAGGGGCTCTGTAAAGGTAAAATATTAATCATTAATTATGCAAATATCAATAATCAATATTTGTAAATGGGAGGAGCCGCCTATTGATGACTCCGCCCATTTATACCTTTATATAACAATAATACAATACTTTCACTATACTTTGCCTTACGCTAATCACTAAGCTAGCTGCATGCGCCTTACTAAACTATCGCTAATAACTACACGTTACACGGATAGTTGTACATAAAACACAGTATTTATTAACACCTAATACACTAAGCACGCAATACACTAACAATACAGCACTAAATATACAGTACTAAACTACACTACACATTCCCAAATTCCACCCATAAACTATCTATACGGTTAACACATACATAGTATTATCGGTAACCCACCCGTCTGGCTACTCACTGTCCCTACGGGGTTACAAGAGGGTTAATCACACAATTGTGGGACTGCAGGGGTTAATGCCTGCAGGCCAAGGCACACATGGTAATGCAGGGGTTAATGCTCTGCAGGGACTTACAGGACAGAATGCAGGGGTCTTAGACAGGGTAGGGGAACAGGGAAGGGGTTAACAGGGGACTGGCAGTGAGGGGGTTACGACTGAAGAGGTCTGCCAGGGTCTCAGCAGGGGTTCATGCTGAGGCAGGGCAGCATATTAGGGGTTCTGTGCTGCAAGTGTATCAAGGCAGCAGTAGTAGGGGTGCAGGGGTTAACCAGGAAGCGATACTTAGCCAGCCGGCATTCCAGAGGGGAGGGGGACTGTTTGCTCCATACAGCCTGTATGCTCAGTCTCCTCCTGGGGCTGGCTGTTGTGTTCAGAGCTCAGTTCAGCTCCTTGCTGCCTGCGTCCTCTTCCTTCCTAGAGGTGCCGTTTCTGTAAGGGGTGGGTGTCGGGGATCAGAGGGGTTCTGTGTGGAGAAAGGGGAACCGCGTCTGAGCGCCTGATGCGCTCTCCTTCCAGGAGCGAGGGCGGGGGGGGGTCCCGATCTCTTCTGAGCGCCGGTTGCGCTCTCCTTCAGGAGGGGAGGGGTTCGGTACGGCCCTCCTCTGTGTGCAGGGCTGCCGGGCTTTATACCCTGCAGCCCGCACTCCCGGGCCGCCACGCCTGCGCTGTGCGCGAGCGCCTAGTCAGGACACGTGGGCCGGCGCGGCGATATGACATCACCGCGCCAGCCCGCGCATCCCTGTACGCGCACAGCGGGGCCGCGCTTCGAGCAGACAGGCGGGAGAAGCCTTTGATCTCCCGCCTGCAGCACCTGGCATTCCGGACAGCGCGATAGTAATCGCACTTTCGGAATGTGCATAATGGAAGGAGGGGAGGTTTCTCCTTCTCTTCCAACATGCATAATCATCTCCAGCGGCGCTGGAGATAATTAGAACCAAGGCCTCAGATTCTGTTGAATCTGAGCTCTTTGTATCCATCAGGATGACCGGACCCTAGTCCGGTCATTCTGATGCAATTAGCCAGATTGCATCGGTGTGAATGCTTGGGGCCCATTCACACCGATGCACCTGGTTATAGCCTATGGAGATGGGGAGGGATATATTATATATATATATAATATACATGTGTATGGATGCTTGGGGCACATCCATACACATGTATACATTGATCATACATCAGGGGGCATATATGTTATGAAGGGGGATGTAAGGGGACATAGTTTCATCCTATAAGGGGGCACAGCCCCTATACTATAAGAGGGCAGAGCCTCTACACTATAAGGGAGCACAGCCCCTATCTTATAAGGGGGCACAGATCTCCCACAGGGGCCACCATGAGCCCCTGTGGGCCACCAAGGGCAGATGTGCGCAGATGCTTGGCACATCTGCGCACATCACCCTATAGAGTGACCATTAATGCATGCATATATATCATATATGCACGCACGTGTTTACATGCATATATGTATATATATGCATGTGTCTCAACCCTTCCTCAACATGCTCGTTTTTGCAGGAAGTGTTGACGTTTTTATTGTTACAATTTATGGGTGCATATGATTTTTTGATCATTCATTATTACACTTTATTACACACAGAGTTCACTTGAGGGGTTAGATAATGTTAAATTTTTATAGAGCAGATCGTTATGGATGTGGCAATACCTAATATGTATTCTTTTTCTTATTTATTTAAGTTTTTACACAATAATATCATTTTTTAAACCAAAAAAATTATGTTTTAGTATCGTCATAGTCTGAGAGCCATAGCTTTTTATTTTTTGACCGATTGTCTTAGTTAGGATCTTAATTTTTGTGGGATGAGGTGACGGTTTAATCGGTACTATGTTGGGGGGCATATGGCTTTTTGATCACTTGGTCAAAATTTGCTTTTTTGGTACTGTTTTTATTTTACATTTTTTTACGGTGTTCACCTGAGGGGTTAGGTCTTGTGATATTTTTATAGAGCTGGTTGTTATGGACGCGGCAATACCTAATATGTATTCTTTTTTATTTATTTAACTTTAACACAATAATAGCTTATTTGAAACAAAAAATGATATTTTAGTGTCTACATGTTCTGAGAGCTATAGTTATTATTTTTTTTTTTTCGAGTGATTTTCTTATGTAGGGGCTCATTTTTAGCAGGATGAGGTGATGGTTTCATAGGTAGCATTTTGTAGGAGATACGCCTTTTTGATCGCTTGGTGTTGCACCTTTTGTGATGTAAGGTGACAAAAATGGCTTTTTTGACAGTTTTTATTTTTATGTTTTTTATGTTGTTTATCGGACGGGGTGACAGTCGT
Source organism: Bufo bufo (assembly GCF_905171765.1). Classification (NCBI taxonomy): domain Eukaryota; kingdom Metazoa; phylum Chordata; class Amphibia; order Anura; family Bufonidae; genus Bufo; species Bufo bufo. The sequence goes on along the minus strand of NC_053393.1, from coordinate 344,059,048 downwards.
TACAGATGCGGTAATACCTAATACAGTATGTGTGTTTTTACCTTTTCTTCTATATTTTTATTATAAAATTAGTGGAAAGGGGTATTTTTTTCTTTTTTACTTGAAACTTAATTTTTTTGATTAAAAACTAATTTTGTTGCTTTTTTTAGAACTTTTTTTCTGTCCCACGCTGGTGATTCAACTTTTGAGGGTCTGATCCCCTCTGCAATGCATTACAATACATTTGTATTGTAATCCATTGTCTGTTAGTGTATTACACAGTGTAATACACTAACAGGTTGCCTAGGAGACCCAGCCTGGGGCTGGATCTCCTCGGCTCCCATAGAAGGCAGGTCCCGATACCGTGCAAAGCATTGGGAAGCCTGTGCATGGCATCAGGCTGCCTTGTCACCCATCGGGTCCCAGCCACAGCAGCGCGGATAACCCGATTGTCTCCTTCACCTGCCGCAAACCCCTTCTATGCTGCGGTCAGCGCTGACTGCAGCATAGAAGGGGTTAATTTGCTGGCATTGGCTTATATATCAATGCCGGAGTATATAGCAGGGGCTCAGCTATCAGGGACATCTGTGCACTGGCAGTAATGGGGCACGCACCGCTCCGATGCCCGCCCGATCATCATAGTGTAATAATACGTCAAAATGTGGCAAGTCACTTGCCGTCATGACATAGTATTACGTCATATGTCGGGAAGGGGTTAATCTTGTGATACTCTCCAATACCTCCGCTGTCTTGCCTAAATATAGAGACATCAGGAAATTTGTTTCTTTATCTAGTATAATTCCTGTTTCATTATGCTGAGCAGTGTCTCATTGGTATTCACCTTCAAGGCACTAGCATACAGTAAATTCTAACAAATGTATTCATTTGATCAAAATAGAGTAGACTAGCTGCCAAGACCTGGAGATGTGCCATCTTGTTTTGGACAGTTTTCAGTTAGATGCTCAAATAGCTAGATCATAAGGGAAGCCAAGCATATACAGTCTTGTCTGGAGATCTGAAATTGAGTTTGGTAATTCTGGGCAAATAATGATACTAATAAAATATAACCATTAGAACTATAACAAAATAAATGATGCAGAAATTGAATATTGATATCAATGCAATTTAGAGACATATATACAATACAACTGTTAGAACACAAGTTTACATAGCTTTGTTAATTTGCACGATATCACAGTGACATTTAGAAAAGAGTTAGTTAAATTCATATTAGAAAATCATTTTAGGGTATGAAAATAAAATTAAAAGATATGTCTTTTGTAGGCTGTGCATGTTCTTATTTGTATACTTTAAATCTATAGATATAGAAACAGCCTCATATACTCTTATTATAAAATAATTACTCAACTTGAGAGGTTTATGCTGGACAAATCAGACTGATTTCTTTGGCTCACTGATGATATTAATTATCAAATAGATTCTTATGAGAACAAAAGGCAGCTCAAAACAACTTGTCTAAAGAGTGAAGTAGTTGTATGACAATGGCTTTCTAAAAGAGGATGGTTGAATATGCATAGACTAATGAATCCTGTAAAAGCTCATTTTAATACTTCTCTAGAGTAGATTTGCGTATTAGTATGTATGTGATAATCAGCATCTTAAAATGAATCAGAAATATAATTTTTGGATAAAAAAAATAAAATAAGAGAGAGCAAATAATAAAAATGGTATCAACTCTTTTTTAGATATGACAAGTATAAAGAGATCCCTGGGTTAAGAAGAATAAGAACTAAGCAATATGGTAATGAGTTGATTGCTATGGTTAATTACTTACAGACTGAGTATCATGGTGATTCTTTAAATATCATACAGTTGGAAGGTTTGCTAATTAAACTTCCAAGAGACAATGAATATTGCCAAATGTTATCAAGGCAAATTAGTAGTAAAAAAAATAAAAAAATAATATACTGTATAAAATAATTGGTCACATCAGTATATCACCACTCTGACCTCAAAATAAAGGTTTCACCTGATATATATATATATATATATATATATATATATATATATAACACAGAAAATCTGCAGCACTCCTTGAAGTAAAAAATGTGCAGTTTATTCACACATGTCAGAAAAAGACAACGTTTCGGTTCTCTCACAGAACCTTTCTCAAGTCAAGTGAACATAAAGTGCATACGTGCATATATAAATACATCTTCACATCGTGACCAATTAGTTCATCAACCAATGCAGTCATAGTGCACTCCCCTGCCAGGGTAAGCTACAATTCATATAATTAACTCCACATGTTAACATACGCACCAGTTAATCTCAGTGCATATCAGTGATATTCTCAGTAGTGATTAATCATCGTAAGTGTACAAAAGTGCATATAAAAATAAACAGTGCAATTAAAAACCTAACTGTAATACCTTGCCGGGAATTTATGAGGAGAAGTACTGTACACGGAGAAGGCGTCTTTTACTTGTGTGGAGCCGCGCCACTCTTCCGTGTCTGCTGCTCCTTAGTGCGCATGTGTCAGTCCCTCTTCCCTTGTGACGCAGTACATAACCATTTTACGTCACCCCTGGGCGGAGACCCAACGTGATCACGCCCGATCGACTGTACCAGCGTCCATCGCGCACATCATACATGCGCCAGTGCGCTGCACTAGTCGTCCGCGCCCCATCACTGGTCTAAATCCGCCATTTTTAGTTAGGGCAATCATTTGGGCAATGCTTTACACCTCTATTTCTCCTAATAGTTCCTCTTCATACTTACTACCCGGCATAGGCAAAAGTCTAGATAGCAATTTAAACAATATATACATATAGATATGTCATATATTTAACATGAACATATCACTGTAGCTTCTATTAAATCCACCATATACAATATACAGAATACGTCAGATCACACGCCCTATGGACAGGATATTAGCGAACCATTCCTCCTGTAACCCTAAATTCGACATTTAGCCCTTTGGGTTTCAGTGTATCTAACCGGAAAATCCACCTAAGCTCAGTTTTCTTTAATATATTCAATCGATCTCCTCCTCTATCTAAAGGTTTAACATGATCTATGATTATAAATCTCAGATCACTTTCCTTATGATTTTTTTCCACAAAATGTTTTGACACGGGCAAATCCCTTCTTTTATTCCTAATGGATTGTCTATGGTTATTCAACCTAGTCTTTAGATCACACGTGGTTTCACCAACGTAGAGCTGTTTGCAAGGGCACCATAATACATATATCACCCATGACGAATCACAGGTGAGATAATGCCTTATATTAAAGATCTCTCCCGTGTCTGGATGTGCGAACACTGATCCCTTCACCATCAGCTTGCAGTTCACACATCCCAGACACGGGAAAGAGCCCGTGCGCCTTGTCTTAAGAAACGTCTGTCTTAATTGACCCTTTTCAGGCACTCTGGAGTGTACAACCTTATCCCTGATGTTCCCTGCTCTTTTATATGCCATCATAGGCGGTTTTTTAAAAACAGCGACATTGGGGTGACCACTACTTAGTAGTCCCCAATGTCGCCTCACTATCCTTTCGATGCTTGGACTCAACTCACTATATGATGATACAAAAGGCAATCTATCAATCGCCTGTCTTTGTTTAGAGGTCAGCAACTCCTCCCTGGGGGTTGCTTTTGCTCTATCAGCATGTTTTTTCACTAGCCTTCTAGGATACCCCCTGTCTATGAAGGATTGTTCCATATTATTCATTGCTACATTCATATTCTCATCTTTATCAACTATTCTCCGTACTCGAAGCATTTGACTGAACGGCAGAGAATCCACCATCCTTCTTGGGTGCCCACTCGTAAAATGCAATAATGTGTTCTTATCTGTGGATTTGATGTTCAAATCCATATGTACCTGGTCATCCTCGATGTATACTTGGGTGTCCAAGTACTGCACCCGGTCAACCGATGCCGTTAACGTAAATTGGATCTCCCGGTCAAGAGAGTTCAAAAATACGTGAAAGTCCATCAGTTGTTCCATGTTGCCAACCCAAATGAGGAAGATATCGTCTATGTACCTTCACCACGTCAAAACCTGGTTGAAGTGGGGAGATACATAGACAAGACGTTCCTCAAATGACCGCACAAAAATATTTGCATAAGTGGGCGCGGCATTGGACCCCATTGCCGCGCCCATTGTCTGCAAGTAAAACTGTCCCTCGAACACAAAATAGTTGTTCCTCAAAGACAGCTCCAACAGTGTCAATATAAACTGACGTGCTGGAGTGGAGTAATCCGAATGTCGCAACATCTCCGCTACAGCCGCCAGACCCTTGCCATGGTTAATCGAGGTGTACAATGACACTATGTCAAAAGATGCCAAAATCGCCCCCTTTGGGACCCGCATTCCTTTAATTTTGGTGATGAAGTCTCCGGTATCCCTAATGTATGACTTAGCACCCATAGCATACTCTCTCAGTACTTTATCCAAAAACACATTTATATTTGATAAAATCGAATTCCTACCTGAAATTATTGGCCGCCCCGGGGGGTCGACCAACCTTTTGTGTATTTTGTGTTCCAGGAACAGTTTTACTTGCAGACGATGGGCGCGGCAATTGGGTCCAATGCCGCGCCCACTTATGCAAATATTTTTGTGCGGTCATTTGAGGAACGTCTTGTCTATGTATCTCCCCACTTCAACCAGGTTTTGACGTGGTGGAGGTACATAGACGATATCTTCCTCATTTGGGTTGGCACCATGGAACAACTTATGGACTTTCACGTATTTTTGAACTCTCTTGACCGGGAGATCAAATTTACGTTAACGGCATCGGTTGACCGGGTGCAGTACTTGGATACCCAAGTATACATCGAGGATGACCAGGTACATATGGATTTGAACATCAAATCCACAGATAAGAACACATTATTGCATTTTACGAGTGGGCACCCAAGAAGGATGGTGGATTCTCTGCCGTTCAGTCAAATGCTTCGAGTATGGAGAATAGTTGATAAAGATGAGAATATGAATGTAGCAATGAATAATATGGAACAATCCTTCATAGACAGGGGGTATCCTAGAAGGCTAGTGAAAAAACATGCTGATAGAGCAAAAGCAACCCCCAGGGAGGAGTTGCTGACCTCTAAACAAAGACAGGCGATTGATAGATTGCCTTTTGTATCATCATATAGTGAGTTGAGTCCAAGCATCGAAAGGATAGTGAGGCGACATTGGGGACTACTAAGTAGTGGTCACCCCAATGTCGCTGTTTTTAAAAAACCGCCTATGATGGCATATAAAAGAGCAGGGAACATCAGGGATAAGGTTGTACACTCCAGAGTGCCTGAAAAGGGTCAATTAAGACAGACGTTTCTTAAGACAAGGCGCACGGGCTCTTTCCCGTGTCTGGGATGTGTGAACTGCAAGCTGATGGTGAAGGGATCAGTGTTCGCACATCCAGACACGGGAGAGATCTTTAATATAAGGCATTATCTCACCTGTGATTCGTCATGGGTGATATATGTATTATGGTGCCCTTGCAAACAGCTCTACGTTGGTGAAACCACGTGTGATCTAAAGACTAGGTTGAATAACCATAGACAATCCATTAGGAATAAAAGAAGGGATTTGCCCGTGTCAAAACATTTTGTGGAAAAAAATCATAAGGAAAGTGATCTGAGATTTATGATCATAGATCATGTTAAACCTTTAGATAGAGGAGGAGATCGATTGAATATATTAAAGAAAACTGAGCTTAGGTCGATTTTCCGGTTAGATACACTGAAACCCAAAGGGCTAAATGTCGAATTTAGGGTTACAGGAGGAATGGTTAGCTAATATCCTGTCCATAGGGCGTGTGATCTGACGTATTCTGTATATTGTATATGGTGGATTTAATAGAAGCTACAGTGATATGTTCATGTTAAATATATGACATACAGTACAGACCAAAAGTTTGGACACACCTTCTCATTCAAAGAGTTTTCTTTATTTTCATGACTATGAAAATTGTAGATTCAAACTGAAGGCATCAAAACTATGAATTAACACATGTGGAATTATATACATAACAAAAAAGTGTGAAACAACTGAAAATATGTCATATTCTAGGTTCTTCAAAGTAGCCACCTTTTGCTTTGATTACTGCTTTGCACACTCTTGGCATTCTCTTGATGAGCTTCAAGAGGTAGTCAACTGAAATGGTTTTCACTTCACAGGTGTGCCCTGTCAGGTTTAATAAGTGGGATTTCTTGCCTTATAAATGGGGTTGGGACCATCAGTTGCGTTGAGGAGAAGTCAGGTGGATACACAGCAGATAGTCCTACTGAATAAACTGTTAGAATTTGTATTATGGCAAGAAAAAGCAGCTAAGTAAAGAAAAACGAGTGGCCATCATTACTTTAAGAAATGAAGGTCAGTCAGTCCGAAAAATTGGGAAAACTTTGAAAGTGTCCCCAAGTGCAGTCACAAAAACCATCAAGCGCTACAAAGAAACTGGCTCACATGCAGACCGCTCCAGGAAAGGAAGACCAAGAGTCAACTCTGCTGCGGAGGATAAGTTCATCCGAGTCACCAGACTCAGAAATCGCAGGTTAACAGCAGCTCAGATTAGAGACCAGGTCAATGCCACACAGAGTTCTAGCAGCAGACACATCTCTAGAACAACTGTTAAGAGGAGACTGTGTGAATCAGGCCTTCATGGTAGAATATCTGCTAGGAAACCACTGCTAAGGACAGGCAACAAGCAGAAGAGACTTGTTTGGGCTAAAGAACACAAGGAATGGACATTAGACCAGTGGAAATCTGTGCTTTGGTCTGATGAGTCCAAATTTGAGATTTTTGGTTCCAACCACCGTGTCTTTGTGAGACACAGAAAAGGTGAACGGATGGACTCTACATGCCTGGTTCCCACCGTGAAGCATGTAAGAGGAGGTGTGATGGTGTGGGGGTGCTTTGCTGGTGACACTGTTGGGGATTTATTCAAAATTGAAGGCATACTGAACCAGCAAGGCTACCACAGCATCTTGCAGCGGCATGCTATTCCATCCGGTTTGCGTTTAGTTGGACCATCATTTATTTTTCAACAGGACAATGACCCCAAACACACCTCCAGGCTGTGTAAGGGCTATTTGACCACGAAGGAGAGTGATGGGGTGCTACGCCAGATGACCTGGCCTCCACAGTCACCGGACCTGAACCCAATCGAGATGGTTTGGGGTGAGCTGGACCGCAGAGTGAAGGCAAAAGGGCCAACAAGTGCTAAGCATCTCTGGGAACTCCTTCAAGACTGTTGGAAGACCATTTCAGGTGACTACCTCTTGAAGCTCATCAAGAGAATGCCAAGAGCGTGCAAAGCAGTAATCAAAGCAAAAGGTGGCTACTTTGAAGAACCTAGAATATGACATATTTTCAGTTGTTTCACACTTTTTTGTTATGTATATAATTCCACATGTGTTAATTCATAGTTTTGATGCCTTCAGTGTGAATCTACAATTTTCATAGTCATGAAAATAAAGAAAACTCTTTGAATGAGAAGGTGTGTCCAAACTTTTGGTCTGTACTGTATATATATGTATATATTGTTTAAATTGCTATCTAGACTTTTGCCTATGCCGGGTAGTAAGTATGAAGAGGAACTATTAGGAGAAATAGAGGTGTAAAGCATTGCCCAATTGATTGCCCTAACTAAAAATGGCGGATTTAGACCAGTGATGGGGTGCGGGCGACTAGTGCAGCGCACTGGCGCATGTATGATGTGCGCAATGGACGCTGGTACAGTCGATCGGGCGTGATCACGTTGGGTCTCCGCCCAGGGGTGATGTAAAATGGTTATGTACTGCGTCACAAGAGAAGAGGGACTGACACATGCGCACTAAGGAGCAGCAGACACGGAAGAGTGGCGCGGCTCCACACAAGTAAAAGACGCCTTCTCCGTGTACTTCTCCTCATAAATTCCCGGCAAGGTATTACAGTTAGGTTTTTAATTGCACTGTTTATTTTTATATGCACTTTTGTACACTTACGATGATTAATCACTACTGAGAATATCACTGATATGCACTGAGATTAACTGGTGCGTATGTTAACATGTAAAGTTAATTATATGAATTATAGCATACCCTGGCAGAGGAGTGCACTATGACTGCATTGGTTGATGAACTAATTGGTCACGATGTGAAGATGTATTTATATATGCACGTATGCACTTTATGTTCACTTGACTTGAGAAAGGTTCTGTGAGAGAACCGAAACGTTGTATTTTTCTGACATGTGTGAATAAACTGCACATTTTTTACTTCAAGGAGTGCTGCGGATTTTCTGTGTTGTTTATCCTGTCCTGTATTGGGGGACCACCGCGGGCACCTGCACAGCTACAGCTGTTCATTAAGGAGTGCTGCCTGACCCTTTCTATGGATCTATATATATATATATATATAGGAAGAGAAATCAAGGCAGCACTCCCGGTAGTAAAGTACGGGTGCCAGCGGCAAGAAACACCTTACCAAGGTGTACAATGTAGGATAAAGAAAGACGCCGCAGCACGTCCGTTTGGTGAAATAAGTGGGACCCTTTATTCACCTGTGCGACGTTTCGGTCCGCTTACTGGGACCATTCTCAAGCAATACGTATTGCTTGAGAATGGTCCCAGTAAGCGGACCGAAACGTCGCACAGGTGAATAAAGGGTCCCACTTATTTCACCAAACGGACGTGCTGCGGTGTCTTTCTTTATCCTATATATATATATATATATATATATATATATACATACAGTACAGACCAAAAGTTTGGACACACCTTCTCATTCAAAGAGTTTTCTTTATTTTCATGACTATGAAAATTGTAGATTCACACTGAAGGCATCAAAACTATGGATTAACACATGTGGAATTATATACATAACAAACAAGTGTGAAACAACTGAAAATATGTCATATTCTAGGTTCTTCAAAGTAGCCACCTTTTGCTTTGATTACTGCTTTGCACACTCTTGGCATTATCTTGATGAGCTTCAAGAGGTAGTCCCCTGAAATGGTTTTCACTTCACAGGTGTGCCCTGTCAGGTTTAATAAGTGGGATTTCTTGCCTTATAAATGGGGTTAGGACCATCAGTGGCGTTGAGGAGAAGTCAGGTGGATACACAGCTGATAGTCCTACTGAATAGATTGTTAGAATTTGTATTATGGCAAGAAAAAAGCCGCTAAGTAAAGAAAAACGAGTGGCCATCATTACTTTAAGAAATGAAGCTCAGTCAGTCAGCCGAAAAATTGGGAAAACTTTGAAAGTAAGGGCTATTTGACCATGAAGGAGAGTGATGGGGTGCTGCGCCAGATGACCTGGCCTCCACAGTCGCCGGACCTGAACCCAATCGAGATGGTTTGGGGTGAGCTGGACCGCAGAGTGAAGGCAAAAGGGCCAACAAGTGCTAAGCATCTCTGGGAACTCCTTCAAGACTGTTGGAAGAACATTTCAGGGGACTACCTCTTGAAGCTCATCAAGAGAATGCCAAGAGTGTGCAAAGCAGTAATTAAAGCAAAAGGTGGCTACTTTGAAGAACCTAGAATATGACATATTTTCAGTTGTTTCACACTTGTTTGTTATGTATATAATTCCACATGTGTTAATTCATAGTTTTGATGCCTTCATAGTCATGAAAATAAAGAAAACTCTTTGAATGAGAAGGTGTGTCCAAACTTTTGGTCTGTACTGTATATATATATATATATATATACAAAAAAAAACAAAAAAAATGGCAGCACAGACAAAAAGACAGCAAAACAGCAACAGGTGGGTGCAAAGCCCAATGGGAATAAGCAATTACCCACAATATAAAAATCTAAAAGAGGCAGCACTCAAAAGTAAAAAAGAAAGAACTTTTATTCACCCAAGTGTTACAGCGATGTTTCAGCTCAACAATAGAGCCAGATACAGGGCAACATAGTCGCCCTGTTTCTGGCTTTATTGTTCTATTGTTGAGCTGAAAGTTCGCTGTACCACTAAATAAAAGTTATTTCTTTTTTAATCTGGAGTGCTGCCCTCTTTTTGATATATATGGCTAGGCTAGGTAATTATGCGCTCGTGACTGCCTCGATGTCCCTCTCTTTTTGTTTTGTATTGATTTCCACTGTGTCACCATGGTTACAGGCACGCCCCCTTGACGCCTCGGCAGTGTGCCCGGTCATGTGTCTTTTCTTTCCCTCCCCCCGCCGCCGCTATGTTCACTGTGCGCTCCACTGGGCGAAGTTGCGTTCCAGGGTGCGTGCGTGATGACGCGACGACGTGGGGAGGTGGACGGATGACGCATGGCGCGGCGCATGCGCCTGGCTGACGGAGGGACGCTGATGCCAACGCGCCGGGCTGATCAATGACGGTTAGTCCCAAAAAGTTTTTAAAGTTTAATATGATGCAGCTGCATCGAGTATTTGATTTTAACCCTTAATGGATGGAGCACTTTTTGTATTCACATATGTGTAATTAGAAGCTGTACACGAGGGATATTGATACAGCACATTGGAACACTATGTATGATATATATAGAACCTATTAAGTAGGTACTTCACTATTGAATATGTTACCACTTCTGTATAAAAAATTTTTGACATGTAGAATATGTTTACACAAATAGTCATGTGAGATGTGACGTTTTTGGGATCATGTGATTTTATTGTGCACATGTGGTTTCACTAATTGCACCAATTTGTATTGGATTGTGGGTATATAAACCCCACAGTGTAGCACTGTTGTAGCTTGACAAAGGCCTCATTGAGAAGGCAGAAACGTAGCTGGAATAAAGTTTGGGGTCGTCACCCTATCACCTAACAACTGGAAGTGCTGCCTCTTCATTCTTTGAATATATATCTTGGAGGACAAGCCAGCCTCTGTGAGGATTTCTTGCACCCAGAGCTCCACATCTGACTGTGCTGCTGCATTATTTGTGGTATAATATATATATATGTATATATATATGTTGTGGATATAAAAAGTCTATACACCCCTGTAAAAATGTCAGGTTTCTGTTCTGTAAAAATATAAGACAAAGATAGATCATTTCAGAACTTTTTCCACCTTTAATGTGACCTATAAACTGTACCACTCAATTGAAACTCAAACTGAAATCTTTTAGGTGGAGGGAAGAAAAAACAAAAACTAAAATAATGTGGTTACATAAGTGTGCACACCCTCTTATAACTGGGGATGTAGCTGTGTTCAGAATTAAGCAATCACATTCAAAATCATGTTAAATAGGAGTCAGCATACACCTGCCATCATTTTAAGTGCCTCTGATTAACCCCAAATAAAGTTCAGCTGCTCCAGTTGGTCTTTCCTGAAATTTTCTTAGTCAAATCCCACAGCAAAAGCCATGGTCCACAGAGAGCTTCCAAAGCATCAGAGGGATCTCATTGTTAAAAGGTATCAGTCAGGAGAAGGGTACAAAATAAATTCCAAGGCATTAGATATACCATGGAACACAGTGAAGACAGTCATCATCAAGTGGAGACAATATGGCACAACAGTGACATTACCACCAATTGATGAAAAGACGAGAAGAAAACTGGTCTGGGAAGCTACCAAGAGGCCTACAGCAACATTAAAGGAGCTGCAGGAATATCTGGCAAGTAATGGCTGTGTGGTACATGTGACAACAATCTCCTGTATGTCTGGGCTATCGGGTAGAGTGGCAAGATGAAAGCCTTTTCTTACGAAGAAAAACATCCAAGCCAGGCTACATTTTGCAAAAACAGATCTGAAGTCTCCCAAAAGCATGTGGGAAAAGGTGTTATGGTCTGATGAAACCAAGGTTGAACTTTTCGGCCATAATTTTAAAAGATATGTTTGGCTCAAAGACAACACTGCAGTGAAGCATGGTGGTGGCAGCATCATGCTTTGGGGCTGTTTTTTCTTCAGCTCGAACTGGGGCCTTAGTTAAGCTAGAGGGAATTATGAACAGTTCCAAATACCAGTCAATATTGGCACAAAACCTTCAGGCATCTTCTAGAAAGCTGAACATGAAGAGGAATTTCATCTTTTAGCATGATAACGACCCAAAGCATACATCCAAATAAACAAAGAAATGGCTTCACCAGAAGAAGATTAAAGTTTTGGAATGGCCCAGCCAGAGCCCAGACCTGAATCCGAGGAAATCTTACTTTGAAGGGCCTGTCCTCTTGTGCACTACATAGATGACTCACTGATTTGAATGCTGATTGAGTGATGGGAGTTCGATCAGGAGTACAATTTGTGATCAACATTTTGTCAATGGACCATTCCAGGTATAGATTGTCCAATACAGACAAATTTTTAATACACTTACTGTATGTCCATGAGCCTTAAAGGGGTTGCCAAGGATTTTACTATAGATGACTTATCCTCAGGATTATCAGAAATTAGATATCCTCTAATTTGCAGAGGTCCGACACCCCACGCAATCAGCTGCTCTGCAGTAGCTTCAGCGCTGTAAGACTGTGCATTGTGTAATGCGCAGAGATGAATACTGCAGCACTACTCCAATTAAGGTAAATAGGAGCAGTGATGCAGTAACCACCTCTATGCACTACACAATAGGGGAAATTTATCAATAATGGTGCAATTTGCGCTAACAAAATAGTAACCTTACAAATCAACAGTGGTAATTTATTTTGCCATATATATCAAAAGGCACACACCACTTTTAAAATTTGACTTTTTAAAATATAAACTTGATTATTCACCTATTTCTCTCTATTTGCAACCACTGATGAGCGGCAGGGGCAATATTCGAATTTGCGAAATTCCACAAATATTTGGGTGAATATTAGTCATATATTCACAAATTTAAGAATTCATGATCTCATTATTATTTTCTTGATTGCGAAAATTGGCAATCGGAAAATTTGCAATAAAAATTTGCAATGAAAATTGGCGATTAATACTACTCCTAAAGTCAAAGATATTGCAGCCTTCTCTTTGGCCCACAAGCAAGAAGCAGTGAGGTATCATGGGTACTGATGAAAAAAATCTAGAATATTAACAATTACAAAGATATAGCACTATATTCTAGATATTTACGAATTCTCGAAGTGCCAATATTCGTGATAAAATTCACGATTAGAATATTCACGATCAATACTATTTGCTAAATTTTAGCACCTACAGCATTAAAATGCAACTTTTTTAAACGAAAATGCTCCACTTCAGCCAACCGTACAAGACAGCACTTGAGACTTTTGAAACAAATTTCCGACTTTTGAAGCATATTTGCGACATTTCCACTGGGAAATTGTGACTTTTGTCTCAGACTTAACAAAAAGTCGCATCTTTATTCCATAAATGCGATTTTTTTACACAAAACACTACCACATAAGCTGGCTTAATTGTCTGCTACAATTTTTACTATTTCTGTCGATAAGAGGATGATAAATGAGGTGTAATATGCGCCAATTTGGCATCTCTGCTATTTATAACTCATTTTTGGCATGATGCATTCTTTATGGTGAAAATTCTGGAGAAAACAGTTGATATATTTGGTGCAAATCAAAACACCATTCTATTTGGTTTATTTTACGCCATAATTCTGGTGCAACATGCTTAGTAAATGTCCACCAATGTGTGGTGTTCCGGTGCAGAGGCTACTCAGAAACCGCTGATAGGCAGGGCTATCATTTTATGCAGCACATTAATATTTTCTTCACATTTCTCCAAACTTTTATGGAAGTCCCTTTGAAGTCCAAGAGACAGAAGACTAGCTTTTGTTCACCTTAGATTCTACTATAATATATAATAAAGTGATGCACTATCTTGCATATCTCCTACAGTGCCCAAAAGAAATTTTATCTTTGGGGTCATCTGAAGGCAATTGTCTATGCTGTGAAGATACGAGATGTGCAGCACCTGAAACTACAGATACTGGAAGCCTGTGCTAGCATTTCTCCTGCGGTGTTGCTATCAGTGTGTGAAGAGTGGGAGAAGAGGGTTGCATTGACAATCCAACACAATGGGCAGCACATTGAACACATTTTATAAGTGGTCAGAAACTTGTAAATAACTCATGAAAGAATAAAGTTATGTTAAAACCAAGCACACCATTGTTTTTCTTGTGAATTTCCCAATAAGTTTGATGTGTCACATGACCCTCTTCCTATTGAAAAAACAAAAGTTGGATTCAAAATGACCGACTTCAAAATGGCCGCCATGGTCACCACCCATCTTGAAAAGTTTCCCCCCTCACATACACTAATGTGCCACAAACAGGAAGTTAATATCACCAACCATTCCCATTTTATTAAGGTGTATGCATATAAATGGCCCACCCTGTACAATAAAATTATATAAGGAAAGATCTTTCTGTGATGGTAGTTTAGAGGAGAAAGTGTGTGGGTGGATTAAGGAAGATGCTGGCCCACAAGACACTATCCACAGGATGTAAAAGACAATTCAATTATACTAAACTTATAAAGTACATAAATAATAAATTAGACTGAATAGAGAATTGTTTGCATCTGTAAAGCAAATTATAATATTAGAAACAAATCCTCCATAAAAGTGGCAATAGTATTGTCTTACTAGGTACTGTGTTTTATTCCACACAAATAACAACTAAGCTTTTTCCACACCATTTCATACCATAAATACAATAAAATGCAACTATGAAAAATCAAACATTTTCAAAGTGATCAGTTTACCTTCTTTAGCAAAAGGATTCCCTCCCTTGTTTCTTTATCAGTGGATATGGTAAAAACACCATCTCCATTGACGATGGAGTACCTGATGTCAGCATTAAGTCCGATATCGGCATCATTAGCCTTGATTTTCCCGACAGCTGATCCGACTTGGGCTGATTCTGGAACATATAGTTGGTAATGTTCTGTGGAAATATTTGTGAAGGTATAATGATTATTATACATTTCTGAGAGAGGGACAGTGTACTCATCTTAAAAACGTGTAAAAATGGACTATTAATTTGATGCAAGGAATCATTCACAATTATGAAAGGACAAATAGTTATATATCGAGATATAACTCCAAGCTAGCAAGTTGTCCCTCCAACAACACAATAATATTAGAAAAAATATATATTGAAACAGGTTTTGGTACTTCAATGGGTACTATAGTTCTGGATATATATATATATATATATATATATATAAATATATAAATAAAGCTATAAAGCTTGAACCCCACAATATGCTTGAATAAAAAATATGGAAAGAGTCTTCCTTCATGAGACAGTCCCTTGAAATGGCTTATTACAAATAGGTGTGCCTGGTTTTGCAGCTCAGCCATATACTGTACAAGTGAATAAGACTAAAAGAACCCTTTTCTAATCTTACATCATCATTTTAATCCTATTATATTGGAAATCTTTGAAACTTTCCTATACATTTTGCTCTCTAATGCTGCATCTTTTTTTTAAAAAAAATTGTTGATTAAAACTATTCTTCTACAGATATAGTAAAGGCTATAGCTAGATAGGTAGCTGGTGGGAAATTCCTGGGTGCAGGGTGCACCAAAACAACTCTACCTTGGCCACTGCAGTCACATAAACTGTTTGTGTGGCAAACTGGACCTTTCCCACAGAGGATAGAAAGGCTAGCTAAGTTTTCCATATAGAGACTGAAAACAAACTTAGAGGGGTTGTCCACCCAAAATTTGAAAGAAAAGGCTCAGAATACTAAAAAAAATTAGAAAAAATCCTGCCACGGCTATTCTAATGCTTTCTGGGTCTTGTCCTTCCTGCTCCCTGTCAATGCAGTCACGTGGCCATTCAGAAAATTACTGGCCACAGTGATGACCCACTACAGCTAGTTATTGGCTAAACAGGTATATTTTGGGTTGACAGGAACCAGGATGTACAGAATCTAGCAGAGGCTCAAGAAAGTGCTGGAACTGGAGTGTTTATGGACTGGTCACCTGAATATTACAACTTTCATTATTTTAAAGCATTATGTGCATTTTTTAAATGAACGTGGGCCAGCAACTGCTTTAATACTTCTTACAGCTGAAAGATTACTACAATTGTTTAGACAATTCAGGCAATCCTCTGTGGGCTACATACTGTATATCCATAGCACAAATCTCCCTCCTGTCCTGATCAGAAGCAGTTTTTAGGCCCAGGAAAAAAAGAATAATGTTCAATTTACTGACACCAGACAGATCTATTAAGTCTATACTTTTTACAATAATTTTGCTTTATGGGCATAAAATCAAAATTTGACACTAATCTATGAAATTTACATGTAAACCACTAGGGAATGCAAGCAATACTCACAAGAAAATAAAGCTGTTTAAAAAGTGCTTAGAATTGAAAACTAATTTTCATGGAATAAACTTTTAAAATTTCTTAAGAAACTGAGTAATAGCACTGTGATTGAGACCAAGCAACACGTGAACAAGTACAGTGAGGACCCACAGTGTAAGGCAGACAGACAGGGTTTACTTAAACACAGAACTAAAACTGGAATTGCCTGAACACACAACAGGATGGGTACAAGCTGGAGCACAGACAGGAAAAAACATAGGTAACTCTCAATAGCACAAGACAATTTAGAACACCTTTACTGGTCACCAGGGAAGATTTGTAGGCACACACACTAGACGGAGAACGGACCATGGAAGTTGGTGGCCGGAGGACCACAGGTTTTTTGGAGTCCAGCCACCGCCAAGCGCTCTCCTTTTAGAAGTTAATGGGAGCACACAGTGCTTGCGTGGCAACCGCTCCCAATCATTTCTATAGGGCCAACAGAAATAGCCGAGCCACTGCCCAGCTATTTTTGGCGGCCCCATAGAAATGAATGGAGGGCGGCTGCACATGCGCAGTGCGCACTCCGCAACCTTCAGAAATCTGTTCTCGATGTAGGTGTGGGTCCTAGTGGAGAAACCCGCAGCTATCAGACAATGGGTGCATATCCTAGCGATATACCCCCAATGTCTAAGATAGGAATACCCCTTTAAGAAGACAGAGGCTGGTGCACAAGGAAGAAGTATGGAGAGAGCAGCATAGTGAGTGTCACAGCTACCACATTGGTGAAGCTTCATGTGTCTGGAAAAAATAAGGAGATCATTTTGTACTCTGAACTAAAATATGACAGATGAGGCAAGACCTTTTATCCTAATCTGCGTTCATAGATGTCTTTTTTGCTCTGTCAACTTTTATTGCATATTCATGATCTGTACAGAGATAGACATTTTATATTTTCAAGGCCATTAATAGTCAGATCAGGGAACAGGCATTTTATCTTTATGATATACAGGATATGAAATTACATATATTTCACTTTGTTCTAATTAAGTAAAATTATGAGTTCAGTTTGACCTATGAGTCATGAGTAATTATTAAACTAGGAAAGTAGTCCAAGTGATAGAAGCTATAAGTGAAGGGCTTATTTCTTTCTGATGTTTAATTGACAGAACCTCATTTTTAAATAGTTGACCTTAACCCTTTTGTGACGGGGGAGGGGGGGTGATTTGCACCTTTTTGACCAGAGCAAAACTTCACCATTTCACTGCATTCTAAAGGTGTCTTTTTTTCTGTCTAAAACCAATTTGTATTTTTTTCCAGAACACATGGGGTTTATTATTTAAAACTTTAGTGGAAATAATTTTATTTTGTACAAATGGTAGAAAACCAAAACACAAAAAGAAATTGTCTCATTTTTTCATACTATGTTTTAACATAGTTATTTTTTAAATTAATAGTATTTAGCCCAAAAAAATTAATCCTCTAATGAATCTCCTCTGCATAGTGATGTTGACTTTGTGTAGCATATAACATTACAATAGCACCAAAAACTAAAATTCGATTTTAGTTTTACATGGATTTGCCTCAATTAACTTTAGACACAGTCTCCTGCACAAGGATGATAATCATCCAAGTACAGAAATTTAGCAAAAGGGAACATGTGTACTTTTTTGAGAAATGGGAACATTGCTTTTCAATTTTTTCTACTAATGTTTTTTCTTTTCAAATGTTATTTATTTCAATTTATGGATTAACATTTTACTGTATTAATTAAGCCCCTTTTTTAACTATGGAAGCACAGTTTGTCAGAGAACACATTTTCTACATGTACCCTGCTGTTCCCATATTCAGATTATTGATAATGGTGATCTTATAGTAACTGCCCATAGATCTTAGGTTACCAGTAAACTGTATTAGATGTGCATGCAGAATGCAACTTCTCTGGATGACTCCAATACTTCTATGTATAGAGAACACATGTGATATGATCACAGACATCATGGGAATAGCTATCAACCACACAAATGAAGAAGCAACACTTCTGCATCAACAACACAGCTCTCAATATGTGCATTGCTTGCAGGCATTTTCTGTGACAAGGAATAAATTATTTCTGTTCCCTGCCATAGTACAGTATCAGGCTGTCAGTGGGAAAGCCTGATCTTCATGTTAGTCCTGTGTGCAAGAGCATGCAGAGCCATCCCATTTTCCTTTACTTTAAATGCTGTTGTCCAGAAGGGGTTAGAGTTTGGACCCAGAATACTGGCTGTTGGTTACAGCAATACCTGGCCTCAGCGGCAGCAGGACACCCACAGTAGTCTGGGATAGGAAGACTGTAAATATAGAGGCTTTGCACACTGATTAAGTGCATACTGCTGTATATTTATGTGCTGCCGTTGTGAAGAGGTTAAAAAACATCTATATTTTCTACTCTAGTAATCAAATACACATCTGTGTAATAGTGTACACCAGGAGTCTCAAACTTGGCCGGATATATGGCTGCATGTATTTCAAATACAATACAACATTAGTGCTAATCAGTTATTTCTTTGAACTATTAACAACACTACAGTGCAATAATAATACCACTAGGCTTACAGGACATTTTACAAGTGTACTCAATGTATTTTAACAATCCCATGTAAATGAGATCACTTCTCTCCCTTCAGCCGCTCAAACATACAGTCCAATGAAAATAACATGACTTCTCTCCCCTAAGGGACTCCAACATACAGTCCCATGTAAATACCATCACTTCCCTCTCTTCTGCCCCTCCAACACACAGTCCTACATAAATAACTTCACCTCCCTCCCTCCCTTCAGCTTCTCCAACATATAGTCCCATGTAAATAACATGACTTCCCTCCCCTAAGGGACTCCAACATACAGTCCCATGTAAATACCATCACTTCCCTCTCTTCTGCCCCTCTAACATACAGATCTATATAAATAACATCACTTCCCTCCCCTAAGGGACTCCAACATACAGTCCCATGTAAATACCATCACTTCCCTCTCTTCTGCCCCTCTAACATACAGAGCTATATAAATAACATCACTTCCCTCCATTCTCCCCCTTCAACATACAGACCCTTGTAAATAACATAATTTGACACCATTTAGTCACTTTAAAATACAGTCTTACATAAATGACATCACTCCCCTCCTTTCAGCCCCTGCAAAATACCATCCCATGTAAATAACATAATTCCCTTCACTTCAATCCTTCCAACGTAGTCCTGTGTAAATAACATATCTTCCCTCTTACTACAGCAACCTTCAAAATGAGTCCCAAGTAAAAAAAAACTAATTGCTGTTACCATCCGCATAACAACCTCCAGCAATGCAGTCCTCTCTCCACCAACAGGCCCTGAGGTTTCTCTTGTAATCTGGAGGCCCTGCCCATTAGACAATAAGACCCCATGGCATTATGCCTACAAGGAACAACTCCATTCCAGTCATGGCCATGGCTTATACCTGTACCGAGTTCCGGAGTTGTCCACCCCAGCAATTCACACAGTGAAAATTCTGTGCACTGCTGTGGTGGGTGCACTGGTGGCCCCAGAACTCGCAACAGGCACATACCGTACCATATGGAGGGACTATAGAAGCTGGGTGGCTCCAAAGAGGAGAATGAGAATCTGCAGAGGGGAAACAGTGGACTTGTGGGCCTTAAATAATTTCCCCAGGTGCCAAATGTGGCCCTAAGGCCACAAGTTTGAGACCTCTGGTAGAATATCTAATTAGAGACTTTAGTGAAATAGTGGAACCAATAAAAATATGCAATTAACCATATACTAGTAAACTAGAAGTGGTAATAGACAAATTGTGTTTCATTATTTTACATAGACACTAGAACCACTCGTATTCAGCTGCAGCAACACTTTTTGCAAAAATGAGAACAGATATATTGGTTTCCACCTCTGAATTATCTTCTCAAAAAATTATCAGCACTGTCAATTTGTCAGCATATCCATGCAATCACAAAGAAATTAGAAAAAAGTAATTCAAATGTAAAAACAGTTATAGCCACCATAGCCAATCTCTTTAACGAAGATCATTGCTATTTTTTTCTATCTTTGGTAAATTGTAATAATTTCATTTTTAATGAAACTTTTTTTTTAATATTCCACTCTAGGCAGCACATGCTATTGGTATAAATGCAGTAGTTCTTATAGCATTTACAGGGAGTGCAGAATTATTAGGCAAGTTGTATTTTTGAGGATTAATTTTATTATTGATCAACAACCATGTTCTCAATGAACCCAAAAAACTCATTAATATCAAAGCTGAATATTTTTGGAAGTAGTTTTTAGTTTGTTTTTAGTTTTAGCTATTTTAGGGGGATATCTGTGTGTGCAAGTGACTATTACTGTGCATAATTATTAGGCAACTTAACAAAAAACAAATATATACCCATTTCAATTATTTATTTTTACCAGTGAAGCCAATATAACATCTCAACATTCACAAATATACATTTCTGACATTCAAAAACAAAACAAAAACAAATCAGTGACCAATATAGCCACCTTTCTTTGCAAGGACACTTAAAAGCCTGCCATCCATGGATTCTGTCAGTGTTTTGATCTGTTCACCATCAACATTGCGTGCAGCAGCAACCACAGCCTCCCAGACACTGTTCAGAGAGGTGTACTGTTTTCCCTCCTTGTAAATCTCACATTTGATGATGGACCACAGGTTCTCAATGGGGTTCAGATCAGGTGAACAAGGAGGCCATGTCATTAGATTTTCTTCTTTTATACCCTTTCTTGCCAGCCACGCTGTGGAGTACTTGGACGCGTGTGATGGAGCATTGTCCTGCATGAAAATCATGTTTTTCTTGAAGGATGCAGACTTCTTCCTGTACCACTGCTTGAAGAAGGTGTCTTCCAGAAACTGGCAGTAGGACTGGGAGTTGAGCTTGACTCCATCCTCAACCCGAAAAGGCCCCACAAGCTCATCTTTGATGATACCAGCCCAAACCAGTACTCCACCTCCACCTTGCTGGCGTCTGAGTCGGACTGGAGATCTCTGCCCTTTACCAATCCAGCCACGGGCTCATCCATCTGGCCCATCAAGACTCACTCTCATTTCATCAGTCCATAAAACCTTAGAAAAATCAGTCTTGAGATATTTATTGGCCCAGTCTTGACGTTTCAGCTTGTGTGTCTTGTTCAGTGGTGGTCGTCTTTCAGCCTTTCTTACCTTGGCCATGTCTCTGAGTATTGCACACCTTGTGCTTTTGGGCATTCCTGTGATGTTGCAGCTCTGAAATATGGCCAAACTGGTGGCAAGTGGCATCTTGGCAGCTGTACGCTTGACTTTTCTCAGTTCATGGGCAGTTATTTTGCGCCTTGGTTTTTCCACACGCTTCTTGCGACCCTGTTGACTATTTTGAGTGCTGCATCCCTCTGCAAGATATCTCACTATTTTTGACTTTTCTGAGCCTGTCAAGTCCTTCTTTTGACCCATTTTGCCAAAGAAAAGGAAGTTGCCTAATAATTATGCACAAAAATCAAAGGTAAAGTAAAGAGGTCAGATCAGGGTGTGTCTGCGCTCTGGATTATCTGAATTAAGGAGCAGAATACTGAAGAAATAATCCTAATACATAAAACATAACATTTATTGATATGCTAATAAAATCCTAGATAATGTGTGCAACAACTGTATACTGGAATGGACAAGGAATGTAGCCACTAGTAGCAGTGGTCAATGGTCACCCCAGTAACAAATACAAAGATAATTAAAGTGCACAGCGGCATTGAGTAGGTAACCAGTGAGTCCTACCGGTACCTAGGGAAGGTCGTCAGAAGCTTCACCACACGATGTAATAATAGTAGTTCATCCTGTATGGATAGACGGATAAATCACAGGGGGAAAGAATACAACGGCTGACAGTAGAACACATGCGTGTAGGGTCCCTAGGGTATTCCCTATAGCTGTCTAACCGTAGACCCTGATACTAAAAGTGTGGTAGCAGCCTGACCACAGGGCACTCGTCCTTGAAAGGACGACCCTGTCTGGAACCTGTCCCTAACTCTGGAAACTGTATGTCCCTAAATATGCATAGGCAAAATCCCTACATGCATGTTTCGCTGCCGGGACATGCGGCAGTTCATCAGGGGAGATGATAAGCAATCAGGCAAGTCGATCCTGGATGAAGCGGTCAAGCCTGCAGACCAAGTATGACACGGTCAGTCATATGGTCAGGAGGTGCATGATGATAGTCAACCCCTCCAAGGGCTACCTCATAGGTAAGAGGTTACAGGTAAATGCAGTATGCAGATGAGAATCACTGCATATGGGACGCCAACTAACCTGGTGTACCCACCTTATTTAAATACACCTCGTTTCCCGCCGCTGCCGTCCATAATAGAGGCCAATGGGCACGTCTGCCCGCTTGCACGTGAGCGCGGCGCATGCGCTCATCACAGGGTGGAAACGAGGCCTGCAGCGCAGGAAGGGTGCGTGATACGAGACGCACTCCTGCGCATGCGCGAACTCGCATTAGGTATCGCGAGATCGCGGGAGCTGTGCAGAGCAGCAAAAGAGATAGGAAGCAACATAGGTATCGATTACTTCATAATATTCGGCAAAGTACAAACGATCGGACATACGGAAGTACAGCCGAATATGCCAAACCACGATCGGTTCTAATTTAAAGATATTTGTGGCTTTTAATCCTGTGTTGGATAAGTGCAGCTAGAACATAGTGGAACAAACGAAAAGACAAGTCAGAGTAGGTAGTCATGAGAGATATGTTGAAATCCCATGTGGGGTCATAGTCAATGGTGATAATAGACCTAGAGACTATTGATACAGAGTTAAGATACTAATGAATAATATCAAAAAGAGGTACAAACTACGTGCATAATGTTTTTACTACAAAAAGAAAGTACATACTGCACGTACATACTACACGTATATACAACGCCTCGGTGTACATAATAATTTACTGCTCGCAGAAAGATGATTAGTACAGAATAGTGACGGCTAGATCAATTACTGCCAGGTAGACTGGTACAGACGGCAATAAGACTAACAAAAGGTCTATTCTACAAAAAGCAGCTATAATTCAGCTGCTCATTAAGACCATTAGGTGTAACAGTCCTCAAAAGGAATATCCAACGTGACTCCCTTTGTAGAAGGATCTTATCCCTATCACCACCTCTTTTGGGGGGACTGACAACTTCAATGCCCATGACTTTAATGGCCTTGGGATTGCCTTGGTGCAAGTCACAGACATGACGGGCCACTGGGGTATCGCGACGCTTATCAAGAGGTGCTCTCCTATGCGTCTGCGCAACTCGCGCTTAGTCTTGCCGATGTATTCCTTTTGGCAAATACATGTGATTTTATATATCACCCCAGCTGTTCTGCATGAAATGAAATCTTTAATCTCAAAATTACGTTTGAGATTAGTGCTGTGGAAGATTTTTCCTTGGTCAATGTTGCCACAGGCCACACATCCACTGCATCTGAAAGAACCCACGGGGCGACGGCTCAGCCACGAACTAGGTCGGGTTGGTGGTGCAAGATGACTATGCACCAATAAGTCCTTGAGACTTTGGCCTCTTCTGAACGTCACCTGTGGGTATTCATGCAGGACTTCTCGGACATCTGGGTCCATAAGTAGGATGGGCCAGTGTCGTGCCAAAATCTCTCTAGATTCTTTGGCAGAGCAGTCAAAAGTAGTGATGAATCTCACCTTCTTCTCACCCTCCTGTCTAGTCTTGGGGGTAAGTAAGGTCTCTCTAGCGGTGTTGACTGCTCGCTGAAATGCTCCTCTCAGTACCTTATCAGGGTAACCCCTAGCCCTAAACCTTAGTCGAAGGTCGGCTGCCTGATGTAAGAACTCTTGTTCATCAGAACAATTCCTGCGTAAACGCAGGTATTGTCCGTAGGGTATACCTCTTTTTAGTGGCAGTGGATGGCTACTCTGCCAATGTAGGACTGAGTTAGTGGCCGTGATCTTACGAAAAACAGTTGTAGAGAGCTCACCTCCAGGTTTCTTGGAGATGCGGACATCCAAAAAAGGAAGGGAACTATCATTAGCCTCATAAGTGAAACGGAGGCCAATGGTGTTTACATTGAGAAAGTCCACAAACTTTTTGAATGCCAGGGTGCCCGCATTCCAGACTATGAGGATGTCATCGATGTACCGGGCCCATAAGGTAATGGGCCCGGTCATCGGTTCTCCTTCACCAAAAACAACGGTGGCCTCCCACCAGCCCAGGAGCAGATTGGCATAGGACGGCGCACAGGAGCAACCCATGGCCGTACCCCT
This sequence comes from Bufo bufo, assembly GCF_905171765.1. Taxonomy (NCBI): domain Eukaryota; kingdom Metazoa; phylum Chordata; class Amphibia; order Anura; family Bufonidae; genus Bufo; species Bufo bufo. The sequence goes on along the minus strand of NC_053393.1, from coordinate 344,034,626 downwards.
AAGCTGGTGGTAGAGGCGACCGTCAAAGGTGAAGAAGTAATGCGTCAGCAAGAATCTGAGCAGCTGTAAAACAAAAGTATTGTGCGCTTTGTACTGCTGCCCCCGCATACTTAGATAGTAACTGACCGCCAACAAACCAGCCTCATGTGGTATGGACAATAATGCCTCCACATCAATACTGGCTAGTAGGGAGTGATCCTCGATGCATATCCCTTCCACCCGTTTTAAGAGATCCATAGTATCACGGGTGTAAGAGGGGAGTGCAACGACAAATGGCATTAAGATTTGGTCAATGTACCTTTGTGGACCTTTCAGGCCTTTGTGGACCTTGGGGAGACTATAAAACGTTGCCACAATCGGGTGCCTGGGGTACAAAAAATCCAGCTCATCTGCTGAGATTAGATTCGATGCTCTTCCTGCCAAAAGGATCTCCTTAAGTTCAACTAGGTATAGTGCTGTCGGGTTAGATGTTAATAACTGATAGCTATTCTTATCTTTTAGGATATGTTCACACATGGATTGGTAATCAGTTCGATTCATGATCACCCTAGACAGGAGGGTGAGAAGAAGGTGAGATTCATCACTACTTTTGACGGCTCTGCCAAAGAATCTAGAGAGATTTTGTCACGACACTGGCCCATCCTACTTATGGACTCAGATGTCCGAGAAGTCCTGCATGAATACCCACAGGTGACGTTCAGAAGAGGCCAAAGTCTCAAGGACTTATTGGTGCATAGTCATCTTGCACCACCAACCCGACCTAGTACGTGGCTGAGCCGTCGCCCCGTGGGTTCTTTCAGATGCAGTGGATGTGTGGCCTGTGGCAACATTGACCAAGGAAAAATCTTCCACAGCACTAATCTCAAACGTAATTTTGAGATTAAAGATTTCATTTCATGCAGAACAGCTGGGGTGATATATAAAATCACATGTATTTGCCAAAAGGAATACATCGGCAAGACTAAGCGTGAGTTGCGCAGACGCATAGGAGAGCACCTCTTGATAAGCGTCGTGATACCCCAGTGGCCCGTCATGTCTGTGACTTGCACCAAGGCAATCCCAAGGCCATTAAAGTCATGGGCATTGAAGTTGTCAGTCCCCCCAAAAGAGGTGGTGATTGGGATAAGATCCTTCTACAACGGGAGTCACGTTGGATATTCCTTTTGAGGACTGTTACACCTAATGGTCTTAATGAGCAGCTGAATTATAGCTGCTTTTTGTAGAACAGACCTTTTGTTAGTCTTATTGCCGTCTGTACCAGTCTACCTGGCAGTAATTGATCTAGCCGTCACTATTCTGTACTAATCATCTTTCTGCGAGCAGTAAATTATTATGTACACCGAGGTGTTGTATATACGTGTAGTATGTACGTGCAGTATGTACTTTCTTTTTGTAGTAAAAACATTATGCACGTAGTTTGTACCTCTTTTTGATATTATTCATTAGTATCTTAACTCTGTATCAATAGTCTCTAGGTCTATTATCACCATTGACTATGACCCCACATGGGATTTCAACATATCTCTCATGACTACCTACTCTGACTTGTCTTTTCGTTTGTTCCACTATGTTCTAGCTGCACTTATCCAACACAGGATTAAAAGCCACAAATATCTTTAAATTAGAACCGATCGTGGTTTGGCATATTCGGCTGTACTTCCGTATGTCCGATCGTTTGTACTTTGCCGAATATTATGAAGTAATCGATACCTATGTTGCTTCCTATCTCTTTTGCTGCTCTGCACAGCTCCCGCGATCTCGCGATACCTAATGCGAGTTCGCGCATGCGCAGGAGTGCGTCTCGTATCACGCACCCTTCCTGCGCTGCAGGCCTCGTTTCCACCCTGTGATGAGCGCATGCGCCGCGCTCACGTGCAAGCGGGCAGACGCGCCCATTGGCCTCCATTATGGACGGCAGCGGCGGGAAACGAGGTGTATTTAAATAAGGTGGGTACACCAGGTTAGTTGGCGTCCCATATGCAGTGATTCTCATCTGCATACTGCATTTACCTGTAACCTCTTACCTATGAGGTAGCCCTTGGAGGGGTTGACTATCATCATGCACCTCCTGACCATATGACTGACCGTGTCATACTTGGTCTGCAGGCTTGACCGCTTCATCCAGGATCGACTTGCCTGATTGCTTATCATCTCCCCTGATGAACTGCCGCATGTCCCGGCAGCGAAACATGCATGTAGGGATTTTGCCTATGCATATTTAGGGACATACAGTTTCCAGAGTTAGGGACAGGTTCCAGACAGGGTCGTCCTTTCAAGGACGAGTGCCCTGTGGTCAGGCTGCTACCACACTTTTAGTATCAGGGTCTACGGTTAGACAGCTATAGGGAATACCCTAGGGACCCTACACGCATGTGTTCTACTGTCAGCCGTTGTATTCTTTCCCCCTGTGATTTATCCGTCTATCCATACAGGATGAACTACTATTAGTACATCGTGTGGTGAAGCTTCTGACGACCTTCCCTAGGTACCGGTAGGACTCACTGGTTACCTACTCAGTGCCGCTGTGCACTTTAATTATCTTTGTATTTGTTACTGGGGTGACCATTGACCACTGCTACTAGTGGCTACATTCCTTGTCCATTCCAGTATACAGTTGTTGCACACATTATCTAGGATTTTATTAGCATATCAATAAATGTTATGTTTTATGTATTAGGATTATTTCTTCAGTATTATAATAATTATGCACACCTGATATAGGGTGTTGATGTCATTAGACCACACCCCTTCTCATTACAGAGACGCACATCACCTAATATGCTTAATTGGTAGTAGGCTTTCGAGCCTATACAGCTTGGAGTAAGACAACATGCATAAAGAGGATGGTGCGGTCAAAATACTCATTTGCCTAATAATTCTGCACTCCCTGTAGTAGACCATAAAGGTCCAGATTTACTGATATGTCTGAACCTAGAATCTGTAAAAAAGTGGCACAAATTGGCAGGTTTAGGGCTTAGCATAACCATGTCTTAGTAGAGCCATTTTAATATGACTAAGGTAAATCTTGCAGTTCACAGGTCCCCCTAACCTTAGCCTGCAAGCTTACCATATGTGGACCATGCATTATCCCTGGTGAATAGATGTTAGTAGGCCTTTGATTTTGCCAGTCTTGTGACTTATTCTGGCTCCTGCTTTTAGCTGCTGCCTGCTACTGACCTGAAGGTATGAGGCCAATAAATTGTTTGTATAGTAGCTGTCCAACTATAGACATATCTCTAGGGAACATGTTATATGTGGGATAATTTAGTGAGCATGCTTATATGTACATGCCTTTATGTAGTTCCTACTTATGTGTGTATGTGTAAATCATGTATTTAGTAAATGTCTATGTTTGCATCCATGTTTTTAAGGAGCATGCATACTTGTGTCATGATGTTCTTTGTGCATGTTTGCATTTATGCATGTAGCAATTGAAGTTAGTTAGGGTCTATCCTAAGCAGAGCATGAGGTTATAATATGACCACTCACGAAATCATTGAATTTTGCCAGTAAGTGGGTTAATAGGGCCACGTATCCCTGGTCCAACGTTACATGCTTCTTAATACAGACCAAAACCAAACAGCAATATTTACCTATGTACCAGATTTGAAACAAAAAAAGCTTGAAAGTATATAAAATGCTTACAGTTTTCTTTTTTACACTACCTGTTATACTATATATTTTAAATGGAACTCCAAAGACCAAGTGTAAAAGACTTTTGTTTTACTTCTACTTTATGTTTTAAATAATAATTTTTCAATAAACTAATTTTCCATGTCATACCAATTTATTATCTGCATCACTATGAACAATGGGACAAAATAAATATCCTCCCTGGTAACTATAAGCAACTTTATTACAATAATGAAGCAAAACCAAATGATTTTCTGCCTTTGTAGAAAAGCAATTGTTGTAATGAATCATTCATCATTCACTTCTGGAAAGCTGATAGTTGAATGCAAGTTGTCCTTTATTTGCTACATTTCCAATTCTTACAAAGGGAAAATAAAACTGCCATTAGAAAATACTTTTATTTTGATGTATTGCTTGAAAGCTTCCTTTTTTACAGTTAAACCATGAACAAAGTGCCAAATCTGAATTGATACCAACTGTGACTAGCCATGAATTGCAATCTCACTATTAACGGTAAGCTTTAACGTCTTTCTGAGGTATGCACCGGAATTACTCCTGTAGATGAGATGAAATCATTTTCCACTACTGAGCCTGCATATATTACATTGGAATCTGCAGCACTGAATCCTGACTAAAAACTACAGATCGATTATCTGTAAATATACTATCACAGGCATCAGCTGCTGAATGATAAAGAAAAATGAGCTCAACTGGTACGTACTGCATGTGATAAAGTGTGGCTTCAAATAAAATGCTGAGTAAAAAGAATGTTTTAGAACTTACATTTCATTCAAAATGGATTCTAGTTACATTTTTCTGCAGATATTTCTCTGTAGTGCATCACAAAGAATATTCAATATAAAGCATTCTAGTTGGGGCCCTTTTCTTTTATCTATCTATCTATCTATCTATCTATCTATCTATCTATCTATCTGCTATCTATCTATCTATTATCTATCTATTATCTATCTATCTATCTATCTATCTATCTGCTATCTATCTATCTATTATCTATCTATTATCTATCTATCTATCTATCTATCTATCTATCTATCTATCTATCTATCTATCTATCTATTATCTATCTATTATCTATCTATCTATCTATTATCTATTATCTATTATCTATCTATTATCTATTATCTATCTATCTATCTATCTATCTATCTATCTATCTATCTATCTATCTATTATCTATTATCTATTATCTATCTATTATCTATTATCTATCTATCTATCTATCTATCTATCTATCTATCTATCTATCTATTATCTATCTCTCTATCTATCTAATATCTATCTATCTATTATCTATCTATCTATCTATCTATCTATCTATCTATCTATCGATCTATTATCTATCTATCTATCTATTATCTATCTATCTATCTATCTATCTATTATCTATCTATCTATCTATCTATCAATCTATCTATTATCTATCTATCTATCTATCTATCTATCTATCTATCGATCTATTATCTACCTATCTATTATCTATCTATCTATCTATCTATTATCTATCTATCTATTTATCTATCTATCAATCTATCTATCTATTATCTATCTATCTATCTATCTATCTATCTATCTATCTATCTATTATCTATCTATCTATTATCTATCTATCTATCTATTATCTATCTATCTATCTATCTATCTATCTATCTATCTATCTATTATCTATCTATAATCTATCTATCTTTCATTAATTGAATTTTGTAGATTAAGTCTTAGGCCTCATGCACACGACCGTTGTTGTGTTCCTTGTCCGTTGTTCCATTTTTCGTGATTTTTCTGCAGACCTATTGACTTTCAATGGGTCTGTTGAAAACTCGGCTAATGCACCGTTTGTCATCCGCGTCCGTGATCCATGGTTCCAGTCCGTCAAAAAAATATAACCTGTCCTATTCTTTTCACGGAAAACGGTTCCATTCAAGTCAATGGGTCCGTGGAAAAACACGGAGGCACACAAGATTGTTAAACAAAACATGCAATGCAACAGCTCACTGCAAACCAAATAAAGTACAAAATTGCATCATAATTGCAAATGCTATACTAATAAGTTAGAGATGCTTGGCAAATCGTTTTGTACAAAATTATTTGAGCCCGTCTGCCGCACGTCAAGGCGATCTCTAGTTAGACGGGTTCCTAACACTACATTTTACCTGTTATGTGCCATGACAGCTATCATATAATTCAGAAAGTGCAGGTTCCACATGCATGCTGAATCCGCCTGAATTTCTGTAAATTTTGGTGCCAAAATGGCCTCCATTATTTCCAGGGAAAGCAGTTACCAGCATGCATGCCGGGCCCACTCCACACCACCCCTGGCGCCAAAAGGTCACCAAGGACTGCAATGAGAGTCCACACACTATCTCTCTCCTGGTGCGAGATGGCTTCAGTGAGTGAGGGGGAGCAGGCCAAGCTATATAAAATCAGCCAATGGGGCAGACGAGCTGGTCAGGAGTGCACGACTAAGGAGGCAGCCACACCTCCAGCACAAGCTGCAAAGAAAAAGACGGATCCAGCATGCATGTGGAACCTGCACTTTCTGAATTATATGATAGCTGTCATGGCACATAACAGGTAAAATTTAGTGTTAGGAACCCGTCTAACTAGAGATCGCCTTGACGTGCGGCAGACGGGCTCAAATAATTTTGTACAAAACGATTTGCCAAGTATCTCTAACTTATTAGTATAGCATTTGCAATTATGATGCAATTTTGTACTTTATTTGGTTTGCAGTGAGCTGTTGCATTGCATGTTTTGTTTAACAGTCTTGTTCTCAGCCATAGCAACGTGCCCCTGCACTTTGGGATGTGCTGACTAACCCCCTTTTTCTTCACACAAGATTGTCATCAACGTCCGTGCCCGTTTTTTTCCTATCATTTGCATGGCAAACTTGACTTAGACTTTTTTTTTACTTTCCTTTATGTCTGGTGATCCTCCAAAAATAAAGGAAGACACACGGAAATAAAAACGGAAACGGATCACGGAACAACGGAACCCCATTTTGCGGAACGAAACACAACAACGGTCGTGTGCATGAGGCCTTATCCTGAGTGTGTACAGTACTTTTGTGCTGAGTATATTTTTATGATTTCTTATAACTTTTGTAATGCAATGAGTCTGGCCCCACTCGGTCCATTGAACAGATTTGCTGTGGGACTACTGCTGAGAGTTTGTCAAGGTGGACCCCTGGTTTTCACCCTTTCACCACCACATGGGGATCTGAACTTCAATGCAGGGGCCACCAAATTGCTACTTCTATGAGTAATCTTCGAAGCTGCTGATCCAAGCAGATTAAGAGACACCTGTGCGCAAGCAATATTGTGGTCAGTGAACAGGCTGGTCCCTTTGATCCTTAGTATGTAAAATGGTGTACCTGCAGCCTTTATAGATAAGAAGGACTTTAAAAAACACACCCTCAATTCCATACACCTGGTAACTGTCTGATCTTTGTCTCTGGTGAAAGGAGTATCTCTGTCTCAAAGGGAAGAAACTGACCAGCAATACTAAAGAATTTTAACTCCTTAAACAACTGGTGAAGTCCACTCAGTTATTGGGGACCTAGAAAAATTCCTACAGTAGCACTATTACTGGGATTGATTTGGATTGCTACCTGCAATGAAATCCTGATTCAGAGTTCTCTGGTCCTCAGACTGGGCTGAAGATTCACCTTTCAAAAAGAGAATAACCTTCAAAACACAACACAGGAGTGGCTTATGGACAATTATGTGAATGTCCTTGAGTGGCCCAGCCAGAGCCCTAACTTGAACCCAATCAAACATCTGTGAAGAGACCTGGAAATGACTATCCACTGATAGCCCCATCCAACCTAACAGAGCTTGATAGGATATGCATAGAAGAACCCAAAAAGGCTAGAAGCTACCAAAATTTCAATAAATTAGCAATGACTTTTAACTAGGGATCGACCGATATAGATTTTTTTAGGGGCGATACCGATAATTTGTGAACTTTCAGGCCGATAGCCGATAATTTATACCGATATTCTGGGTATTTTTATTTTTGAGGAAAAAAAAATTTTCCTACACAAATCTGCTGAAAATTAATATGTTTATTGTTAACGTGTATTTTTTTTTTTTGTAAATCTTTTTCATTTATACTTAATATTTTTGTGTTTTTTTTTGTTGTTTTTTTTTTTACTAACTTTTAGCCCCCTTAGGGACTAGAACCCTTGTCCCATTCACCCTGATAGATCTCTATCAGGGTGAATAGGATCTCACACTGTCCCTGCTGCTCTGTGCTCTGTGCACACAGCAGCATGGAGCTTACCATGGCAGCCAGGGCTTCAATAGTGTCCTGGCTGCCATGGTAACCGATCAGAGCCCCAGGATTACACAGCTGGGGCTCCGATCGGAGGAGCAGGGGAGAGGGGATCCTGTGGCCACTGCCACCAATGATTAATACTGGGTGGGGGGGCGCACTGAGCCACCAATGTTTTTTCTATTGGGATTGGGATGTGGGTGGGGGGCGCACTGCGCCACCAATGATTAATACTGGGGGGCTCGGGGGGGGGGCGCTCTGCGCCACCAATGTTTTTACTATTGGGATGGGGGTGGGGGGCGCACTGCGCCACCAATGATTAATACTGGGGGGCTTGGGGGGGCGTACTGCGCCACCAATGAAGATAAGTCTCTCAATCATTCACATACAGGAGGCGGGAGCTGGCTGCAGAATCACATAGCCGCTTCCGACCTCTATGAGCGGTAGCTGCGATCCGCGGCACCTAAGGGGTTAACTACCGCAGATCACAGCTACTTGTCATAGAGGTCGGGAGTCTGCTATGTGATTCTGCAGCCAGCTCCCGCCTCCTGTATATGAATTAATGAAAGACTTATCTTCATTGGTGGAGCGGTGGCCACAGCCCCTCCCCTTCTCTTATCTTCTCTCCTCTCATTGGCGGCAGCGGCAGCAGCAGCACAGGGGGAGGGAGACACTGCTTCCTTCTCCCCTGTGCTGCGGAGGGAACACAGAGAGCGCTGAGAGCTGCGCGATCTGTGTTCCCAATACGTTATCGGTATATCGGCAAAATAGATGCCGATACCGATAACGGTCAAAATCCTCAATATCGGCCGATAATATCGGTAAAACCGATAATCGGTCGATCCCTACTTTTAACATGCTGTCTTCATGTTGTCATTATGGGGTATTGGGTGCAGAATGACATTATTTGTTATTATTATTATTTTAGCACAAGGCTGCAACATAGCAAATTATGAAAAAACATGAAAGTGTCTGAAGACTTTCTGTATTTATTGTATCTTCTTCCTATGTGGTCTCCCTTCTCATATCTTCTCAGAATCCTGTTAACATCCAGTTTCGGGTGACTGTTGTGCGGATTATTCGGGTTTAAGCTGAATTTTTCTTCAGCTTATCATTAGGTTAGAGTGAATCGAGCTTCGGATTATAGATTTGAGGTCGATTTGTTAAAATTTTTTGCTTGTAATTCTGTTTCCATACAGCATTAAAATTATTTAGCTCCATATAGGAAAACTTTGTCTCAGCTGGAGTTGCGAAGCACGAGGAAATTCGGCCTTGCAGCAACTCAAATTTTCCCTGAAACTCGACTTGAAGTCCATTTAATTCGCTTAACACTAATTATAATGTATGCTTTTCACATCTACAAAACTGCCAGACAGTTGTCCTTCAAGATCAATGTATCCACTTGACTATAATACTACTACAATATCACTAAAAACATGTCATTCATAAATAGTAGAAAATATCTGGGGCTACAATGGATTACTGTGATTGAAAATGTAGTGTCATAGCATGCATGTAGCTTGAAATAAAAAAAAAAAATTGATATCCAGGACGTAATTGAAACATTACATTTAACCTAGCTTAGTAGAATACTACACTAAATATATCTGTTTAACTTGCACGGATTGCAGTTTTGTATCACCTTTTTTTTTGCAATGGAAAGAGACAAGGATAAAAATATGTCAAAAATGTTGTAACAACTGAGTGGAGTGTCACCATACTGTGATAAAACACATCTGAGAATAGAGTATTTCCATTGCTAAAATAGCAGAAATGGAATCTCAAAAACTTGATATACAGTACAGTAGTTTAAAACAGCATGTAAGGACTACATTAGTGGATTTGTCCAAGATTTTAAGACATCTGGCTAAGAACAGAAAATAGTAAAACATGAAATTCTAAACCTTACTCACCTTGACTATTATTCATTATTAACATGACTGCAGCAGTCACATGAATGATGTATATAATGTAATTTCTGAATGAGTGGCAAAGACCGCCAGAGCAATGGTGGCATTGAAGTAGTGGAGGTTTTAATAGAAGCATAACTTTTTTTTAAGTTTAAAAAAAAAATTCTCATAGTTAAGCTTCTTAATTTCCTGGACAATATTTCCTAATAATAAAGTAACAAAGTTTTTTAGCAATGCCTGTAAATAGACATTATGACATAATATTATTCCATTTAGGCCTCATGCACACGACCGTTTTTTTTTAAGGTCCGCAAAAACAGGGTCCGTAGGTCCGTGATCCGTGACCGTTTTTTCGTCCGTGGGTCTTCCTTGATTTTTGGAGGATCCACGGACATGAAAAATGAAAAAAAAATCTAAGTCAAGTTTGCCATTGAAATGATAGGAAAAAACGGACACGGATCACGGACGCGGATGACAATCTTGTGTGCATCCGTGATTTTTCACGGACCCATTGACTTGAATGGGTCCGCGAACCGTTGACCGTGAAAAAAAATAGGACAGGTCATATTTTTTTCACGGCCAGGAAACACGGCTCACGGATGCGGCTGCCAAACGGTGCATTTTCCGATTTTTCCACGGACCCATTGAAAGTCAATGGAGCCGCGAAAAAAAACGGAAAACGGACCCACGGACGCGGATGCACACAAAGGTCGTGTGCATGAGGCCTAAGTATGTGGCCTTCTGGACACAGCTAGATTTTTTTATTTTTTATTATTATTATATTTTTATTGAGATTTCCAGTAAAAGGCCTCTTGCACACTACTATATGGCTTTTTCAGTATTTTGCGGTCCGCAAAAAACGGATCCGCAAAAAATACGGATGACGTCTGTGTGGATTCAGTTTTTTGCGGAACCGAACAGCTGGCCCCTGATAGAACAGTACTATCCTTGCCCGTTTTTTGCGGCTATATTGAAATGAATGGTTCCGTATACGGAAAGCAAAAAAAGGAACGTTCATAAGACATTAAAAACAGAGAGCAAGCATTGTGCAATTTACAATATGCAATATGCAATGGGTACACTTGTCATCTAGGAATGTTGCCCACATGGGCTACTTTTTACACCCTAGTAGTAAGCAACTTAGTTACCTCCTAAGGGCAAGCATTTTCAGGATATATGTCAATATAGTGTCAATTCAATATATTTGGAAATAAGGACCCCCATTGAGACCAGATTTGAGTAAATGACTGTAGTTTACCTCTCTGGAGAGCTAAAGTACATTCATGGAAATAATTATTGGACACTATGAAGTGTATTTCAACTCTATTGGGTATGGCCACCCCCTCCAGTTCCTAGCAATTAAAAGTTTGGCAGAATGTAAGATATGACATATAACTCTGCACAGGGGTGGAGAGCCCTGGGTATAGTATCTGGATCAGAGCCTTAACGGATTCCCAGAATGAATGTAGTCTAGGACAAGACCATAAAACGAGGTAAAGAGAGCCCACATCTCCACATCCCCTCCAGCAATATGGAGAAGAGGTTGGATATATCTTAGCTAACCATAGTGGTGTATAATACCAGCTCAGCAGCAGTTTATAATACTGCTCCCAATGCGATGCGCAATTCGTTGCTATATGAGCCCATTTAAGAGCAGATGACCATTCAGTCTGGGAAAATATTCTGCTAGGTCCCTCTCCCATTGAATAATTTGAGGTACCTTATGAAAGGTAAAGCTCTGTGTTAGAGATTACTGCGAATATTCGAATAGCAAATTTTTATGGTGAATATCGGCACTTTGAGAATTCGCTAATATTTAGAATATAGTGCTATGTATTTGTTATATCGAATATTCAGCATTTTTATCTATCTAAACACATGATTCCTCTCTGCTTCTTGCTTGTGGGCCAATGAGAAGGAAGCAATGTCAAGTTCTTAACAATACTTAGCACACCAATCAGTAATCTGTAGTCAGACCTGCTAAAATGTGAAGTTTCACATAGTGCAAAAAAATATTCTAATCAATGACGATTAGCGCAATAGCAAATATATTGGAGCACTTGACTCTATCTGCAGATAATGTTCTGCCGTGCCAACAATTTTCTCCAGTCTCAGGAGAAACTCAGAAAACTTCTAGCAGCTTGAAAAATGTAGCCAAAGTGACACACACCTGTATTTCGCGTTATGAATTAGCATTATGCAATTTTTACATTGCCAATTTTTCACATTCCATAAAATAATCTTGAAATCTTGAATTCGCGAATAAATGACAAATATTCTACAAAATATTTGTGAGATATCTCAAATTCTAATATAGCCCCTGCCGATCATCACTATTAGAGATGGCCTCTGTCACGGCCTATGGTGTGCGCTGCGACACTGTTGCTACACTTGCAGTTGCCCGCGGCGACGTGTTGCTGTGTGTGCATGCGGTGGCAGTGTCTCGGCCTTCTGGGTGATTGCCGTGACATGGTTGTCACGCATGCTGTTGCCGGTGGTAACATGTGGATTTCTATGCTTGTGTGTGCACTTCCCCTTTAAGTGGCTTCCTTCCCTTGTCTGGTGTTGGAAGGGTTAACTCCCTTCCTAGTGTTTTGTTAAGGCCTCATGCACACGACCGTTGTGTGCACCCGTGGCCTTTGTTCCGTTTTCCGTGATTTTCTGCGGACCCCTTGACTTTCAATGGGTCCGTTGAAAACTTGGAAAATGCACCGTTTGTCATCCGCGGCGGTGATCCGTGTATCCTGTCATTCAAAAAAATATAACCTGTCCTATTTTTGGGACGGACAACGGTTCACGGACCCATTCAAGTCAATGGGTCCGTGAAAAAACACGGATGCACACAAGATTGGCATCCGTGTCCATGATCCGTGTCCGTGATCCGAAAATACTTCGTGAAAACTCAAATCCGACAGTATATTCTAACACAGAGGCGTTCCCATAGTGATGGGGACGCTTCTAGTTAGAATATACTACGAACTGTGTACATGACTGCCCCCTGCTGCCTGGCAGCACCCGATCTCTTACAGGGGGCTGTGATCCATACAATTAACCATTCATTGGTGCCAGAGGAGAGTTCCGATCGGAGTCCCAGTTTAATCGCTGGGGCTCCGATCAGTAACCATGGCAACCAGGACGCTACTGCAGTCCCGGTTGCCATGGTTACTTAGCAATATTAGAAGCATCATACTTACCTGCTGCGCTGTCTGTGACCGGCCGGGAGCTCCTCCTACTGGTAAGTGACAGATCATTAAGCAATGCGCCGCACAGACCTGTCACTTACCAGTAGGAGGAGCTCCCGGCCGGTCACAGACAGCGCAGCAGGTAAGTATGATGCTTCTAATATTGCTAAGTAACCATGGCAACCAGGACTGCAGTAGCGTCCTGGTTGCCATGGTTACCGATCAGAGCCCCAGCAATTAAACTGGGACTCCGATCGGAACGCTCCGCTGCCACCAATGATCAGGGGGGGAGAGAGGGGAGGCCGCACACTGGCCACCAATGATATTAAAACAATAGAGGGGGGGCCGGGGGGGGGCCGGGGGGGGCGCACACTGGCCACCAATGATAATACAATAAAGGGAGGGAGGGGGGCCGGGGGGGGGCCGCACTGGCCACCAATGATATTAATACAATAGAGGGAGGGGGGGCCGGGGGTGGCCGCACACTGGCTACCAATGATAATACAATAGAGGGAGGGGGGGCCGGGGGGGCCGCACACTGGCCACCAATGATATTCAAACTGGGGAGGGAGGGGGGTCTGCCCCCTGCTGCCTGGCAGCCCCTGATCTCTTACAGGGGGCTATCATACGCACAATTAACCCCTTCAGGTGCGGCACCTGAGGGGTTAATTGTGCTGATCACAGCCCCCTGTAAGAGATCGGGTGCTGCCAGGCAGCAGGGGGCAGTCATGTACACAGTTCGTAGTATATTCTAACTTGAAGCGTCCCCATCACTATGGGAACGCCTCTGTGTTAGAATATACTGTCGGATATGAGTTTCACGATCTAACTCAAATCCGATGGTATATTCTAACATAGAGGCGTTCCCATGGTGATGGGGATGCTTCAAGTTAAAATATACCATCGGATTGGAGAAAACTCCGATCCTATGGTGTATTAACTCCTGACTTTACATTGAAAGTCAATGGGGGATGGATCCGTTTGTAATTGCACCATATTGTGTCAACGTCAAACGGATCCGTCCCCATTGACTTGCATTGTAAGTCAGGACGGATCCGTTTGGCTCCGCACGGCCAGGCGGACACCAAAACAACTTTTTTTTTCATGTCCGTGGATCCTCCAAAAATCAAGGAAGACCCACGGACGAAAAAACGGTCACGGATCACGGACCAACGGAACCCCGTTTTGCGGACCGTGAAAAAATACTGTCGTGTGCATGAGGCCTAACACTGGGTTTATGTGTGTGTGGGTGTGGCTGCTTGGGCTATTTAGCCTCTGCTGGATGCCTGAAGCTGAGGGGTACTCCAGCCATGGTGTATGCTAAAGCTATCCTCCTGGTCTTCATATTCCATCTGTCCAGTGAGGGCTACCCTTGTGGTCATTGATGTTCTTATGGTGTCTCACTTTTATTGCAGCTATCGGTGTCCTGGGTTCCTGTGTGGTTTGTGGTGTGTGCTGTGTCCTTTTAATGTTGGTGTGGACACCAGCACTTGTGCACGGGTTCCAGTCTGTGTGTCTGTGGCAGGTAAGTGTGTTACTGGTTTCACTTACCTGCCATCTCCTTATAGCTGTATTTGTTCCCCTCTCCTTGCAGCCTGGCTTCAGATAGAGACTCCTGTTCCTCCATGACTGGGATCAACAGGTTGTCTCTCCCCTGCTCCTAAGTGAGGGATTACCAGACTTAGGGTTTCTAGGAATCCTGAGTATGAGTTGTCCTACCATCGGGGTCCGCTCATACAGTGAGGAGTCAGGGAGAGGATTAGGGACGCGGTAGGAGGTGACCTGCTCCCTTATTACTCCTTTTGGCCAGGCTGATCCCCCTTTACCCTCTGACACCGCACGGCGGGGGCTTTCCCCCACTCCCCGCTGTGACAGCCTTGCGGTTCGACCAGCCATCGTTTTGCGGCGAACTTGCTCGTTCGCGATTCGCCGAACATATGGCGATGTTCGCATGCGCCATATTCTTTTGCATTGCGCTGAACTTTGACCCATGACACATCCATCAGGTGGGACAGGACAGCCAATTAAGACGTTTCAGCACATGGACACACCCCCACCCTATAATAGAACCCGATCTGGCAGCCATATTACATTCTGTGTTTTGCCAGTGTACGGAAAGGTTGCTTTGTGGAGCAGGGACAGACTGTTAGGGACACAAAACGCTAGCTAATACGGCCACAAAAGTCCTTTTAAAGACTGGTATAGGTGTGCTATTGATAGGTGTGATATACTGAGGGGTGTGATATACTTATACTTTCTAACATAGAAAGTATATTATAGTGCATTTGTATTGTGCAGCAGTTGTGTGCGGTTCTGCTGCGATACCGCAGCTATATAGAGGGGCAAACACTATTGGAATAACTAATTGCAACTGGTGTGATATACCTGTTGCCCCCCAAAAAATCAGATTGAGGCAGGGGTGTGATATACCTATAATATAATTTCTATATAGTGCATTTGTATTGTGCAGCAGTTATGTGCGGTTCTGCTGTGATACCGCAGGTATACAGAGGGACAAGTATTATTGAAACAAATATTTGCAACAGGTGTGATATACCTTTTGCCCCAGAAAAAAACTGATTGAGGGGTGAGATATACCTGCTTCCACAAAATATTGATTAAGGGGTTTGATATACTTGCTTCCAAAAAATATTGATTAAGGGGGGGGATACAATGGATTCCACAAAATACTGATTGAGGGGTGCGATATACCTGCTTCCATCAAATATTGATTCAGGGGTTCTATATACCTGCTTCCACAAAATACTGATTGATGAGTGTGATATACCTGCTTCCACCAAATATTGATTGAGGCCCGCGATACACCGGCTTCCACAAAATACTGATTGAGGGGTACAATATACCTGCTTCTACAAAATACTGATTGAGGGGTTCTATATACCTGTTTCCACAAAATACTGATTGAGGGGTGCGATATACCTGTTTCCACATAATACTGATTGAGGGGTGCAATATACCTGCTTCCACAAAATACTGATTGAGGGGTGCAATATACCTGCTTCCACAAAAAAACTGATTGAGGGGTTTGATATGCCTGCTTCCACAAAATACAGATTGAGGGGTGCAATATACCTGCTTCCACCAAATATTGATTCAGGTGTTCTATATACCTGTTTCCACAAGATACTGATTGAGGGGTGCAATATACCTGCTTCTACAAATTTTTTATTAAAGGGTTCTATATACCTGCTTCCACAAAGTACTTATTGAGGGGTGCAATATACCGGCTTCCACCAAATAATGATAGAAGCCTACGATATAACTGCGTGCACAAATACTGCTCTTCTCTACGGACTTTTTGAAAATGACAGGCAGAAGAAGAGGCAAGCCTTCTGCTTCTGCACCCTCCTCATCCTCTGTATCTGCACCCTCCTCGTTCTCTGCAGTGTGCACCCCCAAACACACCACCACCACCATAGCCCCTCCACTCGAGTCAGAGGATGCACAGCCATTCTTGGCATCGGATGAGAAAGAGAAGGTAGCAGCGGCCGCCACCCATCGGTCTGACGACAGTACCCATATCAGCCCAAAGAGGGTTGTCCCTGCTGTTACTGCCTACTCTGAGATCTCTAATGTCAGTGGTGGTGAAGGTGGCGATGATGATGTGTCGATGGTTGTCACGTGGGTGCCCACAAGAAAGGAAGAGGAGGGAAGTTCAGAGGGAGAGACAGAGCAGCAGATAGGGATCAGAAGGAGGAGAAGCAGGCAGAACTTGCAATGCACAGGAGGTAAAAAACAGACTGCTAATGTATCTGGATCGAGCCATCCACCATGCACGGTCACATCTTGCGCTCCCAGGATGCCGGAACATGGCTCCGCAGTGTGGGCTTTTTTTAACGTATCAGCTGCTAACAATAGTGTTGCCATATGCAGCCTGTACTGTCAATACATAAGTCGCGGTAAGCCCCACACTCACCTAGGGATGACCACTTGAAGAAGGCACCTGGCCTCCCATCACCAAGCCCAGTGGGAGCAATGCCGTCTGAACCACAAAGCCACACTCCCGGCACTCCACGTCCTGCCTCTTCTCCTTCTCCTCTCTCCTCCCATTTTTACTCCACTCCACCTTCCACCATGCCTTCGTCGCGTTCATCTGGAAGAAATCAGGCTTCTGTGGCCCAAGTGTTCAAGCTTCAAAAGTTGATGATGCCGGATATCCCTCTTGACCAACGGCTGACCGCTGGCTTGTCGGAACTGCTAGCCCGCCAACTACTGTCATATAAACTGGTGGAATCGGAAGCCTTTTGAAAATTTGCGGCCATTGGGACACGGCAATGGAAGGTCCCGGAAGGAAATATTTCTCCCAGAAGGGCATCCCAGAGCTATATTGCCATGTTCAGCGGCAATTGAATATATCTCTGGCACACAGTGTTGGTGCCAAGATACATCTGACCACAGACACATGGTCTAGAAAAAACGGGCAGGGAAGGTACATAACTTTTACTGCCCACTGGGTAAACCCTCTGATGGCCATCAAGCATGTAACCCATGGCACCCATGTGGATTTGGTGTTACCGCCATGGATTGCATGCAGGCCTGCCTCTTCTTCTCCTCCTCCTACTTCATCCTCTGTCTCCTCCTCGGCTGACTTCTCCTTTTCCACTGCTACCGCCTCTTCCGCTGCACTCCCCAAGCTCCCCATAACTTATTTCACGTGCTAGGTGAGATGTTGCCATGCTGTGCTGCAGCTGTTGTGCCTGCAAGCCAAGAGCCACACTGGTACTGCACTGCTTTCAGCTCTGCGGTCACAGGCCGATTACAGGCTAAATTTGACAATTGGTAAAGTGGTGTGCGACAGCGGTGCCAATCTGCTGAGCGCACTGAAACAGGGCAAAATGACACACGTGCCGTGCATGGCACACATCCTGAACTTAGTCATGCAGCGATTCATTGCCAAATACCCCGGGGTCCAGGACGTCTTGCGGCAGGTCAGGAAAATGGCCATTTTAGAAGATCTTACACGACCATGGCTCGCATTGCTGACGTTCAACGGCGACACCACCTGCCCGTCAGATGTCTGATTTGTGACAGCCCGACACGCTGGAACTCCACCTTGTATATGCTTGATAGGCTGCTGCAGCAGCAATGTGCCATTAACGACTACCTGTACGAACTCTGCAGCAGGACAAGTTCTGCACAGTTTGGTTTCTTTTCACCACGCCAGTGGCTGCTCATGCGTGATGCATGCAGACTTCTGTGGCCATTTGACCCATTTGATGAGATCACCAAACTGGTCAGTCATAGCCAGAACGCCATCAGTGACATCGTACCTTAAGCCTTCTTTCTGGAGCGTGCATTGCATCGTGTCATAGATCAAGCCGTCAAGGAACTGGAGCTGGAAGATGAGGAAGTCACAATGCTGAATGATTCCTAGGAGTGGCTACTCCATCTGAGACAACTCAAAAGGAGTGTGAAGAGGATGGTGGCTGAGGGTAGGAGGAGGATCAAAAAGAGAAGGCTTTGAGAGGGACTTCAGAATTTTTGGGGATCCCTGGTGTTGTCCGTGGCTGGGGGGAGGAAACTAAGGATGACATTCTACTGGGCGATGAGCATGAGCCAGGGCGCTCCACCACTTCCAATTTAGTGCAAATGGGGGCCTTTATGCTCCAGTGTTTGAAGAGGGACCCCCGTATATAAAGCATAAAGGACAAGGACTAGTACTGGGAAGCAACGTACTTAGACCCCCGATACATGGCGGACATGTTACCAGCATCACACAGGGCTGTCAGAATTCAGCATTTCCAGGCCATGCTGTGAGAGATGCTGCATTCTGCTGTTGCCGGTGCTGGCAGAGGAATTTCCACCCACATCGAAACAGGGGCGGGTACCAATTCTAATGCGCCTGCAAGAAAAGGGCGGTTTGAAGATGTGTTGGTCTCTTCGGATATGCGATCATTCTTGCAGCCAACCCATCGAGAGCTGCCCTCCGGATCCAGCCTCAAGGAACGCCTAAACCGACAGGTGTCAGACTACAACGGGTTAACGGCCCATGTGGACTCTCTGAGAAGCGAGGAACCCCCGGACTCCTGGGTGTGCAGGCTTGACCTGTGGCCAGTGCTGGCACAATTTGCTATGTAACCCTTGGCTTGCCCCTCGTCGAGTGTCCTGTCCGAAAGGACATTTAGCGCAGCAGGGGGGATCATGACCGATAAGCGCACTCGCCTAGCTCACAACAGTGTGGACTACCTCACATTTCTAAAAATGGATCTCGGATGAATTCAACGCCTGTGACAACCGTGACAACCAATACCGCCCCTCTGGTAATTATTCACTCCTCTTATTGCCAATGGTGCGCCCGTAATCTTGTGCATGCGCCCTGGATTCACTAGTCAGCACCCGCAAGCAAAGTGCGCAGACAGCTGGCGCATGCGCGCTTCATTTGCTGAGGCTGCTGCCAGGACACCGCGCGGGCGCTGACCATTTAATCCAGGGCGCATGTGCATGGCAGTAAAACTGGTATATTTTAAAACAAATCGAGTAGACTGATGGGGTGATGTCAAAAGCTCTGTTACTAAAATCCAGCTGACAGAATCCCTTTAAGGTGAATAGCGTATTGTTGAGAGTGCAAATTAGTGCAATATATCTCCCCCTCTTGTCTACAATGACCTCTTTCTCTTGGAAAGTGATTGTGTCCCTTATTGCTATACATACTCCAGTTTTCTTTTTTGGAGCCTTAGCGCAGTATATGTGTGGGAAGTATTTATTGGCAAATTTAGGGGAGTTATTTTTATTAAAATAGGTTTCCTGGATGCAGAGTACATCTGCCTCCAGGCCTCTAGCTTCCTTCAATATTAAATATCTCTTATAGGGGCTGTTGAGGCCATTACCATTCAGTGACACATATTTAATAGACATGACTATGACTGAAAATGCTCTTCAACAAGTGTACCTTCCCCTTTTGGGAAATTATATAAGCACAAGTAGAGAATTCCTGAACAAAACATGACATCTAAAAGACCAGGCCAAGTTATGCTTGGCTCTTTAACTAAAAACCAAAAAAATAGTGAAAACAAGTAAAACAAAGACTGAGCAGTTAATAAGACTGCACAAACCATGGGGATGATTTGAAGAATCATAACACAGGGTCCTGCATTATGGAATACATTATGAAGGCCTCACGTGTCCCATGATGTGGATCTCCACTCCATAGGTATTCTAGACGGCTTTGTTGGGGATTTAGGCAGGTCGGCATCTGGATGTTGTAGCCCCCAACTTTGCAGTAAATGGAGTATTTTTTCCAAGGAAGTGATGAGGTGCTGATCTCCATTTTTGGTGATGATTAGCTTTGTTGGGAAGCCCCACTTATACGTAATCTCGTGGTGACAAGGACTTTTGGTGAGGATAACTAGCTGTAACGGTCACGTACACGCACACAGGGGGGAAGGATAGTGACCACTGCGCTCCACCCTCACCCCTGGCCCTCACAAGTCCTGATGACAGGGGACAACTGGACAGCAGTCCCTAGCTTAGAATACGTGCTGGGAGGACAGACAAGACAAACAACGGATAGTGAACGGACCGAGTCAATACCAAGAGAGCGGTGAAGTACAAATGGAGAAAGCAGAGTATAGTTAGGAGAAGCCGGGTCAAATACCAGGAGAGTAATTAAGTACCAATTAAGTACCTGTCACGGCGGACGTGCACAGTTAAATAGATAGCACACCTACCAGGCTCTGGACGAGAGACAGGGGAAGGGTCACCTCCTAATTTATCCCTGACCTCTTTCCCTGCAATGCTCAGCCCACAGACAAACCTTGATGGTAGATTTGCTGTGTCCACCAGCCTATACTAACAGAACCCTGAACTCCCTGAGATGGTGAAGTGGGGAGAAAGGAGCAGCCTTCTCGCACAGAACCTGGATGGGTAAGATGACATAAACAACCAAACAAGGAAAGACACTTATCTGCTGAGAGCAGGAACAAACAGCCAACCTTCCTTCCAAACTTCCCAGACAATAATGAACAGTATAATCCGCTCCGGGCACTGGGCAGAGGAGCTATTTAAACTAATGACTCCACCCAGTGCACCTGATGAGGGGCGGATCCAGCACGACTCCAAAACAAACACTAAACTTGTGCTGCAATCCTGGCCGACCTCCGCACATCGTCAGAGTGGGGCATGACAGTACCCCCCCCCTTCTACGGGTGACCTCCGGACACCCCGGACCAACCTTATCCGGATGGGACCTATGAAAAGCCCTCACTAGTCGGCTGGCGTTGACATCCGACGCCGGAACCCACATCCTCTCCTCAGGACCGTATCCCCTCCAGTGAACCAGGTACTGGAAGGAACCCCGCAGAACTCTCGAGTCGAGAATCCTGGAGATCTCGAACTCCAAGTTTCCCTCAACCAGAACCGGAGGAGGAGGCAATGGTGATGGTACCACCGGTTTAACATATTTTTTTAGTAAAGACTTGTGGAAGACATCGTGGATCCTCCAAGTCTGCGGCAGATCAAGTTGAAATGCCACAGGATTGATCACAGCAGAAATCTTATATGGACCAACAAATCTTGGACCCAGTTTCCAAGATGGCATTCTCAACTTGATATTCCTAGTGGACAACCACACCAAATCACCCACACACAGGTCCGGACCAGTCACACGTCTCCTGTCAGCCATTTGTTTATACCTCTCACCCATCCTCTCCAAATTCCCTTGAATCCCCCGCCAGATAGAGGATAAAGCAGAAGAGAATCTCTCCTCCTCTGACATCCCGGAGGAACCAGACCCAGAAAAGGTACCAAACTGAGGATGGAAACCGTATGCGCCAAAAAATGGCGACTTACCCGTGGACTCCTGCCTACGGTTATTCAATGAAAATTCTGCTAAGGGCAAGAATGAGGACCAGTCCTCCTGATTCTCAGCCACAAAACACCTCAAGTAGGTCTCCAGGTTTTGATTGGTACGCTCCGTCTGACCATTTGACTGTGGATGAAAAGCCGACGAAAAATAAAGTTGAATGCCAAGTCGAGAGCAGAACGCCCTCCAAAACCTGGAGACTAACTGCGTGCCCCTATCAGAGACAATATCCGAAGGAATACCGTGCAATTTAACAATATTATCCACAAAAATCTGCGCAAGAGTCTTAGCGTTAGGCAGACTTGTTAGTGGTATAAAATGAGCCATTTTACTGAAACGATCGACTACCACCAAAATCACTGTTCTCCCGGAGGAACTTGGTAGGTCCGTAATAAAGTCCATGGACAAATGTGTCCAAGGACGAGATGGAATAGACAATGGAAGAAGTGAACCAGGCGGTCGAGTATGAGCAACCTTAGACTGTCACGGATGGTGTACAGGAAACAAGACAATGCAATATAATCAATGACTCACTGGATCCACAACTAAGGAACAAAAGGGAGAGCCCTGCATGGACCTGGCAGACTCTCCCTGACTGCTCAGCCTATGCGAACACCCCAAAGGTGAATGGTCGCATATCCACGTACCTCGACTATCTAACACCTGAAGACCCTACAATAGTGAGGGGACACGACCACCGGCTCCCTACACAGACACGAAGGGAGTCAGGGTCACCTGGATCCAGCAGACAGAAAATCACAAATACATATACAGCACTTATCTTGCAGACGACTGGGAACTAGGAACAGCATGCACACACAATCCAGGAAGTTGTATAAGCCGCACACTACTGCATTATGGGGAGGAATTTAAAGGGAAGCAATCAGTCCAACTGCATGACAGCTGAGATAGGCTAACGAGATGAGGAACTGAAACCAAAACAAAGAAAACTCAAGGAGGAGGTTCTGAACGGTTTCTGTCAGAGCTTCTCAGCTGTCTGGTTGTGACATAGACCGAGCACAGGTTTCACAAGCTGTCACGTAATTCTCAATACTCTTACGCAAACCTGGCCACCAGAACCTTCGGGACACCAGATCACAGGTGGACTTACCACCAGGATGTCCAGCGAGAACAGTATTGTGATGTTCCTTGAACACCTTGTATCGTAGGCCCTCAGGAACAAACAACCTCCCTGGGGGACACGAACCAGGAGCCCCCTCCTGAGCTCCCAACACCTCCATCTCCAATTCAGGGTACAGAGCGGAGACCACCACTCCATCCGCCAAAATCGGCGCTGGATCTTCTGAATCACCTCCCCCAGGGAAGCTGCGAGACAAGGCATCTGCCTTGACGTTCTTGACCCCTGGGCGAAAGGTAACCACGAAATTGAACCTGGTAAAAAACAATGACCATCTGGCCTGTCTAGGGTTCAGACGCTTGGCAGATTGCAGGTAAGCCAAATTCTTATGGTCTGTATACACAGTAACAGGGTGAGAAGCCCCCTCTAACCAGTGATGCCATTCTTCAAAGGCCAACTTGATCGCCAACAACTCCCTATCTCCAACATCATAATTCCTCTCGGCGACCGAGAGCTTCCTGGAGAAGAAGGCACACGGGACCCACTTGCCAGGAGAAGGACCCTGCGAAAGCACCGCTCCAACCCCCACCTCTGATGCATCAACCTCGACCACGAATGGCTGAGATACATCCGGCTGCACGAGAATGGGAGCAGACGCAAAACGCTCCTTAATAGCCGAAAAGCTTTCTGATTCTCCGGTCGGTCCCACTCCAGAACCGCCCGGACCTTTTCGGGGTCCATACGAAAACCAGAATCAGAAAGCATGTATCCCAAAAATGGAAGCTCTTGCACCGCAAACAAACATTTCTCCAATTTGGCGTATAATTTATTCTCCCGAAGGATCGTCAAAACCTGTCTCACATGATCCTGATGGGTCTTCAGATCAGGAGATTAAATTAAAATGTCATCAAGGTAGACTACTACGAACCTCCCCACCAAATGATGAAAAATATCATTGACGAATCGCTGAAATACCGCTGGCGCATTCGTCAACCCAAAAGGCATTACCAGGTTCTCAAAATGACCCTCGTGCGTATTGAAGGCCGTTTTCCACTCATCCCCCTCCTTGATCCTGATCAGATTGTATGCTCCTCTCAAATCCAACTTGGAGAACACCTTGGCTCCAACAATCTGATCAAAAAGATCAGAGATCAAAGGCAGGGGATATGGATCCCGGACTGTAATACGATTCAGCTCCCGGAAATCCAAACACGGTCTCAGTGATCCATCTTTCTTCTTCACGAAGAACAAACCTACAGCCACTAGAGACTTAGATGGTCTAATAAGACCCTTTGCCAAACTCTCGGCGACATACTTTCGCATGACCTCTCTCTCGGGTTAAGAGAGGTTGTAGAGCCGAGACTTAGGCAACTTAGCCCCCGGAATGAGATTCACAGGACAATCATAGTCACGATGAGGGGGCAATTCCTGAGCCCCACCCTCCGCAAACACGTCCGAAAAATCTGAGAGATACTGAGGCAAGGCCGTAACGGACACTTCAGAAATAGATGTGACAAGACAATTGTCCGAACAAAACTTGCTCCAACCAATGATTTGTCTCGCCTGCCAGTCTATAATTGGGTTATGTTTAGACAACCATGGCAACCCCAAAACTATTGGAGCTGGCAAATCCTTCATGACGAAACAGGAAATGATCTCAGCATGTGAATCACCCACCCTTAAATGAATATCATGAACAACGTGAGTAAAGCTCCCTTGAGAAAGAGGGGAAGAATCAATGGCAAAAACACGAATCTCGTTCTCTAACGTGCAAATACTTAGTCCCAAACCCTCAAGAAACAGAAAGTCAATTAAATTTACCCCAGCACCACAATCATGAAAAACATCCACAAACACATTTCGAGACTCTAGCGCCACCATAGCTGAAAGGAGAAAACGGGAACTGCAGGGAATTTGCATACCAGTCTGCTCTACCACACCATTCATACTACCAAGTGTGAGGGAGGTTTTTTTTATTTTTATTTTTTCTTTATCACTCTCCCCTGTGGTTCAACATACGGACAAGAAAAAACAAAATGACCCCTCTTTCCACAAAAGAAACATAAATTGTGCGCTTTACGAAAGTCTCTACTATCTGAATGGATAGATATCTGACCTAACTGCATGGGTTCCTCTCCTAGGCCAGAATAACAAGCAATATCTCCCTGGGCAGCTGGTGGAACAAAACCACACGCGGGAGGAATCCCCTGCACAGAGGGACCCATACACCTCTCTCTGATACGTCTATCCAAACGTATCGCCAAAGACATAGCATTTTCCAAAGTATCTGGGTATTCATGAAAAGCCAGAGCATCCTTCAACCTTTCAGATAACCCCTGACAAAACTGGCTACGTAACGCGGGGTCGTTCCACCCTGACTCAGTAGCCCACCTCCTAAACTCTGTACAGTAAACCTCAGCAGTATGTTTACCCTGTAGTAAGTTATGTAATTTTGACTCTGCCATTGAAACTCGATCTGGGTCATCGTAAATTAATCCCAGGGCTTTAAAAAAATCTTCCACCGACCGGAGAGCCAGAGAACCGGGCGGCAGGGAAAAAGCCCAGGATTGCGCGTCCCCTTTCAACAAAGACATGACGATTAGTGATGAGCGGGAGGTGCCATATTCGGTTTCGCGATATTTCGCGAATATTCGCATGAATATTCGTGTTATATTCGTCGAAATCGAATATTCGCAATTATTCCAATTATCGCGAAATTATTTTTCGCATATTGCGAAAATTTATCTTGATAGTATAAGGCAACGTTCCTATGCTAATGACTATGGCTAGGCTACTATGTGTATATTACGAAATTTCGTAATATTGCTCTAACTTCGTCTCTTAGAATATTACGAATATTCTAAAAGACGAAGTTAGAGCAATATTAAGAACATTTGCAAAAGTCGAAATTGCGATGCGAGTAATATAACACGAAATAGTCGCATGAAGATTTCAACTTAGCACTGCTATATTCCATATTCTAGCCTAATATGGAATATAGCTGTGTTAAGTTAGCACTGCTATATTCCATATTAGGCTAGAATATGGAATATAGCTGTGCTAAGTTGAAATCTTCATGCGACTATTTCGTGTTATATTACTCGCATCGCAATTTCGACTTTTGCAAATGTTCTTAATATTGCTCTAACTTCGTCTTTTAGAATATTCGTAATATTCTAAAAGATGAAGTTAGAGCAATATTACGAAATTTCGTAAAATACACATAGATTGTATTTAAGCTAATATACTGCTATAGTAATAATTTTTAATAGTGTACATATTTTACAAAACTTAAGTTCAGAAGAGGCAAAAAAAATTACAGGAAAAAAAAGGGATTATAGCACTATATTAGCTAAATTACAATCTATATGTGTATTTTACGAAATTTCGTAATATTGCTCTAACTTCGTCTTTTAGAATATTCGTAATATTCTAAGAGACGAAGTTAGAGCAATATTACGAAATTTCTAAAAGACGAAGTTAGAGCAATATTAAGAACATTTGAAAAAGTCGAAATTGCGATGCGACTAATATAACACGAAATATTCGCATGAAGATTTCAACTTAGCACAGCTATACTCCATATTCTAGCCTAATATGGAATATAGCAGTGCTAACTTAGCACAGCTATATTCCATATTAGGCTAGAATATGGAGTATAGCAGTGCTAAGTTGAAATCTTCATGCGAATATTTCGTGTTATATTACTCGCATCGCAATTTCGACTATTGCGAAATTTCGTAAAATACACATATAGATTAGATTGTAATTTAGCTAATATGGAATATAGCAGTAAGTTGAAAACGCCACTGACTGGAGCAGCCAGGAAGCCAGGAATCCAAAGGACAGGTAAGAACAACTTTAGGGAAGTGGGAAAGAAAAAAATATAATAAAAAAAAAAAATTAAAAAAACGAATATTCTATTTCGCGAATATATAGAACGATATTCTAAATATTCGCGAAATCTCGAAATTGCGATATTCGAGAAAAAAATTCGCAATTCGAATATTCGCGCTCAACACTAATGACGATACCCACCCTCTGATCCTCATTACCTGATGAAAATGGGCACAATCGAAAGTACAACTTACATGATTCCTTGAAACGGAAAAAATCATCAGTACCCCCTGCAAATTTCTCTGGAAGAGCAACTTTAGGCTCCCCAACAATTTGACCTGTACCTGAAGCCAACACCCTCTGACACTGTGTGACCGTACTACGTAGATCCGCAACCTCCAGGGACAAACCCTGCACGCGGTCAACCAGCGCATCAATTGACGCCATCACATAAACACTGAGAAATGGCGGTCACAGTATGGCGGATTATAATGTCACGGCGGACGTGCACAGTTAAACAGATAGCACACCAACCAGGCTCTGGACGAGAGACAGGGGAAGGGTCACCTCCTAATTTATCCCTGACCTCTTTCCCTGCAATGCTCAGCCCACAGACAAACCTTGATGGTAGATTTGCTGTGTCCACCAGCCTATACTAACAGAACCCTGAACTCCCTGAGATGGTGAAGTGGGGAGAAAGGAGCAGTCTGCTCGCACAGAACCTGGATGGGTAAGATGACATAAACAACCAAACAAGAAAAGACACTTATCTGCTGAGAGCAGGAACAAACAGCCAACCTTCCTTCCAAACTTCCCAGACAATAATGAACAGTATAATCCGCTCCGGGCACTGGGCAGAGGAGCTATTTAAACTAATGACTCCACCCAGTGCACCTGATGAGGGGCGGATCCAGCACGACTCTAAAACAAACACTAAACTTGTGCTGCAATCCTGGCCGACCTCCGCACATCGTCAGAGTGGGGCATGACAGTACCACAGGAATGAACAAGAACAGGTCAGGTCACAAGCCGAGGGTCAATCCAAGAGGTCACGTCAGGAACTTAGGAGCAAGCAGTAGCGGGTCAAAAACAGGCACGGGTCAAATCCAGATAGTGCAGGGAACACAGTAACAAATAGCCTTGGACAATTAATGGCTAGCAGGTTGCCTGTGACACTTGCCTTTTTTTTCTCACCGCCTGTATGAGCTGCTATTTTATGTGATAAAAGTGGATACGTGCAATCGTATCCCTTGATATTGAGTCGGGGAGAGAGTTAGGCTTTGGTAGCCTGTGGGCCCTATCAATAATTACATCTTTCTCTGTAGCATGGGGGAGTGCAGTAATAATCAGTTTCTGGAGGAATTTGGCCAAGTTGGCTGGCGATACGGATTCTGGAATGCCACGGAATTTAAAATTATTGTGGTGGTTGCGGTCTTCTAGGTCCGCCATTTTGGATTTCAAGGCCTCCATTTCCTCTGATAGGTTATTATGAGCATCAACTAGTTCATTGTGTGCCAAGGAAAATTCTCCCATTTTTGTTTCTATATGGTCAATGCGTTCTCCCAGGCCATCTACAGTGGCTGAGATATTGGTGAGTGCTTGTGTAATGTCTTTTTGGATAGACTGCCTTAACGCTCTCATGGCATTTATCATAAAAGCCTCGGGAGCAGTTCAATTAGTAGTGGTGATGAAGGGGAGTTCATCCTCCAGAATTTCACCATAGGCCCCCTCCTGCTTATCTGTCACAGCAGAGAAAGATAATGTAGTCTCCCACCTTAATTTCTGTTTGATAGGGCTGGTGGTGGAAAAAGCAGGGGTAGACAAGACTTGCAATATCGGACCCCTGGGCTCCTGCGACTCTAGCTGGGAAGATGGTGGATTGTTGGCACGTATGTTGCTCCTTTTATGCCCCATAGCATGAGCCCTCACGGAGGGAGAGCGAGGAGAGGATCCCGGGGCTTTGTTCCCCTGAGCTGTGCTCTGACCGTATGGGAGAAGAGGTACCTCGATTTTCTGTGGGACTGAGTTTTACTTTCTCTGTCCTCTCTTGTTGCGGCTCGTCTTCGCCAGGTGCTGCCTGACTGGCGGCGGTGGGATATCGGGCGCCATAGCTCGCCATAGGGAAAAAGGCTGTAAGAAGCTTAGGGACTTCTTTCTTACCCCACTTAGGCATCTTTGTGGAGTGGGGGTCTTATAGGGGTTGATGGTAGCCAAGGTTTTGGTGGGCCACAGCTTTATAGGTCGCTTTTGCAGGATGCCTGAAGGGAGCTCTTGAACTTGAACTAAGTAGCCATTGCCAGTATTTTTGTATAACTGGATTCCGAGTGGTGATTTTTATTTTTTTTGTCCTTGAATAACATTGCCATCTGAGGTCTTATTTTTGCAGGATGAGTAGTCAATAACATCATCTTAGATTACAGTACAACTAGTATATTAACCCCTTCTACCCTGGGTCAGTTTACATCTCAAGGACCAAACCATTTTTTGCATATCTGACATGTGTCAGACGCTTTTACTTTTCCAAGCCATTCTGGGACTGTTTTATCACAACACATTGTACTTCATGACAGTGGTAAATTTCAGTCAATATATTTCACCCTTATTTAAAAAAATTACCAGAAATTTAGAAAAAATTTAAATTTTCTAAATTTCAATTTCTTAGCTTTACAGACAGATAGTGATACATCATAAATAGTTATTATTTTATATTTATGTCTACTTTATGTTGGCATCATTTTGTAAATGCAATATTTGTATTTTTTTTGGGATGTTAGATGGAGTACAATTTTAGATGCATTTTTTTTTTAAATTTATGATCATTTTCAAACCCACTTTTTAAAGGACCAATTCAGTTATGAAGTCATTTTGTGTGGTTATGTAATATAAATCACCCATGATACCATTTTAAAAACTACACCCTCAAGTTATTAAAATATGATTTTATAATTTGCATTAACTCTTTAGGAGTTCCACAAGAATTAAATAAAAATACAAGAGACATTTCACTTCTTTTTTGCAGATTTCCCATCCTAAGCCATTTTTCCTGTGAAGCAGCAAGGGTTAACAGCAAAAACAAAATGCAATATTTATTACCCTGATTTTGCAGTTTACAGAAACACCCCATATTTGGTTTAAAATGCTGTTTGGGCACATGGCAGGGCGCAGAAGTGAAGGTGCCACATATGGATTTTGGAAGGCAGACTTCACTGGGATAATTTTAAGTCGCCATGTTGCATTTAACCCCTTAACCCATAACGGCGTTATGGGCATGCACGTGTATGGTGCGGGCCTCTGCAGTATCATACAGCCGGCACCCGGCCGCACTGACAGGGAGCGCCGATCGTACCGCCCCCGTCATTTATCCCTCAGGTGCTGTGATCAACGCTGATCGTGGCAGTTGTGAGTGCAGGCAGAGGGATGCGGTTTCCTCTGCCTTCCGATCAAAGCCCCCGCAGCTAAATTGCGGGGCTACAATTGGTTGCTATGGCAGCATGGATGCATCTGGCGATCCAGGCCTGCCATTGCATTCTCTATGCTGAGCTATGCATGAGGCATAGCTCAGAATGCAGGGAGTAAACATCCTATTCACCCTAATAGATCTCTATAAGGGTAAATAGGAGAGGGGATCAAAAGATCCCATGTATAGGTCTAATAGTTATTAAAAAAAAAGTTTATTTAAAAAAAAAAAAAAGCAATATATTAAAAGTTTGAATCACACCCTTTCCCAATTTTACATATAAAAATTCATAAACAATCAAAAAATAAACATATTGGGTATAGCCGCATCCGAAATTGTCTGAACTATTAAAATATTTAAAAAATTCCTGTTCAGTGGACGCCATAACAGAAAAAAAATAAGAAAAACATGTGATTTACCTTTTTTTTTGTCATTTTGTCCCCCTAAAAAATTGAATGACGGTGATCAAAACATTGCATATACTGTATTTTGCGCCCTATAAGACGCACCTAGGTTTTAGAGGAGGATAATAGGAAAAAATTGTTTCCATTATACCTCAGGTCAGACCAGCAATCAGACCCCCAACGTTAATCAGACCTCAGCTCACAGCCCCAATCAGACCCCCAATGTTAATCAGACCTCAGATCAGACCCCCAATTCCTCAGATAAGCTCCCCATGTCAACCATCAGCCCCCCATGTCATCCATCAGCCCCCCTTTGTCAGCCATCATGCCCCATGTCAGCCATCATGCCCTCATGTCAGCCCTCATGCTCCCATGCAAGAGAACAAAACACGTCCCACGGCGCGAAATTACCATCAGCCAGTCACCAGGATCAAGAAGGAATCTTTTATTGCAGCGATACAACGCGTTTCGGGGAATCACTCCCCTTCATCAGGTACAAAAAAGGTGCAGCTTTTTTGTACCTGATGAAGGGGAGTGATTCCCCGAAACGCGTTGTATCGCTGCAATAAAAGATTCCTTCTTGATCCTGGTGACTGGCTGACGGTAATTCGCGCCGTGGGACGTGTTTTGTTCTCTTGCATTATTATCTTCTTGGGGGCTCCAGGCTTCACCTTTTGAAGATCTCTTGTGGTCCCGTGGCTGCAGACCGCCATATCCAGACGTCCAGGCTTGTTTGAAAATACCTACAATAGTGTTGTGCCTACCTTTGCACAACTATATAAGGTGAGCCTTACCATCTTTCTCCGTATATTACTATACACTCACAGAATTACTCTATGGTGCGCCCATCTGTTTTGTTACAGATTTAAAAACCAGCCTGCTATATTACATCATGCTCCCATGTCAGCCATCATGCCCCCATATCAGACATCATGCCCCCCATGTCAGCCCTCGTGCCCCCCATGTCAGCCATCAGCGCAAATAAAATAAAATAAAATAACTTACCTCTCCTGCTCCTGGACGCCACCACTTTTAACCACCAGCGCTTTCTCTCTTCTTCCTGGTTCTCGGCTGTCAGCTGTGAAGGCTGTGCACAGTGAGGTCACATGGTGTGCAGCCCTGCTCCGCAGACAGCCGAGCGGAGGACCAGGAAGCGGTGAGTACAGATCCTTCCCCGCTTCCAGGTACTAATAAAGCGCTTCCAAAACGGAAGCGCTTCATTAGTATTTTCCCCATAAGACGCAGGGGCATTTTCCCCCCACTTATGGGGCGAAAAATACGGTACTACAAAAATTGTATCAATAGAAACTACAGTTCGTTACGCAAAAAACAAGCCCTCATACAGCTCTGTAGATCGAAATATAAAAAAAGTTATGGCTGCCAGAATATATTTATGCAAATTATTATAATTTTTTTTTTAAGTAGAAAAAAAAAAAAATTCAAGCTTGGTATTGCCGCATTGGTATTTAGCCGTAGAATAAGAATGTCAGGTCATTTTTAGTGCATAGTGAATGCTGTGATGTCAAAACCCCAAAATCCTTGGTGGAATTCAGTTTTTTTCTTTTTTCAATTTTGCCACACAAATATTTTTTTTCCTCTTTTCTAATACAAGACATAGTAAATTAAATGGTGGCATTAAAATGCATCTTGTCCCACCAAAAATAAGCCCTCATATAGCTATTTGAATGGAAAAATAAAAAAGTTATGGCTTTTGGAACATGAGTAGAAAATATCAAAAATGTAAAAATGAAAATACGTCCGGTCTTTAAGGAGTTAAAGATCCCCTGATGCACTCCGACAGTAGAAACTCATAAAAGGTGCTACCATTTTGGAAAATACAGCATAAGGTCACAGTTTTATTGGTACTTTTTTGGGATAACAAAAAAATGGCAGAGTTATCATGATAGATCATGTGTTATGTTCAAAGAGCAGGTTAGGGCTCATTCGCACGACCGTGGTTTGTTTTTTTGCGGCTCGGGTGTGGACACATTCACTTAAATGGGGCCGCAAAAGATGCAAATAGCACTCTGTGTGCTGTCCGCATCCGTTGCTCTGTTCTGTGGCCCTGCAAAAATTATTAGTCATGTCCTATTTTTGTCCGTTTTGCGGACAAGAATATGCATTTCTATAAAGGTCCATCTGTTCCGTTCCGCAAATAACTGCAAAATACGGCACGGTCGTGTGAACAAGCCCTTATATAAAGCATTTTTTTTTAAAAAGCATTTTCTGAAAGACATATTTTTTTAATTTTCTTCCAATTATCTTGTAACATTTTTGGCTGCATAACCTTTTTTGATCGTTCAATATTATTTGGGGGGCAAGGTGACCAAAAAATGTCTGTTGTGGTGTAGTTTTTACTTTATTTTTTTTTGCGTTTATCTGAGAGGGAAGATCATGTAATATTTTTATGGAACCACTCATTATGGATATGGCGATTTCTACTATGTCTATTTTATTTATTTATTATGAAAAATCGCTTCATATTAAATAAAATAAGTTTTTTTGTCCCGGTACAGGGACTTCAACATTTCAGGGGTATGGTCCATGTTTCAATGTGGTAACACACTGAGTACCTGGGGGCTGGGTCTCACAGACTTCTGTACTTGGCAGGCCCGAGGCCTCTGCGTGGCCTGAGTTTGCCATTACAGCTATCGGCCCTCTGTCACAGAAGTGTAGAAGGCTGATGGAGAGGCAGAGGGAGTCCCCTCCATCTTCAATACTCTTATATGCCATAGTCAACATTGATCGTGGCATATAAGGCCTTGATCCACCAGCATATGCATTTATAGTGATGCCGGCAGACACGCCAGGGACCCGGCTGTCAGTCACGGTTGGGATCTTGCATTGATCGGGCACAGACAGCTCCGGTGACCGCCCATCATCATAATGTACTAGTATGTCAATATGCAGGAAATCACTTCCCGTTGTAACAAACTAGTACATCATATGTCGCAAAAGGGTTAACTTTTGATATGTTTTAGGCTGGGTTCAGACCTGAGCGTCTTTAATATGCGCGTTTAACGCGCGTTTTTGACGCGCGTTTTTGACGAGCGTTTTTTGCAATAGTAAACGCGCGTTTGACGCGCGTTTGTGTGATTGACTGCAATGTCCTATGGCCACAAACGCGCGTCAAAACGCCCCAAAGAAGCTCAAGTACTTGTTTGAGCGTAGGGCGTTTTACAGCGCGTTTTTCAGCGCTGTAAAACGCTCAAGTGAGAACCAGGGCCATAGGGAAGCATTGGTTTTCATGTGTTGAGCGTTTTACAGCGCAGAAAAACGCGCTGTAAAACGCTCAAGTGTGAACCCAGCCTTAGGGGTTGTAAAAAACTGTAATTCTGTGCAGTATAAATAAAATATTATTAGGTCTAATGTTATTAGGTTATTAGGTCTATGATATTAAAAATAAAAAATTTGCGTAGATGTATTCTACATTTTTTTAATGATCTTGTCCAATATTTTTTTAAAGGGTTTCTAATTTTTTTCTCATTTTTAGGCCTCATGCACACGACCGTGCCGTTTTTTGCAGTCCGCAAACCGCGGATCCGCAAAAAACGAAAGGCGCCCATGTTGCCTTCCGCAATTTGCGGAATGGAATGGGCGCCGGCAATATAAATGCCTATTCTTGTCCGCAAAGCGCGGACAAGAATAGGACATGTTATATTTTTTTAGCGGGGAGGCGGAACGGAGCCAGGGATGCAGACAGCACACGGAGTGCTGTCCGCATCTTTTGCGGCCCCATTGAAATGAATGGGTCCGCATCCGAGCCGCAAAAACTGCGGCTCGGATGCAGACCCGAAAAACGGTTGTGTGCATGAGGCCTTATTCATAAGCATTAAAAAATACATTATAAAACATAATAGTGTTTAGACTCACTAGGGTACTTTGTAATTTTATTACATCTGTAATACATTTAAATATTGCTGAAGTGTCAAACAACCTGTTACATTACTGGGCTCTCAGACCTGAGGCCTTAGTTTGGTCCATCAGCATACCATAGAATACAACTTGTGTTGCAGGGTTATTGATAAACTTTAATGTTACACACTATCTTTCCTCAATGCTATAATGAATTATAAAAATAAAAAAAAATATATTTTTTTAAAATAAAAAAAAATAAAAATTTGATCATCTCTGAGTTCATATCTAAGCATTATATACCATCAGTGATATTTTTTTTCAACCAACTTGGCTAAAATGTAAGCCAGAAGAGCTTACCTGGAAAGCTTGGACACAAATCTACATTAATTTAGATACAATTACTACTTTTATGTTCTTTTCTAGCCCTAAACAACACATTCAATCATGCACTGAAACCAATACTATGATTTTTTTAAGGAAATTAAAGAAAAAGGACCTTCATACTTTGAGGAAATTTTGGTGGGTTATCATTGACATCGATAAGCGTGACATTGATAGTAGTTGTTCCAGAGAGTCCTCCAACTTGACCCGCCATATCTTTTGCTTGTATAATGACAGAATAATGTTCTCTTGCTTCTCTGTCCATGTTTGGAAGTGCTGTCCTAATAACTCCTATAAAAGAAACAGATCAATAAATTTACATCTCTCAAAGCAAGGGAAAAATATAAGCATAAATGTACTTAGGGCTAGGACTTAAAACAAAGCAAACAATACGGAAAAGTGAAGATGATCCAAATGTTGGAAAGCCGTTAATTGGCCACTTGGCCAATTTTCCATCTTAGAGTTATATTTTGTAGAGCATTATTTTTATCTTTATCATAATTATTTCATATATGATTCGTTTTTTTTTTCTTTATTTTGTATTTATCCACCTGTTTGTTGATTGCTTTCTTTCCCATTCATGCTCAGTGTACTAGGTTTCCCAATATAAAATGTCTCGCACAAGCTACAGTCTCTTTCCTTAAAGATTACCTATTGTTTTCTATATTTGAAAAACACAGTTCTTCAGTTATTTTTCTGGCCATTGTGGTTCATGCAAGCGACTAAATATTTTACTATGTTTTGATGATAGTCTTTAAATAATGTAATAATACACAAACCAAAATGCTATAGGGGTAATATATCAATACTAGCAAGGAGATAGAATACATTTAAGATATAATGTGCACCAGTTTAATTGTTTTTGTCATGTTTGTCATGAATATTATCCCTTTCACACACTCTCTCTTCTCCATACCCCTCCCACTTTTTGTAAATGTGAAAAAGGTGCCGTAGAAGAGAGCAAAATGATGAATTAAGGAACAAAATGGTACTTTAATTAAATTTGCTTACTTTGCTACACCTGAAAATGTGCATAGAATAATGATTTCCCCCATGTGTGTACAGATATTCATATGTTGAATAAACTGCTGCAATAAATGTCAATAAAAGAAAATGCATATAAATGCTGTGTATATGAATCAATGCTATATATTGAGCTTATATATGTAATGAAATTTTTGATCCTATTTTCAGCACTGCTAAATCATATATGTCAGACATTAGAAGCAGAGGATTGACTAGAGCAGAGCTAACCAGATGTGCTGCAATGTAATAGCTTGCAGTTAAAATAAGCCTGGCAGATATATTTATTCTTGTTTTCCAGATGTAGTTTCTAGTTCTGTAAAATTTAAACTGTGCTTTTAATGCTGCATGTGATTACGGTAAATTCCTTTAAAGAATAACAACCATTTAAGAATTACCATCTGTTAAAAAATACACAAGTTGTGATGAGTGTTTATAGAGATGTTACACTTGGAAGACCTTAAATAACTATTCCCCACAAAATAATTTTGATTCAAGAGTTTTGTAAGTTATGAGCATAAAAATAATTTACTTTTCCAGTATAAATTATGCCTCTTGTAAGAACATTCATTTAAGAATTATATGCTAGTGTTGCAATTAAACTTCTTTCCCATTAGCATTATTAGCTCTAGCAGGCTGTTCTGGCAGAGAACAGCCTGTAGGATCTCTCTGGATCCAGCGTAGCCGGTTGTTACAACAATGCCCACTGGCCTCATTGTCTATAAGGGTATCTGATGCCAAGATTTGGCCAAAAAAAAAACGTTGACATTTTTGTCCAGACAAATCCCGGCATATTTGTCAGATAGCGGCTGGATCTCCACTGGATTCCATTATTTTCAATAAGGCCGGTGGACTTTGCGATAACATCCAGAGAACTCCTATGCCATTGGGCATCTATATTCAGGAGAGCAGACCCTGCACATATAGTGTGTAGCTCCTAGTTACCTCTGCGTGCATCAAGCAACCAATGAGAGGGGGAGCAAGCATAGCTATATGTACCAACTAATCAAAGTCACCTGTGGCATAGGTAGGTTTAGAATAGGACCTGCCTGACTGAGACCACCCTGGCCCGGGTAGGCGGGCACAGATGTGTTTTGATCAAAATATATTGGCTGAGAGTCTCAGATTTTATCATATAAGAGTGAGGGCTTAGTCCATATATAATGTTTGCATCTATTGTGCTAGTGCATAATCTTTCGTGATTTTCTTCCTTATAAATGTTGCCATGTACATCCGCATATTCAGTTATCATATTGTGCAGGATGTTTTGTATCTTTTTCTGTGATTATTTTATAAATTTATGTTCTTTCAGGAGTGGCACCTTCAAGTGTGAATGCGCTCCTATTATCTGGGGAGTAGCATTCATGTGCACTTTTTGCCCCACCTATGATACAGGTGACCTTAATTAGGTGGTACATATAGGTGTGTCTGCTCCTCCTCTCATTGGTTGCTTGATGCACACAGAGGTAACTAGGAGCAGCACACAGATCAGGGGGCCTATTCTATTTTTAAATTTACCTTTACACTATAAAAAAAAAAGTGATAAAAAGCAACATAGCTCAACTAACAAGTGGTAATATTGTACTTATGAAAATGATGTATTTATTGGCCCATTTAAAGGGCCTTTAAAGTGAAACTGTCACCATGATCAATGACTATTACCTGCTGTAAAATGTGAGTAGTGCTGCTTATAATAAGAGTCCGGGTCTCTATTTTTCTTATTTTTACACTGCCCACTTACTGTCAATGCTCAGTTCTGCACTGAAATACATTGTTAGGACTGCTATGCATTTGCACAATTGCTTTCCATTAGGGCTCATGAGCACGAACATATTCTCTTTCCGTGTCCGTTCCGTTTTTTTTTCAGACCGTATACGTAACCATTCATTTCAATGAATCCGCAAAAAAAAACACGAGTCATGCACACAACCGTTGTACTGGTCCGCATCCGAACCTCAGTTTTTGCGGCTCGGGTGCGGACCTATCCACTTCAATGGGGCTGCAAAAGATGCGGACAGCACTCCATATGCTGTCCACATCCGTTGCTCTGTTCCGTGGCCCCGCAAAAAAAAATATATAACATGTCCTATTTTTGTCCATTTTGCGGACAAGAATAGGCCGCCTGTTCCGTTTCACAAATTGCGGAAGGCACATGGGCGGCTTCCGTGTTTTGCGGATCTGAAATTTGTGGACCGCAAAAAACAGAACGGTCGTGTGCATGAGGCCTTACTCCGTGTGCATTCCGTTTCCGTATGTCTGTATTTCCATTACGCAAAAAAACTGAACATGTCCTATTATTGTCTGCATTATGGACAAGGATAGTGTTGTTCTATTAGGGACCAGCTGTTCTGTTCCACAAAATATGGAATGCACATGGACATCATCTGTATTTTTTGCGGATATATTTGTTTGCGGACCGTAAAATACATACGGTCGTGTGCATGAGGCCTTATGTTAACATGGCATAGCAGTATTGACTGTGTGTTTCAGTGTAGCATTGAGCTCTGACAGTGGGACAAAGGGGGCAGTATGAAAAAAAAAAATAGTCTGTACTAATCTGCAGTAGTACTATAGATAATTGTCCAAAATCATATTGAAAAGGTATGGAGCTATAATGTGGCGAGCACTCATACATTCAGCATTAATTGATATGTATAAAAGACAATTTATTCAAATAAAAGGCACATGAAATATTAAAATTTATTAAAATTTATTAAAAACTATCTAGAGAAGTCAGACAGACAGTGTATAGGACAGTTGCCCTGAATAGTTCCAAATAGCAGTTGTACATCCGTCTTCAGACAGATGTGAGCTGTGCGCTGCGATTGGCCAGCGCTGCAGCAAGGGACACGCCTCATACAAGAAATCAGTCCAGTACAACAGAGGGAGCGCAGACACCGGAGCCTATACCGGGCGAACGGAGCGGCGCCCAGACATACTAGTAAGTGCAGGGGGACCCCTGGGCGCCGCTCTGCCCACTGATATAGTTAGTTTTTAGTTTGTAGACTTGTGAAAGGTCCTCTTTAAGTCTATATAAAATAAGCCCATGAGGATCTGTGAAGATGTCCTTGAGGGTTTTTGTAAAAGCACCTAAATAATCACTGTTGCACCTGCGTGATTCCTAATGAGATATATCGCTTTGCACACATGTATAGTGATCATAGGAACCTTTATATTAGTTCAGTGTCTCAGTATAGTCCAGCTTATATATTTGCATATAGACACTCCAATGTCACTAGAATCGATCTTTTACCTCCCTCCTTTTGTTTATTGAAAAGGGTATGTTTAGAAAGTTAAAACCCGCAGCAGAAAAATCTGAAGTAGATCAGTCTCAGAATCAGTAGCTAAAAACTACTGTGTGACATTTATCTGCTACAGTACCTCATTGACTTCTATGGAACTCAAAATCAAATCTGTTTCAAATAAGTAACATGTCACTTCTTAAGTTAATTTCTAATCAAATCAGCCACTCAAAAAAAAATAATATATATATATATATATTTTGGGTGGGAGATAATGTGAACGTGCTGGATCCACTGTCGGCCACCCAATTGACTAACGCCTGTACTTGCTCAGGCCTTACCATCCTTAGAAAGGCATTACGCCAGACCAAATATCGCTGTAGATTCTGGCGGCTACTGGGACCTGAGGTAGTAGGTTCAGTAGGATGTGTAGCTGTGGCAGAACGGCCACGTCCTCTCCCTGCACCAGAGGCTCCACCAACACCACCACCACGACCATGACCGCGTCCCTTATTAGATGTTTGCCTCATAGTTAGCGTTTACAAAGCAAAGTAAAAAGTGGTTAAGTTTGTTAAAAATAATTAACCGCCAATAAAAACCCTGATGTAGGGTATTGCACAAATTTTTATTTTTTTAAACTCTATATGACAGCGGTATTTGTGGCCTAAATGTGACACTCACTTATGCACGTGTAATCCCAGATGTGCAATATATTAGAGGCTTTTTTCACCCCAGTAACCAAAAAGCCGTATTTCTGGCCTAAATGTGACAGTCACTTATGCTTGTCTAATCCCAGATGTGCAGTATATTAGAGGGTTTATTCACCCCAGTAACCAAAAAGCTGTATTTCTGGCCTAATTGTGACAGTCACTTATGCATGTGTAATCCCAGATGTGCAGTATATCAGAGGCTTTTTTCACCCCAGTAACCAAAAAGCCGTATTTCTGGCCTAATTGTGACAGTCACTTATGCACGTGTAATCCCAGATGTGCAGTATATCAGAGGCTTTATTAACCCCAGTATGCCAAAGCCGTATTTATGGCCTAAATGTGACAGTCACTTATGCACGTGTAATCCCAGATGTGCACTATATTTAACAGATGTATTTTTCTAACCCCAGTAAGCAAAAATCTGTATTTCTGGACTTGCAGACATGCAGATAGCCTGTGCTGGTGCACTATCGTTGCATAAAATGGCTGCCGATTATGTATTGATATTGACTAACTGAAGAAAAAAAGTTACTTTTCAGCAGTAGTTGGCTCAAGGCAGGCTTAAAAAAATTGTGCACTGCACCCACAAAACACATTTGCTGTAGATCGCTGAGTACAAAAAACAGTTCTTGATAGGATTTCTCCCTGATCTCTCCCTCACAGCAGCTGCAGCCTCTCCCTACACTAATCCGAGCAGAGTGACGATGAGAAAGAAGCATTTACACAGAGCACTGCCTCTCCTCGCTGCAGGAGCCAGACTTTAGACTGGCTCATAGGATTCTATTGAGACCGTAGTAGGTAGTGAGTAGAGATGAGCGAATCGAAGTTGACAAAGTGGAATTTGATCCGAATTTCAGGAAAAATTAGACTTGAACGGAATCCAAATTTCCTCACGCTTCATGGTAACAAATCTAATTTTTTCCTAAAATGGCTGCTGCACGTGTTAGAACACGGAGCAAGGAACTCTGGGAACGAGGGATCACCCACAATGCCATGCATGCAGCCAATCAGCAGCCAGCTAGCCCTGTGACTTCACAGCCCAATAAATAGCCTCAGCCAACTTGGATTCAGCCATTTTCCAGTGCACTTAGTGCAGGGAGATGTCAGCGGGCGCTAGGGACAGTGGTAGAAAAGACTTTAAAACTTTTATTTTGCTGTATAGAAGTTCAGGGAAAGGATAGGGAGAAATCATTCCACTGCATTGAAGCAGAACAGGGTTCAGTAGGGGAGTTTACAGCCTGGGTAATAGGAACAATCATATTACACCTTGCTGCACTGACTGTGGATCAAAATTGCCATTATACATCTCAGTAATTCCAGCAGACCGTTTTTGTTATTTAGGTGCAAGTGCTTTTTGATACAGCCATTAACAAGATTTATTACAAGGAAATATTTCTATGTCTTATTTGCCCTTGTGCCAGTTACAGTATATGTTGTAAATGATTTTTTTGGTCGTATTAGTGGGGGGGAAAAGAGCTTATTAGCCATTGTGTGGTGAAGTGAGAAAATTACAGCCCTTTTTGGCGTGTATTAGTGGCAAAAATGATATATTATTTGCCGTTCAGCGGTGCAGTTATATGTTCTAAAGCCCTTTTTGGCATGTATTAGTGGCAAAAAAATATATATTATTTGCTGTTTAGTGGTGCAGTTATATGTTCTAAAGCCTTTTGTGGCGTGTATAAGTGGAAAAAAATAAGGGCCTATTTGCCGTTCATTGGTGCAGTTATACAGTCCTGATCAAAAGTTTAAGACGACTTGAAAAATGGCAAAAAATAATATTTTACATTGTTGGATCTTAACAAGGTTTGAAGTAGAGCTTCAACATGCAACAAGAAGAAATGAGAGTGAGACAAAACATTTTTTGAGCATTCAATTAATTGAA
Organism: Bufo bufo; assembly: GCF_905171765.1. Taxonomy (NCBI): domain Eukaryota; kingdom Metazoa; phylum Chordata; class Amphibia; order Anura; family Bufonidae; genus Bufo; species Bufo bufo. The sequence continues at coordinate 343,992,918 of NC_053393.1, read as the reverse complement.
AATAACTATTAAACTGAAACCAAATTTTCGGACCACATGCCTTTAAAAGGCCAAATCTGTGCAAAGATGTGGATTCATTGTCATTTCTGTCAGGTAGTCACACATTGTGATGGCAAAGGCAAAAAAACCTCTCCCTTTTTGAACGTGGTTGGTTTGTTGAACTGCATAAGCAGGGTCTCTCACAGCACGCCATCGCTGCTGAGGTGGGACGCAGTAAGGCAGTCATTTGGAATTTCTGAAATGATCCTGAGGGTTATGGAACAAAAAAGTCAAATGGAAGACCCCAAAAAAATTTCATCAGCACTGAGCCGGAGGATCCAATTGACTGTCCGTCAAGACACTGGACGATCCTCGACCCAAATTAAGGCCCTTACTGGTGCTGACTGCAGCCCCATAACCATCAGATGGCATCTGAGACTGAAGGGCTTTAAAAACAAAAAACATCTTTAAAGACTTTGTCTCCTTGAACGCCACAGAACTGCTCGTTTGGACTTTGCAAGAGAGCACCAAACATGGGACATTCAAAGGTGGAAGAAAGTGGAGGGGGCGCCATAATGGTCTGGGTGCTTTTTCCTTCAGTGGATCAATGGATCTTCAGGAAGTGCAGTGGCGTCAAACGGCCGCTGGCTATGTCCAGATGTTGCAGAGAGCATTCCTCATGACTGAGGGCCCCCGTCTGTGTGGTAACGACTTGGTTTTTCAACAGGACAGCGCTACAGTACACAATGCCCGCAGGACAAGGGACTTCTTCCAGGAGAAGAACATCACTCTTTTGGCCCATCCTGCGTGTTCCCCTGATCTAAATCCAATTGAGTACCTTTGGGGATGGATGGCAAGGGAAGTTTACAAAAATGGACAACAGTTCCAGACAGTAGATGGCCTTCGTGCGGCCGTCTTCACCACTTGGAGAAATGTTCCCACTCACCTCATGGAAACGCTTGCATCAAGCATGCCGAAACAAATTCTTGAAGTGATAAACAATAAAGGTGGAGCTACTCATTACTGAGTTCATGTTTGGAAGTTGGATTTCTGTTTTGGGGGGGTTTCGGGTTTTTTTGGAGGTGTGGTCCTAAACTTTTGATCAGCTGAAAAACAGCCTGTTTCAGTTTATTCATTGTTTTCATTAAATTTAATGCTCAAAAAATGTTTTGTCTCACTCCCATTTCTTCTTGTTGCATGTGAAGCTCTACTTGGAACCTTGTTAAGATCCAGCCATGCTAAATATGATTTTTTGCAATTTTTCAAGTGGTCTTAAACTTTTGATCAGGACTGTATATTCTAAAGCCATTTTTGCATGTATTAGTGGCAAAAAAATAAATATATTTGCCGTTCTGCGGTGAAATTATATGTTCTAAAACCTTTTCTGGAATGTATAAGTGGAAAAAAGTAAGGGCCTATTTACCGTTCAGCGGTCCAGTTATATGTTCTAAAGCCTTTTGTGGAGTGTATCAGTGGAAAAAAGTAAGGGCCTATTTGCCATTCAGTGGTGCAATTATATGTTCTAATGCCTTCTTTGGCGTGTATTAGTGGAAATAAATGGCTTATTAGCCGTTGTGTGTTGAAGTGAGAAAATTGCAGACATTTTTGGGGTGTTTTAATTTCCTTTTTATTTATATATTTGATCTAACAGTATGCCAGACAGAGAAGTGCCAGGCCCTGCACAGGGGAGTGGCAAAGGCCTAAATGTTTCTGGTGCAGGCACAAGTCGCAGCAGAGTAAGGGGGCGTGGCAGCAGGATTCGCAGCGAGACCCCTGAGCTCCTGGTGTCATCTAGCGGTCGTATCTTGACCAGCAACACAGCAGTTGTTGAATGGTTGACTTGGCCATCCACTTTATCCCAAGTGAAATCATACACCCCAAGACAACAGTCAGTGGATTCGTCAGTTACAAACCTTAGTTGGCATGGCCAAGGAGCAGGCCCTGTGCCCTCACCTGTCCTCAACCTGCCTCTGTCCTTTTCTGTTCCCTCAGCCAGACAAGTACAATATGCTGTGGGCTCAGCTCCACTATACAGCGAGGATGAGCTACTAGAGGACAGTCAGCAGATACTGCCCAGCCAAGATGTAAAGGAGACATCTGCCACTTCCTCCTGTAGGCGGGCAAGTAGTGATGAGGAGAGTGGCAAGGGAGCTGGTGTTGCGAGCGGTCAGGCTCCTGACCCAGAGATCGTTAAGGAGCATATCAGTGACGTGCAGACAGTACTAAATGATGATGATGATGTAGATGATTACAATTAGTAGCCGGGTAAATTAGGGGGTTATCATCATTGGGAGAAGAGGGTGGCAGCTTGCCCATGAGGCAGATGCGGATCCAGCAGGTCGCAACCGTGGATGGGAGTCAGCAGGGTGGCAGCAGTGTGAGGTCGGTAACCAAACGCGCCTGGGGTAGACCACCCTCTTCGCAGGAGCCTACTTGCCTGGAAAGTAGTGCTGCAGGGGGTTAATGCAAACAGCAGTGGTAGCAGTCAGTCAGTGCGGAGTGTTGGGGGTAAAATCACCTACTCGGCGGTGTGGCTTTTTTTTTGTTAAGCCGCCGGAGGAGGTGAACATGGCCATTTGTAGAATCTGTGGGCAGAAGGTGAAGCGTTGCCAGGGTGCCAATATTGGCACCACGGCCCTGCAACAACATATGCAGTGTCACCATAAAGTGGCCTGGGGGAACCGTGGCTCCAATGTGGTGTTCCACCCTGCCGCAACAACCACTGCATTACCGAATGGCACGCGCCCTATTTAAGGCAGTCAAGGCTTCACCACCTCAGCCGAAGGGAGCTGTCTGTCCTTCCCATCATCTGCTGGTCCTGATGCTCCTGCTTCTCCTCCTACTCCTCGTCAGTCATCCTGTCAACAATCGATTACCAAAGCTATTGCCAAGAGACAACAGTATGTGTGCACTCATCGCTGAATGTGCTCCTGGCCAAGTTGCTAGTGCTACAGTCCCTCTCTTTCCAAGTGGTGGACTCTGCACCTTTCAGAGAACTGATGGCTTGTGCCGAGCCAAGGTGGAGAGTCCCAAGCCATCATTTCTTTGCCAAAATGGCAGTACCAGCCCTGCACACGTATGTAGAACAGAATTTGGGCCAGTCCTTGAGCCTGTCGGTGGCTGCCAAAGTGCATAGCAGCGCCGACGTGTGGAGCTTTAACTATGGTCAGGGACAATACATGTTCTTTACGGCCCACTGGGTGAATGTGGTTCCTGCACAGCCACACCAGTAACTTGGCTAGGTGATGCCGCTTCTGCATCCACGTTCTCACGCTGTTGGTCGTGCAAAATTTTTATAAATATGTACTCTACACACCTTGGATCCAGTGTGGGTGCCTGTGAGAGTGGTTTAGACAATATAAGTTAAATTCACGGCACTCCAAAAGTTTTTTGCAAGATAAATAATCTCATTTAATTCTTAGTAAACAGAATTTTTCCCCCCTTCCCTCTCCTATCTCACCCCATGCTAGCAGTTTTCCCGGATCTCTGTACTCTTACATTAATATTACTGATATTCTATATTTCATCTTTACCCATTTTTTACTTGTCAAATTTGTCACTACTCACTATGGCACTTTTCCTTTCTGTATATAATCATAAACATAGTCACATACCATATCACTGTGACATATTTTATAATAATTTATAATGTTTATGATGAACCACAATGTATAATGTATAACAATGTATAATTATTGAATTATGACCATATATGTCAAATGACTACCACAGAATTGTAATTATCATGCTGAGTGACAAAGAGACTACTGCAGAATGGTGATTACTTCACATCCTATCTTGTATCCCTACTCATCCACGATACCATGATCATATCTCCCCTATGTAAATAGCCCCCTCTCCCGCTACCTCTTTAGCCCCCTCAGTATCCCCATTATGACCTTGCCCACATCCTTGCCCACACTGCACCTATAGGCAGTATGCGCATGCGCGCACAACGTCAGGACGCACGCTCGTCCTCCCGACCACACGGACAACTGCACACTCGCTCCCTAATACAGCAGGACTACGTCACTATTGAGCGCCCGCCCTGACGGCTCGATCCCGGCGCGTGCGTTCACTTAACACAGACGCCCATACGTCACTCTGGAGCGCCGCCCCACACGGCCAGCTAGTTTAAAAAGAGCGCCGGATCCACATACAACCCACATCCAGTGCACGCCTATTCTTTCTGCCTTCAGGTACGTCAGGACTCTTTTGCTTTTACCTCCTATATCCAATAACGACTGCACTATAGAGGATACTCATCTATACTTAACAAGCCAGTCTAGCCTCTAGAATTACCTTTACCCTGGTATCATAGAAATTGCATCTCCCACTCCAGTGTAAGCTGGGGTTATCGCTTTTTAACCCTCACCCTGTGTTTTTTTCACACCCCCTGTCTCTTTAGATTTACTATTAGGACAAAAAAAAAACTCTGAAATGCGCTGCTTTTCTCATTTTTTCTTAAATTATAACAGTATGTCCGTTATACTCAAGAAACCTGTATGATTACATTATATGCGTGTTATATATCTCTTTAGACCCCGCTGAAGAAGGTCGCACAGACCGAAACGTTCCGGATTTTTCTATCTGATATGGCATAAATACTTACTATATGTAAATGAATTTGCACTGGATGTATATTAACAGCATTCTGTTTACTAAGAATTAAATGAGATTATTTATCTTGCAAAAAACTTTTGGAGTGCCATGGATTTAACTTATATGGTCCTGCAAAAATGTCCGCCTCTGCCTCCTCATCCTCCACCGTGTCCTCAACCTCCACTGCAAGGACAATTAACAATGCCCCTCCAGCATACCACATGTGCACGGCATGGCAGTGTCACGCTGTTCTGCACCTCGTTTGCCTGGGGGCGAACGGAGTCACACAGGGGAGAAACTGCCCCGTGTCCTTCATCAAGAAATCAAATCCTGGCTTTCTCCGTGACAACTCAAAATCAGAACCATGGTGACCGACAACGGGAAGAACATGGTGTCGGCACTGCGTCAAGGAGGGCTGAGCCATGTTCAATCTGGTTGTCTAGCGGTTCCTGAAGTCTTTCACCCATCTGCAAGACATCCTAAAAATGGAATGGCCAGGAAACTGCATGCACTTCAGCCACTCGTACACCGCAAAGCACACCCTACTTGAGTTGCGGCGGCAGAATGGCATCCCCCAACATGGGCTGATATGCAAATTTTTCACCCATTGGAATTCCACCCTCCATATGTTGGATCGACTATACAAACAGAGAAAGGCCATAAACAATTTCTTGATGATCCAAGCGGACAGGAGTACTTCCCTGTTTAACTTTGATGTCAACCAGTGGCAGCTCATGCGTGATTCCTGCCGTTTGCTCAGGCTCTTTGAAGAGGACACGTTATTTTTCATTCGCCAGGACAATGGGATGAACAACGTCATTCCACTGCTTCATGTCCTAGAACAGATGATGGCAAATCTGGCTGGTCAGTGGACTGGAGACGTGGCGCCTAGATCTCACTACCACATGAGCCCTGTGGGGGCTGAACTGGAGGAGGAGGAGAACATTGGAGCACAAGCAATGTGTAGTGAAATGGGTGGTTTTTATACAGAGGTGACAGGAGAGCAGGAGCAGCCAGAGGAGCTACAGGGCGATGAGGAAGACGAGGCAGAGGACCCAGACACACCGTTGTAGTATGCAGTGGAGATGGAAGCAGGGAGTCCCTCTGAGCCACTTGCACAAATGGCCCAATGCATGCTCACTTGCTTGTGTAGTGACAGACAAATTTTCACCATTCGGCAGAGGGATGACTTCTGGCTCTCCATCTTGTTGGACCCTCGCTACCAGTCCAAAATGGGGGCCTTTTTTACACCCGCTAAGAGGGAGTACAAACTGAAGTACTATAGAGACATCCTGTGTAGTCAGTTGGCCGCTGCCTATCTGCGCCATCGTCCATCCTCTCACAGGTCTGCACTCTCGTTCCTCTGCCATGGCTGCTGTGGCAGGGTGGGGGGGTAGGAGCAGTTCCAGCTCCATCAGCTGCAACTTGAGTTTAGAGTCGCTGATGAGCAGCTTTCTTCACCTGCCTAGTGAAGAAACTACTCACAGGCAGCAGCAGATAGATCTGGAGCAGAACCTGAACATACAGGTGGTGGCATACTTGGACAGCACCCTGCCATCCCACATTGAAGCTACACTTGACTACTGGACAGCCAAACTGGATTTGTGGCCGCAACTGGCAGTTTGCCCTGGAAAAGCTGTCCTGCCCGGCCAGAAGTGTGGCATCGGAGCGGGTGTTTAGTGTTGCGGGGGCAATAGTTACACCAAGAATAACTTGCCTGTCCACCCAAAATGTGGAGAGACTGACCTTTGTCAAGATGAATTAGATGTAGATCAGCCAGGATTTCCACCCACCAATGCCTGATGCATCAGACTAGATCATCCATGGTGCCACACCAACCCTTTGACAAAAGATACCGGTTTCTTCTGGCTACCTGCCTCAGCTACTATTCTGATGCTGCCACCCGCCTGATGCCACATATCTGATGCCAAATGCTCCTTCTTTTACCCACCATCTTCAGCTGATACTGGTATTTCCACCCACCTCCCCACTATGTCACCTTGTCACTCTGTGCTGCTGCTGACACCTCCACACTGTCATTGTGCCAATCTGTGACCTCCTCCTGATGCTGCTTCCACCTCCAGACTCTGTCATTTGGCCATGCTGTAGTCTCCTTATGCTGCTTCCACCTCACCACTATGTCATATGGCCACTCTGTGGACTTGTCATGCTGTTCCCACCCTCCCCACTTCATGACTGGGCCACTATTTTGCCTTTTGGCCTGGCTGACATAATGATTTATTTGACATTTCTTCTGATCTGACTGAGGAAGGAAAAATGAGATGCACTACAGATCCTGTCTGTGTATCAGCTGTAAGGCCTGTATGGTCCCATCAGAATTGGCTTATGATTTGGTAGTCAAAAGCAGGTGTGGGTACAAAACACAGAAGACATGCAAATATTCCATTCACAAGTCATCTCTGTTTTGTATCTACATTTTTGGGGGCTTTAGCAATACTGATAGATTATTGACCAAATGCTGACCGAGTGAAGGCGGATGCTCCACAGACAGGATCCGTTTTTTTGGGGTTATTTTTTTGACAGATCAGAGGAAGGGAAAAATAATCAGTGACGCCAATACAAACTTACTGCTGACCCCCTCTTCACTCTGTCGTGGGGCTCTACTTGTATAAGTGTTTAATAGAACAGGTTCTGTAGAAATCTATGTGGAATCACGCTATAGTAGGATCTTCACACTTGAGTTCATACTTGTTATTTGGTCAGTTTTTGCCCTGTAACTGCCCAAATAAGTGAAGTATGCAGTGATTCTAATCTACATGTCATATGGACTTCCAGTATTGTTTGACTACCATAGCAGACTCCCTATGCGTGTTACTGCAAGGCACAGTGTTCTATACCACTATAAAGGCTTCTTTGCTGCCAGGAAATAGCTGTTTTTTAATGCGATTCTCCACAAATAAATTTGGATGTAACCAAATTTGTTCGGAAAATACGGCAAATCGGCCAAATCGAATTTTTGAGAAATTCGCTCATCTCTGGTAGTCAGGTGAGACAGTGCTCTGTGTGAGGGGCTTCTTTCTCCTTGATCTAGAAATCAGTGGGGCGTTTTAGAGCTTGGATCCAAACTGATCAAAGCCATGAGAAATCGAACATTTTGAAAAATACTGTGAAAAGTAGTTTGCACAGAGATAGTGGAAGATCTACTCGCATAGCAACCATAATAGATGTTTTGGCCCCATAAATGTAAAGGCAAAGATAACAGTATGCTTTTTGCATGTCTGCCATACATACGATTTTCTACTTTGCATGAATTTAGCTGCAGTACTGTCATAGATAAATGACATTCTTTCACATTATAAAATTACTGCTTGTATAGAGTAAATCTAATTGGTATAGCTAAAAAGCAGACTAAATCCTACCAAAGCTTCTACTGAAAAACACAAAAATGACAAATGGTGTAGTAATTGTCAGCTAACTGTTCTGACAACATGGAATTTACAAATTTCCATCTCTGAGTGCCAAGGGAAGGATAGAGGGGAACATTTGATTTCTGTGTTATTTTGTTTCTTGAAGTTCTTTATACAATATGTAAACTGAGTATATATATATATATATATATATATATATATATATATATATATACACTGCTCAAAAAAATAAAGGGAACACAAAAATAACACATCCTAGATCTGAATTAATTAAATATTCTTCTGAAATACTTTGTTCTTTACATAGTTGTATGTGCTGACAACAAAATCACACAAAAATGGAAATCAAATTTTTTAACCCATGGAGGTCTGGATTTGGAGTCACACTCAAAATTAAAGTGGAAAAACACACTACAGGCTGATCCAACTTTGATGTAATGTCCTTAAAACAAGTCAAAATGAGGCTCAGTAGTGTGTGTGGCCTCCACATGCCTGTATGACCTCCCTACAACACCTGTGCATGCTCCTGATGAGGTGGCGGACGGTCTCCTGAGGGATCTCCTCCCAGACCTGGACTAAAGCATCTGCCAACTCCTGGACAGTCTGTGGTGCAACGTGACGTTGGTGGATAGAGCGAGACATGATGTCCCAGATGTGCTCAATTGGATTCAGGTCTGGGAAACGGGCGGGCCAGTCCATAGCATCAATGCCTTCGTCTTGCAGGAACTGCTGACACACTCCAGCCTCATGAGGTTTAGCATTGTCTTGCATTAGGAGGAACCCAGGGCCAACCGCACCAGCATATGGTCTCACAAGGGGTCTGAGGATCTCATCTCGGTACCTAATGGCAGTCAGGCTACCTCTGGCGAGCACATGGAGGGCTGTGCGGCCCTCCAAAGAAATGCCACCCCACACCATTACTGACCCAATGCCAAACCGGTCATGCTGGAGGATGTTGCAGGCAGCAGAACGTTCTCCACGGCGTCTCCAGACTCTGTGACATCTGTCATGTGCTCAATGTGAACCTGCTCTCATCTGTGAAGAGCACAGGGCGCCAGTGGCGAATTTGCGAATCTTGGTGTTCTCTGGCAAATGCCAAACGTCCTGCACGGTGTTGGGCTGTAAGCACAACCCCCAGCTGTGGATGTCGGGCCCTCATATCACCCTCATGGAGTCTGTTTCTGACCGTTTGAGCAGACACATGCACATTTGTGGCCTTCTGGAGGTTATTTTGCAGGGCTCTGGCAGTGCTCCTCCTGTTACTCCTTGCACAAAGGCGGAGGTAGCGGTCCTGCTGCTGGGTTGTTGCCTTTCTACGGCCTCCTCCACGTATCCTGATGTACTGGCCTGTCTCCTGGTAGCGCCTCCATGCTCTGGACAATACGCTGACAGACACAGCAAACCTTCTTGCCACAGCTCGCATTAATGTGCCATCCTGGATAAGCTGCACTACCTGAGCCACTTGTGTGGGCTGTAGACTCCGTCTCATGCTACCACTAGAGTTAAAGCACCGCCAGCATTCAAAAGTGACCAAAACATCAGCCAGGAAGCATAGGAACTGAGAAGTGGTCTGTGGTTACCACCTGCAGAACCACTCCTTTATTGGGGGTGTCTTAATAATTGCCTATAATTTCCACCTGTTGTCTATTCCATTTGCACAACAGCATGTGAAATTGATTTTCACTCATTGTTGCTTCCTAAGTGGACAGTTTGATTTCACAGAAGTGTGATTGACTTGGAGTTACATTGTGTTGTTTAAGTGTTCCCTTTATTTTTTTGAGCAGTGTATATTATATATATATATATATATATATTATAAATTTAGTGCAGCAGATAAAAGGCATATCATGTTTACTTCTAGAGATGAGCAAAGTTAGAGAAATTCAATTTGCCAGTTTTGCCAAAGTTCAACCAGAATTTTGATTTGTTACAAATGAATTCATCATGGATCGCTATAAATCTGGTATACCTATGCCAATCTGCCTAAAAGTAACAGTGGCCTGTAATACTGCAACTCTACAGCTAATAGAACGGGTTAACTGTGAATATTGGTGCACTGAACACTTATCTAAACGGCAATAACATAGAATTGCCTGTGATACTGACAGCACAGTAACTCCACAGCTAACAGAATGGAATAAGTATGACTCTTGGTACACTGCAAAGTTATGCACATTGCAATAAATTGTAGCACAGTCTGTAGTTAAGCAGTATCCTACACTCTACCTCCACTCTCCCTGCAGTCTTCCTGTACTATCCATGCATTCTCCCTCTCCAAAATTGTCCTACACTGTCTGTTAATAGTTTGCAGCAACCCTTTTCCTAGTGCATGAGCGCTTGTCACGTCTCTCCCTATGCTCAGCTCACAGAAAAATGGAGTTGACTGCATGGGATCAGGGTTTTATAGGGCTCTTCCTAGCTGTGATATCACAGGGGGATTGCTACCTGTGGATTGGTTGCACAGCATTTCACTTTTAAGAGATTGTCTTCTCTACATTTACTTTCTCTTTCTAACACATGCAGCCAATATTTTAGGAAAACTGATTCATTACCACAAAGCGTGAGGAAATTAGGATTAGTTTAGAATATACATTTTCCTAAACTTCAGACAGAATTCCAATTTGGATGCTTTGCTTCGCTCAACACTACTTCCATTCAAAATTGAAATATGTCTAGCAGTGGCATCAGTTCACAACTGTGAGAAACCAGTGGAACACAGCTACACCCATCTGTTGTTCAGAAAAGTCTGGCCAGAAGTATGCATGGAAACATAGGAATTGGCCGGGGAGCAGTTTTCTGGACTGATCAGTCAATATTTTAAGTATTTGGTAGTGTTGATCAAGAACCAAAGTGCTCGGATGCCCTGGTAGAACACTTTGGGATGCTCGGGTGCTCTACAGAGCACTCGAGCACAATGGAAGTCAATGGGAGAACCCGAGCATTAAACCAGGCACCCCCTGCTCTGAAGAGGAGAGGGTGCCGGGTAGTGATGGACGAACATTGGCCGAGAACGCGATCAAATGTTCACGAACAGCAAGTTCGCGGCAGGCCCCATTCACTTAAATGGCAGGCGAACCTAAAAAAAACCTTCAGCTCATATTTGCAGCCACTAAATACTTAATAAAAGTTTACAAATAGTCAAACAACATGGACAGTGACATACTAGAGGGGGATCAATTAAAAAAATTCCAACAAAAAATATGTATCTTAATCAGTGGACATTTTAATGCGTCTTAAAGGGAAATTCTCTGAAATGTGCCCTGTTGGAGCCTAGAAATTTTTTTTAGGCCACGGGAGTAAGGGTCCTAAAAATTAGGCATTCACCTGACATAAAAGAAATTCTGATTACATGGCTCTAGGTACATTATTTGGTCAATGGGTAAAAATGTTACTGTAGGCCAATAGACTACAGGCCCCAAACATTAGGCATTCATCGGACAGAAAAGATCAAGTGATTATGTGGCCGGAGGTATATTACACGGTCAATGGATATCAATTTTACTGCAGGCCAGTACAAATACAGGTCAAATACATATGTTTAAAAGAACTAAAAATATAAAATTGGATTAAAAACATGGCTAACGAAAGCCCCCTCCTAAAAAAAAACTAATGATAATAGTTGAAATTCGATAACACGTGGTCGTCACTGGTGTTGAATTCCTCCGAGGCTGCAACAATTATTCAGTCACCGTACAGAACAAGTAAGTATGTGGCTGGAGGTAGATTACACGGTCATTGGATATCAATTTTACAGCAGGCCAGTGTACTACAGGCCCCAAAAAAATTATGCATTCAGCGTACAAAAAAGAACAAGTAAGCATTTGGCTGGAGGAAGATTACATGGTCATTGGATATCAATTTTACAGCAGGCCAATGTACTACAGGCCACAAAAATTATGCATTCAGCGTACATAAAAGAACAAATAAGTATGTGGCTGGAGGTAGATTACAACGTCATTGGATATCAATTTTCCAGCAGGCCAGTGTACTACAGGCCCCAAAAATTATGCATTCAGCCTACATAAAAGAGCAAGCCAAGAGTTCCATGGCAAATTGTGCCAGCTCTGGCCACAGGTCAAGCCTGCACACCCAGTAGTCCAGGGGTTCCTCACTTCTCAGAGCGTCCACATCGGCTGTTAACCCAATGTAGTCGGACACTTGTTGGTCTAGGCGTTCCCTGAGGCAGGATCCGGAGGGCGGCTGTCAATGGGTTAGCTGCAAGAATGATCTTATATCCAAAGTGACCAACACATCTTCAAACCGCCCTCTTCATCCATGCGCTGTTGGATTGGTACCCGCAACAGATTCTCTGTGAGTGGAAAATCCTCTGCCAGCGCCCGGAAAAGCAGAATGAAGCATTTCTCAAAGCAAGGCCTGGAAGTGCTGCATTCTGACAGCCCTCTATAATGCTAGTAACATGTCTGCCATTTTGTGTTTATACCGGGACCAGTACTGGTCCTTGCCCTTTATGCTTTTTATATGGAAGTTTCTCTTCAAACACTGGAGCATGAAGGCCCCCATTTGCACTAAACTGGAAGCGGTGGAGTGGCCTGGCTCCTGCTCATCGTCTAGGGTAATGTCGTCCTTGGTCTCCTCCCCCCAGCTACGGACAACACCAGGGATCCCAGAAAAGTTTAAAGCCTGCTCTTCCTTCTCCTCGTTCGCCCCGGCACTATCCTCCTCTGACTCCTTTTCAGACTCCTGTTAACTTGATGGGAATTCATCCAGCATTGCAACTTCCTCATCTTCTAGCTCCTGCTCCTCGATGGCTTGATCAATGACATGATGCAATGCATGCTTCAGAAAGAAGGCGTAAGGTACGATGTCACTGATGGCTCCCTAGCTGCGACCTACCTGCTTGGTGATCTCATCAAATGGCCGCAGAAGTCTGCATGTGTCGCACATGAGCAGCCACTGGCAAGGTGAAAAAAAACAAGCTCCCCAAAACCTGTCCTGCCGCAGAGTTCGTACAGGTAGTCGTTAACTGTACATTTCTGCTGGAGCAGCCTATCAAGCATATACAAGGTGGAGTTCCATCGTGTCAGGCAATCACCAATCAGACGTCTCACGGGCAGATGGTGTCGCTGTTGAACATCAGCAAGGCAAGCCATGGCCGTGTAAGATCTTCTAAATTGGCCAGAGATTTTCCTGGCCTGCCGCAAGACATCCTGGACCCCGGGGTATTTGGAAACGAATCGCTGCATGACTAAAATTAGGACGTGTGCCATGCATGGCACGAGTGTCATTTTGCCCTGTTTTAGTGCGCTCAGCAGATTGGCACCGTTGTCGCTCACCACTAGGGTTGAGCGAACCCGAACTTTAGGATTTTTGGACCCCGGAACCGAACCCGAACATTTCAGTAAAAGTTCAGGTTTGGTGTTTGACGCTTTCTTGGCGCTTTTTGAAAGGCTGCAGAGCAGCCAATCAACAAGCGGTTAACGGTCTGACCTTAGAAGCCATCACAGCCATGCCTACTAATGGCATAGCTGTGATTGGCCAGTGTAGCATGTGACCCAGGCTCTATATAAGCTGGAGTCACGTAGCGCTGCACGTCACTCTGCTGTGCTTAGTGTAGGGAGAGGATGCTGCTGGTGATTTCAGGGAGAGAATAGGAGAGACTCTTTGCTCAAAATCAGAATCTAACTCAGCGATCTGCATACACTGTGTTTTGTGGGTGCAGGGCACAATTTTTTTATCCTGCTCTGAGCCCAGTGACCGAAGAAAAAAAACTTTAATAAGTCAGTTAGCTGGGCGGCGGCGGCCATTTTATGCAAGCTCAGTGCACCAGCACTGCATCTGAGCTTTTGGGACATTGAAAATCCCAATTTTTTGGGCAATATACAACATCTGGATTAGTCAGTGTGCAATTTAAGCTAGAAATACAACCCATACTTTTCTAGGATTTTAAAAACACACTTTTTTTTGCCAAAAAACAATTTTTTCCTGATCTGCAAGTGTTAAATTCAAGTTTAATATATACAGCTTTCATATTCTGTTACCAAAAAAACACATTTTTGGCAATATACAACATCTGGATTAGTCAGTGTGCGATTTAAGCTAGAAATACACCCATCATTTTCTGGGGTTTTAAAAACACACTTTTTTTTTGCCAGAAAACACTATTTTCCAGATCTGCAAATGTTAACGTCAAGTTTAATATATACAGTTTTCAGATTCTGTTACCAAAAAAAACACACTTTTTTGGCAATATACAACACCTGGATTAGTCAGTGTGCAATTTAAGCTAGAAATACACCCATCATTTTCTGGGGTTTTAAAAACACACTTTTTTTTTTCCCAAAAAACACTATTTTCCTTATCTGCAAATGTTAAATTCAAGTTTAATATATACAGCTTTCATATTCTGTTACAAAAATAACACTTTTTTGGCAATATACAACATCTGGATTAGTCAGTGTGCAATTTAAGCTAGAAATACACCCATCATTTTCTGGGGTTTTAAAAACACACTTTTTTGCCAAAAAACACTATTTCCAGGCCTTGCAGCATCAGCATGTGTGAAATACAGGCTTATATACTGCTGTCAATTCAGTTGTTAAACAAACACTCGTTTGGGCAAAAAATAATTGTTGGCAGCCTTTGCTGCATATGTAATTGTGAGATACACCCTTAATACATTTGGGTTAGATTCAGATATTTGAAATCCCGCCATTTGGTGCACCAATCTTTAATTCAGGCCTACAGTGGTTCAGGCCGTGTGAGATACACCCTTTACATACAGGGGTTTGATTCAGGCATTTAAAATACAGCCATTTTGGGCAAAGAAATCTTTAGTTCAGGCCTACAGTGGTTCAGCCCGTGTGAGATACACTCTTTACATACAGGGGTTTGATTTAGGCATTTGAAATACAGCCATTTTGGGCAAATAAATCTTTAATTCAGGCCTACAGTGGGTCAGGCCGTGTGAGATACACCCTGTATATACAGGGCTTATATTCTTTCATTAATAAAACACCCTTTTTGGGGCAAAATACACAATATTTCAGGCCTTGCACGTTTGAAATTCCTGGGTTATATACTGCTGCCATATTGAGTTATTAAACAAACACCCGGTTGGGCAAAAAAAGTTTATTTGGCAGCCTTTGCTGCATATGTTATTGTGAGATATACCCTTAATACATTTGGGTTAGATTCAGAGATTTGAAAAACCACCATTCGGTGCACCAATATTTAATTCAGGCCTACAGTGGTTCAGGCCATGTGAGATACACCCTTTACATAAAGGGGTTTGATTCAGGCATTTGAAATACAGCCATTTTGAGCAAAGAAATCTTTAATTGAGGCCTAGTCTGGTTCAGGCAGTGTGAGATACACCCTTTACATACTGTCATTCTATTCTACTATTAATTAAACACCCATTTAGGGCAAGATCCTAAATTCGAGAAATATGAGGAGAGCGTCAAATAAGGGACGTGGCCCAGGTCGTGGTGCTGCTGGTGGAGCTCCTGTTGCAGGGAGAGGACGTGGTCGATCTGTGCCAGCTACATGCAAAAGTGAAACCCCTTCATCGGGTGCGAGTAGGCGACAGAACCTGCAGCGGTATTTGGTCGGGCCTAATGCGGCTCTACGAATGGTGAGGCCTGAACAAGTACAGGCGATAGTAGATTAGGTTGCTGACAGTGGATCCATTTCCTCCATATTGTCTCCCACCCAGTCTCCTGCTGAAAGACCACAGTTGGCACCTGCAACCGATGTCCATCAGTCTTTCACCTCACCCTCTTGCAAATCAGCCAAGCAGTCTGAGACCCAAGTCATGCAGCAGTCTCTTCTGCTTTTTGATGACTCTGTTAGCAGGGTTTCACATGTCCATCCACCCAGCCCTGCCCCAGAAGTGGAATAGATTGAGTGCACCGATGCCCAACCACTTATCTTTCAAGATGAGTACATGGGAGGACCATCGCAGCACGTCTCGGATGATGACGAAACACAGGTGCCAAATGCTGGGGTTTTTGAAAGTGTGCAGACCAACAAGGAAGGCAGGAGTAAAGACTGGGTGGAAGATGATGTGGAGGACGATGAGGTCCTCGACCCCACATGGAATCAAGGTCATGCGAGTGACCTATGTAGTTCGGAGGAAGAGGCGGTGGTCGCACAGAGCCACCAGCACAGCAGAAGAGGGAGCAGGGTGCAAAAGCGGAGTTGCCGCCCTCTAGACAGTATGCCTGCTACTGCCCACCGCAGCAAGCGACCGAGCACACCTAAGCCAGCTCCAAGGAGTTCCTTGGCGTGGCAGTTCTTCAGACAATGTGCTGACGACAAGACACGAGTGGTTTGCACGCTGTGCAATCAGAGCCTAAAGCGAGGCATAAACATTCTCAACCTGAGCACAACCAGCATGACCAGGCATTTAAGTGCAAAGCACGAGCTGCAGTGGAGTAGACACCTCAAAAACCACCCTGTTTGCCACCCTGCAAACAGAGGATCTGCCAGCAACACCAACACCTGGGTCACCAAGCATATCAACAATGTCCCAAGGAAGCGTTCAGCTCTCCATCTCCCAAACTCTGGAGAGGAAGAGGAAGTACCCCCCTACCCGATCCCTAGCCCTGAAGGCCAGCATTTCTAAATTACTAGCCTTTGAAATGCTGTCATTCCGTCTGGTGGAGACGGATAGTTTTAACCACCTCAGCCCCCATAGCTTAAACACCCTTAATGACCAGGCCACTTTTTACACTTCTGCACTACACTACTTTCACCGTTTATTGCTCGGTCATGCAACTTACCACCCAAATAAATTTTACCTCCTTTTCTTCTCACTAATAGAGCTTTCATTTGGTGGTATTTCATTGCTGCTGACATTTTAACTTTTTTTGTTATTAATCGAAATTTAACGATTTTTTTGCAAAAAAATGACATTTTTCAGTTTCAGTTGTAAAATTTAGCAAAAAAAAACGACATCCATATATAAATTTTTCTCTAAATTAATTTTTATACATGTCTGTGATAAAAATATATGTTTGGGTAAAAAAAAAATGGTTTGGGTAAAAGTTATAGCGTTTACAAACTATGGTACAAAAATGTGAATTTCCGCTTTTTGAAGCAGCTCTGACTTTCTGAGCACCTGTCATGTTTCCTGAGGTTCTACAATGGCCAGACAGTACAAACACCCCACAAATGACCCCATTTCGGAAAGTAGACACCCTAAGGTATTCGATGATGGGCATAGTGAGTTCATAGAACTTTTTTTTTTTTGTCACAAGTTAGCGGAAAATGATGATTTTTTATTTTTTTTTCTTACAAAGTCTCATATTCCACTAACTTGTGACAAAAAATAAAAACTTCCATGAACTCACTATGCCCATCACGAAATACCTTGGGGTGTCTTATTTCCAAAATGGGGTCACTTGTGGGGTATTTATACTGCCCTGGCATTTTAGGGGCCCAAATGCGTGCAAAGTAGTTTGAAATCAAAATGTGTAAAAAATGGCCGGTGAAATCCGAAAGGTGCTCTTTGGAATGTGGGCCCCTTTGCCCACCTAGGTTGCAAAAAAGTGTCACACATGTGGTATTGCCGTACTCAGGAGAAGTTGGGAAATGTTTTTTGGGGTGTCATTTTACATATACCCATGCTGGGTGAGAGAAATATCTTGGCAAAAGACAACTTTTCCCATTTTTTTTATACAAAGTTGGCATTTGACCAAGATATTTATCTCACCCAGCATGGGTATATGTAAAATGACACCCCAAAACACATTGCCCAACTTCTCCTGAGTACGGCAATACCACATGTGTGACACTTTTTTGCAGCCTAGGTGGGCAAAGGGGCCCACATTCCAAAGAGCACCTTTAGGATTTCACAGGTCATTTTTTACACATTTTGATTTCAAACTACTTACCACACATTAGGGCCCCTAAAATGTTAGGGCAGTATAACTACCCCACAAGTGACCCCATTTTGGAAAGAAGACACCCCAAGGTATTCCGTGAGGGGCATGGCGAGTTCCTAGAATTTGTTATTTTTTGTCTCCAAATTGGGCACATAGCTTGAGCTTGCCCCTTGCGACTTGGAGGTGCTGGCCTGCCCTGCAGCCAGTGTATTATCTGAACGTGTGTTTAGCACGGCAGGGGGCGTCATCACAGACAAGCGCAGCCGCCTGTCCACAGCCAATGTGGACAAGCTCACATTCATTAAAATGAACCAGGCATGGATCCCTCAGGACTTGTCCATACCTTGTGCAGAATAGACATGTATACTGGCACTAACCAGCCAGTTATACTGCAGCGCAATTGCTCATTCTTGTATTTTGGATATTTCACAATCTTTTAGAGTGTACCCTAATTAAAAAAATTAATAATAAAACCAAAAACCTGTGTTGGCTACCTCACCCTCCTCCACCGCCGCTTCTGCCTACACCGCTACGTCCACCGCCTCCTCAAAATCCTGCTCCACCTCATAAATCAAATTTTTCATTTTTATTTGTACGTATTTTATTTTATATAATTTCACTACTTTGTCAGTTACATCTTACGGTGAAATTAACCAATTTTTGGATGTATAGTAAAACTGCTATATCTAGCTGTCATTACACTCCCTGGCTTAAAAATATACCAATTGGGCAACTAAAAAGGGTTCACCGTCATTGTTCAAAGGAAGAAGATTTTAAGACGCAGAGTGAGGCTATCAGTGAGCGGTTTGTGGAAAAGGGATATTGTAGAGAGGACCTAGTGAAATGTAGGAAGAAAATAGAAAGAGAAAGTGAAAGAGATGGAGATTCACAAAAAATAAAAAAAGATTTCCGCTTTTCCTTCCTTACACAATTTAGTGTCCATGCCAGGATTATTAAAAATGTGATAAAAAGGAATTGGTCAACCCTAAAGAACGATCCAGTATTAGGGAAAGATATTCCGGATCAACCAAGTGTGATCTTTAGAAAGGCACCGAGTCTAGGGACCAAATTGGTGCATAGCTCAATACGTTCTGAGGGTGTAATTAAAGGGAATAAATTCACCTGATGTGAGTTCTGTCTGCCGTGCCGTAATAGGAGGAAAGAAAAGAGAAAGAGGGACACACAGATTGTGCATTCCAACCAGAAAGATCAGGACCATAAAATAAAAGGGCTTATTGCCTGTGAGATTGTAGGGGTGGTCTACATGCTGGAGTGCCCTTGTGGCCTCCAATATGTGGGCCGAACTATGAGAAAATTGAAAGTAAGGATTCAAGAGCATGTCCGGAACATTAGAAAGGGACTTGAGACGCATAGTGTCTCTATGCACTTTAAAACTAAACATCAGAAAGATCCCAGTGGCCTGTCATTTGTTGGAGTCTAGCTGGTTAAACCACATTGGCGTGGAGGGAATTTCATTGAGCGGATTAAAAGGAGGGAGGTTGATTGGATCTATAGGATGGATACGCTACAACCTAAAGGGATGAATGTGGAGTTTGATCTGAAACCTTGCCTTACTTGAGAGAACATCCCGTACAGAAATATCAACTGGAGCCATTTAAGGACCCTTGGCAGTACTGCTAGAGAACTGTGATTGGCCGGAGTGGATCATGTGGGGTATGACGTGTTCTGCAATCCATGAATGAAAGGAGGCGGTCCTAGGGTGTGTATTTTACTATTGGTTGGAGTATGGGTCACGTGGGGAGGGTGGATACCTCTGAATGGGAGAATACTATGTAATTGTTTTAGAGGTAGATTCCCTGTGATTTATGGAATTAGGCGATTTAAAGGAGGTTTTTCTATGATGAAAATTCTATGAGTTTGCATTTTATGTACCTTATAAGGGTTTTAACTTTTGTAATAAGCCGTATTGGCTATGACGATTATATGGAGGTGTGGTGGATCCCCACCTGGGGGTTTATAAAGACCGCCCTAAAGTAAAAAAAACTTTAGGGCGGAGGAGATACCCTTGACGAAGCTTTCTGAAGCGAAACCTGGGTCTGGTGATTGATTTTTATACTCTGTTGTTACCTTCTTTAACCACCTCCGGACCGCTGTACGCAGATTCGCGTTCCGGAGGTGGCAGCCCTGCGCTCAGCGACGCATATATACGCGTCATCTCGCGTGAGCCGGGATTTCCTGTGAACGCGCGCACACAGGCGCGCGCGCTCACAGGAACGGAAGGTAAGAGAGTTGATCTCCAGCCTGCCAGCGGCGATCGTTTGCTGGCAGGCTGGAGATGTGTTTTTTTTTAACCCCTAACAGGTATATTAGACGCTGTTTTGATAACAGCGTCTAATATACCTGCTACCTGGTCCTCTGGTGGTCCCCTTTGTTTGGATCGACCACCAGAGGACACAGGTAGCTCAGTAAAGTCCCACCAAGCACCACTACACTACACTACACCCCCCCCCCGTCACTTATTAACCCCTTATTAGCCCCTGATCACCCCATATAGACTCCCTGATCACCCCCCTGTCATTGATTACACCCCTGTCATTGATCAACCCCCTGTAAAGCTCCATTCAGATGTCCGCATGATTTTTACGGATGCACTGATAGATGGATCGGATCCGCAAAACGCATCCGGACGTCTGAATGAAGCCTTACAGGGGCATGATCAATGACTGTGGTTATCACCCCATATAGACTCCCTGATCACCCCCCTGTCATTGATTACACCCCTGTCATTGATCAACCCCCTGTAAAGCTCCATTCAGATGTCCGCATGATTTTTACGGATGCACTGATAGATGGATCGGATCCGCAAAACGCATCCGGACGTCTGAATGAAGCCTTACAGGGGCATGATCAATGACTGTGGTTATCACCCCATATAGACTCCCTGATCACCCCCCTGTCATTGATCACCCCCCCCTGTCATTGATTACCCCCCTGTAAAGCTCCATTCAGATGTCCGCATGATTTTTACGGATGCACTGATAGATGGATCGGATCCGCAAAACGCATACGGACGTCTGAATGAAGCCTTACAGGGGGCGTGATCAATGACTGTGGTTATCACCCCATATAGACTCCCTGATCACCCCCCTGTCATTGATTACACCCCTGTCATTGATCAACCCCCTGTAAAGCTCCATTCAGATGTCCGCATGATTTTTACGGATGCACTGATAGATGGATCGGATCCGCAAAACGCATCCGGACGTCTGAATGAAGCCTTACAGGGGCATGATCAATGACTGTGGTTATCACCCCATATAGACTCCCTGATCACCCCCCTGTCATTGATCACCCCCCTGTCATTGATCACCCCCCTGTCATTGATCACTCCCCCTGTCATTGATCACCCCCCCTGTCATTGATCACCCTCTGTAAGGCTCCATTCAGACATTTTTTTGGCCCAAGTTAGCGGAATTTTTTTTTTTTTTTCTTACAAAGTCTCATATTCCACTAACTTGTGTCAAAAAATAAAATCTCACATGAACTCACCATACCCCTCACCGAATCCAAATGCGTAAAATTTTTTAGACATTTATATTCCAGACTTCTTCTCACGCTTTAGGGCCCCTAGAATGCCAGGGCAGTATAAATACCCCACATGTGACCCCATTTCGGAAAGAAGACACCCCCAGGTATTCCGTGAGGGGCATATTGAGTCCATGAAAAATTTAAATTTTTGTCCCAAGTTAGCGGAACGGGAGACTTTGTGAGAAAAAAATAAAAAATATCAATTTCCGCTAACTTGTGCCAAAAAAAAAAAATTTCTATGAACTCGCCATGCCCCTCATTGAATACCTTGGGGTGTCTTCTTTCCAAAATGGGGTCACATGTGGGGTATTTATACTGCCCTGGCATTCTAGGGGCCCCAAAGCGTGAGAAGAAGTCTGGTATCCAAATGTCTAAAAATGCCCTCCTAAAAGGAATTTGGGCCCCTTTGCGCATCTAGGCTGCAAAAAAGTGTCACACATCTGGTATCGCCGTACTCAGGAGAAGTTGGGGAATGTGTTTTGGGGTGTCATTTTACATATACCCATGCTGGGTGAGATAAATATCTTTGTCAAATGCCAACTTTGTATAAAAAAATGGGAAAAGTTGTCTTTTGCCAAGATATTTCTCTCACCCAGCATGGGTATATGTAAAAAGACACCCCAAAACACATTCCCCAACGTCTCCTGAATACGGCGATACCACATGTGTGACACTTTTTTGCAGCCTAGGTGGGCAAAGGGGCCCACATTCCAAAGAGCACCTTTCGGATTTCACTGGTCATTTACCTACTTACCACACATTAGGGCCCCTGGAAAATGCCAGGGCAGTATAACTACCCCACAAGTGACCCCATTTTGGAAAGAAGACACCCCAAGGTATTCCGTGAGGGGCATGGCGAGTTCCTAGAATTTTTTATTTTTTGTCACAAGTTAGCGGAAAATGATGATTTTTTTTTTCATACAAAGTCTCATATTCCACTAACTTGTGACAAAAAATAAAAACTTCCATGAACTCACTATGCCCATCAGCGAATACCTTGGGGTCTCTTCTTTCCAAAATGGGGTTACTTGTGGGGTAGTTATACTGCCCTGGCATTCTAGGGGCCCAAATGTGTGGTAAGGAGTTTGAAATCAAATTCTGTAAAAAATGACGAGTGAAATCCGAAAGGTGCTCTTTGGAATATGGGCCCCTTTGCCCACCTAGGCTGCAAAAAAGTGTCACACACCTGGTATCTCCGTATTCAGTAGAATTTGGGGAATGTGTTTTGGGGTGTCATTTTACATATACCCATGCTGGGTGAGAGAAATATCTTGGCAAAAGACAACTTTTCCCATTTTTTTATACAAAGTTGGCATTTGACCAAGATATTTATCTCACCCAGCATGGGTATATGTAAAATGACACCTCAAAACACATTCTCCAACTTCTACTGAATACGGAGATACCAGATGTGTGACACTTTTTTGCAGCCTAGGTGGGCAAAGGGGCCCATATTCCAAAGAGCACCTTTCGGATTTCACTCGTCATTTTTTACAGAATTTGATTTCAAACTCCTTACCACACATTTGGGCCCCTAGAATGCCAGGGCAGTATAACTACCCCACAAGTGACCCCATTTTGGAAAGAAGAGACCCCAAGGTATTCGCTGATGGGCATAGTGAGTTCATGGAAGTTTTTATTTTTTGTCACAAGTTAGTGGAATATGAGACTTTGTATGAAAAAAAAAAAAAAAATCAGCATTTTCCACTAACTTGTGACAAAAAATAAAAAATTCTAGGAACTCGCCATGCCCCTCACGGAATACCTTGGGGTGTCTTCTTTCCAAAATGGGGTCACTTGTGGGGTAGTTATACTGCCCTGGCATTCTAGGGGCCCAAATGTGTGGTAAGGAGTTTGAAATCAAATTCTGTAAAAAATGACCTGTGAAATCCGAAAGGTGCTCTTTGGAATATGGGCCCCTTTGCCCACCTAGGCTGCAAAAAAGTGTCACACATCTGGTATCTCCGTACTCAGGAGAAGGTGGGGAATGTGTTTTGGGGTGTCTTTTTACATATACCCATGCTGGGTGAGATAAATATCTTGGTCAAATGCCAACTTTGTATAAAAAAATGGGAAAAGTTGTCTTTTGCCAAGATATTTCTCTCACCCAGCATGGGTATATGTAAAATGACACCCCAAAACACATTCCCCACCTTCTCCTGAGTACGGAGATACCAGATGTGTGACACTTTTTTGCAGCCTAGGTGGGCAAAGGGGCCCATATTCCAAAGAGCACCTTTCGGATTTCACAGGTCATTTTTTTACAGAATTTGATTTCAAACTCCTTACCACACATTTGGGCCCCTAGAATGCCAGGGCAGTATAACTACCCCACAAGTGACCCCATTTTGCAAAGAAGAGACCCCAAGGTATTTCGTGATGGGCATAGTGAGTTCATAGAACTTTTTATTTTTTGTCACAAGTTAGTGGAATATGAGACTTTGTAAGAAAAAAAAAAAAATCATCATTTTCCGCTAACTTGTGACAAAAAATAAAAAGTTCTATGAACTCACTATGCCCATCAGCGAATACCTTAGGGTGTGTACTTTCCGAAATGGGGTCATTTGTGGGGTGTTTGTACTGTCTGGCCATTGTAGAACCTCAGGAAACATGACAGGTGCTCAGAAAGTCAGAGCTGCTTCAAAAAGCGCAAATTCACATTTTTGTACCATAGTTTGTAAACGCTATAACTTTTACCCAAACCATTTTTTTTTTACCCAAACATTTTTTTTTTATCAAAGACATGTAGCACAATAAATTTAGAGCAAAATTTATATATGGATGTGTTTTTTTTTGCAAAATTTTACAACTGAAAGTGAAAAATGTCATTTTTTTGTAAAAAAATCGTTAAATTTCGATTAATAACAAAAAAAGTAAAAATGTCAGCAGCAATGAAATACCACCAAATGAAAGCTCTATTAGTGAGAAGAAAAGGAGGTAAAATTCATTTGGGTGGTAAGTTGCATGACCGAGCAATAAACGGTGAAAGTAGTGTAGGTCAGAAGTGTAAAAAGTGGCCTGGTCTTTCAGGGTGTTTAAGCACTGGGGGCTGAGGTGGTTAATCCTGTAAGTACAATAAAACCTTCACAGTTCAACCCATGTGACTGTGCTTCACTATTTGTGACAACCTTGATCTTTCACAGAGGTTCGCAAAGGAGAGGGGAAAGTGAACCCAGGTGACCTGAATGCTTTCTTATATCCAAGGAAATCTGTGTGATTTGGAAAGGAGGATCTTTCTGTTTACTCTGGAGCAGTGCGGTCCATTTGAACAAACCCACCTGCATATGTGAACAGTATCCACTTCACAATTGGAACTCGCGACGCACCATAAAAAGGCAACGTACTAACGGCTGTTTATCTTTATTTTTATCTCTGATGGCTCATTCCAGATACATCAGCAGTCTGCTTTTTGCCTCCTGTGCACTGTAAGTTCTGCCTGCTTCTCCTCCTTCTCCTCCCTATCTGCTGCTCTGTCTCTCTCTCTCTCTCTCTCTGAACTCCCCTCCTCTTCCTCTCTTGTGGTCACACACATGACGTCCATCAACGCGTCATCATCATCACCCTCACCACCACTGACATTAGCGATCTCGGAGTAGGCAGCAACAGCGGGACCACCCTCCTTGGGCTGATCTAGGTACTGTCATCAGACTGCTGGGTGGCGACCGTTGATTCCTCCTCTTCCTGATCCGATGGCTGCACATTGGTATGGTCTTGTAATGGATGGGAAAATAATTCCTCTGACTCGAGCGGAGGGGATATGGTGGTGGTGGTGTCTTTGGGGGTTCACACAGCAGAGAATGAAGAGGGTGCAGATACAGAGGATGAGGAGGGTGCAGAAGCGGAAGGCTGAGTGAGCCACTCAACCAAGTCTGGTGTGTCCTTTGACGTAATCGCATGCACCTTCTGCAAATTTCCACTTAGGCTATGGCCTGGTGCACCTGCCCGACCCCTATCACCCATGCGGAATGGCCTGCCTCTTTGTCTGCCTGTCATTTTCAAAATGACCCTGTGATAAAAGTCCCCATAGAAGAGCAGTATTGAAGAAGGTATTGGAAGAAGGTATGTCACACCCCTGCCTCAATCACCTTTTTGGGTGGGCAACTGGTATACCACACCAGTAGAAATAGTTTGTTCCAATAGTGTTTATCACACTGTGTAGCTGCGGTAACGCAGCAAAACCGCAAACAAATGCTGCACTACTTAAATGCACTATATATATTATTGGTATATAACACCCCTTCAATCAGTTTTTTGGAGGGGCAACTGGTATATCACACCACTTAAAATTATTTGTCCCAATAGCGTTTGTCACTCTGTGTAGCTGAGTTAACGCAGTAAAACCGCAAACAAATGCTGCACTACCTAAATGCACTATATAAAAAATATCAAATTGGTATATCACAACCCTGCTTCAATCAGTTTTTTTGGGGGGCAACTTGCATATCACACCAGTAAAAATTATTTGTTCCAATAGCGTTTTGCACTCTGTGTAGCTGCGGTAAATCAGCAAAACCGCGAAAAAATTCTGCACTACCTAAATGCACTATATAAAAAGTATATCATTGGTATATAACACCCCTGCTTCAATCAGTTTTTTCAGGCGGGGCAACTGGTGTTTCACACCAGTAGAAATTATTTGTTCCAATAGCTTTTGTCACTCTGTGTAGCTGCGGTAACGCAGCAAAACCGCAAACAAATGTTACACTACCTAAATGCGCTATATAGAAAGTATATTATTGGTATATAACATCCCTGCTTCAAACAGTTTTTTTGGGGGGCAACTGGTATATCAAATCAGTTGAAATTATTTGTTCCAATAGCGTTTATCACTCTGTGTAGCTGAGGTAACGCAGCAAAACTGCAAACAATTGCTGCACTACATAAATGCATTATATAGAAAGTATATTATTGGTATATCACGCCCCTGCTCCAATCAGTTTTTTTGGGGGGGCAACTGGTATATCACAACACTTGAAATTATTTGTTCCAATAGCGATTGTCACTCTGTGTAGCTGTGGTATCGCAGCAAAACGGCAAACAAATGCTACACTACTCAAATGCACTACCAGGGAGTGCAGAATTATTAGGCAAGTTGTATTTTTGAGGATTAATTTTATTATTGAACAACAACCATGTTCTCAATGAACCCAAAAAACTCATTAATATCAAAGCTGAATATTTTTGGAAGTAGTTTTTAGTTTGTTTTTAGTTTTAGCTATTTTAGGTGGATATCTGTGTGTGCAGGTGACTATTGCTGTGCATAATTATTAGGCAACTTAACAAAAAACAAATATATACCCATTTCAATTATTTATTTTTACCAGTGAAACCAATATAACATCTCAACATTCACAAATATACATTTCTGACATTCAAAAACAAAACAAAAACAAATCAGTGACCAATATAGCCACCTTTCTTTGCAATGACACTCAAAAGCCTGCCATCCATGGATTCTGTCAGTGTTTTGATCTGTTCACCATCAACATTGCGTGCAGCAGCAACCACAGCCTCCCAGACACTGTTCAGAGAGGTGTACTGTTTTCCCTCCTTGTAAATCTCACATTTGATGATGGACCACAGGTTCTCAATGGGGTTCAGATCAGGTGAACAAGGAGGCCATGTCATTAGATTTTCTTCTTTTATACCCTTTCTTGCCAGCCACGCTGTGGAGTACTTGGACGCGTGTGATGGAGCATTGTCCTGCATGAAAATCATGTTTTTCTTGAAGGATGCAGACTTCTTCCTGTACCACTGCTTGAAGAAGGTGTCTTCCAGAAACTGGCAGTAGGACTGGGAGTTGAGCTTGACTCCATCCTCAACCCGAAAAGGC
The DNA here is from genome assembly GCF_905171765.1 of Bufo bufo. Classification (NCBI taxonomy): domain Eukaryota; kingdom Metazoa; phylum Chordata; class Amphibia; order Anura; family Bufonidae; genus Bufo; species Bufo bufo. Next base: position 343,965,718 of record NC_053393.1, on the reverse strand, counting down.
CCCACAAGCTCATTTTTGATGATACCAGCCCAAACCAGTACTCCATCTCCACCTTGCTGGCGTCTTAGTCGGACTGGAGCTCTCTGCCCTTTACCAATCCAGCCACGGGCCCATCCATCTGGCCCATCAAGACTCACTCTCATTTCATCAGTCCATAAAACCTTAAAAAAATCAGTCTTGAGATATTTCTTGGCCCAGTCTTGACGTTTCAGCTTGTGTCTCTTGTTCAGTGGTGGTCGTCTTTCAGCCTTTCTTACCTTGGACATGTCTCTGAGTATTGCACACCTTGTGCTTTTGGGCACTCCAGTGATGTTGCAGCTCTGAAATATGGCCAAACTGGTGGCAAGTGGCATCTTGGCAGCTGCACGCTTGACTTTTCTCAGTTCATGGGCAGTTATTTTGCGCCATGGTTTTTCCACACGCTTCTTGCGACCCTGTTGACTATTTTGAATGAAACGCTTGATTGTTCGATGATCACGCTTCAGAAGCTTTGCAATTTTAAGAGTGCTGCATCCCTCTGCAAGATATCTCACTATTTTTGACTTTTCTGAGCCTGTCAAGTCCTTCTTTTGACCCATTTTGCCAAAAGAAAGGAAGTTGCCTAATAATTATGCACACCTAATATAGGGTGTTGATGTCATTAGACCACACCCCTTCTCATTACAGAGATGCACATCACCTAATATGCTTAATTGGTAGTAGGCTTTCGAGCCTATACAGCTTGGAGTAAGACAACATGCATAAAGAGGATGATGTGGTCAAAATACTAATTTGCCTAATAATTCTGCACGCAGTGTATATAGAAAGTATATTATTGGTATATAGCAACCCTGCTTCAATCAGTTTTTTGGGGGGCAACTCTTATATCACACCAGTAGAAATTGTTTGTTCCAATAATATTTGGCACTCTGTGTAGCTGTGGTAAGGCAGCAAAATGGCAAACAAATGCTGCACTACCTAAATGCACTATATAGAAAGTATATTATTGGTATATAACACCCCTGCTTCAATCAGTTTTTTGGGGGGGCAACTGGTATGTCACACCAGTTGAAATGATTAGTTCCAATAGGGTTTTGAACTCTGTGTAGCTGCAGTAACGCAGCAAAACTGCAAACAAATGCTGCACTACCTAAATGCACTATATAGGAAGTATATTATTGGTATATAACACCCCTGCTTCAATCAGTTTTTTTGGGGGCAATTGGTATAGCACACCAGTAGAAATTATTTGTTCCAATAGCGTTTGGCTGTAGTATAGCAGCAGAACCGCACACAACTACTGCTCAATACAAATGCACTAAAATATACTTTCTATGTTAGAAAGTATATTATAAGTATATTACACCCCTCAGTAAATCACACCTATTGATAGCACACCTATACCAGTCCTTAAAAGGACTTTTGTGACCCTATTAGTTAGCGCTTGGTGTCCCTAACAGTCTGTCCCTGCTCCACACAGCAACCTCTGCCTACACTGGCAAAAGACTGAATGTATACGGGCCGGTAGCCCTCAATAAAGTGTTCCTGTTTTATACCTTCATGAAGTTTTGGCCCTTGTTTGGGGAATGGGATAACTACACTCTTGGGGATTGCTATATCACAATACTCCTATTGCTATATCACAATACTGAGTATAAGCTCTTGTAAGAGCTTGTTCCTGGTTCCTGTCTCTGCATTTAGGAGAGGTTCACCCACTGGAGCCTGGAGCCTTGTCGTAGGTCCAGGGTGGGTGGGAGACGGCGAGACCTCCACCAAGCTTCGGCGGTTCACGGGGTCTGCAGTGCTGACGGTGTCAATTGGAGTGCTTGGAGTCCTCGGAAAGCACTAGGAGCCACTATCGACGGAGGTACCCGTTCGGGGTGCTAGGCGTTCCATTACAATGTCCATATACTGAAACGTTTCAATTGGCTGTCTTGTACCACCTGATGGATGTGTCCTGGGTCAAAGTTCTTCACAATGTAAAATAATATGGCGCCGGTGGACATCGCCATATGTTCGCCAGTTCAGCGATCCGCAAATGAGCAAAGTTCACCGCAAAACGACCGCCGGGCGAACCACAAGGCCATCTCTAGTGCTGGGTACCACTGAGGTCTATGCAGAAGATCGCTGTACAGTGTGAGTCCACGCTTAGGAGTCCCTGCTCTGACTCCATATATAGCTATGTCCATATATGGAGTCAGTGCTTGGGGACACCCAGTGTATTTAAATATAGTTTAGTTTATATTTCTGAAAAGTTTGTTCTGGAATTTGAACTCACAACCTTCTACATTAGAGGCAAGAAGCCTAACCACTTAGCAATAAAGCTGAATGATAAATTTTGTCGGAAAAGCTTTATAGTAGTTTCTCATGTAGTAAGTATTCCTATATAGCAGAAGTATCATTTTATATTTAACTGGAAGTTAATATACAGCTCTATAGTGGTTAAGGTTCTTGGCTCAAATGTAGAGGGTTGTGAGTTCAAATCCCGATAGACACATTTCAGAAATAGAGGCTAAATTTTATATATGTTTTTTAGCCATAATATACTTACATATATTATTATATATTTAGAATATATACTGTATATATATATAAATATATATATATGTATATGTGTTTTTAATAATAATATATTTGCATATATTATAATATATTATGTATTCTAAATATATAATAATATATGTAAGTATATTATGGCTAAAAACATATATATATATATATATATATATATATATATATAATTTCAGAAAAATGAGCGGCACTCCAAAGGATAAAAGCAGTGAACCTTTTATTCACCCCAGTGGTGCAACGTTTCGGCTCTGGTCACGAGCCTTCCTCAAGGCTTGAGGTAGGCTCGTGACCAGAGCCGAAACGTTGCACCACTGGGGTGAATAAAGGGTTCACTGCTTTTATCCTTTGGAGTGCCGCTCATTTTTCTGAAATTATCCATCAGGGAAACCAGTCTATTCCCTTTGGGACGTGCACCCGCATTTTCCTTCCGGAGCCAGTGCCGCCATTTTTCTTTCTATATATATATATATATATATATATATATATATGTGTGTGTGTTTTTAGCCATAATATACTTACATATATTATTATATTTTTAGAATATATAATATATTATAATATATGTAAATATATTATTAAAAAACACACACATATATATATATATATATATATATAATAATATATGGAAGTATATATTTTTTAATTTAGCCTCTATTTCTGATACACTGGCTCAAACACACGCGGTGTTCGGCCAAACACCGCAATGTGCCAAGCATCGCGATGCTTGAGTCAAAATGGCGGTCGGCCGAGCATGTTTGATCAACACTAGTATTAGTTTAGTACTAGATTTCTCTTTCGTTCATTCAATTAGCATTTTGTTAATAGATAAAGATAAACTATTAGAACTTCTATTTTTGAAAACATTCTTACTTTGTAACGTTTTTACACACCTGCCTAAAACCTTTCCACAGTATTGTATATTTGTTTTTAATCCACACTAATGCAATATAACAAGAACAATACAATAACAATAACATTATTCACTTTCAAACTTCATAAATTCAATATGTTACAATCCAATGCTGTAAGCCTTTTCTTAAAAATCATATTATCAACATTTTATTTATGTTTATTCTTTGTTGCCTTATGCACATAAAAAAAAATATAATATTGTTTGTTTTATGTTAATAATAGACATAATTCAAGCCATTGTTTTAGATGTATTCTAAGTAGATGTCTCTTTCTATATATACACTTGAGGATTGTATTTGGCAGCATAATTACAATTGACCTTTAAATCCTTTCATTTGATTATCTGCAGCCCACACAGACAGGTTTTCTGAAATCATCAAATGCGAATCATTTATTTAAAGCTATAAGTCACAGGAAATGTGTTTCCATGCTCTTCGAAGGTGTTATGTTAATCCATTATTTGTGAAGATGACAAATAGCAACCATGTTTGTTTTCATACAGCAGTTTATTCTTGAAAAGAAAGCACTAGTTTGTAGTCCTAGCAGCTTTATTTTAAAATAAATGATAAATGTTGGGATCCCATAAATATTAAGAAAGCCTACGAGCCTTTGGGCCATTTACAAAAATGTAAAAAAAAATATGATACGCACAAATAATGAAATAATTATAATAGTGTAAGGTACATTGCTCTGCCTTATATTTAATGCAACAAAAAGTCTATCTAATATATAAAGCTGAGTGTTTGTATGTGTTTATGTCCGCTAAAGGAATCCGCACCGTCGCATATACAATCACGAAATTTGGCACACAGGTACATCAGGTGTCTGGGAAGGTTTTAGACTGGGTCTCAGCTCTCGAGCATACCGTTTCTAAGATATTCCTAAAAAATGCAAATATGGCACATCACATGACCTACATTAGCCAATAAAAGCCTGCAGGTCTTTCTCCTCATTTCCCAACTGCCATACACACGGTCACATGACCCTTATCAGCCAATAGAAGCTCGCAGGCCCTTAGTGTCCACATACACATAGTTTTACACCAGGTTTACATAACAACCCAGCCATTTTTCTTCACTGCTGTAGATCAGCTTTAAAGGGGCAAGGCTCTGTGGATGACACTGTTAAGGGAGCGGAGTGCTGTGGAGATCACAGTTAAGGGGGCAGGTAGGGTGGCTATTTAGGCCACCCTCAAAAGACAGACTTAAAAACCCCACCCCCAGGTCTCGCTAAGCCACACCCTGACCTGATTAGGCCACACCCCTCCCTCTCCACAGCCGATGCTCAGACAGCACAGTGCACAGCACAGGGAGTGAGTTGTTCAAAAGGACATCCCTGTGTCCGCCCAGGCCCTGCGCCAGATGGAGGAAAAGGAGTCTAAAAGCTAGATTGTCTGGCCTAAGACCAGACCTCTGGCCACCATAGGGGAAGGCTGCTATGGAGGTCACTGTTAAGGGGCAGATTTCTGTAGAGGTCACTGTTAAGGGGACAGGGTGTTGTGAAGGTCACATTTTAAGGGAACAGAGCTCTGTGGAGGTCACTGTTAAGGGGGCGGGATATTGTGGAAATTACTGTTAACGAGACGGGGTACTGTGAAGGTAACTAATAAAGGAGCGACCGCTGTGGAGGTCACTGTTAAAGGGACAGTCGCTGTGGAGGTCTCTGTTAAGGGGCCCGGGAATGGTGGAAGTCACAGTTAAGGGGGCTGTAACCTGTGGTCAGTGTTAAGGGGTGGGCTCTGTAGAGGTCACTGTTAAGGGGGCGGTCCCCTGTGGAGGTCACTGTTAAGGGGGCGGGCCCATGTGGAGGTCACTGTCAAGGGGGTGGAGTGCTGTGGAACTCACTGTTAAAGGGGCAGGCTGCTATGAAGGTCAAAGTTAAGGGGGTGGGCTGCTGTGGAGCTTCCATTTTAAGGAGGCGGGGCACTGTGGGGGGGTCAGTGCTATAAGGTAGGGGACTGTGAAGGTCACTGTTAATGGGGGCGGGGTACTGTAGATGTCATTGTTATGGGGATACTGTTGATATCTTTAAACGACACACACAAGCATTAAATGAAATAGATGAAATATACCCGTGCAATGTACAGTGCTGTGCTTGGTATTCTTTGAAGCATAGGTACCACTTAAAACAGCTGTTTGGTGGGATTACCAGGATTCTATTATAGGCCATCCAGGTCAAGCTCCTGAAAACCCCTTTAAACTGTTATAATATTAATATATTTTCGGAGTTTGGAAGCAATCCTGGGTACCTTGATCAAACGTATGCAAGCAAAAGGAGAATATGTTAAGTATATGGACTCATGGCCTTAATAATATATGGATTCTAGATTCTAGAACTAAAAGGCAATAGTACATATTAAAAAAAAAATTGGAGGTCAAAGAAAAAGCTTGGCAAAGCTATTTGTGAAGGCTTCCTATGTTTTGCAAAGTAGATTGTCAAAAAATAGTCATTAATATGTAAATATCAGAAACCACTATGATTACTGTGCTATTTTGTTTCTGTAGCTCTTATTATCTTCTATGGGAGTAACAGACCCAGCAAAGCACAGACCACTTTGCTGTTTCCATAAATTGTGCCTCCTATGACCCTGCATATGACAAGTATTTTCATCTCAGCCAAGAATATATGTGTTGGAAACTCTTCTTTTCATGGGTCTATACTTATAGAAGTCAATAAAGGTGTTGTGCAAGTTATTGAAAAATATGGCCAACGGCATGGCCTATATTAAAATGGTAAAGTATCCGCACTCACCCATTGGACCCATATTGCTTCAAGAGTATTTTTTTTTAGGTTGCTACATCTGCTGCCTTTTTCAGACAATCCCTAAAGGGAATGTGTCATCAGAAAATGACCTATTGTTTAAATTACATTTTTGATGATATTTTCCATGTCAGAATCTATATTTAAAGAAAATCCATAAATTCCACTGGCCACTAAACCTAATAATAGGTGCCACTTCTTGGTCTGTACAGATCACTTTACGGTAGTTACCAGCTTATTTGTCATTCTAATCCTTCCTGTAATGATATCACCTCTGTGTATACATAAGACAGGATCCACCATTCACAATAGGTAATTGTCAAAGCTTACTGTTCTTTCATTGTACAATGACCTCTGCACAGGTCACAGAACATGCCTAGAAAATTCTCCCATATAAGTCAATAAGGTCCCCTCCTGTCCATTGTGTCTATGGCCCATGTGGCTGCCATAAAGAAATTTAAGTTTGTTTATTCATTCAACATTGATTTTTCCTTCTTTGCTATTCTCTCTAAAAGTATTATTGAAGTATTATTAAAACACTGATAGAGTTTAATTATTCTAGAATAATGGAGTATTGAACACCTTTTAAAAATGCAGGTCTTTTTGTGGTAAGTCATGTGCAACAGATGTATTTATAAATGTCCATGCATCCATACAGTGTCAACTGGGGTGCCTAGGGCCCACCAGTATCCGTACGGATACATTAAAAAATAATGTTATCTAACAAATTTTTATATGAACATAGACTGGTTGAGGTGCTGTAAATTGAATATGCGTATGTAGTGCAGTAAATCTACTGTGTTATGTGCCACTTGTGCGGGGGGTGGGAGACTAGGGGCCCACATTGCTCAGGGGCCCACCGGGGGATTCACTACCCCTGTGGGCCAGTCCGAGCCTGTATCCATATTAAACATTAAAGTGACATTTCCATTGGACCCAAATTGCTGATTTGTGTCAGCCTGGCATGGCACATAAAACAATGATACTGAACTGGCTTCCGCTGCTGCAGCTTTGCAGCTTGTAGTAGTAGATATGGTGAGAGGTGTGTGATTCTGCAGGGTGGGCGGAAGAGAGGGAGCTCAGACAGACGGACGACAGTGGCAAGATGTGTACATTGTGTTTCCTGTTAATAAAGCAATTTGACCTCCCTTTCAGCAAAAGGGAAATATTCCCTGATTTTGCTTTGATAGCAAGGGTCTAAAATCATGGCCATCCAATAAACATCAAACTTTTTCGTGATACCCCTGTCATTACGTAAGCAAGCAAACATACAGCCTGCCATTCTGACCAGTATGACCAAGAAACCAGTTATTTCTGGCTCCAACCCCCACTGAAATGATTGTGTGTAATGATCATCATCATTATCAACCAAGGTCTGCTCCACTCCTCAAGTGGTAGCTCCGAATCCTGCTCCTCCATGGGACTTTCTCCATGTTGGTCCCCAACAGGTACAGATTAACCAGCAAAATGTGTAAGCTGTTCGTTTTTCACCCTCACTTTTTGCAAGGCGGTGAGTGTCTGTTCTAAGATGAATATCATGACATTGGTCATGCCGCAGTTTTCCCTACGGCCAATCTGGTGGCCTCTCCTGAGCACATGATAGTCGTCTCTGATGAGCTGCCACTGCCAGACCTCGAAGCAACACATGCTCCCTGCTGAGGGGGTCTGGTGCATGACAAAATCATTCACCACTTTACACTGCTAGAAAATCAAAAGGTAGAATTCCAATGAGTTGGAAAGTTTTGGATCAAGCGGTGCAATAGCAGTACTTTCTGTCCAGGTTGGTGTTCCTTGACACATAAGAAATGCAATGACAGTCTCCTGATCATAGCCAGCACCTTCTGTAAGCCATTGTACTTTTTCAAAAAAGCATTACATGACTAAATTGATCATGTGTGCCACACAAGGAACATGTATTTCCCCCAAATGCAGCCTGGCCACAATGTTCCTGCTAATGTCACTTACCAACTTCCCTAGTTGAAGCTGGCGAGAAGACAGATATTTGCTATTTAATGTGCTTTAGCAAGCGATCAGCTGTGTGGATACTCTTGCTCTAACACAAGATGGCAATGCTTTATGTAAACATATGTTAGGAGGGAGGGGAAGTGGGAGCAACTCTTTACCCTGCTGCTGTTGGGGACAGAAGAATGACTATGGAGAAGGATGTGGAGGAGGCGGATAGTGATGAGCGGCATAGGCAATATTCATTTTTTCGATATTTTACAAATTTTTCACATAATATTGGCAACAAATTAGCAAATTCTAAAATTTGGGATCTTTAGTTATTATTTTTGCGATTGCGCAAATCGGCACTAATGATGCGCATATTTTTTGCGCAATACATACAACTTCACATTTTATCAGGTCTGAGTAGATATTACTAATTGGTGCACTAAGTATTGTTGTGACATCACAGCACTATGTCTGTAGCATGTATGTATGGACAGCAGAGAAACAGTAATTCCTATCACACTACCTAACACCCTGGACTGGAACCTATCAGCTACACTATATCACAATATAACCTACACTGACCTACATCTCCCACTAACTATCTGTATTATATATATGAGCTAACTAACTGTCTAATGTAATTGGATAAGGAATAGGATCCAGATTAACGAACAGAGCACAGCAATGTCACTGTTCTCTATCTCAGAACAGAAAAAAAAAAAAAACAACAGAAAATGGCTGCTGGGAGTTTCCTATATAGTAAAGGGGTGGGCAACTTTCTTATTCATTGTTAGGGATGTTGCTAAGCTCTGACAAAGATATTGCAGCCTTCTCATTGGTCCACAAGCAAGAAGGGAGTTTAATGATGAAAAAAAAAAATCTTGAATATTTGCAATTCCGAATAGCACCATATTCTACATCTTCACAAATTCTGTGCTGATATTCGCAATAAAAATTTGAGATTAGAATATTTGCGATCAATACTATAGGCGGATAAGCATCTAGTGTTGGAAGGGGACTGACAAAAATATATACTGTAGGTGTCAAATGGACCTGTCCTATTTGCTTTAGTGCTGCCTCGCTGCTGTGAGCGAGTGAGCTGTGAAAGACATGTACTGTCACTGCCCGTATTAGATGCTCCCGGTGTCCACAGTGGTGTGCGCCTTACTGCACAGAGAAAATTTGAATAAAATAAAAAAAAACTACGCCACCATTACCAGTGGTATGTCAGCAACCAACAGCAACTTGGCCAGGTGGGAATTGCACACAAGCTAATTGCTGGTTGAAAATTGTTTTCTCATGGCCACACATTCTATTGTGGATGTCTCACAATGTAATGGAGGACAAAGAGGAGGAGGAGTCTAAGCAGGAGGAGAAGCAGCTCATGATGATGATGATGACAAGGACATCAAGAAGACCATGAGAAGGAGGACAGACTTGTTCTGATTCAGAATGCGCTCCACTTCTATTTTCTTGCAGGATCTGGTGATGCCACCTCATGTGCCACTAATATCTATACTAATAAAAGCCCTGTGTACGTGCTCAGGGCTGTTGTCCGTGCGTGTGTGCCGATTAGGGAAGTGCGCATGCTCAGCGCACAAACCAATCAGCACACACGCAGCGCACAAACCAATCAGCACACAGGGTGAGTGTGTGCCGATTATATACCATCGGATCGCAGTTTTCTCCATTCCGATGGTATATTTTAACTTGAAGTGTCCCCATCACCATGGGAACGCCTCTATGTTAGAATATACCATCGGATTTGAGTTAGATCGTGAAAAATCAGATCCGACAGTATATTCTAACACAGAGGCGTTCCCATGGTGATGGAGACGCTTCAAGTTAGAATATACTTATATAGAACTGTGGACATAACGGCCCCCTGCTGCCTGGCCAGTGCGGCCTCCCCTCTCCCCCCTCTGATTAAAATCCCCCCCCCATCATTTGTGGCAGCGGAGAGTTCCGATCCGAGTCCCAGTTTAATTGCTGGGGCTCCGATTGATTAACATGGCAGCCAAGACGCTACTGCTGTCATGGCTGCCATGGTTGCTTAGCAATTTTAGAAACATCATACTTACCTCGGCTGTCTGTGACCGGCCGGGCGCTCCTCCTACTGGTAAGTGAAAGGTCTGTGCTATAAGCAATGCGCCGCACAGACCTTTCACTTACCAGTAGGAGGAGGTAAGGCTTCTAAAATTGCTAAGTAACCATGGCAGCCAGGACTGCAGTAGCGCCTTGGCTGCCATGGTAACCGATCGGAGCCCCAGCGATTAAACTGGGACTCCGATCGGAACTCTCCGCTGCCACCAATGATGGGGGGGGGATTTTAATTAGGGGGGGAGAGGGGAGGCTGCACTGGCCACCAATGAATATAATACTGGGGAGGGAGGGGGGCCGCACTGGCCACCAATGAATATAATACTGGGAAGGGAGGGAGGGGGGCCGCACTGGCCACCAATGAATTTAATACTGGGGAGGGAGGGGGGCTACACTGGCCACATATTGCTTTTAATACTGGGGAGGGAGGGACGGAGGGGGGGTAGCACTGGCCACATATTGCTTTTAATACTGGGGAGGGAGGGGGGGGGCCGCACTGGCCACCAATGCTTTTTATACTAGGAAAGGAAGGAGGGGGGCCGCACTGGCCACCAATACTTTTTATACTGGGGAGGGAGGGGGGGGGCCGCACTGGCCACATATTGCTTTTTATACTGGGGAGGGAGGGTGACGACGCACTGGCCACCAATGAATATAATACTGGGGAGGGAGGGGGGCCGCACTGGCCACCAATGAATATAATACTGGGAAGGGAGGGAGGGGGGCCGCACTGGCCACCAATGCTTTTAATACTGGGGAGGGAGGGGGCCGCACTGGCCACATATTGCTTTTAATACTGGGGAGGGAGGGGGGACCGCACTGGCCACATATTGCTTTTTTATACTGGGGAAGGAGGGAGGGGGGGGGCGCACTGGCCACCAATGCTTTTTATACTGGGGAGCAGATCCCCCCATAACAGTGCCAACCACAGATCCCCCCCATAACAGTGCCATCCACAGATCCCCCATAACAGTGCCATCCACAGATCCCCCCATAACAGTGCCATCCACAGATCCCCCCATAACAGTGTCATCCACAGATCCCCCATAACAGTGTCATCCACAGATCCCCCATAACAGTGTCATCCACAGATCCCCCATAACAGTGCCATCCACAGGTCCCCCCATAACAGTGCCATCCACAGGTCCGCCCATAACAGTGCCATCCACAGATCCCCCATAACAGTGCCATCCACAGATCTTCCCATAACAGTGCTATCCACAGATCCCCCCATAGCAGTGCCATCCACAGATCCCCCCATAACAGTACCATTCACAGATACCCCCATTACAGTGCCATCCACAGATACCCCCATAACAGTGCCATCCACAGATCCCCCATAACAGTGCCATCCACAGATCCCCCATAACAGTGTCATCCACAGATCCCCCCATAACAGTGCCAGCCACAGATCCCCCCATAACAGTGCCAGCCACAGATCCCCCATAACAGTGCCATACACAGATCCCCTATAACAGTGCCATCCACAGATCCCCCATCAAAGTGCCAGCACTACTGTTCTAGCACCCGTTATTGTAACGGGCTTAATGTCTAGTAGCTTTATATTTGTGTTTGAACACTCACATATTATTCTAATCCTGCATATTTTCCACACAGCTATGATTCTGTATGCTGACTTTATGGAGAAAAACTGCCATACAGGAGTTGTTTTTACAGAGTTAGAGGTAGCTGTCCTTGGCCTAGGTCTGACGTATTTTGAGCCTGTGGCCACAGAATCAGCAGCATCACCAGTTCCCAAGCTGACCACAATAGAAGCAGTTCTGGCCCTGTCAGTTTTTTGGGAGGTTTTGGTTATACGTTGACTGCTGCCATGCCCTCCTCCTCTGATATCACCTCCTCCTCAGCACTCCGATCTGGCTCACATGTTCTGTCCAACACACAATCATCATCATAGTCCTCCCTTTCACTTTTATCAGACTGTGATATGTGATCCTGAGCTCCCTGGCACCCGATTCCTTGCTCCGCATTTGTTTGAATGCCACTGTTGCTACCATTGCTTCTACTGCTACCACCATGGCTACAACCACTACTGCCACGACTACTGGCTAGATGGCTGGTGCTGCTACTACCCATATTCTGACTCTTGGATGACGAGTCCTAGGTCTTTCATTTAGCACTGTTCCATTTTCCAGGCACTTTATTATGTCACAAGTTGCCTATAATTAAAAATTCACAGGTTTGGTACACACAGATAACTAAAAGGTACTAGCAAAATTGCAATTGTGTTTTGTGTGAATTAAAGACAAAGGAGCAATTATATGTCCCTCCCCATCAACAAACACAATGCACTCTGGTATTGACAATTTAACCAAAATGCAGTGTTTGTAATGAAATGACTTTCAAATATTTCATATCACACTCATTCAAAAATTGGATTTTTATACAAAAGTTCCTATGACAAACATGGTTTGTTGCAGTAATGTATCTGCTTACACAAATATAACAATGCAGTGTTTGCACTAATGTCTTTTAACTATGCAATTAATATCCTACTGGTTCAAGAATGAAATTATTGTACTAAAAATGTCTATGAAAAACAATGTCTGCTGCATTAATGCGTCCGCTAAAACAAATATAACAATTAGTGTTGAGCGAATCAAAGTTCATGAATTTTCAGGGAATTAGATTTCCTTGTGCTTCATGGTAACTAAACAATTTTCCCTAAAATGACGGTAAAAAAAAATCATATGCACCTCATCCATTTGCGTGTGAATAGTTCACCGCAGCCATCTTGATTGAACATCCCACATAAAATCTCGTCATCATGTTGGCATCACACACTGTGTAAGATTTCATGCTGGAACTTCAATCAATATGGCCGCAGCAGACTATTGAGCAAATGGGTAATGTGAGTATTTTTATATTTTTGAACAGATTAACCCCTGACAGTCCTCAATGGTCATCTCAGATGCCGTGATCAGCGATGAACGCAGCATCTGAAGGGTTCAATGGCGGGGCCTGCACCATCGCCGTTTCCCGTCTCTGAGCCCACTACACACAAATAAATACGCTTCGTGACAAAGTAATTTGTGAAATTCGTTGAAGCACCCGCATCGAAGTTTTGAAAACGCTGCTCATCTCTAATAACAATGCAGTGTTTGCAGAAATTTCTTTTAACTATACGTTTAATATCAATTGATCAACAATTAAATGATTGCACTAAAATGTCTGCTACAATAATATATTCGCTAACAAAAATATAACATTACAATGTTTTTGGAAATGTATTTGAACTGTGTGTGTTTAATATCACCGGTTCAACAATTAAATCATTGTACTAATAATATTTATGAAAAACATGGTCTGCCGCAATAACACATCTGCAATTCAGTGTTTTCGGAAATTAAATCATTCTACAAAAATGTCTTTGAAAAACAGTCTGCTAAAATAATGTGTTTGCTAAAGGACATGTCTTTGAACTATGGGGGTCATTTACAAACAGATGTAGGTCACTATAGCATTCTGTTGCATGCTATGTTGCGGCAGAATCTGTGACTTCTTCCCTGCTCAAGTCGGGTCTAAAAAAGGGGGCATGGTGGGGAAGGGGACGGGCCAGCAGACCGTCTCATTCATCATTTTGTACACCTGGTTTAGGCTACTTTCACACTCGCGTTTTGTGCAGATCTGTCATGGACGGATCCGTTTTAGATAATGCATCCGTTCTGAACGGATTCGTTTTTATTATCTTTAACATAGCCAAGACGGATCCGTCTTGAACACCATTGAAAGTCAATGGAGGACGGATCAGTTTTCTATGGTGCCAGATTGTATCAGTTAAAATGGATCCGTCCCCATTAACTTACATTGTGTGCCAGGATCCGTTTGGCTCAGTTTCATCAGATGGACCCCAAACGCTGCAAGCAGCCTCCAAAGCGGAATGGAGACTGAACTGATGCAAACTGATGCATTCTGAGCGGATCCTTTTCCATTCAGAATGCATTAGAATGCAAACTGATCCGTTTGGACCGCCTGTGAGAGCCCTGAACGGATCTCATAAACGGAAAGCCAAGACGCCAGTGTGAAAGTAGATTTAGGCGTAGAAAATGGTCTAAATGTAAGACAGCAAGGAAGCTTATTTATGTAGTGGCACGTGCCTCTTCAAGAGTCTTCATAACTTTAGCGATCCACCGCCAGAGCAGGGGCTTATTAACACCGGCATCTAAAACGCCGTTCTTAATAAATGTCCCCTATGTGTTTAATATAACTGATTCAACAATTGAATGATTGTACTAAAATGTCTATGAAAAACACAAATTACAATATAGTGTTTGTATGAATGTCTGTAACCCCTTAATACCCATGGAGAATTTCTGTTTTTGTGTTTTATTTTAATGGTCATATGGACACAGAAAAAAATAAAAAAATATTAAATAACAAATTAACTTGGGGAAGGTGAGCTGTTTCTGTTGTAAATGGTGTGATGTGTGATCCAATCTAAAACTTTTAATAGAGGTGTTACCTTCCTTTATAGTATTGTCTTCCAAGTTGACTGCTGAATAATAATCTCTACAAAAAAAGGAATTGTCTGCTTGATATAAAAATAGGTGACTTGGAAAAATAAAAATAAACACAATGGGGGTCATTTATCAAACTGGTGTAAAGTAGAACTGGCTCAGTTTCCCATAGCAACTAATTAGATTTCACCTTTCATTTTGGACAGCTCCTTTGGAAAATGAAAAAAAGGAATCTGATTGGTTGCTATGGGCAACAAAGCCAGTTCTACTTTACACCAGTTTGATAAATGACCCCCAATATTGTAAAATGAGAACAATAGGTTTACTATTCTGAACACACTTATGCAACAATGTAATGCATTCCATTTAAAGCAAATGTACTCTACATACTGAGCTAATACTGAGCATATACAGCATCTTGGACTGGGGATTGTAGTCTAGTAGATTGCAAGTTAAATAAAATAAAAAAGTGCTGGTGTATAAGCACATCTTTCACAAACTACTAAATAACTCTATGGGAAAATTGAAAAAAAAATGAAATAAAATTTCTAGTGTTGAGTGAAGCGAAGCATTTGAAGCAGAATTCGGTCTGAAGTTTAAGAAAACTTTGATTCACAATCAATCTGAATTTCCTTGTGCTTCGGTGTTAACGAATCAGGTTTTCCTAAAATGGCAGCTGCATGTGTTACAAAGCGGAACTACTCTGTGTGGCTGTACGCTAGGGCCTCATGCACACGGCTGTTGTGCGTCCGTTCCGTGCATTTGGGACCGCAATTTGCGGCAGCCGTGACGGATCGAGACCCATTCAACAAGTTCTATTTTTTGCGGTGCGGAGGCACGGCCAGAAACACCACAGAAGCACTTCATAGCGGTTATGTGGGGTTCCGATCTGTGCTTCCATTCCGCATCTCCGTGATTGAGGACCCATTCAAGTGAATGGGTCCGCATTCGTGAAGCAGAGTGCACACGGGTCAGTGCCCGTGTATTGCAGACCCGCCATATGAGGCCGCAATACAGCCACGGGCACACAACGGCCGTCTGCATGAGGCCTAAGGCAGAGTGGCCTGGGTATACCTGAGTAATAACTATTCTTGGCAAATTAATTCAGGGCAAATCAAATTTCCTACAGACTTCGGTGAAGTTGCCAAATTGAATTTTTCTAAACTTTGCTCCTCTCTAAAAATTCCTTAACATAATATAATAATCAGAAACATTTCCTTATCTACAGGGTGATCTGTATACCAATTTTAATGCTGTCTGTAAGTTTGACTTCTCTGTGTTCAGACCCATGAGTAGAAAGTAGGCTAATGTTCAATGACAGATTTTATGGCTATTCATATTTCAAAGTTTTATGACATCCACAGGATATGCCATCATTGTCTGATACATGAAGTTCCCCCTCCATGGCCTGGTTTAATTAAGAGAACTGGCAAAGTGGACCTGTGATCTAACAACATGAGGAACAAAGAAAGACAAAAAGCTGGAGGGTTTAAATGTGACTAAATTGATGGACTAATCTGCTTAGGCTTAAACAGCTACAAATCTATATCAATACTATCAGGTTAGTAGTTTATTTTGGGACGCCAGATACAGGACCATAAAGGCTAACACAATATAGTGAATGTGAGAATAAGATGCAAAATAATTCTTATATGAAATGGCATCCAAAACTCAGTAATCTAAATAATATTTATTGGTAACAAGTAATATGTTCCAATTTGTATTTAGGGGTTTTGTAATATATCCTATAAGGTGTAGTCAGAAAGACATACAGAATTAGATATCTGGAAAGTTGCTACAATATCAAATGTTACAAATTACAATCAGTAAAAACATCAAAAAGTACCATGTGTACATACAAACTTTTTACTTGGCAGGGATGGCGTACGTGCACGTTCCGCAATTTGCGGAACGGCATGGACAGCCTTCAATATAAATGCCTATTCTTGTCCGCAAAGCGGGGCCACGGACCGGAGCAACGGATGCGGACAGCACACGGAGTGCTGTCCGCATCTTTTGCGGCTCCATTGAAGTGAATGATTCCGCATCCGAGCCGCCAAAACTGCGTCTCGGATGAGGACCAAAACAACGGCCGTGTGCATGAGGCCTAACAGTAAGATATAAGAAGGCTTACCTTTCTTGTTAGTATTGTAATAAATACACTAATTTTATCCTTTGGCTATTTGTATCATCGCTCCCATCTCTGCCCTATCACATCCACTTTAGTATTAAAAAGCAGTGCAGTCTGCAGAGAGCATGTTATAGAACAGAAGGAGCTGAGCAGATGTAGGGGCTCTTCATATCTCGTTTTTGTTGTACATCAAGCAGATACATTTAAAAAAATGTATACAAATGTATGCAATTTGATGGATATCTATCCTTTTTAGCGTATATGTTTTACAGATGTGAATACTTTTCAATATGTTTGTGTCCATTTGTTTACCAAATACATTATACATATATGTTTTTGGGAAGCTTTTCTTTTTTAAGGCTACTTTCTGCTATTGAGATCCGTCATAGGGTCTCAATACCGGAAAAAAACAATTTAGTTTTGTCCCCATTTATTGTCAATGGGGACAAAACGTAACTGAACAGAACGGAATGCTCCAAAATGCTTTCCCTTCCGTTCTCATACCGGAGAGCAAACCGCAGCATGCTGCAGTTTGCTTTCCGTCCTGGGATGCGGAGCAAGATGGATCTGTCATGACCCCCAATGCAAGTCAATGGGGACGGATCCATTTTCTCTGACACAATCTGACACAATAGAAAACAGATCCGTCCCCCATTGACTTTCAAAGGTGTTCATGAGAGATCCGTCTCGGCTATGTTAAAGATAATACAACCGGATCCGTTCATAACGAAGCAGAGGGTTGTATTATCAGTAACGGAAACATTTTTTATGATCCCTGCCGGATACAGCAAAAACGCTAGTGTGAAAGTAGCCTAAAATAAAGATTTGAAGATTTGAAGGTATTATCTGTAAAAAAAAAAAAAATGGATACCTTTAACAGATAGAAACATATTATCTTACATTTCCATCTGTCTACTATTCACTGCAATGCAAAAAAAAGTATGCATTTCTTTTTGTTTTTTGCAGGACAGAATAGCGTCATATGCTACATTTTTCTATCCTGCAAAATAACACATACAGAAATGTAAGCAATGTCAAATGGAGCCAAAAGTATGATTGCCCAATTTTAGTCTATGGGTACATCAAGCTATACATTGCTATACTTTTTTCTGTTTAGAAATGTATCTAATGGATGTAGAACAAAAAAGATATGTGAACTGCCCTTAATATATAGATTTATGGGAAATGGGAAAAAATAATATAAGTTGTATTTCATTTACTGAAATTCCTGCACATTCTGGGCATTGAAGTCAAAGAGGCGGTCCTATCAGTGATTGACAGCCTTCTCCCTATGACTGTGTACACAGAGCTAGCTGTCAATCACTGATAGGACTGCCTCCTTGCCTTCAAAGATCAGAATAAGCAGGAATTTAAATTTATTTGAAAAAAAATCCACAAAACTATATATTAATCTACTCATCTTCTACTGCTCTTCAGTTTAACATGACAGGTTCCCTTTAAAAAGTGGTAGTACAGTAATAGAATTAAAAGGGAATTCCTAAAGAAAATTGGCAGTAAAAACACATAGGTGGCTGGAAAACTTTACTGTTCTGTTCCTATTTAGAGAAAAGTGGGACAGGTACTTGCAAATCCAGAAATACTTTCCCTTACTGATGGCATTTTTTTAATTTTCTATAAAGCAGAGATCTTACTTCTTCATATGAAGCCTCGTATGGTATACTGCGAGAAAGACTGGGTTTCATCATCCACATTGTAACGCTGACCATAAAATATGAATGGATATTAAATGGGAGACAATAAAATGCCAACAGCCACTGTTATGTCTGAGTATCTGAAAGTCTGCAGTTAATATTATGTTGTGATCCACTACTATCTCTAAAGTACTTGCAAAGTATAAAGAAAAGTTAAAAATAAATCTAAAATAAAAATAAAAACAGGGGGTAAATGTATCAACCCCTACCTAAGATTTCTGGCATCAATGAATCACAAGCCCATTTGTAGAAAAAGTTGAAACTGTTTGGAGGGTTTTTGGCATTCTAAGCACTTTTGTGAAAAGTTGGTATGCGGCAGGGCGCCAGAGGCACAGGACACATTTATTAGGATTTATTGCACAAAACTGGCATACATTATATCTGAAATCTATGCCAACTCCTAGTTGGAGTAGATTTCGGTTCTGTGGAATGGATCCGCCAAGATGCATAAAAATTATTAAGAGGAATATGCCTCTAAATAATTGTGAGGCATGTGACAGCAGAGGGGCATACTGGTTTCTAAATACCAGTCTTAATAAATGTCCCCCACAATGTTTCTGTATTTTCTTGTTTTGCCTTTAAATCCCACCAGCAGCAGTTGGCTTACTGAGCATACAGTTCATGCACATTATTTCCTTTACAGAAGAACTTTCACTGCTACCATAGTATGAGACCATCTCATGTTATAATGAAAATGTTTACAGGCGCCAAGAAAATACATTTTGTGACTTCAAGTTGCACTGGATAGAGGATATCTAACTGATCAAAGGGGTCTGATTGCTTGGTCTCAAAAAAAAAAAAATCAAAGATTTGGGGACCTTTAGCCCCATCCAGGGGCATAGCTAAATGTTCATGGGCCGTGATGCAAGAGTTCAACTTGGGCCCCCCCTTCCCTCAGTGCTTTGTGGCCAGGGGCAGGGAAGCACATAGCCTTCGTGCTGCCTGAGGCACAAATTGAAACGACACCCCCCAATGCCAAACCCCGTCCCTCCAGTCAGAGGTGTAACTTGACCAGCGTGTACTTTCTATAATACCAGTGTCTTCTTATGAGGTATAAGGGTCTTTGGGCCCCCTCAGGATCCTGGGCCCAGTAGTGACTGCTACCTTTGCACCCCCTATAGTTACGCCCGTGGCCCAATCCTAATGGAGTGGCAGGTTTAGCATCTGCTTCATTCATCTATATGGGACTCCCATAGATATCCAAGCTCTGTACCCAGTTAATTTTCCTGACAGAGAATGAATAGAGCAGCAAGTTGAATGCTTTATCTGCTGCTCCATTAGGATGGGGGTATAAGACCTATGTTCTCAGGATTAGTTGAGAAATCCCCCCCCCCAGATGAGTTTGTTATCCCCTATATAATGGATTAGGGATAATTTTAAAAATACCAGAATGCCTCTTTAATTTTGAATTTGCTTTACACATCTACATCTATTGCCATATAACATGTCCAGATTTTAACATGAAGTGAAGCGCAGAAGCCCTGTATTTCAAAAAGCCTTTAAAGCATCGTTTTTTTTCTCTCCTGGCAATTCCTGACAATGTTTCAGTTTGGTTTAACAGTAGTCAACAATCATATCTGTTCTGGCTTTAGTTTTACAATACAATCACTTAATCATTTGTGCAGCTGTCACCAGTAAATGTCAAGATCTGCTTTCAAATATGTTCTATTTATTATGTAGACAGGTGAAAAATACAAACCTCTCAGGTAGTCTTGCTATTATTATGCATAGAGCTTTTTTGGACTTTTTTTGAATAAAATTATATCAAGTATATAAAAGCGTGGGAGCTGGAGCTTATTCAGATAAGCATATTTTCACAATTAGGTTACTGACACACATGGCGTATTTCTGTAGTGGAATGGATCGTGGAAAAATCCACAGCTCTTACAATAGCAATGAAGTTAATGATATCTAAAAAATTGAATCCACACATTGTGGAGAGTGTCTGCACTGGAAGCCACCCATAACTTCATATGCGGCATGGATTTTAAATCTGCAGCATGTCAATATATGTTTCAGATATCTGCAGCGGATTTCATCCTTTGCAATGCAGAGGGTGAAATATGCTGCAAATCCGCAGCATTTCCACACCAAATTTATATCAAAATCCAGACAATATGGTGCAGATTTTGTTGCTAAGGATTCTGGCTGAATATAGAGTTTCCTTTGCTTATCAGAGTGCATGCTTACTCTCTGATTTTAAGATATGGGATTTTTGGTATATGGGATTTTTTGTTGTGGGACACAAGTGAAAGGGCAAGCATTTGCTAATGTAATTTGCTCCAATTAGACCATTTATTAACTCCACAACACAAATGTCCAGAGCGTGGAATGAAATAAGTCACGCCAATATCTTGGAGCACACATGTAAACATCAATAATTTTTTTAATTTTTTACATTTTACACTAAGCAATACATAGCTAATCTTTAGGATAAAAATCATTCGAGAGTTTGGTCCAGAGAGTTGTGGTCAATTATTCCTATACTGTATGGTCCCCAATTATAAGTGGCATAAAGGTCGCCAACGCTCTGCTTAGGGTACTTTCACACTAGCGTTTTTCTTTTCCGGTGCTGAGTTCCGTCCTAGGTGCTCAAATCCGGAAAAGAACTGATCAGTTTTATCCTAATGCATTCTGAATGGAGAGTAATCCGCTCAGGATGCATCAGGATGTCTTCAGTTCAGTCTTTTTGACTGATCAGGCTTTTCAGAAAACCGTAGCATGTTGTATTTTTACCTTCGGCCAAAAATCCTGAACACTTTGACTGAACGACGGATCCGGTCTTTTTCCCATTGACTTGCATTAACGCCGGATCCGGCGCTGTGTGTTCAGTCAAACCGGATCCGGCTTTTTCATGTTAAACCCGAAAAATGTGAAAAAAAAGTTAAAGTCCATAAATGGCGGATCCGTTTTTTCCAATGCATTTTTTCATTTTGATCAAAATCCTGATCAGGATTCAAATGTAATCCATTTTCACACGTTTTTCCGGATCCAGCGGGCAGTTCCGGTGTCGGAATTGAACGCCAGATTAAAACAACGCTAGTGTGAAAGTAGCCTTACTCAATAACTGCAGTGTTCCATAAATGCAAGCCTTAAATCACCAGACACAATGCCAAGCTTCAGATGGAGTGATGTAAAGCACGCCACCACTCAACTGTGGAGCAGTGGAAATGTTCTGTCGAGTAAGGAATCATGTTGATGGACAATTCTGGGTTTGGTAATTTACAGTAGAATGCTAACTGTCAAAAACAACAAAGAGCATCTCCAAAAATGTGATTCAATTCATACAATTTTCAATCTCGTCGCACAGAGGGCATGAATAATTAAAACTTAGCTTTTATTAAATATATATTAATACGCTCAACTATGTGAGTTAGTACTTCATTCCTAATACACACCAAAACAAAAGACCAACGAAAATTGGATATAAGTCAACTAAAAGTGGAGCAGCAATTGATGCTTATCATATAAGGAAGAAATGGAGGGGTAGGGCATTGGGGTCATATTCCTACAGGTCCCTCACTAATGCCTCAACCCAGAGATGTGCCCTAAATGTGAGTGCGCTCTGGTCCCGTACCTATTCCTAACTTTCCTTATTATTACCCTCAATACATCCCAATGCGTTTCCCCTCTTTCAGGTTCATCAGGGGAGTAATAAATGGGTAATATTTTATACAAAAGAATCAGTTATATCTGATACATGTAATAAGTTAATTACCAGTTATGTTTGATGTACTGGATAGTTTAGCTGCCACCTGATAAAACCAATCATATACCTCATTTTGTCAACAGCAATATTGTGTATGTATTCCGGATATACTCAGATGTATAGAGATGTCGGTCCAGTGCACCACTTACTGTATGTGCCGTGAGGCACAGTTCTGGTTGTTTGTTCTTGGTGTCCAGTGTCGTTTTTATTGGTATCATTTTGAGGTGAATATATTTCCTCGCTTTTTATAACATTTTTTGTGGAGGTGAAGTGGGTAAAAAAGGCAATTTTGTCAATGTTTTTTATTTTTATTTTTTATGGGGTTCCTCTTGCGGTAAATATGATATGAAAATTTTATTCTGTGGGTTTATACGTTTATGACAAATTTATATAGTTTTTTTATTTTTTCTACTGTTTCGGCATAAAATCACTTTTGTGTTTGAAATAAATGATATTTTGCATCACCATATACTAACATCCATAACATTTATATTTTTTCACCAATGTAGCTGTGTGGGGGTTTGTTTTTTTGCAGGACAGGCTATAGTGTTTATTGGTATCATTTTGGGGTAAATACGTCTTTTTGATGACTTTTTATAACTTTTTTGTAAAGGTGAAGTGGGTAAAAATGGCAAGTATTTTCTATTTTTTTTTTTTTTTTTTATGGGGTTCTTCTTGTGGTAAATATGATATGATATTTTTTTTTTCTGTGGGTTGATCCGGTTATGACGATACCAAATTTATATAGTTTTTTTTTTTATGTTTTACTACTTTTTCAGTATAAAATCACTTTTGAGTTAAAAATAAATAATATTTTGCATCGTCATATAGTAAAGTCCTTAACTTTTTTATTTTTCACCAATGTAGCTATGTGGCGCCTTGTTTTTTGCGGGACGGGTTGTAGTTTTTATTGGTATAATTTTGGGATACATATGACTTTTTGATCACTTTTTTTTTTCCGTGGAGGTGAGGTGACAAAAACAGCAATTCTATCATTGTTTCTTACATTATTTTTTATGGTATTCACAGTGGGGGATTAATAACATGATATATTTATAGATCAGGTCATTATGGATGCTATAATACCAATTGTGTTTTTTTTTTTTTTTTTTTTTTAAGTACGTATAAATGAAGGGATATGGGAAAAGGTACATGGCAGCCCTGACACCTTTGTAAGGCGTCCAATTGCCATGGCAACCATCGGGCCACTGCCATCGCAGCAGCGACAGCCCGATGGAAGAGAGAGGGAGCTACTTCTCTCTCAACCCCATGGATGCCATGGGCAGCTACCTACCATGGCATCTGCGGGGTTAAATGACCGAGATCGGTGCCAGCACCAATTTCGGCCATCGCAGCATAAGTTACATCTGACACTATGCTGATGGCAGCAGCTCCATTTCTGAGCCACTTCCATCAATGCTGGCAGAGCATAGAGGAGCAGAGGAGGCATCTGGGGGACATTGGAGATATTTGGGGGCATATGGGGGGCAGTATGGGAGGGTAGGACATGAATGATGGGCTCCAGGGTGGAGATCATAGCCTAAAACTGTAATTTTCGCACTTAAGTGCTCTGATTGGTTAATCTCTGCAGACTCTGATTGGTTCCTTGCGGGCTTCTCCAGTGTGTCTGGTGAGGATGTCATTAACTTATATAAATGTCCCATGTAATATCCCTTTAAAAGACAAGATACTGCCTTTGTCTTCGTCCAAAGGTGACAAAACTTCTTCACCATAAGAATTATAAATATGTGCAGTAGAATACCTCAGAAGGCGATTACAGTAAGAACGGTTGTCTCTTTCAAAAAAGGTTTAGATGATTTCTCAAAACAGAATAACATTAATGCTTATGTATATGTAGAATTCTTGTTTCCCATTTCCCTCCCCTTTAACCACTTCCCCTCCCATCTCTTGGTTAAACTTGAAGTTGATATTTGCCTTTTTTTCAACCGTACTATGTAACTACCTAAGAGGCGAATGTATAAGCAATTAATAAAGTGAATAAATTAGAATATCACCAAAAGTTATTTTATTTCAGTAATTCAATTCAAAAAGTGAAATTGATATATTATATAGATTCATTACACACAGAGTGATCTATTTCAAGCTTTAAGTCAGTTTCTCAGAAGATTAAAATATTATATAAGACCAATTAAAAAATTATTTTTATTTTGGAAATGTTAGCCTACTGAAAGTATGTACAGTATATGCATTCAATACTTGGTCGGGACTCCTTTTGCATTAATTACTGCATCAATGCAGCATGGCATGGAGGTGATCATCCTGTGGCGCTGAGGTGTTATGGAATTAAATAAATTAACTTTCAATTAATATTCAAATTTATTGAGATACACCTCTATCTATCTATCTATCTATCTATCTATCTATCTATCTATCTATCTATCTATCTATCTATTCTACTTATATAACAATTGTTATGTCATGCCTAATTAGTCTCGAGCTTACTATTTAACCTGCTCTAATATTTATTTTTTAGTTTTTTTTCATTTAGCCATTAAAGGTATCGCTACTTCAAGACTTATTGTGTTACTGAGAGCAATAAAACTTGTTGAACAAAGACATGCCAAAGGAGGAACAATGTGTTGTTCTTTTATTTTTTTATTACCAGTTACATTTTCTTCAATGGCGACCTAGGTGGCTGTCTACTCCATCTGTCCCTTGCCCTTGCCCTATTACAAGGAACAATATATTTTATTTTCCTGTTTGGCAAATAAAGAGAACATAGTCTCCAAGTCTAGCGTCAATATAATGCCAGCAGTTTTGCACACTTTGATATTTTTGGGCAAGTGTAAACAAAGCTAGCTTGATTGACCTTTGTTCATAATAGAACTCTTTAAATAATTTAGCGCCCGTTCTCTGCTTTCTATGCAGGAATTCTTTTTTGTTAGTCTGTCTATTCAAAATAAAATTCCTTATCTCCTTTATACATTTAAATACAACAACCCTTTATATGCACGATTTTCCTTCCTTTTTGTACTTTAAAAGTCCATGGACTATGATTGGATAAATGAAATAAAAGAAAATCTACTGTATAAGCTATCAAATCCCTTCCACCCGTTAAAACAATCAGATTCGTAGGTGTAATATGAAGTGCTGTACAAATTCTTGCATGTGAAATAAAATTTGGTCCATATGTATATCCATTTGCTTTTACTTTTCATGACTGCAATTTGAATATGGAAAAAATTACTAGCTATTTTGGAAATGCTTCTTTAATTGCATGGTAAACAAACATGCTAATGGTAACTTTCAACCTTAATATAATTTACAAGCAAATTAAGCATTAAGCGTTGATCCCAGTGGAGGACTCAGAGTTACCATCATTAGAGAAGGAACCATTGACATGCCATCCCTGGGCACTGTCATTTAGTAAACTACTGAACTCAGCATTCTATAGTATACAGAAATAGAACATCTTCTATGCTCAAATCGTTAAAGCCTTTCCTATTTTTAACCATTAACTAATTGGAGGCTTTTCACTGTAACATCAAAGCAAATTTTTTATATACCCTAGGTTACTTTCAATGTATTCACTTGTTTTTTCGGTTTGTTTTGAGTCTGTATATTGTAAACCAGATATAGTCAATGGATCTATTATTCTTAAGAATAATAAATGGTTGTCATGTGGACCACATACAGTAAAATAACATCCCACTCAACTAATCTTGATGCATATTATTTCATTATAAATTTCTCAAATATTAAATCTGTGTTTTTGATATCGTATTGTGCTTTATGATGATATTTTAGCTTTGGTCCATGAGCATCCTGTCTGCCAGATTTAAAAATTGGCACGGAGTCACAAAATATGGCATTTAGCCTGACATAATAAAAATGGTACATGGAAAAATAAGCTGTTCAGGTTGTGGCATTGTTTTCCAGATAAATGCATTTATTAAAGTTTTACAACCCCTTTCCCATTAAGCCATGCAGCTTTTCTGTTAAGCCATACCCTTATCAGACTAGACGCAGGTAACTTCTCTAAACCTAGTTGTGCTAAACTGTTCTACATTTTAATGCAATGTATACCAAAATATAAGTGACCTCATAGGCCTATACATGTAGGCAATTTTATATTTTTTACACTTTAACTAACATCGCTGTGATCTTGCATCATCTTCCCTCAAAAATAAAACAATAAATTAATAAATATAAGAAAAGCTGCTACATAAGGCCACAAATCATGAAAGGTGGAGAGGGAGTCCAACACGATTTTAGAAGACATCAATAATTGGAGTCCATCTTGGCACCAGTGGCGTATCGTCAATATAGGCAGACCACGCACTGGCTGTGGGGCCCGTGAGGTTAGGGGGCCCGGCCAGGCTGCATGGCCCGCCCCCTTTCCGACCTGAATACACGCTGCAACAGTGTACAGTGTAGACATGTCAAACCTTTTAACCAATCACAGCGCTCCTCACCACACTCCCCCATCACTTAGCAACTATTCCAAAGTTTCCTGAAAGCTCCCCGCAGAAGCAGCCAATCACAAAGCCGCATTACACACAGCCTGACAGGGAATATTCGGGAGCTTTCTAGTCAGTCTGAAGCTTGACCAATTAGAGGCGGCGGCTGTCAGTGATGTCACTGAGCAGAGAGAATTTTTGCGATAGTTCCAGGCGGCGCTGTCAGTCAGGAAACTTCAATCAGCGCATTGAAGAGGCGGAGCGTGTGAGACATCTCCAGAAGAGTCTGGAATAGAGTTGGAAAGTTCAAATCTTTTAAATGAATCGGTTCATTTGAATCAGTTCACTGAAAAGCACCGAATCTTCGATTCACATGCTGAGTCGGCTGACAAGCAAGTGAAACAAAGCTTAGGAGCTGTCTGATCCTTCATAGAAGATCCGAATCAGAAGACTGATTCAGAGAAGGCTGTCAGGCAGCTCCTGGGGAACATTGATCACAGTGCTCAGAGCTGTCACAAGTCTGATTTTCTGTCAGACTTGCCATTCTATCAAATCAGCCAATTTGATCACAAAATGACGCACAATCAGCTGCAACAGTGAGAAGCATGTTCCTGCGCAGTGCATTCTGATGAGGTGATGTCACAGCTAACATGGCTAGCAGTCAAATTTAATTATCTAATCAAATTGCTCCAGTGCTTTAAAAGTTTGATAATGTTCTATTAAAAATGGTTTATTCTTTAAAACCCTGTGTGTAAATGTGCAATTATCTACCCCACTGTAGAGGTCATGGTTATCGGAGCAAAAAAAAATAAAAAAAAATAATATAATTAAAATGTTGGTTTAAATGTGTTATCTTATAAAAAAAAAAAAAAGATATCTCTCTCATTTAGTTATATAGCTACTGAATGAGACAGATGTTTCAAAAGGGATGTCTGTGCCTTTAACAGGCATATCTCCTTGAGAAGCTAATTTGATCCTAAAGGGTTAATTCAATCTGAATGAGGATCTCCTCTAATCTAAACTCTGTGTCATTTCTCTTATCTCTCTGCTAACTATCCTGGCTGTCTGTCCCTTATCACTGCTGCAACCTAGTCATTAGACTCTACTGGAGGAGACACACTATTCTTTTAACTCAGTAACTTATCTGATGACTCACGATTCATTAACTCAAAGAATCTGAGTTTACTAAGTTGAATCATTTGATTATTTTAACTAGTAGACTTATTAGATTCTTAGACTCAGTCTACTGTGTGTGACTTAGTGCTTGCTTCACAGATCTGATTGGTTGCAGGGGTGGGCGGGTCTGGCAGAAGCCTGGCTTTCACTGTAGGATCATGTTACACAAGATCTGCTGGTAGAGTCTCTGCTACGTCACACCGAGCTGCTTCAAACAGATCAGCTCAGTCAGATGAATCGAATGGATTCAAAAGAACCGGACATCTCTGCTCTGGAAAAAGCCCGGAGACTGACAGGGAGCAGCGATTATCAGTGATGAAAACGTTCTCGGTTGTTCTCGTCCCAGCTGCTGTGTGCTAGGGGAGGACGCCGAGATAAGTGTATGAGGAAGGTGCAAGATTGGGATGACATGTGTATAGATATAGATATTGCAGTTTTTCCCTAATAGTAACTGTTATAAAATATTGGGAGACATCTCTGGGGGTCTACAGCAGGGAGGGGGATATTGTGCTCCTTCTAGTGGTGATGGGGTCAGACTGGATGAGGACACTAATGGGCAGCGTCATCTCCTACTGATATTATAAAGATTGGCCTCCAATGTCCATCCTGAAAAAAACCTCTTTAAATCAGCTCACATAGGAGGACCAGAAAATCCCCCAAACCTGTCTCACTGACCCCCAGCACTCCTGCTCCTCTGCAGTCCGCACCCGGACTTTGCTGCTTCCTGGTCCCTCTCCTCATGCAGGTAATGCCGATATAGCCAATCATTTGCCGTAGCGTTAACCCCCCCTTAACCAGAGATTGGCTGGGCGCTATGGAATAGTTTTAAAAAAAAAAATCGTACCCCATTACAGTGGCATAGCTTTAGAGGAAGTGGCTTCTTTGGGGCCCAAAATCAGAATGGGACCACCGAGAAAGAGGACTAAAAAATTATACTGTCAGGGCCTGCGCGACAGCACCATACAGCGACACATGCCAGATGTCCCAAGGGGAACCTCCGGGACGTTATACGAGCAGGACAAGGACCGCTGAACACAATTTATTACAAAGGAAACAAGACACGTGACAATTACTATAACAGAAGACCTCAATGTACTGAAACGGATCAGTGGGTGTGAACCCACTGCGCCACTGACTAGCAATACTCTGGAGGGGCGTAACTAAGCAGCTACCTGGTCTTCACTAGAGACTCAGATGATGAGGATAGGCTTGAGCCGTTAGGGTACTTGCCAGGGGCTACTCCAGAGCATAAACCGAGTCAGTGGCAGCAAGATCAGGCGGCAAGGAGATACCAGACAAGGTACCGACAGTACATTGAGTCCACAGACAGGCAAGAAGAACGGAACAGAGACAGAAGCAGTTACCTGCGCCCAAAGCAATAGAAGCAAATGGCCCCAGGAAGAGCTGCACAGAGACAGATAATGGGTATTCAGACATACGAGGATTCCCGCTCCAAATCAGGTCATGCATAACCAGAAACCACAGCATACCAAGCTGCGATACAGGACATTCCCCTAGCAACCAGCATGCACGGAACACCGCAGTCAGTACGCAAGAGCGCAACCAGCCTGACATACCCACAGGGAGACGATACAGCCAAAGGGGTTACACACACACACAGGCAGGTTCACAACAGATACTGCAGCCAAAAGCAACCAGCCTACACTGAATCACCCGCAGCCAGTACGCAAAAGGCGTGCAGCCAGCCTGCACGGAAAACGACGTCACAGTGAACTGCACAGTGACAGCCAATATCTACAGTGACAGTATCATACGGCGACATGACAGAGTATATACATTTAAGAAACAGAGAGAGCAGCCGCCGGGCCTCATCTGATTGATATCTTGACTACCCACAGAAGTGGGAGTTGCACGGGAGTCGGGGGTTGCCAAGAAGTTTCTGGGGGGCCCCGCTCAAATATTTGCTGTGGGGCACAGTCATTTCTAGTTACGCCACTGCTGTGTTCAAGAACATGACTTGTTGTCCCTAACACTGAATATACAGTTGTTAATCAACATTATTCCTTAATCTTTTTAACCGATTCGCTACCAGTGCCGTACATGTATGGTGCTGTAACGATGTGTAAACATAGTGCAAGCTCGCACATGCAAGGGGCGGCATGACCGGAAGGTCTCTGCTGTTTCATATAGCAGAGACCTGCGGCTAATTACTGTGACCAGCAATAATGTCCATCATGGTAATTAAAGGCTTTAAATGCCGTGATCAAGCGAGATCACAGCATCTAAATGCGCAAAAACACGGAAGCTTGCACTTCCAAACTTCCTAACGATGTCCCATGTGGCCAATGTAGGTATAGGTAGTTGCGCTGAACACTGTAAGCCTCGCTGACGAGGCTTTAAGTGTTCATGCTACAATTCTTATTTTGGCCACCAGATGGCAGGCCAGGATAAGAAATTAGCGAATTATAGTTTAAATGTCATTTTAAAAATCCCTGGTAGAATAACATCAAACATTAAAAAAACATTATTTATAGGCTCATATATGAGCTTCAAAATCATCACAAAAATTTTGAAAAAAATATATATAAAAAAAAAATATATAAAATTTAAAATCACCCCCCTTTCCGTATAATTAAAAAATAAATACCTAAATAACAATAAATATAAACATCATGGGTATCATCACGACCGAAAACGCCCATACTATTAAAATATTTAAAACATTTCCAATATGGCGAATGGCATAACGAAAAAAAAAGGGGCAAAATTGCCAATTTTCCACTTTTATTACCCCAATTTTTTTTATAAAATGTGAACAAAAAATCACGCACACTCCAAAATGGTATTAATAGGATCTACAGATAAACAAATAATGAGCCTCTAAAT
Organism: Bufo bufo; assembly: GCF_905171765.1. Taxonomy (NCBI): domain Eukaryota; kingdom Metazoa; phylum Chordata; class Amphibia; order Anura; family Bufonidae; genus Bufo; species Bufo bufo. Next base: position 343,934,972 of record NC_053393.1, on the reverse strand, counting down.
AGCTCAGTAGAAATAAGTATAAAAAAGTTATGGGGATCAAAATATAATGCTGCAATTTTTTTTTTTATCAAAGTTTATTTTTTTTACACTATTTAGAATTAAAAAAACGACATATATGGGGTATTGTTGTAATTGTACTGACCCACAGAATGAAGAAAAAATGGGTCAATGTTGCCATAAACGAAACGCCCTGGGAACAAAACCCGTAAAACGGTGGAGAAATTACATTTTTTTCCAATTCCACCCCATTTGGAATTTTTTTACCGCTCCCCACTATATTTTATGCCATATTTAATGGTGGCATTAGAAAGTAAAACCTTTTCCGCCAAAAAATAAGCTCTTGTGCAGCTATGTGACCGGAAATATAAAAAAGTTATGGCTCAAGAAAGATAAGGAAGAAAAATGAAAACGCAAAAATGAAAAAACCTCCGGTAATGTGTACTTAATACACTGCTCAAAAAAATAAAGGGAACACAAAAATAACACATCCTAGATCTGAGTTAATGAGATATTCTTCTGAAATACTTTGTTCTTTACATAGTTGGAAATCAAATTTTTCAACCCATGGAGGTCTGGATTTGGAGTCACAATCAAAATTAAAGTGGAAAAACACACTACAGGCTGATCCAACTTTGATGTAATGTCCTTAAAACAAGTCAAAATGAGGCTCAGTAGTGTGTGGCCTCCACGTGCCTGTATGACCTCCCTACAACGCCTGTGCATGCTCCTGATGAGGTGGCGGACGGTCTCCTGAGGGATCTCCTCCCAGACCTGGACTAAAGCATCTGCCAACTCCTGGACAGTCTGTGGTGCAACGTGACGTTGGTGGATAGAGCGAGACATGATGTCCCAGATGTGCTCAATTGGATTCAGGTCTGGGGAACGGGCGGGCCAGTCCATAGCATCAATGCCTTCGTCTTGCAGGAACTGGTGACACACTCCAGCCACATGAGGTCTAGCATTGTCTTGCATTAGGAGGAACCCAGGGCCAACCGCACCAGCATATGGTCTCACAAGGGGTCTGAGGATCTCATCTCGGTACCTAATGGCAGTCAGGCTACCTCTGGCGAGCACATGGAGGGCTGTGCGGCCCTCCAAAGAAATGCCACCCCACACCATTACTGACCCAATGCCAAACCGGTCATGCTGGAGGATGTTGCAGGCAGCAGAACGTTCTCCACGGCGTCTCCAGACTCTGTCACGTCTGTCACATGTGCTCAGTGTGAACCTGCTTTCATCTGTGAAGAGCACAGGGCGCCAGTGGCGAATTTGCCAATCTTAGTGTTCTCTGGCAAATGCCAAACATTCCTTCACGGTGTTGGGCTGTAAGCACAACCCCCACCTGTGGACGTCGGGCCCTCATATCACCCTCATGGAGTCTGTTTCTGACCGTTTGAGCAGACACATGCACATTTGTGGCCTGCTGGAGGTCATTTTGCAGGGCTCTGGCAGTGCTCCTCCTGTTCCTCCTTGCACAAAGGTGGCAGTAGCGGTCCTGCTGCTGGGTTGTTGCCCTCCTACGGCCTCCTCCACGTCTCCTGATGTACTGGCCTGTCTCCTGGTAGCGCCTCCATGCTCTGGACACTACGCTGACAGACACAGCAAACCTTCTTGCCACAGCTCGCATTGATGTGCCATCCTGGATAAGCTGCACTACCTGAGCCACTTGTGTGGGTTGTAGACTCCGTCTCATGCTACCACTAGAGTGAAAGCACCGCCAGCATTAAAAAGTGACCAAAACATCAGCCAGGAAGCATAGGAACTGAGAAGTGGTCTGTGGTCACCACCTGCAGAACCACTCCTTTATTGGGGGTGTCTTGCTAATTGCCTATAATTTCCACCTGCTGTCTATCCCATTTGCACAACAGCATGTGAAATTGATTGTCACTCAGTGTTGCTTCCTAAGTGGACAGTTTGATTTCACAGAAGTGTGATTGACTTGGAGTTACATTGTGTTGTTTAAGTGTTCCCTTTATTTTTTTGAGCAGTGTATATTACCTTTAATATTTTTTTTAAAAAGTATTTTATCTTGTTTTTATTCCACAGTGCTGTATATACCTCTTAATAATTTCATTTACATCATAATTATCTAAAACCTTTTGAAGTTGTGTGTTTTCTTGATACAAAAATGTAAAAGAACACAAAGGCTTTGAAATTGCAAGAGTTGGCACAACTGTCTTGAAAGGGTGATTTCCAGTGAAATAAGCTGCTTGTAATATAAATAATTAGCTTTTTGTCCTTTTTTCATTTGCCAATTTGGCAGCATAAATAAAAAAATAATAATAATAATAAACCTATATATGTCAAAAGTTGTATGGAATTTTCAATACTTTGAACACAAACATACACATTAAAATATAAATATTAGCAGTGTTTTTTGGAGGGAAATTTTTATATATATATATATATATATATATATATATATATATTCCGGAACACTTGCCCATTGAAATGCATTAATGCCGGATCCGGCAGTGTTCCGGCAAAAGGAATCCGGTTTTGCGGTCTGTGCATGCTCAGACTGCAAAAAATGTGAAAAAAATAAATGCCGGATCTGTTTTTCCGGATGACACCGTAGAGATGGAGTCGGCATTTCAATGCATTTGTCAGATGGACCTGCGACGGAACTGCCTGCCGGAATCCTTTGCCGCAAGTGTGAAAGTACCCTAATTCTGGTAACAATATCTGACTAAATTCCTTATAGATTTCAAAAGGTATTCAGTCTCCTCCTGGCGCTTTCCTATCCTTAACAGATCTAAGTGCCCTTTCTAATTTTTCATTTCCAATAGCCATATGAATCCTTGTCAAAGTTTGATATGTTTTTGAATAGCAGGATTAAGTCCTTTCCTCTGGATTCAATAATCCCCAGATATCTACCCAATCAAACTCAGCCATTAAATTAGCCAAGTTCGTTTTATAATATTTAGATTTAACATCAGATATCCTGTCCTTAAAGGGAACCGGTCACCTGGATTTTGTGTATAGAGCTGAGGACATGGGCTGCTAGATGGCCGCTAGCACATCCGCAATACCCAGTCCCCATAGCTCTGGGTGCTTTTATTGTGTAAAAAAAACGATTTGATACATATGCAAATTAACCTGAGATGAGTCCTGTACGTGAGATGAGTCAGGGACATGACTCATCTCAGGTTAATTTACATATGTATCAAATCAGTTTTTTTACACAATAAAAGCACACAGAGCTATGGGGACTGGGTATTGTGGATGTGCTAGCGGCCATCTAGCAGCCCATGTCCTCAGCTCTATACCCAAAATCCAGGTGACAGGTTCCCTTTAATTGAATCCAATATCGAGTAAAACTTTTAACTTATTCATTAATATAACTACTATTTTTGGACTTTGAAATAAAGGAGGCTGTTCTATCAGTCATTGACAGTTTCCTTCTATAACTGTGTATACAGAGATAGCTGTCAATCACTAATAGGACCGCCTCCTTGACTTTAAAATCCACAATAAGCAGGAATTTAAATGAATAAAATACAGGTTATCCTGAACCTTTTCCCACAAGATTGTAGATGAATCTGCTCGGCTCATCCTGCTCCCTTACATGCTGCTGGTAGATTGCAGGGCATTTTTGGTGACAGGTTCCCTTTAAACTCTTTTCTTCCAGGAAACACAATTTAAAGAGAACAGTGGTAGTGACTTCTGCAGTCAGCAAGAATTGCTTAAATTAACTCAGCTCTGCTTCATCTGCTGCTGCGCTCCTTCCATCCAGTGACAGCTCTCTCCACCTGCCTGTATCCCCAGTGCTTGCACTGGGGCGTTCTGGCCTGCTCGGCCAGCTGCCACTTAACCGGGACCACTCTTGCGGTAGCGACCTGGTGTCTCCCCTGCAGCTAAGACCAGCTTCCGCATCTTGAAGCAGGATAAAGGGTGAAAACCAGGGGAACTTAGATTCCGCTCCCAAGTTTGGCCGAAAGCCAAACTGGTAAGTGGCACAGCGGGTCCACACCTGTTGGAGCGTTACAGGAATTACATAGTAAAGCATTAAATTCTCCTTATTTCATTGTTTCACCACTTTTTTATGAACTGCTGCAAACACAGGAATGCCACGAAGGCTGTGGATATCTTTAACAATTAAAATAGTACAGTATTTTTTAATATGTGTCAGTGGTTTATTTGGATTATAAAAATTTTCACTACATTTTATGTTCCATTCCTTTATCCATTTCTAGACCCAAAGTCTATATATATACAGTTTACAATCTGTTCGCAGTGTTTCCCTCCTAGTAATACATGCTGTATATGAGATCTGTGAGTCCAGGATATTGTTGCCTTCACTAACTCTCATTTATAAGCAAAACATTTTTCTGTCCTTCTTTCTTCTATAGCCCATACTGGGTCTCTAGTCCCTTCTGCTGACACTGATACTAACAGTCTGTGTATATCCCCTTCCCTCCGTACACTGTTATGGGTGCTTTCATTCCTATCTGTACTCTGATATAAAACAGCTTGTGTAATTTGCCCTCCCTGCAAACTCTGATGCTTCCCCTATCTTCATGCTGACCTGCTGCTATCCAGAATAAGGGGGAGAGAAGAGAGAACTATCCAAAACTGGAGCATTACCATTATATATTTGATTTCTGCAGCACGCAGCACAGCTAGGACCCTAATACTCCATACTTTATAAACACTTGATGGTTGTTGTATGACCCAATAACACAAATATTGAGTTCTTGGTTGTCATGTGATATTGTAGACCACTGAGGAGAATGATTGACTGCAGTGGTCGCATGGCGTATCCCAGTATGCCATGATTGCTCTAGCTCGTTATTATAACAGGATGCTTTCCCCGATCTCCGCTGGGTGGAAAGCACGCCTGACCCAGAAGCGCATGCTTCCGCGTTTTAGTTTTCTCAGACGTTGTGGTCACATTTCACCACGATATCTGAGGGATTAAATGTCTGAGTTCGGCATTACCGTTGATCGCAGAAAATAGCTGCAATCATACGTTATACAATGTACGTTAAAATGTTCTGAAAAATTTCCCTCGCATACAGTATCCTGATTTATTTGCATTAAGAAAATACTGTACATGGTATAATTCTGTACTTTCACTCAATAGGGTTGAGCGAACCCGAACTGTAAAGTTCTGGTTCGTACCGAACTTTAGGATTTTTGGACCCCAGACCCGAACCCGAACATTTCAGTAAAAGTTTGGGTTCGAATTTGGTGTTCGGCTATTTTATGGTGCTTTTTGAAAGGCTGCAGAGCGTTTAACTCTGTGCCCTTAGAAGCCATCACAGCCATGCCTACTTATGGCATGGCTGTGATTGGCCAGTGCAGCATGTGACCCAGCCTCTATATAAGCTGGAGTCACGTAGTGCTGCACGTCACTCTGCTGTAACTAGTGTAGGGAGAGGATGCTGCTGCTGTGAGGGAGAGAATAGGAAAGAATCTTTAATCTGAAGTGCTTGTTAACTCAGCGATCTACCTAGATTTTGTTTTGTGGGTGCAGTGCACAATCTTTTTACCCTGCCCTGAGCCTAGTGACACAGAATTATTATTTTTATCCGTCAGTTAGTTAGGTGGGCGGCGGCGGACATTTTATGCAAGCTCAGTGCACCAGCACTGCATCTGTGCATTTGTGACATTCAAATCCAAGCTTGAAATACTGCAATAATAATTTGGATTTAAAAAAATACCCATTTTTTTCAATATCCTACATCTGGTGCCTTTGCAGCATTTGTCAGTGTGCAATTTAACCTTTTTGGGCAAAATACTTAATTTTACAGCCCTTGCTGCATCTGTCAGTGTGAAATTCAAACGTTACATACTGCTGTCATATAATGTTAGTAAAAAAAAACACCCATTTTGGGCAAAGTACTTAATATTGCACCCATTAGCTGCATCTGTGATTGTTAAAAACAAGCTTGAAATACTTCAATAATTTTCAGGGTTTTAAAAAACACCAATTTTTGGCAATAACCTCCATCTGGGGCCTCTGCCGCATTAGTCAGTGTGCAATTTAGGCTAGAAATACAACTATAATTTTTCTGGGTTTTAAAAAAACACCCTTTTTAGGCAAAATACTAAATTTTACACCCTTTTTGGGAAAAATACTAAATTTTACAGCCCTTGCTGCATCTGTACGTGTTAAATTCAAGCATTATATACTGCTGTCATATTCTGTTATTAAAAAAAACACCCTTTTTGGGCAAAATAATTAATATTGCAGCCTTTGTTGCATCTGTGACTGTTAAAAACAAGCTTTTAAAAAAACACCAATTTTTGGCAATACCCTCCATCTTGAGCCTCTGCCGCATTAGTCAGTGTGCAATTTAACCTAGAAATACAGCTATAATTTTCTGGGTTTTAAAAAACACACTTTTTTGACAAAATACTCAATTTTACAGCCCTTTCTGCATCTGTATGTGTGAGATACACGCTTTAGATACTGCTGTGCTATTCTGTTATAAAAAAAAACACCTATTTTTGGCAAAATACTTAATTTGCGGCCTTGTCTGCATCTGTCAGTGTGAGATACACGCTTTAGATACTGCTGTCATATTCTGTTATTAAAAAAAACACCCATTTTGGGCAAAATACTTAATTTTCGGCCTTGTCTGCATCTGTCAGTGTGAAATTCAAGCGTTATATACTGCTGTCATATTCTGTTATTAAAAAAACAACCTTTTTGGGCAAAGTACTTAATATTGCAGCCTATGCTGCATCTGTGATTGTTAAAACAAGCTTGAAATACTTAAATAATTTTCTGGGTTTTAAAAAACACCCTTTTTGGGCAAATACTCAATTTTACAGCCCTTGTTGCATCTGTACATGCGGAATTCAAGCGTTATATACCGCTGTCATATTCTGTTATTAAAAAAAACACCCTTTTTGGGCAAAATACTTAATTTGCAGCCTTGTCTGCATCTGTTAGTGTGAGATACACACTTTAGATACTGCTGTCATATTCTGTTATTAAAAAAAAACACCTATTTTGGGCAAAATACTTAATTTTCGGCCTTGTCTGCATCTGTCAGTGTGAAATTCAAGCGGAATATACTGCTGTCATATTCTGTTATTTAAAAAAACACCCTTTTTGGGCAACCGTGATTGTTAAAACAAGCTTAAAATGCTTCAAAAATTTTCTGGGTTTTAAAAAACACCCATTCTTTGCAATACACTCCATCTGGGGCCTCTGCCGCATTAGTCTTAGTCAGTGTGCAAATTAAGTTAGAAACGCAGCTATAATTTTCTGGATTTTAAAAAAACACCCTTTTGGGGCAAATACTAAATTTTACAGCCCTTGCTGCATCTGTACGTGTGAAATTCAAGCAATATATACTGCTGTCATATTCTGTTATTAAAAAAAAAAACTTTTTGGGTAAAATACTTAATTTGCGGCCTTGTCTGCATCTGCCAGTGTGAAATTCAAGCGTTATATACTGCTGTCATATTCTGTTATTAAAAAAAACACAAATTTTGGGCAAAGTACTTAATATTACAGCCTTTGCTGCATCTGTGATTGTTGAAATACTTCTATACTTTTCTGGGTTTTAAAAAACACCAATTTTTGGCAATACCCTCCATCTGGGGCCTCTGCCACGTTAGTCAGTGTGCAATTTAAGCTAGAAATACAGCTATAATTTTCTGGGTTTTAAATAACACCCTTTTGGGCAAAATACTCAATTTTACAGCCCTTGCTGAATCTGTACGTGTGAATTTCAACTGTTATATATTGCAGTCATATTCTGTTATTAAAATAACACCCTTTTTGGCCAAAATACTTAATTTGCGGCCTTGTCTGCATCTGTCAGTGGGAAATTCACGCGTTATATACTGCTCTCATATTCTGTTATTTTAAAAAAACACCCTTTTTGGGCAAAGTACTTAATATTGCACTCCATCTTGGGCCTCTGCCACATTAGTCAGTGTGCAATTTAAGCTAGAAATACAGCTATAATTTTCTGGGTTTTAAAAAACACCCTTTTTGGGCAAAATACTCAATTTTACAGCCCTTGCTGCATCTGTCATTGTGTGAAATTCAAGCGTTATATACTGCTGTCATATTCTGTTATTAAAAAAAAATACCCTTTTTGGGCAAAATACTTAATTTGCTGCCTTGTCTGCATCTGTCAGTGTGAGATACACGCTTTAGACACTGCTATGCTATTCTGCTATTTAAAAAAAAAACACCCATTTTGGGCAAAATACTTAATTTTGCAGCCTTTGCTGCATCTGTCATTGTGAGATACACCCTTTAGATACTGTTGTTCTATTCTTCTATTAAAAAAAACACCCATTTTTGGCAAGATCCTAAATTTGAGAAATATGAGGAGAGCGTCAAATAAGGGACGTGTTCGCATTCGTCGTGCTGCTAGTGGAGTTCCTGTTGCAGAGAGAGGACGTGGTCGATCTGTGCCAGATACATGCACAAGTGAAACACATTCCTCAGGTGCGAGTAGACGACAGAACCTTCTGTGGTATTTGGTCGGGGCTAATGCGGCTCTACGAATGGTGAGGCCTGAACAAGTACAGGCGATAGTAGATTGGATTGCTGACAGTGCCTCCAGTTCCTTAACATTGTCTCCCACCCAGTCTCTGGCTGAAAGATCAGAGTTGGCACTTGCAGCCGATGTCCATCAGTCTTTCACCTCACCCCCTTGCAAATCAGCCAAGCATTCTGAGCCCCAAGTCATGCAGCAGTCTCTTCTGCTTTTTGATGACTCTGCTAGCAGGGTTTCCCAGGGCCATCCACCAAGCCCTGCCCCAGAACTGGAAGAGATTGAGTGCACCGATGCCCAACCACTTATGTTTCAATATGAGTACATGGGAGCACCACAGCAGCACGTTTCGGATGATGACGAAACATAGGTGAAAACTGCTGTGGCTTTCTGCAGTGTGCAGACCGACAAGGAAGGCAGGAGTGAAGACTGGGTGGAAGATGATGTGGAGAACGATGAGGTCCTCGACCCCACATGGAATCAAGGTCATGCAAGTGACCTGTGTAGTTCGGAGGTAGAGGCGGTGGTTGCACAGAGACACCAGCACAGCAGAAGAGGGAGCAGGGTGAAAAAGCGGAGTGGCCGTCCCCTAGACAGTACGCCTGCTACTGCCCACCGCAGCAAGGGACCGAGCACACCAAAGCAAGCTCTAAGGAGTTCCCTGGCATGGCAGTTCTTCAGACAATGTGCTGACGACAATACACAAGTGGTTTGCAGGCTGTGCAATCAGAGCCTGAAGCGAGGCATAAACGTTCTTAACCTGAGCACAACCTGCATGACCAGGCATCTAAGTGCAAAGCATGAGCTGCAGTGGAGTAGACACCTCAAAAACCAAGAAAGGTCTTTGGCTCCTCCTGCTTCCTTTTCTGCTGCAGTCTCTGCCTCTTCATCCACCTCTGGAGTGACAGTGCCACCTGCCACCCCGCAAACAGAGCATCTGCCAGCAACACCACCACCTGGGTCACCAAGCATCTCCACAATGTACCATGGAAGCGTTCAGCTCTCCATCTCCCAAACAATGGAGCGGAAGAGGAAGTACCCCCCTACCCACCCACGATCCCTGGCCCTGAATGCCAGCATTTCAAAATTACTGGCCTTTGAAATGCTGTCATTCCGTCTGGTGGAGACGGAGAGTTTTCAAAGCCTTATGGCGGTGGCTGTCCCACAGTACATTGTGCCCTTCCGCCACTACTTTTTAAGGCGTGCCATTCCTTCCCTGCACAACCAAGTGGGGGACAAAATCAGGTGTGCACTGTGCAACGCCATCTGTGGCAAGGTCAGTTTGCCTCCTGTTGCTTCCTCCTCCTACTCCGCTTGCTCATCCTCTACCGGCTCCTTATCCGGTCAGCGTAAAACCTTCACCACCAACTTCAGTACATCCGGGGTAAACGACAGCAGGCAGTTTTAAAGCTTATCTATTTGGGGGACAAACCCCACACCGCACAGGAGCTGTGGACGGGCCTTGAACAACAGACCGATGAGTGATTGGTGCCAGTGAGCTTCAAGCCCGGCCTGGTGGTGTGCGATAATGGGCAAAATCTCGTAGCAGCTCTGGGACTAGCCAGTTTGACGCACATCCCTTGCCTGGTGCATGTGCTGAATTTGGTGGTGCAGAGGTTCTTTAAAAATTACCCCGATATGTCAGGGCTGCTGCATAAAGTGCGGGCAGTCTGTGCGCGCTTTCTGTGTTTTCACCCTGCTGCTGCTTGCCTGTCAGCGCTGCAGCGTCACTTCGGCCTTCCCGCTCACCGCCTCATATGCGATGTGCCCACAAGGTGAAACTCCACCTTGCATATGCTGGCTAGACTGTGCGAGCAGCAGCAGGCGATAGTGGATTTTTAGCTGCAGCACGCATGGGTGAGTCACTCTGCGGAACAGCACCACTTCACCACCAATGACTGGGCCTCCATGCGAGACCTGTGTTGCTTGTTGCGTTGTTTCGAGTACTGCACCAACATGGCCAGTGCCGACTAATGTTGATTGCTGGGTGGCCACGCTGCTGGATCCCCGTTACAAGAACAACGTATCGTCCTTAATTTTGTCACCGGAGCGCTGCTGGTGGCATTCCCACCTGACAGCGGGGGCACAGTGGAGGCGAAGACAGAGCAGGAGGAAGAGGTCGCCAACGGAGCTGGGGCACCACCACCACCTCAGAAGGCAGGGTTAGCATGACCTAAATGTGAAAAAGCTTTGTCAGCACGCCACAACAACCAGCACCACCAGCTGATATGAAACGTCTTAGCAAAAGGCAGCATTTTAGCAACATGGTGGAGCAGTATGAGAGCACAAGCCTACACGTACTGAATGATGGGTCTTTCCCCTTCAACTTCCGGGTCTCCAAATTGGGCATATGGCCTGAGCTTGCCCTTTATGCCTTGGAGGTGCTGGACTGCCCTGCAGCCAGTGTATTGTCTGAACGTTTGTTTAGCACGGCAGGGGGCGTTATCACAGACAAACGCAGCCACCTGTCCACAGCCAATCACATTCATTAAAATAAACCAGGCATGGATCCCACAGGACTTGTTCATACTTTGTGCAGAATAGACATGTATACTGGCCTTAACCAGCCATTGTTATACTACAGCGCAATTGCTCATTGTTGTATTTTGTATATTTCGCACTCTTTTGGAGTGTACCCTAATTTAAAAAAAAAAAAAAAAAAATTAAAACTGGCTACCTTGTCCTCCTCCACCGCTGCTTCCACCTACACTGCTACGTCCACCGCCTCCTCAAACTCCTACTCCATATGGACCTCCACCTCATAAATCAAGTTTATTTATTTTTTATTTGTACGTATTTTATTTTATTTCATGTCATTTCACTAATTTGTCTGTTACATTTTCTGGTTAAATTCACCAATTTTTGGGTGTGATATACACCTGCCCTACCTAGTAGACAGGTAACATTTCACTAATTTGTCTGTTACATATTTGGGTGAAATTCACCACTTTTTGGGTGTGATATGCCACTGCTATACCTAGTAGACAGGTAAAAAAATTTCATTAATTTGTCTGTTACACATTCGGGTGAAATTCACCAAAATTTGGGTGTGATATACCCCTGTTCTACCTAGTAGACAGGTTAATAAATTTCATAAATTTTTCTGTTACATTATTTGGTGACATTTTTGACATGAATAAACCCCTGCTCTGCATAGGTGACAGGAATTGAAATTTTTAAAAATCATCTGTTCCATTGGTGGGTGACATTAACCCATTTCTGGAGATGAAAAACCCCTTTTTTTGCATAGGTGACATGGAATTAAATTTGCAAAATTCATCTTTAATTGGCTTTTTCATTAGATCCTTCTGCTTTAATAAATTGTCCCACATTTCAGCTCAATCACGTTTCAACCAAGTTATCTAGAGTCAACAAAGCAGCAAATCTAAAATACACCAGTGACATTCCCTATAATTTTATATTAATCATTCCAATAACAGGGCATCTTACGAGTCCTGTATTGTTATTTATCGTCACTACCTCCCCGAGTCGGGAGTGGGTTATTGCCGCGTGCCCCCTCCTTTTCTTCAATTCTTCAATTTTAATAGCTTCTCCCACATTTCCGCTCGATCACAATCAGGGCTTTTTTTCTGGCGGAACGCACCGGAACGGCATTCTGCCACCTTTTGACATCGCAACCTGCCATGTATCAGCGGGGAGGGACTGGGAGGAGGAGCTGGGGGCCGTTGCGTTCACTGTGCTCCGGCCCCGCCGCTCCTGTACAGTTATAAAATGTGTAGTTCAATTAATAATGATTCATGCTGCCCCCTCTGTAGTATAACATTCAATATATCCTACTCACAGGGCTACTGTTATATCGTAATGCAGGCCAGCCGAGCGGCAGAGTGACTGACTGACGTCACGTGCCTGCCCGGCCTACTTTATGAATGAAGCAGGCGGCGCAGGCACGTGACGTCAGTCAGTCACGCTGCCGCTCGTCTGCCCGGCCGGCCTGCATTACGATATAACAGTAGCCCTGTGAGTAGGATATATTGAATGTTATACTACAGAGGGGGCAGCATGAATCATTATTAATTGAATTACACATTTTATAACTGTACTGGAGCGGCAATGGGGGGGTCTGTGGATGACACTGTTAAGGGGGGGGGTCTGTGGATGGCACTGTTATGGGGTGGGGGGGTCTGTGGATGGCACTGTTATGGGATGGGGGGGTCTGTGGATGGCACTGTTATGGGGTGGGGGGGTCTGTGGATGGCACTGTTATGGGGTGAGGGGGTTCTGTGGATGGGACTGTTATGGGGTGGGGGGGTCTGTGGATGGCACTGTTATGGGGTGGGGGGGTCTGTGGATGGCACTGTTATGGGGTGGGGGGGGTCTGTGGATGGCAGTGTTATGGGGTGGGGGGGTCTGTGGATGGCACTGTTATAGGATGGGGGGGGGTCTGTGGATGGCACTGTTATAGGATGGGGGATCTGTGGATGCCATCCACAGATCCCCCATAACAGTGCCATCCACAGATCCTCCCCCCCATAACAGTGCCATCCTCAGATCCCCCATTAACAGTGCCATCCCCAGATCCCCCATTAACAGTGCCATCCCCATCTGGGGGGTTTCTTTGCTGGGTTGGACTTTTATAGCCCCCCCCAAATTTTACTTGCATCCCTGTTCTCTAAAGGGGCAGTTTTAGGGGGCGGTCCTAGGGGTGGGTAGGGGCGTGGCCAGGGGAGGGGGGTGAGTTCCACCACCTTTTCGCTGAGAAAAAAATCCCTGATCACAATTAAATTTCATCCATTAATCTCCCTTGGATGTGGTCTCTCTTTCTCACGCTCCCTCTCAGGCGTGGAACCCTGATTCGCCGCTAACCTTGATCAACATGGTAGGCGCAGAAAAGAACATTGAAAGTTAATAGAGCAGATATCCAATTGGATAGTGAACATCACAGGGACGTGCGACATGGTGGGGCAATATGTTTGCACACGCCTACACAAACTGACTGATGGGTCTGCCCCCTGCAACTTCTGGGTCTCCAAATTGGGCACATGGCCTGAGCTTGCCCTTTATGCCTTGGAGGTGCTGGACTGCTCTGCAGCCATTGTATTGTCTGAACGTGTGTTTAGCATGACTGGAGGGGGTTATCACAGGTTATATTTCCCAATGTTTTGGGGTGTCCCCTAATTTAAAAAATAAAAATTAATTTAAAACCAAAAAGCAGTGTAGGCTTCCTCCTCCTCCTCCACCGCCGCTTCCACCTACACTGCCAGATCCACTGCCTCCTCAACCTCCTACTCCATATGGACCTCGTCCTTCTAGATCAAGATTTTTATTTATTTTTTACGTATTTTATGTTATTTAAAGTCATTTCCCTATCCCATTTTAGTGCTCACACTTATGAGTTTTACTTTTTGAATTGAATTACTGAAATAAATTAACTTTTCAATTATATTCTAATCTACTGTAGATGCACCTGTATATGTGAATATCTAAAGATTTATTCATATATGTTGTATTCTTTTTCTTTTTTTCTTTCATTTTTTAATTTTTTTTTATGGAATTAATGAAACATACATGAATGTTATAAAATCTTTGCAGCACTATTTCTATTATTTTGTTTTAATATTTAAATGATTCTATGAGTATGGTTAAAGAAATGTATTTGTATGGAGCATAATCGTTATATTCCTCTTATGTACGGTTATCTGTTTTTCATTCTAAATAGCTGTTTTTGCTGCAATGTTTCGTACGTCATAATGCCCTACATGTTTTTGGACCTGTTAGCCCTTGTTTAGGAGTGGCTGGTTAATGTATACGCCACAGCATCATAAGACCATGCCAGTTTTGCAGGAAGGGATGCCAGATGCCAACAACTACAAGAAGAAATGATGCTGTAATAGCAGTGAGCATTGTGACACAGAAGATACCTCCAGAATGTTGATGAGTGGCACCAAGGAGAGGTGTTACATTTTACTGATTCCCGCTAGTAGTAGTGCTTGCAGTCAGACTGCATCAGGTGCCATAGGAGCCTGTTCAGAGTGTGTGACCACAGCAGGTCTGACCATAACCCCAGTTTTAACGTATAATTGAAAACTGAGTTCTATTCTCAAGATAAGATTTACCACACAGAAAACGGTACACATATTTAAATAGCTGTGGAATGCTGTGGTCTAACAGCCTCACAAACTTTGTTCTCATTGGAAGTAAGCTGCTGCCAGAAATATCTGACAGCAGCTTATTTTCCCCCATTACAAACATATTCACGCTTGCACAAGGCAGCATCCATGTGTATCGGACAGTCAAAAGGAACAATGTAGTTATCAGCCAAATAAGAGGTCAACTGAGAGATATTTAAGGAGTATTGGCACCTTTAGTTATGAGCCCCAATAAAGGAGAGTGCTGATTAGTGATGGACGAATCAAAGTCCACAAAGAGGATTCACCGCAAAGCCGAATTTCCTCGTGCTTCATGGTAGCAAATCAATTTGAACTGAAATAGTGTAAAAAACAAAACAAAATAATACCATCTCGCTTGAAGATCTCAGCCGAAATTGAGTGTGGAATGACGTACGGTATGACCTCAGCATGTTGGCCAGCGTGATGACATTGTCTCGAGCCACACAAGATTTCATGCCAGACCTGCAAGTAAGATGACGGTGGCTGGCCTGTCGCGAGCAAATGGATCTTTTTATTTATTAATAACAGATGTCTCGATCATGTATGAATGAATGTCCTAGGGGGTAAAATGGCAGGGAGCAGCGCAATCGCCCCTCCCTGTTATTGCACCCACTACTTACAAAAAAATATGATTCGTGACAAAGTAATTTTTATTTTTTATTTGGCGAATCAGCCGAATCGAATACTTCGCTCATCTCTAATGCTGTTCTTTAAGAAACAGTGAAAAGGGTCTCAAAAGTAATTTTGACTTTTTTGTTTGAGAATTAAGATTCTGAAGCTTTCAAATTGCTGGGCAAATTCATTTACACAATATTAAATGTCAATTTATTTAGGCTCTATTTTCTGTTGAATTAATGAAATATGAACTGAAATAATGCTATAACTAGTATTCAATGCAACATAAATTGCATGAACTATGAGTAAATTGTGCTGTCCTTTGTGCGAAGAGTGCTTGAACATATACTCAGCGATGATTAATGGAACGGCTACTTACTGAACTTTCAGTTTAGTGACCTACTTAAGACAGAGCTTTAGTTTTCAGCAGCTTTTGTCCAAAATTCAGAGCATAAAACATACAGTGCTTGTTTTGGGCTGAAAGCCTCTTATAGTCCTTTGAGCTTAATATAGCCACTGTTAGAAGCAACTGCAAACTCTAGGGCAATACTGAATAGTGTGCAGCATGGGTCTTTATATACAGAATACTCGTCTGTGTAAAACTAGTTTTTAAAGGGTCACTAACTTTTCAAAACACTTTTGATATGACATAGAGAGCGCAGAGACCCCTGCTGATCCCTAGAATGAGGGGAAAGAAGTGCGTACATAGCACAGTCTCTCTCTTCTAGTTGCACAAGTTGGGCTGCATAGAAGTCTATGGGCCTGTCTAGATTCTATCCTCAGCTGTAAGAAGAAAGGATTCACTAAGTACATGCTTCTCTCCACTCATTCTAGAAAACGGTGGGGATCTTGGCACTCAGAACACCACCTATCTAAAAAAGTTTTTTTTTTTTTAAAGTAAGTGACTCTTTAAAGACTCCTTGGAAAATAATAATAATAATAATAATAATAATAATAATAATAATACTGCGCCAAGAAGGAGTTGCTGGAATTGAATGAAACTTTATATGTATGCATGTACTGATGATATATGTAAGTGATTATAATATTATAGCAAAAAGATACATTTCCTGGAGAAACTGCACAATTGAAAGGAGGCTCTAGAATACTGTTTGCCTGTCTGTAATCTGGATACCAGATGAGGTATGGCTGGACAAGAAGGCATACAGTTTTGGCATAGTATCTGTCCAAACATGTTGTAGCTGGGCATGTGGATCAAGGAAGCAGTGCAATCTAGCAGAGACATTCCTAAAAAAAATGCCAGTTAGAAACCCTGCCATGAGAGGTAACACATGTGGCCACAGGATGTCCAGCACATATTGGTGAGTTGTTAGTGTCCCTCATATCACTACTTAGGGTGAACGTCTGTTCCATGGTTCAAGGCAGGATTGAAGCACTCACCGCAAAGGCTTCATACTCAAACTTGACCATTAGGGCTGTCAAAAAGAACCTGTATTTGTTTCTGAAGACAATACGGTTCCAGCCCATAGCAGTCAAGGTTTCTTGTTCAGGACACCACTGCTAACAGATGTGATGCTGGTTGTCTGTCAGTGGCAGGACATGTAATGAGTGCTATGGCAATCAATTTTACTTCTGCTAAGATCCTAAATGGACTAGGCAGAGACAAGGGTGCATAATGAAGGTGCCATCTACGGTATATCTGGATAGTGGACAGTGAAACTGTGGGAGCTGCTTGTGCTTGTTGGCGGATCATGATATCCTCTCTACTGGTGGTCTGTCTGGGTCATCCAGAGCCTGTTCACTGTGTGTGCCTGCCCTCACCTAACCACTACTTCCAACACCTCTTAACAGATTGTTCTGAACAGTCTAGATGGTGGACAATTTGTCAAAATGACTATCCTACTTCATTCAAATAGTGGGCCCCCTCTCAGACTGTCAACTAGGCCGAATCTTTGAGTGCGTTGTAGAGACATATCTACCAGTTAACAATCTCTCACTAAGAGGAACACTACCCAAAAGTACTCCCTGAGACCCTTTTTATAGGGCAGTGGGGGAAGCTCTTTTAGATCCTCTTGTGGCAAGACAGTGTCTAATCAGACCTCACCTGAAATCATTTAGATACTGTATATGCCTGAGATATAATTGCATGCCAAGTTTTGCAGCAATCCAATATTTATATCTGGGTGCATTTTTTGTCAATGAGTGTATGTTCTATGAAAGTATAGCTTTATGTTACAAAAATGAATGAGAGCATTAAAGGGGTTCTCTGCCTTTTTTCTTACTGATGTTTTATCCTTTGAATAGGTCATCAGCATCTGATTGGCGGGTGGCCAGGTGTCAGGTGTTTGGAATAGCCCTGAAACTCCTGTGAGCACAGCGGCCTTCTTCTGCTTCCTGCAGGCAAGTGACATCACGACTATGTCTTGTAGCCTTGGGGCAGCTCAGCACCATTCACTTCTTAAGCAGCTTATTGGCAGGGGAACCGATTTAAGTATACACTCTGCTAAAATGAGCAAAGTTACAGGTGCTGTGCTATCAGAATAACCTTTTGTGTGCATGTCTGATTTTGTATTATGGACGTAAGGTATGGAGGTCAGTAACCTCTGCTGTCATGGATATTATACTGGATGCCACACCTCCCTCACTGCTCATTGGCTAGGCTTATACTTGCTTTCTCTGTGGGGATATACAGATGACTATCCCCAGATTACATCAGTATTGGAGATAGAAAATAGATTTTTCGGAACCTTTTTTAAGCGGCGCTGAAAACAGGAGGCAATGTTCCGCGTAATTTTGTATAAAAGAAGGTAGATTTTTATTCTTTAGTCAACGCGTTTCAAGGGCGCACAGAACTCTTCATCAGGACAATAATGGCATATACTGAGAAATGTCAAAAGATCGTTTTTTAAAAAGTATTTTGGCGCGCAGGCCAGTGGTTTTGTGGGCAGAGAGCTAGTATGCGTGACGTTACTAGTGATGTCAGATAGAAACGCCCATGTCTGCCTGACTAACATCGGAGGTAAAAAGTTAATTGTTGTATGTTTGCTGATTTACTATCTATATGGTTTGTGTATTTGCCGATTGGAGCGGAGATGTGTTTATATGTTTAAATATTGACCATCTTTATATGTCAAGAAGGGGACTCGTTCGGGCTGTCCTATCCTTATACTCACGATCTCATGCTGTATTTTTGTTGTACTACTGACAGCAGGGTAAAGCAGGGGGATCAGCCGTAGGTAGTGGACATATAATGTTTGTGACAAGGAGAAATAAAAATAATGATCATAATGATAAAATAGAAAAAAGGTGAGAAATGGTAGGGGGCGGGTAGAGAATACTAAAAAAGTTTTTTATTTAAAAAGCATCATACAGTTGTGGCTTCACACAACAATAAATGGTAAGCGCTTCTTGTATATAGTGCCACACACACTAGGCGCGGCCTCCTGTCTCCTTTTTATTTTCTCTTCCAGATTACATCAGGCTATCCAAAGCCAAACATGTTTATGTAGGGACAGGTCACAAATGACTTGCGGTGTCAGGTATGTCAGTTGAGGATCCACATCAGTGACAGTTGGACAGACAGGTCCCAGCCATTACCAGGAGACTCTTGCTCTAAAAGGTACACAGCCCAGTGGCTGCTGTCTTAGCTTTGCCCTATACTGTTGCCCTGTCTCTACCCAGTGTTAGTCTGTAGTCAAAGACCACAGTAGCCTCATACCCCTTTGCTGTCAGTGACTGGATAAAGTATCTAAAGGAACTGCCCGGGTTCAACCGAAATTAGGGTCAAAGTTAGGGTTCGGGATCCGAACTTGACCCAAACTCGAACACGAACTCAAACCCCATTGAAGTCAATAGGGATCTGAACTTCGGTGCACTAAAATGGCTGTGCAATAGTAGTAGTAAGGGCTAGAGGGCTGCAAAAGAAAGCAAAATGGGGGTAAGAGCAGGACAGTTGACCTGCAAACAAACGTGGATAGAGAAATGACTTAAAATAAAATAGAATAGAAAAAAAAAAAATATAATCTTGAACTAAGAGGTGGAGGTCAAAGTGGAGTGGGAGGTTGAGGAGACGTGGACGTGGTGGTGTAGGTGCAAGCGGCGGTGGAGGAGGAGGTAGCCAACACAGGTTTTTTTTTTCCTTATTTATTTATTATTATTTTTTTTATCAATTTGGGAAAACCCCAAAACATTGATAAATAGAAAGAAGAATGTAAAGAGAAAGTGTGCTGGAGTATAACAATGGCGGGGAGTGGCCGGTATACTTGTCTACTTAGCACATGGTACGGACAAGTCCTATGGGATCCATGCCTGGTTCATTTTAAAGAACGTGAGCTTGTCCACATTGGCTGTGGACAGGCGGCTGCGCTTGTCTGTGATCACCCCCCCTGCCATGCTAAACACACGTTCCGACAATACACTTGATGCAGGGCAGGCCAGCACCTTTAAGGCATAAAGGGCAAGCTCAGGCATGTGCCCAATTTGGAGACCCAGAAGTTGAATGTGGCAGACCCATCAGTCAGAATGTGTAGGCATGTGCACACGTACTGTTCCACCATGTTGCTGAAATGCTGCCTCCTACTATGACGTTCCGTATCAGCTGGTGGTGCTGGTTGTTGTGGCGTGCTGACAAAGCTTTTCCACATTTCGGCCATGCTAACCCTCCCTTCTGAGGTGCTGGTGGTGCCCCAGCTGCGTTGGCATCTTCTTCGTTCTCCTCCTCTTCCTTCACCATGCGCTTCCACTGAGCCCATGCTGTCAGGTGTGAATGCCATCAGCAGCGCGTCTACCATCGCGCGCTTGCACTCGCGCATATTCCGATCACACTCCAGTGACGGAATTAGGGACAGCACATTGTCCTTGTAGCGGGGATCCAGCAGCATGACCACCCAGTTATCAGCACTGGTTAGAATGTGGGCAACTCGGCAGTCATTGTTCACTCACTGCATTCAGTAGCTCATGTGTACCAGGCTGCTCAGAGACAACGACAAGCTGTCCTCTGTGGGAGGTGTATTGTCTGTGTCCTCTGTATCCCCTCAGCTACGCTCAATTAATGTCCATAAGCTGCTTTGGGTGCCACCCTGCTGTAAATACAGTTCCTCCTCCCCCTCATCCTCCTCATCCTGCAGAACTGTGTCCTGGCTGGACAGTTTTGTACCTGGCCTCTGTTGGTGCAGGAACCCACCCTCCAAGCCACTTGTGAATGACTGGCCTGATAACCATGGAAATGATCCCTTTTCCTCCACCTCTTCCTCCTGTGCCACATCCTCTTCCATCATCATCCAAAGTGTTTTTTCAAGGAGACATAGAAGTGGGATAGTAATGCTGAGGACTGAGTCATCGGCACTAGCCATGTTGGTGGAGTACTCGAGACAGCGCAACACGGCACACACGTCCCGCATGGAGGCCAACTTGTTGGTGGTGAAGTGCTGTTCTGCAGAGCGTCTCACCCATGCGTGCTGCAGCTGAAACTCCACTATCGCCTGCTGTTGCTCGCACAGTCTCTCCAGCATGTGCAAGGTGGGTATGTCGCATATGAGTTGGTGAGCGTGAAGGCCGAATTTATGCCTCAGCGCAGACAGGCGAGCAGCAGCAGGGTGAGAACACCAAAACTTTCTGCAGCAGCTCTGACATATCGGGGTAATTTTTCAGGAACCTCTGCACCACCAAATTCAGCACATGCGCCAGGCAAGGGATGTGCGTAAAACCGGCTAGCCCCAGAGCTGCTACTAGATTTCGCCCGTTATGGCACACCACCAGGCCAGGCTTGAGGCTCAGTGGCACCAATCACTAATCGGTCTGTTGTTCCATGCCCGTCCACAGCTCCTGCGCTGTGTGGGTTTTTTCCCCAAAACAGATGAGTTTCAAAACAGCCTGCTGTCATTTCCCCCTGGCTGTGTTGAAGATGGTGGTGAAAGTGTTACACTGACCGGATGAGCAGGCGGTAAAGTAGGAAGTGGAGGAGGAAGAAGAGGCGACGAGAAATGTCCTGCAATCCTCGGTGGTGGTAGGACATGCGCCAAACTGCTATCCGCCTCAGGCCCAGCCGCCACTGAATTTACCCAGTATGCCATTAGGGAGATATAACATCCCTGCTCGTGCTTACTGGTCCATGTATCGGTAGTGAACCTTGCCACAGATGGTGTTGCGCAGTTCACACCTAATTTTGTCTGCCAATTGGTTGTACAGGGCAGGTATGGCTCGCCTGGAAAAGTAGTGGTGGCTGGGAACCACGTACTCTGGGACAGCCACCGCCATAAGGTTTTTAAAAGTCTCTGTCTCCACCAGACAGAATGACAGCATTTCAAAGGCCAGGAATTTTGAAATGCTCGCATTCAGAGCCAGGGATTACTGGTGGGTAGGGGGATACTTCATCTTCCTCTCCAGTGTTTGGGGGATGTACAGCTGACCGCTTCCATGGGACAGTGTGGACATGCTGGGTGACGATGGTGGAGGTGGTGTTGTTGCTGCCACATCCTCTGTTTGCGGGATGGAAGGTTCCACTTTCAATTCAGAGGGGGAGAAAGAGGCCGAGACCACAGCAAAAGAGGGAGCAAAAGGAGCCTGAAATTTTTTGTGGTTTTTGGAGTGTGTACTCCACTGCAGCTCGTGCTTTGCATTTTGATGCCTGGCCATGCAGGTGGTGCTCAGATTTAGAACATTTATGCCGCACTTCAGGCTCAGATTAACGATATTCATTTCCCTGTCACATATGCAGTGCAGGTGTACCTCACACCAAAAATGGGAATATGTCACCCACTGAACTAACAGACAGATTAACCATATTAATTTCCCTGTCACATATGCAGTGTACGCGTGTCTCACACCAAAAATGGGTATATGTTGCAGGACAAACTAACAGTCAGATTAACTATATTATTTTCTCTGTCACGTATAAAGTGCACGTGTATCTTACACCAAAAATGGGAATATGTCACCCACCGAACTAACAGATTAACTATATTAATTTCCCTGTCACATATGCAGTGTACGTGTATCTCACACCAAAAATGGATATATGTCACTGGTCGATCTAACAGTCAGATTAACAGTATTAATTTCCCTGTCACGTATGAAGTGCACGCATATCTCACACCAAAAATGGGAATATGTCACCCACTGAACTAACAGACGGATTAAATATATTAATTCCCTGTCACAAATGCAGTGCAGGAGTACCTCACACCAAAAATGGGAATATGTCACAGACCGAACTAACAGACTGATTAACTATATTAATTTCCCTGTAACGTATATCGTGCACGTGTATCCCACACCAAAAATGGGTATATCTCACCGGTCGAACTAACAGTCAGATTAACTATATTAATTTCCCTGTCACGTATGCAGTGCAGGTGTACTTCACACCAAAAATGGAAATATGTCAATCACCGAACTAACAGACGGATTAAGTATATTAATCTCCCTGTCACGTATGCAATGCAGGTGTACCTCACACCAAAAAAGGGTATATGTCACCCACTGAACTAACAGACAGATTAACTATATTAATTTCCCTGTCACATATGCAGTGCACGTGTATCCAACAACAAAAATAGGTATATGTCACTGGTCGAGCTAACAGTCAGATTAACTATATTAATTTCCCTGTCATGTTTAAAGTGCACGTGTATCTCACACTAAAAATGGGTATATGTCACCCATCGAACTAACAGACGTATTAACTATATTAACTTTACAGTTCGGGTTCGCTCAACACTATTTATTGTATTTCACTAACCATAATTTTGTGTTATTCCTTGTATCTAACTAAAAGTTGTGTTCTTTTGGGAACTTGGTGGTTGAGCTGTATCATAGCACCTTAGCCACCAAAGTCTCTGTGTGGGGGTTCTTTCCCTTACTTGGCTATTTGCGAAAGTATCATAACAGTGAAAGGAGAGATTAGTACATAAGTATTTGGCTCTCCATTTCCAGTGGTGAGTAATGGAGCTGCATTCCTCAGATAGGAGTGGGTCTCAGAGGTGGGACCTGCACCTATCAGGATATATGTACCATAAATATCCTGATGGGATAAACCAGGTGGTTTTTAGAACCTTTTATTCTGGATAAACATCCTTTGTATCCAAAAGATAGGTGATAAATGTATGATTGCTTGAGCTCTGACTGCTGTGACCCCAAAAATCACAAGAACCTGGGTCCCTGAATTCCCTATGTGAATGGGGCAGTAGCAAACATGCATGACCACCACTCCTACACAGAGAACTTACGGATCACCATTATTATGAAAGGCGGGAGTCCCAGCGGTTGGATGTATAGCGATTACCGTATTTTCGCCCCATAAGACGCAAAATTCCCCTGCGTCTTATGGGACGAATACTAATGAGCGCTCCCATTATGGAAGCGTTCATTAGTACCGGAGGACCCGGAAGCAGTGAAGGTCTGAACTCACCGCTTCCTGGTCCTCAGTTGGCAGCTGTGCAGTAGCTACGCACAGCATGAGGATGCTCTGTGACCTCATGCTATGCGCGCCAGTTCACAGCACAGCCGACAGCAGGAGGAAGAGGATTGCACTGCAGGAGAGGAGCGGCGGCATCCAGGAGCAGGAGCAGAAGTAGTTTATTTATTTTGTGATCTGAGGCTGGGGGCTGCTGAGCAATGGCTGGGGGCTGCTGTACAATGGCTGGGGGCTGCTGAACAATGGCTGGGGGCTGCTGAACAATGCCTGGGGCTGCTGAACAATGCCTGGGGGCTGCTGAACAATGCCTGGGGGCTGATTATATATAGGACTGGGGGCTGATTATATATATATATATATATATATATATATATGACTGGGGCTGATTATATATATGACTGAGGGCTTATTATATATATGGCAGGGGAATGATTACATATGGCTGGGGGCTGATTACATATGGCTGGGGGCTGATTACATATGGCTGGGGGCTGATATGAGGCATGGAGGAATGATATGAGGCATAGGGGTCTGATTATATATATGACTGGGGTCTGATTATATATGACTGGGGTCTGATTACATATGACTGGGGGCTGATTACATATGGCTGGGGGTTGATTACATATGGCTGGGGGCTGATATGAGGCATAGAGGAATGATATGAGGCATAGGGGTCAGATCTGAGGTCTTATTGGGGTCTTATTAACATTGGGGGTCTAATTGAGGCTGTCAACTGAGGTCTGATTAACATTGGGGGTCTGATTGGTGGTCTGACCTGAGGTGTAATGAAAAATATTTTTTCTAATTGTCTTACTCTAAATTGTCTTATAGGGCGAAAAATATGGTATATATTTATTTACAACTGTGAATAGGTGATAGATATTGTTCTTGGACCAAATGCCATTTCAGCTTCCATTGTCTTTTATGATTAAAATATACCTCTGTAAAATGAGAAGCCATTATTCATTTAGAGCTAACAGTATTTGCTGTTCAAGGGTAACTGTCACCGGTTTTATTCTGCCCTGTCTGAGAACAGTATAAACTAGAAAAGACCCTGATTCAAATTCAGGATTGCTCGCTTTTTTATGCAGTAATTTCTTAAAATCAATGCTGAGCATCTGAAGGATGGGGGAACATGAGTGCTGCAGTATCTGTATTCATGCGATATTTGAACACACACGGAAAAATAAATGACCCTGCATTTGAATTAGGGTCATTGTCATTCATTTAGGCTGCCTTTATATAGGAAAACTCCTACCAAAAACACACCAGATAATATTTAAAATATATTATTTTATTGATCCTCATTAAAAATAAAAATACAGACAATCAATGAAAGGTGGAAAGCACTTGCACAAAAGTGGAGCAGTATAGATGTACATATGTACTAATTTATAACAAAGGGGACATTTATTATGAATTATACACCACTTTTTTGCGTATCAAAGTTATAGATTTTGTTGTAATGTTTTTTGCTGCTTTTACCAAGTGCTGAGAAAAGGGAGTATGGCATAGGCGAGGAAAAGGACAGGTAGGCCTATGTCATTTATAATTTTCCATGCCAGTTTTTGCAATGGAAAATGACTTAAATCTATGCCAGCAAGGGAGTTGACATAGATTTTAGTACGTTGCATGTCCTGCTGGAGGAAGCACCAACGTTATGTAGAGGCCTGAGCCTCCACATAACATTGGCCCATCCACCGCCAGGGCAGAGGAACTAAGACTGCCGTCTAAATCGCCAGTCTTAAAAAATCCCCAAAATGCCTGTTTGGGAGGTAAATAATCATGATATATCCCAGTAAAGTGCTGCATACGGTAAGTCAAGAAAAAACAATTAATATATAGCAAAAAAAAAAAAAAAACGCATAAATAGTAGGACAAATAAACAATACTGACCAACAAGCTGACTTCCGCCTCAATGCATGTTTTGCCTATGGCTTCTTCCAGAGGTAATAATAATATTGTGTGGAGTCACCGTTAAATACCCAGTTAACAGAACTAATAGGCCATAACTTCTTACTATATAAGTAAAAGCAAAAGTGCATGGAACGCCAGTATAACCGCCATGTGCACCACCTCCAGAAAGGACCTCCCCACTGGAGCCGACAGAAGACGAAAGTTCCCTCCACGCGTTCATGCATTTGCCATCTTTTATTGATTGTATTTTTATTTTTAATGCTATCCAATAAAATAATATATTTTAAATATTATGTGGTGTGTTTTTGGTAGGATTTTTCATCTTCAGTAATACACACCACTGTTTGTATAGTGGTTGCCCAGTTGTATAGGCGCTCTTACTTTAGCTAGGGCAGCATAAACCTGGTGAAAGATTCCCTTTAAGTCTCACATTGGAAAACTGGCCACGATCTACAGCAGATGAAACAATACAACTGAGTCTTGTATATACTGTACAAGTTTATCATGTACTGCTGATGCAAGAAATAACTAAAATGTCTGCATCCTACTCACTGTATACCAAGCAGATTTTCTTGATTTCTGCCCATAAAATAAACATTTGTCTCTGCCAGTAGTCAGTCATATGATAAGCTGACATTTTGTTTGGGACTGAAACAGATTTACAAAACAGGAAAATGGCAAAGGCTGTCAATGAGATGGATAGTATGCCATGCAAGGAGTGTCAAGAAATATTCAGAGGAAAATAATGCAGTAGTGATGAAGTGTTCTATCCCTATCATTGGAGAAATGGAATTGTAATTCAATGTATCCCTATCTAAAAATACAGCATAGCAGCAGAAGAAACCCTGAAATCGTAAATATTTTAAAGAAGTTAATTAGTGTTGTATAGTAATATTTAATTTATACTTAATTCAATATTAATAGAAATGAAAGAATCAGTATGGCATTTCATTTATAGCTTTTATGGTAAACAACTGCAGCATTACATAGATTTGGATGTTAACTAGGTCCCAGGGATAGTCGATAAATATCTCATCATGAATAAAAAAAGAAAAAGCTAATGAGAGCAGATAAAAAAGAGTTGAGTAAGGAAGATATTAGGTAATCTTTAGTGTTGGCTGTTTTCAACATTGCAAATTGTCAATTCTTGTTAATGTAACAGAGTATGAAATGGGGCATTGAAGATAAAGAGAATGTGACATCTCTGTGAAAATATTTGACCAGAAAGTGACAAAAAAAGAAAAAATAGAAAAGAGCTATACAGAGCAACCAAGTCTGTAAAGTCTCTCTGTTAAAACTGTATTTGTCAAAGGCGTTATTTGATTCTGCAGTTCAAATTGAAATGTTTCTGCACTATAGTTTGTATATCAATTCATAGTTTTCAAGATTTCTGCTTGCTGCCATTAGATGGGAGTTGTCATTCAGGCGGAAAATCTGCCCTGGTTATTTAATGATCTCACAGATCTAACAAGCCCTATCATTACGACCACACAAAATAATTCTATCTTGCTTTTATAGGAGAGTTTTTGCCATGATTGTAATAAAATCTAGACAAGAGTCTGAGACAGAGTCCACACTCTAAGGATACTTGCTCACATTGTGGATTACGTGTGGTTTTTCCATGCAGATGAGTGTTGATCGCAAATATTCTAATCGCAAATTTTTATCGCGAATATCGGCACTTTGAGAATTTGCGAAGATGTATATTCTACATCTTCGTGAATTCTCAAAGTGACGATATTCGCGATAAAAATATATTTGGAATCACGAACATTCTAGATTTTTTTTTCATCAGTAACCTCCCTTCTTGCTTGTGGGCGAATGAGGAAGCTGCATTATCTTTGTCAGAGCTTAGCAACAACCCTAGCAACCAATAGGAAAGTTGCCTACCCCTTTACTATATAAGAACCTCCCCAGCAGCCATTTTCTGCAGTTTTTTTTGCAGCTCTGAGAGAGAGAGAGCAGTGACATTGCTGTGCTCTGTGCTTTCATCTGGATCCTATTCCTTAAACAATTACATTAGTTAGTTAGTTAGCTCATATATGTAATACAGATAGTTAGTGGGAGATAGTCAGTGTAGGTTAGATAGTGATATAGTGTAGCTGATAGGTTCCAGTGCAGGGTGTTAGGTAGTGTGATAGGAATTACTGTTTCTCTGCTGTCCATACATACATGCTACAGACATAGTGCCGTGATGTCACAACAATACTTAGTGCACCAATCAGTAATATCTACTCAGACCTGATAAAATGTGAAGTTGCATGTATTGTGCAAAAAATATGCGCATCTCTAGTGTCGATTTGTGCAATCGTGAAAATAATGACTGGGGATCACAAATTCTAGAATTCGCAAATTTATTGCAAATATTATGCGAAAAATACACATAATATCGCAAAAATGAATATTGCCTATGCCACTAATGCAGATTTCTCTAAGTTTAATAGGGTACCAGAAAGTGAATGAGATTTGCAAAATCTTATGTAAACTTTGCATACGTTTTCTTTGCGGGAATTGTCCTGTTCTAGTTTTGAATTTTGGACCATAACAATTGTTTCTGTGGATTTTTAGTGCGGATTTCACCCTGAGAATGAAGCAAAATTGCAACAAATTTTGCAAGTAACACATGCAAATTTGGTGTGGACATTCAGAGAAATCCACATGAAAATCTGTGCAACAAATCTGTTTGGAAACCTTCACCCATGTGCAGGTAGCCTTAAGCAGGACAGATTTACAAAGTCTAGAAATAAACATTTTCATCCACGGAATTACTGTGTCGGATCAATACACAAAATGATATTAGAACGTTGTACACTTTTCCACTATACTATGTATATGCTTTATTGTAACAAAAAAAATAAAATAAAATTAAATCTTCATTTATTCAGAATATGCCAAACGTATTAAAAAAAAAAAATAATAATATTAATAATTATGATGATGACACTTGCAGGAAATGTCCCCTTGGCAGAATATGTTCATTGTCAGAATAATTAGCACTTGTAAACATGGCAGTTTTTGCAGTCTCATAGAGATTTTCCCAAAATTCATTTTGGATGCGATCTGATTTTGTCTGAATGGAAATTGACATAGCAATGGCCGGCAGTGCCTGCCTAACACACTGATGCTGCCTGACTGTGTCCGACTCCTATCCCACTCTAAAATCTCTCTCTATCAATTTCTTTATCTATTGTCTTCTCCTCACTGTGAAGCACTCTCACTGACTGTAATCCACTATCGGTCTGTCTTCTGCGTTTTACTGTCTATCATGCTCTGCCCGACGTCCTCTCTCTCTCTTATGCATAGCATTTCCTAGCAGCCTTGACCTATAGTCTCTCATTAGTGACTGGCTATGCTAGACAGATGACTGTGTGCAAGGCAATATGGGAAAACCCACCAGGATGCCGCCTGAGGTCATATGATCCTTCTCTGTCTTCTGACAGAATGGCAGCTGCCATTTTGACAAATCCCAAAGCTTTTAGATTTGCAGAAATCTGAACGTTTTGGGATATTTGAAACAAATCCGATTTCTGCCCAATTGATTCTCTCATCTCTACTCTAAATGCACTTACTGAGTATAATAAAGTGATATCAAACAGATATCTCACTTGAAGAACATTTTTCGCTTGTTTACTTGTGCTTCCTCAAGCTATTTCTATTAGCAGGTGGCATAAATTTAGCATTTCTTTTTTCAATGCAATATGAAAGAGAGCTCAAAAAGCAGGGACATTTGTGGAAAAGGAAAACCATTAATACTTGCACAAACACAATGGGGGACATTTACTAACCTAGTTACGCCCCGCTGGTCAACCACATTTATCTGTCTTCACAACTGTTTTATTGCGTTTAAAAAGAAAGACTTAAATCTAATGCAGCTAGGAGGTTGGTGTAATTTTAACTGTGCCGCCTGGTACGGCCGGAAGATGCACCAAATGTATGAGAAGCAGCATAAATGTGACCCATCTTTCAGCAGCACAGGCGGAATCAAGACCGGTGTACAATACATAGATCTTGATAAATGTCCCCAGATATGTTAGAAGCTAAGATAAAAAGCAAACAAATGCAAAGTAGGCAGAACTAGATAAGTAGCAAGGACTCATCTGTGGCAAGTAGTCATCTGTGTGTCAACTGCTTAAGAACTACAGTTATACACCATAAAAACTGTTGGGAAAAGGCTTGTTCAGATTTCTCCTGACATCCCTCCATACGGATACACATAAATGTTGGGCTCCAGGCAAGAAAAACATCTATAGCTTTATTACCACATACAGAAGGAATCAATTAGAAATGAAAATGCAAGTCTGGCGGTTTATCTGCAAAGTGTATAGTGAAGACTTATATGTTATATTCTCCAAATGCTATTTGGTATGATAATACAATTTAGCAATATAAAAGTGCAAGACACAGTAAATGTGTTCATTCCATTTTGGTCACTAGGGATAGGCCCCTTTCACACGAGCGTGTCCAGATGCATTCAGTGAGTTCAATTTTGCTTGCTATCACGTTCAGATTTTTTTTGTGTCTCCATATTATGAAAGCAATAGTTTATTTTTTACTTTTTAGGTGATTGTCTTAGATAGTGTCTCATTTTTTGCGGGATGAGATGATGGTTTGAATAGTAAATTTTTTGGTACGCTTTTGGGGTGCTTATGTCTTTTTGATTGCTTGGAATTACACTTTTTGTGATGTAAGGTGACAAAAAATGGCTTTTCTGACACACTTTCTATTTAAAAAAATTACGGTGTTCACCTGAGGGGTTATGTTATGTGAATTTTTTATAGAGCTGGTTGTTACGGATGCGGCAATACCCAATATGTATGCTTTTTTATTTATTTCACTTTAACACAATAACAGCATTTTAGAAAAAAAAACAAACATGTTTTTGTGTCTCCATTTTCTGAAAGTCATATTTTTTTTTTTTTGGAAGATTGTCTCATGTAGGTTCTCATTTTTTGCGGGATAAGGTGACGGTTTGATTGCTACCATTTTGGGGTGCTTATGACTTTTTGATCTGCAGACATGGTGACAGTTTAATGCCATGACGTTTATACTCGTCATGGAGAGCCAAGTAGCAGTGGTCCATGACGAGTATATAGGTTGGAATGGAAAAATAAAATAGAAAAAACTTCATTTGACATATTAGGGATGAGAAAATTCAGCCCCCCACTCCCTCAAACTGCTTTCCCTGATCAGAGACCTTAAATTTTTCAAAGGCCAACATATCATATTGTTATTCGATTATTTTAGCTTATTATTATGTTGGCTTGAAAGGCCAACATATTATTCTTCGATTTTTTGTTTATATTTCAGGTTAATATTATTCTTCTAATCCCCCCTTTTTCTAAATACGCTACTCCTCCTACAGTTTTGGAGGTGCATACGCCAAACCTTCCATACTTCTTCGACCTATAGTGAAGTAAGTTGCTTGTGCTTTAATAATCAATCCCACCCTCCGCGCCCCTACGGCAGACCACGAAGATTCATTTTTCGCCATTGACTTTGACAGAGAAGCTACACTCCCCAAACTCGGACCACATATTGTTGGTGTCAGCCGAATAAAAAGGTGAATTTTGGGGGGACACTCAAAAGTGGGCAGAGCTAGCAATGGACAATGAAAAATTAGCTATTTTCTTTACGCTACTCCTCCCACAGTTTTAGGAGTACAATTACTAAACTTTGCACACTTGTTTGGCACATACCCGAATAGGTTGCTTGTGCTTTGTCAACCGATCACACCCTCCGTGCCCATGGGGCAGCCCTCAGATGACCCCACTTTTTGCAATAGACTTTTATTGAAAAAATGTAAAACTTTTGCCACTCGTATAGCTTTGAAGTTATACTCAGCAAACTTGGGTCACTTAGTCATGGAGTCAACCTGAAAATTTCTGTCACATTTCGGGGACTCTAAAAAGAGGGCGGAGCCACAAACAACCAACTAGATTTTCCCTATTAACTTCAATGAGAAAATTAAAAAAGCTGTTATTCTCATAGTATTTAAGCCAGTGTACCCAAACTTTGCACCTTGGGTCACTGGGTGACTGGGGTTAAAATTTATAAAAAGTGGAGTCTACAACGGCCATTTTAATTTCAGCCATTTGTTTAAATGGGAAAATATAAAACTGCCGCTGCTCTTAGATTGTTAATGGCAGGGTTCTCAAACTTGGCACAGTTGGTCTCTGGAGGACTCGTATAAAAAATTCTGAAAAGTGGGCGGGACAAAAAAACAAGCAAATCAGATTTCTTTGATTGATTTAAATGGGAAAAATTAAAAATGCTGCCATTCTCACATTATAAATGGCATGGACCTCAAATATTACAAATGTGATCATTGGGTGTTTCAAATTCAAAGTTAGAAAAAGTGAGCGGAGCCACTAACAACCAATCAAATATCACTCATTGATTTTAAATAGAAAAAAATAAAACTTCTACCATTTTTACACGTTAAATGCCATTATTCCCAAACCTTAAAGTGTTAGTCACTGGGTGACTGTGGTTCACAATTAGGAAAAAAAAAGGGTCAGGGTAACAACAGCCATTGACCTTAATGAAAAAAAGATAAACTGCTGCTATTGTCATAGTTTAAATGCCAAGTGTCCCAAACTTAGCACAATTACTCACTGGTTAACTGTGGTCAAAATTTAGGAAAAGTGGGTGGAGCCTAAAACAGCCAATCATATTTTAATGTAAAACTTTCAAATACTGCCATTCTCACAGCTTTAAAGCCAGAGGCCAATCACATTTCAGCCATTTGTTTTATATGGTAAAATTTATATTGCCGCCACTCTTAGACTGTTAATGGCAGGGTCCTCAAATTTGGCACAGTCAGTCATTGAGTGACTTGGGTACCACAATTTAATAAACCAGGTTAAACAGGCTTTGCTTATATCTCTAGCGTTTTCAAGCCAACATCCTGTGGTTTCTTCAGAAACAACACCATCTAGTTTATTTCTATTGTTTCTTACACTGTCTCTCTTACATTAGAATGCATGTTTACTTGTGAATTTGTATAGTCTAAAATGTCTTTTTGTCAGAACCTGCATACACATATACACCGTCATAAAAATCTCAACACAGAATGACGTTCTGGCTCACTGATTGGCTGATACAGTCTGTCAGCCTGAGAGCTAATGAGGGCAAACCTTCCCGCACTACTTACTCCTTCGTCTTCCTCCCTCCAGGTTTTGTCTTCTGACGTTCTGGCTCACTGATTGGCTGATACAGTCTGTTAGCCTGAGAGCTAATGAGGGCAAACCTTCCCGCACTACTTACTCCTTTGTCTTCCTCCCTCCAGGTTTTGTCTTCTGACGTTCTGGCTCACTGATTGGCTGATACAGTCTGTCAGCCTGAGAGCTAATGAGGGCAAACCTTCCCGCATTACTTACTCCTTCGTCTTCCTCCCTCCAGGTTTTGTCTTCCGACATGTGCAGGAAAATGGTGCTGTGCATCGTTTAACTGGATTAGTCCGAAACAAACCTGTAAAGCTTTGGGTTCATTTGACGGACACATTTTATTTATAGATTTGCTTATCCTTAATATATATAATTTTACATTTAGTTATATAGAAATTCTTTGCATATTTAATTATTTCCCGTTTTAGACATACCTTTACAATTCCATTATTAAACATATTGACAAATAAAAATGACAAATATTGAAATTACCTTAGCACATGACCTAATATGACCTTAAAATATTCAAGGGCTCATTGTATCAGCCTAATTACTACATAAATAACCTTCCTTGCTAAACATATATAAAACATTTTGTTACACATCAAACCTATGCTTATGTACTAATCATTAGTGATGTAGTTAGTGGGAAATATTCGAATTTGTGATATTTTGCAAATATTTTGTAAAATATTTGTAATATATTTGTGATTTTGCGAATTCGAGATTATATTCTTGATTGCGAAAATCGGCAATGTATTATTTGCGTAATGCTCGTGAAATTCCGGCGAGGCAACTTTTCTATTGGTTGCTAGGGATGTTGCTAAGCTGTGACAAAGCCTTCTCATTGGCCCACAAGCTAGAAGAAGGGAGGGATGATCACCTGATGTGTACTGTGTAGTAATCGGAGGTTTTACAGTGTTAAAATGTGAATTCTTGCTGAAGCAATATTATAATACATATAAATGTACAGAGTTGAAGTAAAGATCAGTAAAAATACTGTGCTGACATTAGTAATATTGCAAAGATATCCATCGTGTCAAGACAGTAATTACAATGTGACGAGAACAATAGATAAATTGTTCAGTGTTAATTTGCATAATGTTTGTAAAAAATATAGCCCTTTACTATGGTGAAGAAATGTATATAACAAATGCACATGGCTGTATTATGGGTCCATAAACCTCCGAGTTGTACAATGTCTAATACAAGTGTATTGCCTCTCTGTCATGTTCTAACGAGGAACAACCATGGCTAGAACATATCTAAGCAAACACACAAGCACACAGGGCAAGCAGAGACAAGACATGACAGTAAGCAGAAAACTGGATCAGCAGGTAAGGGATCAGTGGCAGAAACTACCACTGGATCTAGTGCACCGGATTACTCAGGGCCAAACCCAGAAGGCAGAAACACAGCGAGCCCCGTACTTTACAGAGCCCTAGATGGTAGGGATGAACTTAGCTGAGGCTAAGTCCACACTGTGACACTACCAGAACCAAGACAACAGAGAGGAGCATACATACACTATGGAGTAATACACACACAGGCTGCCACAACTACACATAGTTTATAGAAACCAGCCTACACGGAATCCACCGCAGCCAGTACGCCCGAGAGCTACTAAATCGAGCAACATAGCAACCCGAGTCACTACACTGTGGCACTCTGATTTTAAAATGAGTACCTATGTAGAGTGCCTACACTATTTGCATAGCAGAGTGGTAATTTAAAAAGCAATGGTTTTAAAAAATAGCATTACACAAACAGAAGTAGCACACCAAACATACGTTTGGCATGTGCTAGTCTTACAGATGTTATAATTCTACCGATGTTATAGGGTCTACTGAAGACAAACAGAATATTGTTCATAAAGTTTGAATGAAATATAATCAATATTTTTCACTATAATTTAAAATATACTTTTAGATCATCACATAGTAATAAAGTTTATAAGGATGAAAAAAGACATCTGTCCATCCAGTTTGGCCTGTTATCTTGCAAGTTGATCCAGAGGAAGGCAAAAAGACCCCTCTGAGGTAGAATCCAATATTCCTCACTTTAAAGGGGAAAAAAATCCTTCTCAACTCCAATGAGGCAATCAGAATTACTCCCTGGATCAACGACCCCTCTCTAGTAGCCATGGGTGTAGAAACCCCCAAAAATCTGGGGGGACAGCATTTTTGCTCGCCGGGTATAAACTTACAGTTCTGATGACCCAGGGGTGCTGGCTTGGCCGGGCAGAAGGAGTGTGGGAGACTGTGAGGCCTTTTTCTCCAAGCTGCTCCGGATCAGTGCTCTGGGCTCCGGGCTGGAAGTGGGCACAATAAAAAAAAAATATTTTTCATTACACCTCAGGTCAGACCACCAATCAGACCCCCAATGTTAATCAGACCTCAGCTAACAGCCCCAATAAGATCCCCAATGTTAATAAGACCTCAGATCACACCTCAGCTCAGACCCCAATATGAATGACCCCCAATCAGACCTCAGATAAGAGCCCCATGCCTCATAGCAGCCCCCAGTGCCTCTCCAGCAGCCCCCAGTGCCTCTCATCAGCCCCCCAGCGCCTCTCATCAGCCCCCCAGCGCCTCTCATCAGCCAGTAATAACAGCCCCCCCTCAATCATGTGCCAGTAATAACAGGGCCCCTCAATCATGTGCCAGTAATAACAGGCCCCCCCAATCATGTGCCAGTAATAACAGGCCCCCCCAATCATGTGCCAGTAATAACAGGGCCCCCAATCATGTGCCAGTAATAACAGGGCCCCCCAATCATGTGCCAGTAATAACAGGCCCCCCCCAATCATGTGCCAGTAATAACAGGGCCCCCCCAATCATGTGCCAGTAATAACAGGGCCCCCCCAATCATGTGCCAGTAATAACAGGCCCCCCCAATCATGTGCCAATAATAACAGCCCCCCCCCCCAATCATGTGCCAGTAATAACAGCCCCCCCCCCCCAATCATGTGCCAGTAATAACAGGGCCCCCCCAATCATGTGCCAGTAATAACAGCCCCCCCCCCAATCATATGCCAGTAATAACAGGGCCCCCCCCATTATGTGCCAGTAATAACAGGGCCCCCCAATCATGTGCCAGCAATAACAGGGCCCCCCCATTATGTGCCAGTAATAACCAGGCCCCCCCATTATGTGCCAGTAATAACCAGGCCCCCCATTATGTGCCAGTAATAACCAGGCCCCCCCATTATGTGCCAGTAATAACCAGACCCCCCCATTATGTGCCAGTAATAACCAGGCCCCCCCATTATGTGCCAGTAATAACAGGCCGCCCCCCCCCCCCCCCAATCATGTGCCAGTAATAGGGCCCCCCCATTATGTGCCAGTAAAAAAATAATTAACACTTATACTTACCTCTTTGGAGCGATGCGATGCAGGACTCTTCCCGACTCCAGCGCTGTATGGCTCAGGCGGCGCGATGACGTCATCGCGCCGCCTGCGCCGGCCTCTGATAGGCTGCTGGCCTAGTAGTGCCGGCAGCCTATCAGAGGAACAGGAAAGGGACACACCTCCCTGCCTTGCTCCTCCGTAGCCTTCTGTTTGTATCGCTGTCCTGAGGACGGCGATACAAACAGTCAGATCACTATGGAGATGAGCGCTTCGCTTCCACAATGGAAGCGCTCATCTCAGTGCCTGCCCCGCCGCCACCGCACACACTGCCGCTGGGGGGGATTTGACCAAACCTGTCCCCCCCGCATTATTTCCTGGAGGGGATCCGTCCCCCCCGTCCCCCCCGCTTCCTACGCCCATGCTAGTAGCTATAGCCTGTAATATTATTACGCTCCAGAAATACATACAGGCCCCTCTTGAACTCTTTTAGTGAACTCACCATCACCACAAACTCAGGCAGAGATTTCCATAGTCTCACTGCTCTTACCGTAAAGAATACTCTTCTATATTTGCGTACAAACCTTCCTTCCTCTACATGCAGAGGATGTATCCTCGTCACAATCATAGTCCTGGGGATAAATAGATGATGGGAGAGATCTCTCTGTACTGATCCCTGCTATATTTATACATTGTTATTAGATCTCCCCTCGATGGTCTTTTTTCTAAAGTGAATAACCCTAATTTTGATAATCTTTCAGGGTACTGTAGTTACCCCATTCCAGTTATTACTTTTCCCTCCTCTGTACCCTCTCCAGCTCTGCTATGTCTGCCTTGTTCACAGGAGCCCAGAACTGTACACAGTACTCCATGTGTGGTCTGACTAGCGATTTGTAAAGTGGCAGAACTATGTTCTCATCACGGGCATCTATTCCCCTTTTGATGCAACCCATTATCTTATTGGCCTTGGCAGCAGCTGCCTGACACTGGTTTTTACAGCTTAGTTTGCTGTTCACTAAAATTCCTAAGTCCTTTTCCATGTCAGTGTTACCCAGTGTTTTCCCTTTTAGTATGAACGGGTGACTTGCATTATTCCTTCCTATGTGCATAACCTTACATTTGTCAGTGTTAAACCTCATCTGCCACTTCTCTGCCCAAGCCTCCAATCTATTCAGATCCCTCTGTAGCAATATAATGTCCTCTTCCATGTTAATTACTTTACACAGTTTAGTGTCATCTGCAAAAATTGATATTTTACTGTGCAAGCCTTCTACAAGATCCTTAATCAATACATTGAAGAGAATTGGGCCTAATACTGACCCTTATGGTACCCCACTAGTGACCCCATCTGAGATTGTACCATTAATAACCACCCTCTTCTTTCTATCACTAAGCCAGTTACTTTCCCACATACAGACATTTTCCCTCAGTCCAAGCACTCTCAATTTAGATACTATTCTTTTATGCGGTACAGTGTCATCCAAATTTTCATGCTATAAAATTCATACTTAACATATCTGGGTTCTATCAGTTTCCTAATTCTGAGTCATTCAGCACATAGCTGTAATCTGTGGGGTACCTGATAGTAAGTATTGAGCCTCTAGGAGAACTGGGGACATTAACATTACTCCTAGAAGTTTAGCTTTCTCTAAAACTGCTGTGTCCCATAAACTTTGATTGCCATGACCAAACATAATGATGTTTTTACTGCCTGGCCCTGTCAATCAAAGTGCAGAAGGCACTGAATTTCTAGAGAGCAGAGCCTCTAGGTGTAACATCAATGCCCCCATTGCTCCTAGAGGATCATGCCCATAAATTAAAACTTTCTTTTTCTCAGCAATGCAGGCACATATGAACATGGGATCAACACAGATGCCTTCAGCTGCCAAGTGCACATGCAACAGGTCAGCCTGTTTCATAGGTACAAATCTGTTGACAGATGCCCTTTAATACTTCAGGGGACATTTTTAATACTTCTTTCTTTATTGCAGACTTTAAGAGGTAAATAATCATGAGGATTGGGGAATTGACTTTTAGGAGCTGCAACTGAGTTGTGTTATGACAACTTTATATAAATCAATATTGAAGTTGAATATAAAAAAAACTTTGCAATATATCAAAGAATAAAATGCATCTTTCTCCATATATCATTCCCAACATAAACTAATATTCTTCTTGAGGGGGAAAGATGAATTGTTCGCTCATTAAAGGGTCAAATTTCATACTGCCCATAGAAATCTATGGAAATGGGTTGGCTAACAGTCCTTCTTATTCTCTTAGGAAACATTACTTTAGGACGGGGGAGGGGAAGAAAAGAAACTGATGAGCCCAGAAAGAACAATGTTCTCTGGTAAGATATAGTATACTAAATCAATTCTTATATTTGCCTTTACTATTGATTTATGCAAAGTTGTGTGAAATCTTAGTTACCAATTAATTTCACGTTGAAATTCATTATATTTAGTATAAAAATAATTTTGGCCACAGAGTTTAAACAATACAAAAAATTAGACCCTCAGCATTATCATATCTATAATCAAACTTAAAGAAACTAAGCAAGTAAAATTTTACATATGTTCTTATTATATTAGGAACTAGTAGAAAGACCTGGCTTTGCACGGGTATATTACATATATTTCATTTAATGTCGTTAAAAGATATCGACAGTATCTACTATAGCAGTAACATCTACAGTACATCGCCCCTTGAACAGTGACCTCCACAGCGGCCTGCCCCCTTAACAGTAACATTCACAGCGCACTTTCCTTTAACAGTGACCTCCACAGCGACCACCCCTTTATTAGTGACCTCCACAGTACCCCGTCTCGTTAACAGTGATTTCCACAATAACCCGCCCCCTTAACAGTGACCTCCACAGAGCTCCGTTCCCTTAAAATGTGACCTCCACAACACCCTGCCCCCTTTACAGTGACTTTACAGCACCCTGCCCCTTAACACTGACCTTCATAGTGGACTGTCTCTTTAACTGTGACCTCCACCATTCCCTGCCCCCTTAGCAGAGCCCTCCACAGTGCCCGTCCCTTTAACAGTGACCTCCATAGCATCCCTCCCCTAGGGGGGTCAGAGGTCCAGTTTTAGGCCGGGCAGTCCTGCTTTCAGACTCCATGTCCTCTGTCCGGCGCTGGGCCTGGACGGACACAGGGATGACCTTTTGAACAGCTCACTCTCAAACAGCAGCACTGTGCTGTCTGAGCATGAGCTGCAGAGAAAAAGTCAACCTCCCTCCAACCCCTGCAGCTGACAGAAGTTGATTTTTACCTTCATTTCTTCAATCCCTGTCGGCTGCAGAATGGCAGGGGGCGTAGTCTTACTTGGTTGGGGTGTGGCTTAGCAGGACCTGAAGGCGGGAGTTTTAAATCCGTCTTTTACGGGTGGCCTGAATGGCCACTGTACCTGCCCCCTTAACTGTGACTTCCACAGCATACCGCTCCTTTAACAGGGTCATCCACAGCACCCTGCCCCTTTAAAGCTGACCTACAGAAGTGAAGAAAAATGGCTGGGTTCTCATGGAAACCTGGTGTAAAACTGTGTGTATTTGTAGACTAAGAGCCTGCGAGCTTCTATTGGCTGATAAGGGTCATGTAACCAGGCTTCTATTGGCTAATGCATTTTTTGGGAATATCTCAGAAATGGTATGTGCTAGAGACCTGAGACCCTGTCTAAAACCTTCCCGGGCACCTGATGTACCTGTGTGCCAAATTTTGTGATTGTAAATGCAATGGTGCGGATTCCTTTAGCAGACATACATACAGAAATACATACAATCATCTTTATATATTAGACTAGCTGAAGGACCCGGCTTCGCATGGGTATATTTCATCTATTTCATTTAATGTTTGTGTGTGTAGTTAAAAGATATCGACAGTATCCACTATAACAGTGGCATCTACAGTACCCCGCCCCCTTAACAGTGACCTCTACAGCCTTCCAGTTCTTAACACTGACCCTCCCACAGTGCCATATCTCCTTAAAATGGGACCTCCACAGCAGTCCACCCCCTTAAACTTTGACCTTCACAGCAGTCTGCCCCTTTAACAGTGAGTTCCAAAGCACCCCACCCCCTTGACAGTGACCTTCACAGGGGCCACCCCCTTAACAGTAACCTCTACAGCACTCGCCCTTTAACACTAACCATAGGTTACAGTCCCCTTAACTGTGACCGCCACCATTCCCGGCCCCTTTAACAGAAACCTCCACAGCGACTGCCACTTTAACAGAAAAATATGTTTCAAGGACAGCACCAGTGTATCAAGTCTTTGGAAGCGTCACGTCACCAGCAGTGAGACTCCTTACCGCTGTAAATGGTAGACATAAAAATAGAGATGAAACGTTGCCAGCGTCTTCCTTTGTGCAAGATTTATTTTCATCCAACACAGCAGACAGGCAACGTTTCGGCTTCACACCAGCCTTTCTCTGCTGTTTTGGTGGAAAATAAATCTTGCACAAAGGAAAACACTGGTCACGTTTCATCTCAATTTTTATGCCCCTTTAACAGTGACTGCCATAGAACCCTGCTCCCTTAATACTGTGACCTCACAGTATCCCGCTGCCCCTTTAATAGTGGCTTCCACAGTCCCTTCCTCCTTTAACAGTGCCTCCACATTGCCTGCCCCTTTAATATTGAACTCCACAGCTGCCTGCCCCCTTAACAGTAACATCCACAGCACTCTCCCCTTTAACAGTGACCTCCACAGTGGCCACCGCTTTATTATTGACCTCCACAGTAACCCGCCCCCTTAACAGTGACCTCCACAGAGCTCTGTTCCCTTAAAATGTGACCTCCACAACACCTAGCCTCTTAACAATGACCTCTACAGCACTCCGCCCCTTAACATTGACCTTCATAGAGGACCATCCCCTTAAGGGTCCATTCACACGTCCGTTTTGGTGTTCCGCATCCGTTCCGATTAAAAACGGAACGTTATGCGGATCCATTCATTTTCAATGGAATCCGCAAATAATCGGAGAGCACTCATGGTGCTCTCCGATTCCGTGATTCCGTTCCGTTCCGTGGGTTCCGTTATTCGGATCCTGGAAAAAATATATACCCTGTCCTACTATTTGTCCGATTTTGCGTTCCGTCATCCCATTCTAGTCAATGGATCCGTCAAAAAATCGGATGACATGTTAAAAGCATCCTCATGTCATCCAGATTTTCGGATCCGCAAAAAACAGGAACGTTTATCTGGAAAGGTAAAAATACTGACGTGTGAATGCACCCTAAC
This sequence comes from Bufo bufo, assembly GCF_905171765.1. NCBI lineage: Eukaryota > Metazoa > Chordata > Amphibia > Anura > Bufonidae > Bufo > Bufo bufo. The sequence goes on along the minus strand of NC_053393.1, from coordinate 343,893,705 downwards.
TGTAACCTCCACCATTCCCTGTCCTAGAGACCTCCACAGTGCCCGCCCCTTTAACAGTGACCTCCACAGCATCCTGCATCCTTAACAGTGACCTTTATAGCAGCCCATCACTTTAACAGTGACCTCCACAGCGGCCGCCCCTTTATTAGTGACCTCCCTAGTACCCCATCTCCTTAACAGTGGTTTCCACAACACCCCTTCATGTTAACAGTGGCCTCTACAGCAATCTGCCCCTTAACACTGACCTCCATAGTGGACCGTCCCCTTAACTGTGACCTCCACAGCAGCCTGCCCCTACGGTGGCCAGAGGTCCAGTTTTAGGACAGACAGTCCAGCTTTCAGACTCCCTGTCCACCGTCCGGCGCAGGGCAGCTCACTCTCAAACACCAGCACTGTGCTGTCTGAGCGTGAGCTGAAGGGAGAAAGTTACCCTCCCTCCCACTCCTGCAGCTGACCCTGCACCCCTGCAGCTGACAGAAGTTGATTTTTACCTTCATTTTTTCAATCCCTGCTGGCTTGGAGGGGGCGTGGCCTAACCGTGTCAGGAGCTTGGCCTAACCGTGTCAGGAGCGTGGTTTAGTGTGACCTGGGGGCGGGATTTTTAAGTCTGTCTTTTCACCCTACATGCCCCCTGAACTGTGACCTCCACAGCACTCTGCACCCTTAACAGTGTCATCCACAGCGCCCTGCCCCTTTAAAGGAAATCTGTCACCAGGATAATATCTATTTAAGTAAAGCCATAGCCTAATAGCACCTTATTTCTAGATGTGCCTTTGTTTCCGCAATAGATGTTTTCTATCTTCTAAAAATCCAGTTTATTTGGTATGCAAATGAGCCATTAAGGTGTCCAGAGGGGCGTCACTCTTGCAGGAAGGAGCCCAGGCACGCCCTCATGCTAGGAGCAGGGAAAATGGGGGCAGCGCTATGGCTTAAATGTGATATAAGAGGGGTGGGTGGACACATTGTGGCAGGAGGCGTGCCTGGGCGCCTTCCTACAAGAATGACACCTCTCTGGGCACCTTACTGGCTCATCTGAATACCAAATAAACTAGATTTTCACAGGATAAAAAAATATCTATTGTTGGAACAAAGGCACATCTGTATATAAGGTACTAAGTGCTATTAGGCATTGGCTTTACTTCAATAGCGATTATCTTGGTTACAGATTTACTTTAAAGCTGACCTACACCAGTGAAGAAAAATGGCAGGGTTGTTATGGAAACCTGGTATAAAACTGTGTGTATGTGGAGACTAAGGACCTGTGTGCTTCTATTGGCTGGTAAGGGTTATGTGAACAGGTTTCTATTGGCTAATGCATTTTTTGGGAATATCTTATGAACGGTAAATGCTAGAGAGCTGAGACCCGGTCTAAAACCTTCCCAAACACCTGATGTGCCTGTGTGCCAAATTTCATGATTGCAAATGCGCCAGTATGGATTCTTTTAGCGGACATACATGCATACACACATACACTCAGCTTTATATATTAGATTGTTCATATCTAGCAGAAAAAACAATGACATATTTCAATGTCTTTATCATAAATAACAATCTTAGAAGAGCAGTCTTACAAAAATGTATAAACTGTAATCATAGATATTGTCTAAAAAAAAAATTTGCAGTTAAAAAATCCTTCAATTAAGAAACATATTGTTTTAATTGTATGACTACTGCCGGAAATGTCTGGTGGGTCCACCTCTAAATCTACAAGTACGTTTCTGAACAGCTGTGTTGAGTTCAGAGATCATGCAGCTACAGGAAGAGGAGCTATGGTTTCTTAACATCCCAACCTTCCTATCACTGTACACATGGCACTCAATGAGTATCATGTATACAGTTCAGGAAGTGGATATGATAGTTTGTGCTGGCTAATAGTGATGAGCGGCAGGGGTCATATTCGAATTCGCGATATTTCGCGAATATTTTGTAGAATATTCATCAAAAATTCGCAAATTCGAAAATTCGCGATTTTTTTTATTACTCAAAAAATCGGAAAGGTAATGATTGTGTAATATGCGAATTTTTGGAATTCAAATTTTCGGATTCAAATTTTTTTATTGCAAATTTTTCAACTTACAACTATTAGACAAAGAAGATTATAGCCCTATATTAGCTAAATTGCTCTATATTCGATTTTTTTCGAATATTCTCTATATTGCTATAACTTAGTTTTTTCGAATATTCGTAATATTCTAAAACAAGAATATTTAGCAATATAGCGAATATTCAAAGAAAAACGAATATAGAGCAAAATTCGCAAACACTACTACTCCTAAAGTCAAGTATATTGCAGCCTTCTTATTGGCCCACAAGCTAGAAGCAGTGAGGGATCATGTGTACTGATAAAAAAAAAAAATATATATATATATATATAGAAATTCGAATATTCTAAATTACGAATATATATAACTATATTCGAAATATTCGCAAATTTTCGAAGTACCTATATTCACAATAAAAATTTGAAATTTGAATATTCGTGATCAACACTACTGGCTAATACATATTTGCTGGTAACTGCAGGAGCTACTGGGTTCTAGAAGTCCTAGATCAGCTCTGCAGAAAGACCCCAAAGACTGTCCCCCTGTAAATAAAGCTAATATTGTGAATAATGAAACAATTATATGACTCACTCCAGAAAGAGGACAGAGGTGGTACAGTCAATGCTGAGAGCATAAATGACCCAATCATGACTCATAAGGGGAAGGAGAAGGGAAGAAACTGGATGGACTGGAGGTGTCACGGCTGTATATGAGCAACAAGAGCATACACAGTAAATAGAGCTACTGACGGGACCCAAACTAGGGAGGATAAAGGGTGACCCCTGTCAGACCCTCAAAGCTCTCCCTATGCTGCTAAGCACATGCCCGGATCCAAATGGTGGAACGAGGCATGCCCGCGTACCTAAGACTGATGACCACTGTAACCCCTACAATAGTGGAAGGGGCACGGCCACCGGTGCCCTGCTCAGTATATGGACGGAACCGGGGTCGCCTCGGATCCAGTCAGAAAACAAACAGAAACACTACAATGTCTGCACACTTAACTGAAGGAGCTGCAGCAGCAGTGAAGACAGATCCAAAGACAGCTGGTAATATCCGGAGTACTTGCTGCAGCAGAACACAGGTCCAGTGAAATGATAGCACACAAGAGATACAACTCAAATGAGAAATATAATCCGCACCCTACAAAGGAGGAGGGGTGATTTAAAGGCAGAGAAATCAAACACAGGAGGAACAGCTGGGAGGAAGGAAACAGAAAGTAAAGAGCTCATTACAGGGGCGGAGAAACAGAGCAGAGAGAACTCCTCCAAGCTCTAGTAGTGACATCATCACAGGGGTGGAGAAACAGAGCTGTGAGAACGTCTCAAAGCTCTGGTAGTGACAGGAGGGCATTAGATGAAGTGAGAGAGAGAGAGAGAGAGAGAGAGAGAGAGGCTGGAGACAGAGACCTAAAGTGTGTTGAGTATCCATGTGTATAGTTTAAGGAATTGTTTAAGTTTATATTGTAATCTTTGTTGTTAGGTAATTATAATTATTGGTGTTTGTAAGTACAAGATTGTTTCTGTATGAAACATTTATTTATTTCTGGTTCCATATTCATACTTCCATATAATTGCCATAATAGCTGTAACTAGAATTTCAAATTGTATATAATATACTTTTTATACACTCATGGGAGGATTATACAGGTGCATCTCAATAAATTAGAATACTAAATTATTTTACTAATTCAATTCAAGAAGTGAAACACATATATTATTTAGATTCATTACATACAGAGTGATGTTTTTCAAGCATTTTTTTTTTAATGTTGATGATTATGGCTTACAGCTAATGGAATCCCAAAAGTCAGTATCTCATGCTGTCATGCTCTAATCAATTGGTCAACACAAAACACCGGCAAAGGTTTCCTAAGCCTTTAAATGGTCCCTCAGTCTGGTTCAGTGGGCTACACAATCATTCACACCCTTCACAAAACCTCCCCTTGCAAAGATGAGAAGTAACTAGTCACACTTTGTCACTTCAGATAGACATGTGTGGTGGCAAAAATATCAAAAGGACACAAAAAGTGGTACATATTCACAAGTGAAAGTATGCCATGCTTTGGGAAGCATGGGCAACTAGGATATGTAAATATATCACTTTTTAGGATTGTGACAGATCTTCTTTAACAGTAATAAATGTAAGGTTATGCACATGGGAAGGGGCTTAGGTAGGTTGCTGGAAGTACTCCCATAGTGCACTTTTTGGCTGGTCACTTCAGATAGACATGTGTGGCGCCATTGGCAGTTCTCCATGGGAAACAAATATGCAAAGAGGTACTGTATCACCCAAGAAAGAGAACCTATTAAAAGTGTCTCCCTATCAGTCAAGATCCAACTTTTCCAACAAGACTCTTTCAATAGGTGGTGCTGGCAAGATGGTTCTCTTTCATGGTAGATGTCTCTTTACACACTTGGGAAGGGGACATATATGTAAGGCTACTTTCACATCTGCGCTTTCCCTTTCTGCTATTGAGATCCATCATTGGATCTCAATAGCGGGGGTAAACGCTTCAGTTTTGTCACAATCATTGTCAATAGATACAAAACTCAACTGATCAAAACGGAATGCAGCGTTTTTCTGTCCGTGATGTGATGCAGAGCAAGACGGATCCGTCATGACACAAAATGTAAGTCAATGGTGGCGGATCAGTTTTCTCTAAAACAAAAGAAAAAGGGTCCGTCCCCCATTGACAAACAATGGTTTTAGAGACAGATCTGTCTTAGCTATTTTAGAGATAATACAACCGGATCCGTTCAGAGCGGATGTAGATGGTTGTATTATTATAACTGAATTGTTTTTGCTGATCCATGACAGATCCAGCAAAAACGCTGGTGTGAAAGTAGCCTTACCAGTACATACTAAATGCTAAAACACTAGGAAAAACTGATGTGGAATTTTAGCGGACAGTAAACTTAACTGTAGCAACCTAATGAGATTGCGGGGACATAGATTGATGATTTGATGAGAACATAGTTAACTCACTTTACAAGTCACTGGAAAGACGACACATGGATGAGAATGTGGTTCTGTCATTTTACAAATCACTGGTCAAACCACAAATGCAGTATTGTTTACAACTTTGGGCACCCTGTGCACAAAAAAGACACAGAAATGCTGGAGGAAGTTCAAAGACGGGCAACTAAAGTAATAAATGGAATGGTGGGTGGACTGCAGTACCCAGAAATGTGATGAAAATTAGGGTCATTTAATTTTTTTTTTAAAACAGCTGAGGGGATCTCAGGGACTGTGACTGTGACAAGAGGACATGCTTTACATATACAGTAAAGAAGGTACCTACACCAACATAGAAGAGGGTTCTTCACTGCAAGAACAATGATACTCTCTGCCTGAAGAGGTTGTGATGGTGAAAATTGCCATCTACCTCTTTCTACCTTTTTTTTTTTTTTGTTGCCTTCCTCTGGATCAACTTTGTAGGATAATAGGCTGAACTGGATGGACATATGTATTTTTAGACTTACAAACTATATTACAGTTTGAGCCATAAAGTAGGCTTTTTCAAGCATGAAAAAAATTACTATATTACATGTCTGTTGTATATGGAATAAAGTGGAGCTTTGATCTACATCTGGAGTGTTGTGCTGTGATGTTTTCGTTGTGTCCTACTACATTTGCCTGGTAATGGTGGAAACAGGAGGCACTTATGCACAGCCAAAATCTGTGTTCATTTTTTATTACAAAAAAATTATAAATTAATAAATAAAAAATAATGCAATATGTTAAAATACTTCCAAAGGTATGGCTTATTTTTAGTGGGAACATATTGTTTAACCCCTTAATGACCAGCTGGCCAGGTCTTTAAGTAATGACAATCGTGGACATTTAACATCTGAGCACACTGAAAACCGAAAGTGCGTGCTTTCAGTGGTGCTCCGACTACCCCGTGTGGCGATCGGAGGAGCTGGAGTGTGTGTGCAGCAGCCCCTGTCTTTGTGAATGACAGGAGGCTGCTGCATAGCATTTCCTATGGAGCTCATGTCTGTAATAGGGCTCCATAGGAAAGTAGTAAAATCATCATAGATTCCAATGCAAGTGCATTGGAGTTTATGATAATAGAAATCTAATGATTGCATGTTATAGTTACTCATAAGAACTATAAAAAAGTGTAAAAAAAATAAAAATATATAAAAATTAAAATCACCTCCCTTTTCCCAAAAGAAAAATAAAAGAACTAAAAAAAATAAAAAAAATACATATCATGGGTGTCGCGATGTGCAAAAACGCCCATAGTATAAAAATATAAACATATATTCCACATATGGCAAACAGTAAAATGGAAAAAAAACGTCCAAATGGCCGATTTTTTGGTTGCTTCATTTTATACATTTTTTTTTTAGGAAAAGTGATCAAAAAGTCATACACAGCCCAGAATGGTATCAATGAAATGTTCTGATGGTTTATTTCCATAACATAGACTTTCGGGCTTGTAAAGCCGCATGGAAAACCTAGGCGGAAGAAATATTTAGTGGTGGCAGTAGTTACATACAGAATGTCGAACTAAGAAACATATGTGAACTGAAAGGGTGACTGATGAACTTATTGCTGAAACGTTTGAGAATATGGTAGAATAGGACATCCATGGAACAGTATGTAATGAAAAACCTAATTCCACGTGGTTTGAGAGTTCAGGTGTTTCCATCATATGGGCTTGAGGTTGATAAGTTTAATCAGAAATGGGAGGAGGCGTGTAACAACTGCTCTATGATTTTTTATGAAATTATTGATCTCTGCGAATGATACTTTACTTGAAAGGATCGATAAGGAGATTATGGCCACCGAGACGCAGCTGAATGAACAGCTGACTGCAGGTAAGATTGAGAGCCTCAAAGGAAATATTGAGGAGTCACATAAACTATGGGAGAAACAAATTAAGGAATGTAAAACTAAGACATTTCAGAGGGATGCACAGGATTTTGACTAAAATCAAGTGTACAGTCGTGGCCAAAAGTTTTAGAATGACACAAATATTAGTTTTCACAAAGTTTGCTACTAAACTGCTTTTAGATCTTTGTTTCAGTTGTTTCTGTGATGTAGTGAAATATAATTACACTCACTTCATACGTTTCAAAGGCTTTTATCGACAATTACATGACATTTATGCAAAGAGTCAGTATTTGCAGTGTTGGCCCTTCTTTTTCAGGACCTCTGCAGTTCCATGGCTGAGTGCGTGTGGGGTACAGCCAATGGGACTATTGGCTATTTTAAACTTAGATAATTACGGTCCATTAGGTTGGGGGATGCTCATGTTTGGTAATAGAATGTACTTTTGGTTATAATGTTGGCACATTTAGATATTGATGCTTAGGGGGGAGGTGACGTTCAGGGAGGAAGTGACGCTATGCATGCCATTGCGGAACGCACACCTTACAATCAAGATAGGAACATGCGAGTCCAAATTGGGTTTTCTATTCCCATGTGTTTTTAATCCTTGATCATGTACAGGGTTTAAATAGGTTGATAGCTTGTAGTATGATATCCCCTGAGGAAGCTTAATGCGAAATGTACATCAGGGCTGGAGCTATGCTGGTTGGTATCTAATTTTCTACATGTTCCACTTTGGATTAGGATCTGTTACTATCTTATCTAATTGGACTTTGACTTGTATTTAAAGAGTATACTTTGTATTCTCCTTATATTATCTCTGTTTGGGACTGTACTATGCAATTCATCTTGGAGGCATATGACCATGAAGTGAGGTGCTATACTATTAGGCACTGGGTTCAATAGTGGTATTAAGTGTTTGTTGCCATAGGTCCAGTGTATCTCATTTTTCTTCTGTATATGCATGCCACTGCTATTTTATAGATTTTTATGATTATTTAATATGTATTACTAAAGTTCTTGGAAGTATTAGATGTTTTTTTATTTTTTTTATTTCAATTGGGGTGGTGTTTATATCACCCATACAAAAATCACCTTGAAAGAAAAAAGATGCTATTTAAAAACAGCACTTTGTGTTAAAATAGAGAAATAGAAACCATATGAAAAATTCTCTTTTTTTGCTTATATTTTCTTGTGTAAAATTATAAAAATAAATGAAATAAAAATAAAGGACCACTAGTTTCCAAGAAAAGATGCATAAATTATTTAAGTAACCGTGCAAAAAAAAAAAAAAGTTATTTCTCCTGAAGGCTCATGTACATACTAACACAACATAAAAATGTATCTGGTCAAGAGCGGTGGAAAATTGCCTGCTTTTTAATGGATAACATAGCATTTTGTGTAACAAAGAAAATAAAATATACATTTAAACAATTTATGTGCCTACCTGTTTTTGGATCAACTGAAAAATATGGTTGTCCTTGAAGTATGCTGTAAACAACTCTGGCACTGTTTCCATAAGTAGGGTCATCCCCATCTGTAGCTGTCACCTGAATTACTGAGGTACCTGCATGTCAAAGTAAAAAGGTATTTAACACAACCTTTAACTATACTGTAACAAATTTTCCATAATATATCAAATGTCAATGCCAAATGTTATCTTTTGTCTGAAAGGTAAACATGTGGCATTCATACAAATACAAACTTACATGACGTTTTAGATATAAAGTATAAATATAAAGAAATCACTCGTATGCAGAGATAGATTATTCACTTATCAATCACACAATTTGGATAAGTCAATAAAATTTGTTTCTTTCTGTAGGGGCTAGTAACATGATCTAGGTAGTGAAGCCAGCCCTTGGTTGTCTTCTGGAAACGCAATTCATGAGTGCAGGTAAGCTTGCGTTATCGGAAAAGCTTCATAAAGTTTATAATATGCACAAGTGATTTTGTACTGTATGTACAGATACATCCATATGTTTGTGTAAGTTAGCTGGCCATACACATTAGATAGAAGTTGGGCGATGAATGATCTTTCAGGGAACATTCTTTCAAAGAAAGATCGTTTGTCCACGAACAATTGTTTTTTTTTGAATAAAAGATCATTCAACGAAAATATTAAACACATCCAACTTCTTTTCTGATGGTAATGGTCTGTGATCAGTTGGCTAAAACAATCATTCGTATTTAAATTTCACCAATGATCGTTTCGGTTGAAATAACTTTAGACTAATATGTATCTGTACTATACATGTAGCTAGTTTTGAGCGAATCTAATCCAAACAAATTGATTTTGATCCAAATTTCAAGAAAATTTTGATTTGCCGCGAAGAAGAATTTCATTGCGCTTTGTAACAAATCTATTTTTCCTGAAATGGCTCCCACTACATACAAAGTAACACGCTTCATGATAAAGTAATTAGTCGTTAATCTAATTTGTTTGTGAAATTCAGCAAAGCAGCTGAATAAATTTTTTCTGAACTGTATTTATACCTACCTGTAGCAATACAGTAATCTGAAGTAAATAAAGTAATACAGTAATCTAAAGCAATAAAGTAATCTGAAGCCCCTAAATGTGAGAAAATAATAAAAATTGTATACTCATCACTTAAAGAGCACCTGTCATCAAAGCAAAAAATAAAAAACATATGCTGCTTGTATAATTGAACTAGCCAATGCTTCCCTGACCATGGTATACTTTCCTCTATGATACATGATACTGCACCCCCCTTGCTCTTCAGTTATGCCCCCTCCAGTACAACACATGTCATTCTTAAGTGACTAGTCACAGAGGTGGGGCTAACCACTTTGCTTCTTTGCACAATCTCTTTCACACACACCCTGTAGCGTGATTCTTGTAAGACCATGCTACATGCCATCTCCATCCAGGACAGTGTCTCACTCTGACCAGAACCAGAGTGAGATGTTGCTGCTGAGAGGAGCCCAGAGCCAATATTAACAAGCAGAGACTCCAGTCAGGTTTTGTCTGCAGAAAGTAATGTGCAGCATAGTCTCATGAGAATTGGTAGGTTTCCTGAGGTCACAATGCAGCTGGAGGATGTGAGTGACAGAGAAAATTCCTCTTGCAAGGAAGCAAAGTGGCTAGCCACATCTCTGTGGCTAGGTGCTTCAGACTGACATGTCTGGTGCTGGAACTTTAGGAGGGCATAACTGAAGAATGTGGAGGCGCAGGAACATAGACAAAAGTATGCCATGCTCAAGGAAGTATGGTTAGTTTGGTTATATGAGCAGTATAGTTTATTTTATTTTTTTGCTTTGGTAACAGGTTCTCATTATTCCACCACCATTTCCAGTTCTGCTACTCCAGTCCTCACTTCTAGTTTATTTTCACAAGCAGCAGGTGTGATGTAGCCATATACAGCATGTGACTGTTGAAGCCAGTCAGTAGTATATGTTGTGAGCCTGCTGAGGCCAGTAATTGGCTGTAAAGTAAAGTACACCATGATTCCATGAGCCTGGCATACTTTACTCTATGTTCCTGCACCCACCCCACCCATCCCCCCATTCTAAAGTTGTAGCACCACACATGTCAATCTGAAGGGACTATCCACAGAGATGAGGCTAACCACTTCTTTTCTCTGCAAGGGGAATTTCAGCACGACTGGAAACAGAAAGGGACTAAGTGAAGAGTATCTGATATGTTATTATTTTATCACTTTTAGGGGCACTTGGGAGGTTTTCATGTACGTTGGCCAACCTCTTTTAGTCATCAGAGTCTTGATGTTGTGCATGGGTCTGTAAAGATAAATCATATTCAGTATTCTAAATGTGTAGACATTGTTTTCACCCTAAAACATTTGATGGCCTATGACAAGAATATGAGATCATTTTCAGATGACTCTGCACACAACATTGTATCTTTGCCATTCTCATAAGCATTATAATCTTTCCCAACTACCTTCTAAAACCTATAAAGAACATGAACCAAATAGTTGGATGTGATCTTTCTCTCTTGTGATCTAATGTTATGTAAACTTTTTATAAAGTGCTAATCAGATGGCATATATTTCCCAAAAGACAGGTGCTGGTAGTGGAAGACTCAATTATTAAAGGTACAGATAAGGTGATCTATCACAAGACCAGGATCGTCAAACGGTGTGGTGCTCGAGTTTGACATATCACGAATCAGGTTAAGAGATTACTGGGAGGGGCTGGTGAAAGTCCAGCAGTCATAGTCCACACTGGAACCAATGAAAGGTAGTGTTTTCTGAAATACTATGTGTACCACAAGCCACACCAGAAAAGCATCTGGAGTTTAGGGAGGTTAACAAGTGGCTTAAGAATGGGTGTAGGAAGGAGGGGTTTGTTTTCTTGGAGAACTGAGTTGACGTTCCTGTCGGCTACAGGCTCTATGATAGGGATGGGCTGCACCTCAATGGGGAAGGTGCAGCTGTTTTGGGGGAGAAGATTGCTAGAAGGTTGGAGGACTATTTAACCTAGTGAGTGGGGGGGGGGGATAATTACATTATAGAAGAATAAGATAGAGCAGATAGAGACCTGGGGTGAAGTAATAAAACTGGGAGAGGAGCGGAAGGAGGGACTAGAACAGTTCATAAGGAAATTTGTAGGGTAAAAAGTATACAAAAACATCTTAATTGTATTTATACTAATGCCAGAAGCCTTACTAATAAAACTGGTGAACTGGAAGTAGTAATGTCTGAGGAGAACTATGACATATGGTGAACGGCTAATACATGGCTGGATGATAGCTATGACTGGGTGGTTAAAGTACAGGTTTACAGTCTATTTAGAAAGGATTGTCAAAACCGGAGAGGGGGAGGGGTTTGCCTTCATGTAAAGTCCTGTCTAAAGCCCACACTCTGGGAAGCTATAAGTGAGGAAAATGAACACGTGGAGTCACTGTGGGTAGAATTACATGGAGGCAAAAATAGCAATAAAATACTGATAGGAATTTGTTATAAGCCACCTAATATACCAGAGTCCACAGAAAACTATTAATAAGGGATATACATAAGGAGACAAATCATAATGGGATTGTTACTATGGGGGACTTTAACTAGCCAGTTATATACTGGGAAAGTGAAAGCTGTATATCTCATAAAGGAAACAGGCTCTTGGCAATAACCAAGGACAATTACCCTTCCAAACTGGCTCATGATCTGACTAGAGGGATGGTGAAAACTGGACTGACTAGACCTGACAGAACAATGGATGTGCAGATTGGGAGACACCTATGAAATAGTGACCATAAAATAATAACTTTGCAATGGTCATTCCAAAAAGTGTTTCTTCAGGGAGGCACAAAAATACCAAACTTCAAAAAAGCTAAATTTGACCAGCTAATTGGCCTAACTTGGATAATGTCCTCAAAAATATAAAATGCAGCCACAAAATGGGATATTTTTTTAAAGCATTCTAAACTCTAATTGTGAGAGGTACATACCATGGGAATAAAAGGGTGAGGACCAATAAAAAAATATGTGGATAAATAGAAATGTAAAGAAAGGAAATAAGGAAATAAATAACAAAAAAAATGCATTTAACCCCTTAAGGACATGGCCATATTTCACCTTTTGAAAAATTAGCAAATTTCCAAATTCCTATTTCTCTACTTTTACAATAGATAGTAGTACCTCCAAAAATAGTTATTATTTTACATTCCCCATATGTCTACTTCATGTTTGGATCATTTTGGGAATGCCATTTTATTTTTTGGGGACGTTACAAGGCTTAGAAATTTAGAAGCAAATCTTGGAATTTTTCAAAAAATTTCTAAAACCCACTTTTTCAGGGCCAGTTCAGGTCTGAAGTCACTTTGTGAGGCTTATATAATAGAAACCACCCCAAAAATGACCCCATTTTACAAACTACACCCTCAAGGTATTCAAAACTGATTTTACAAACTTTGTTAACCCTTTAGGTGTTCCACAAGAATTAATGGAAAATAGAGATAAAATTTCAAAATGTCACTTTTTTGGCAGATTTTCCATTTGAATCCATTTTTTTCCAGTTAGAAAGCAAGGGTTAACAGCCAAACAAAATTCTATATTTATGGCCCTGATTCTGTAGTTTACAGAAACACTCCACTCCATATGTGGTCGTAAACTGCTGTACGTGCACACGGCAGGGCGCAGAAGGAAAGTAATGCCATATTGTTTTTGGAAGGCAGATTTTGCTGGACTGGTTCTTTGACACCATATCCCATTTGAAGCCCCCTGATGCACCCCTAGAGTAGAAACTCCCAAAAAGTTACCCCATTTTGGAAACTATGGAATAGGGTGGCAGTTTTTTTGGTACTATTTTAGGGTACATATGATTTTTGGTTGCTCTATATTACACTTTTTGTGAGGCAAGGTAAGAAGAAATAGCTGTTTTGGCACCGTTTTTATTTTTTGTTATTTACAACATTTATCTGACAAGTTAGATCATGTGGTATTTTTATAGAGCAGGTTGTCACGGATGCGACAATACCAAATATGTATATAAAATAGGTATTTTTTGGCTATTTGATTCAGTTTTACATAACAAAGCATTTAAAAAAAATATATATATTCTTTAGTGTCTCCACATTCTGAAAGCCATAGTTTTATTTATTTTTTGGGCGAATGTCTTGTGTAGGGGCTGATTGGCCCTATTTTGGGGTACGTATGACTTTTTGATCACTTGCTATTACACGTTGTGTGATGTAAGGTGACAAAAAATGGCTTTTCTTTACAGTTTTTTTTTTTTTTTTTTTTTTTTTACGGTATTCACCTGAGGGGTTAGGTCATGTGATATTGATTATAGTGATTATTTACCATAAGAGCAATAAGAGCAATGAGACCATGGAACTCTCTGCCTGAGGAGGTAATGATTGTGAATTCACTAAGAGACTTCAAGAGGGGCCTGGATGCATTTGCGGAGTGTAATAATTCAAGTTATAATTATTAGATTTCTGAAGAGGTTGTTGATCCAAGGAGTTATTCTGATTGCCTGATTGGAGTTGGGATGGAACTTTTCCCCTATAGTTGGAAAATTGGCTTCTATCTCCCCTTTTTTTTTTTGCCTTCCTCTGGATCAACTTGCAGGATAACAGGATGAACTGGATGGACGTATGGCTTTTTTCAGCCTTACAAACTATGTTCCTATGCTCCTTCTGGAGCTAATTGTGAGATTTCTATGTTGCCCCAAGTGTTTTTTTCCCCATCAACACCATGCAGTACTTGTTAGTATTGTTCTATATGGTGCTGTTAGTTCTGACAGAGTGTTAGGGAATTGGGAGTAAAATTTCCTTCTATCTCTGTGTACTGTCTATTGGGAGACATTATAGCAGTTAGTCTCCACCCACTAGCTTTGATAAAATTGTGAATTAAAGATGTAACCTGCAAAGGAGAAAACTGCTAATTAGCAGGATACAATATATAGTCATATATAGTGTTAATGCTCATGTACACACGCAGAACAGTTTATTATGAAAAGTGAATTGAAATGACACATACACAATATGTTTTCTTTTATACTAATGCTTGCAGGCCTTATATACCTTTATCATCAATACTTTGTTAATAGCACATATTACATATGACTTATGGAATTGAAAGCAACTTATTTTATTCATAGTTTGAGTTATTAAAAAAAATATTCTATATTTTACACTGTTTCAAAGTATTTATCAAATACTTTCTTTCAATTCATGCAGAAAGAATTCAAAGAGTTTACTTAGTCTGGGAAGATATCACAACTATCAATCATGCAAAATAGATTATTCTGCATGAATGGTACATTGTCTAGATTGACTACATATACTGTTACATATACTGTTAATAAGACCAGATCAGTGGGGGTCTGACTCCTGCCACCCCAGAGATCAGCTATATCCGAGGCACAACTCAATCCCATTCAAGTGAAGAGTTGCAATACCAAGCACAGTCGCTAGCAAATTGTCACGGTACCTTCTGTAACAGAGGTTAGAAGATCGGAGAGACTCACTGCACGTGAGTTTAACTGACAGTCTCCTGATTCTCAGTGTTGTGGTTTGGTAATGATCACACCTATTGTCATGTGCAGCCCGTGGTCATTACTGCTTCCCTTCTTAGTTTGGTCTCACACTTCATACCATGCGGTTGATATTCTCTGCTTGGATTTGGAAGAGTTGGTGTGTGGACCTTACCTATGTTCCTGTTCATCCATTTTCTATAAAATAAGTTGTACTGCTCTTTGTATTTGGTTCTTTCCCCTGTGCTTGTTGTTATTAGGCCTCAGGGAGACGCTGGTGCGTTCACCTGGGAAGGAACCAGTAGTCTCATTCCCTGCCATTACCTAGGGCATTTCAGGGCTCCTAGGGTCTAGGTTACGGTGTATGTATTTTCCCACCTTCAGGGTCTATACATACTGACAGTAGTCAGGGCCAGGTTTATGGGCTTCCTAGGAGGTGACCTTTTCCCTCTCCCTAGCATTTAGGCCTAGTTCTCTGTCCCTCCCCACCCCTGTATTTGTGACACCATTGGGTGGAGATGTGCGTGGAAAGCTGCTAGAAGGCTTCCTCCAACAATCAGCCGAGGCGTCGGCTATCAGACTTCCACAGATTTCATATTGATGACCTATCTTGAGGAAGATAGATAATATGAAAATCCTAAAGAACCCCTTTAATTAATTCAGCATGAGCTGGCATAGTTTAGTTCTATAGTTTACATCATTTTCTGATCTAAATTATAGTAAATTTGCCAGGCCACAGGAGACGATACCCTCTCCCTAAGCCCCACCCACTTTTTAAAGTGAAAGTGAGCAATATTTTTGTGGAAAATGTGGTTTGTGCAAAAACTTACAACTTGTGTACACTAGAGTACAGCCTATGAAAATTTCCCTAAAAGTGTTATCTAACGGTATTTTATGTAGTATTGTGAACCTATTAATTAAATATATAATCATAGTGCTGAAACCATTTAAGTAATGCTGTTATAAGAAATCAATGTAGCAATATTACATTGCTTTAACTGCTTCCCGACCTCCACCATAGCTGCCAGGTTTCCTCTTTTTTGTATAGCAGACATCTGGGGATGAAGTCTGTGATTGGCAGTAATGCCAATCGCAGGCATTTAATCTCTCAAATGCTGTGGTTAAATGTGGCCACAGCATAAGGTAGCCCAAAACACAGAAGTGCTGCGCTTCCGGATCTGGAATGGTTGCACCATGCATTGATAGGAGTAGCCGTTCATTGCCTGTAAAAGGCCGAGGCCTGCTGGGGCTCTGATGCTTTTCATAGGAATATTTAAATGTAATATATTGAATCTTTTTTTGTCAATGTATTTATTTCAATTGACATATAGAAGTGGCAATCTAATAATTGCATAATGTTAGACTCTTGGGGGCTTGAAAGAAAGTAGGGGGAAAAAAAGTAAAACAAAAAAAGTTTTTAAAAATCTACAAAAATTGTACAAAAAATAAAAAAAAATAACCTCTCATAAAAATTTAATAAAAACAAAAAGACACCCCAAAATTGTATCAATAAAAACTACAAATGATCCCAAAAAATTAAGCCTTCACATAGCTCTATAGGCATGAGTATGAAAAAGTTATGGGGGTCAAAATATGGTGATGAAAAGAAAAAAAAAAGGATTAAAACACAAAAAGAAAAACAATATAAATGTGGTATTGCTCTAATTGCACTGACCTGGAGAATGAAAGTCATGGGTCAGTTTTACCAAATAAGGAATGCTGTAGAAACAAAAACCATAAAACTGTGGCAGCATCTAACTACATTGTATGTAATATTAATAGGTGCCATTAGAAAGTACAACTTGTCCCGCAAAAAAATTAAACCCTTATTAGGCTATGTGAATTTAGAAATAAAAAGTTATGGTTCTGGGAAGGCAGGTAGTGAAAAGTGAAAACATAAAAATGGAAAATCGCCAGGGGTAGAAGGGCTTAATTTCAGAATCATGAATACAGGTGCAGTCATTTATAAAAATAAAAAAAAGTTAAGAAAAAATCTGATTAACCCCTTCTACCTGGGCCAGTTTTCGCTTTTCTGACCAGGCCATTTTTATTGTGATATTAATTTTGAAATTCCTTGACTTATCCCAGCCATTCTAAGACTGTTTTCTCATCACACATTGAGCTTCATGACAGTGATAAATTTGAGTCAATATATTTCACCTTTACTTATAAAAATAAAATCCAAAATTCTCCAAAAAGTTGAAAAAATTAGCAATGTTCAAAATTTTTATTTCTCTGCATTCAAGAATGATAGTGATTACTGTACTTTACATTTCCCATATGTTTAGTTTTTGGGTACATATGAATTTTTTACCATTTTAATATTACAATATTTGGGGGCAAGGTAACAGAAAATGGCTGTTTTGGCACAGTTTTTTTTTACATTTTTTATGGGCTTCACCTGAGATTAAGTGATATTTTTATATAGCAGGTCATTACGGATGCAGCAATACCTAATATGTCTACTTTTAAATGTTTAAATTTTTTTTATTAAAAATAGCTTGATGAAGGGAAAGAGGCTTTTTTTATGTAAACTTATTTTTTATTTTTATAAAACACTTTTTTTTCCTTTTTTTTTCAATATTTCATGGTCTGATCCCTGTTACTATGTAGTACAATACATGCTATATTGTACTATATTGACTGTCAGTGTGCCTTTGAGACAGCATAGGGGCTGGGCCTCACAGGGTTAGGCTTCCATACATGGAAGGCACTGAGGCGTCTGTGTGGCCTGTGGTTGGCATGGCAGCCAATCGTCCCCTGTCACTGGAGCGTTAAGCACCAATGGAGAGGCAAAGGGAGATCCCTCCTTCTGCTAGCCTGTTATATTCCTTGGTCAGTGTTGATCGTGGCGTACAAATGATTAATCAGCTGGCATCATCACTTAAAGCTATGAATATGAATACAGCAGGATCCAACAGCCAGGTCCCTGCACTGCTCGGGAATGCACAGCAACGGTGCCCACCCAATCATCTTGACGTACTTGTACATCACTTCCCGCTGTGATGTACTAGTACGTCATATGTCGGCAAGGGGTTAAATAGATATAGGCAAAATCATTCCTAAAGACGATATACGTACATGACAATGAATAAATATCTTCAAAACAGTGCTTTCCGATAAGCTTTTTGCACTGAGACGTCATATGAGCTACAATCTCTTTACTTGCCTTGAAGATTATGGATTTGAAGTTTTAAAATCAGATTCATTTATTTGTTCTCTGTTCTGAAATGATACAACTAGACAGATATGGAGGTAGTTTTACAGTCTTCAAAATTATCTGTGGATGCGTCATTGTATTATTAGTCATTTACTAATACACTGAGTGTAACTGAAATGCCTCTGTAAGTCTCAGGCGCAGTTACATGATTATGGTTCAGATCTTTATCTCCTGCTTGTGTGACATCCCTTATGCTGATCATGTGCTTATCTCTCTACCTTCCTCAACTCTTGCTGGACAGTATAACAGTTTCTCCATAGCAGATCTGTGCCGTTTAAAAAAATGGAGTCATTGCCGCATGTCCCTTATACCTTTTAATAGAGGGGTATGCAGGCAGCTGAAAATAGAGGTAAGAAATGTGAGAGGGATAATGAGAACTGTAATTGTTTACATGGTTACCCAGCTCCAGCAAGCCCTAGTGCCATCAAAAGAGGTCCAATAAAAATTTGAGAAATATAAGAAAAAATGAAAAATAACTACTTCTGATCTACAGCGATGTCATAGATAGGTACTATTCTGTGTCTTTCCACAGCTTAACTACTGTTGCGGGAAATCCAGCCTGGCTTCAGAATTGTCTTCCAACCAACAGTAAAAAAAAAGCATAAGACATTTTATGGACTACAACAAAGGACTTCTTGGAGTTTCAGGCTTAGTAATTAACAGCCCTGTTCATAACCCTCTGCTTTAGTTAAACAAATTTCTGTATAACTGACTAGCAGTCTTTAATGTTTTAGCTGATGCGCACTAAAGTACATTTAGAATTTACAAAATAAAGATTTTTTTTTTTTTATGCCAGACCAGCCACATAGACCTCAGCCTTGAAAAGTAGAAATATAAATATAATTCTAACATGAAGATAAAATGAGAATAAATCTTGGAAAGTTGAGCTCCAATTCTATTTCACTTTCAAAAATCAAAACATGTCTTGAAATTGGTAGGATTTAGGTGGAAAATGATGCAGAACCTAAAAGTCTGTTACCAATTGAACTGTATTAAAATGTGTTAATGTCTATTTATTTCTCACAGACCTGGCAATAATATGAATGCTAGCTTGTAGCAGTTATAGCCAGTAGAACGTTATGATGTGTTAAAGAGGCATATACACAGGGGAGACATAGTTTTCAGTATTCTGTAGCACTGATGAGACATCATCTTGAATATTCAATATAATTGTGGCACTAACTCAAAAGAAAGTAGTCATAAAACTGTTATTAGTGCAGAGGCAAAAATCTAGATGCTTAAGGGTATGGAATATCTCCGTAGTGCAGTAAAAGAAGAAAAGGAGCTAAAACTTTTGGTAACTTGCATATATTTCAGACTGCAGCAAATAGCCTGAGGCTTTACACAGAACAGAAGAAACTATACAGTATACCTGTGATAAGGACTATGTTTAACATTCATCTCAGGCAAGTTTTTAGAGTTTGTGCCAAATTTATCACAATAGTGCACGCTGTGTGATTCGTTTGACACAATTAACTAGACACATTATAAGTTCACATAGCTTAGGGGAATATAGTTTCTTTATGAGGAGACCTCCAAATTGGTGTTGGGAGTCTATATGTCAGGCAATGTAAATAACCTCTCTAATGCCACCTACTATTAGATGGTCTACCATATAAGTCATTGCCTGCCACTGCGTCGCTCCTTCCTGCTGGCACGTGTACTGCACTGAAGATGTTTCCACTGTTCGCTCAACTGCTCTGTCTCCAGCTACAGCGGTTCAGATTATAGGCATTCTTTTCAGGCTGCCACCTGCATATATGGGCCAAAGACCACTAGGCCTGCTCCATAGGGCTTGCGTGCATTCACTTTCAGCCTCTTAAAGCACTAGCACTTGCTAGTGTCCAAATCCTTCCCCAGCCAATCACTACCCATGTACTAAACTCCTGTCTGTCACACCACCTGTCCTGTCCTTTGCTTGTTTCCTGTATTGCTTTATTGCTGCCTGACCTGACCTTCAACTTGTTTTTTTTGGATTTGGTTGCACACTTCCTCCCCCAACCTCAGCCTGTTTAAAAAAAAATTATATTGCCTGACCCCTCAATGCTTTGCACTTATGTCTCTGACCCCAGTGGGTAAGCTGCCAACTACACTGGGACTATTCCAAGAAGTAGCATCCTAGTGGCCTACTGTAGTGCAATCCAGATCCCAGTTTAACGGTTAAAGGGTAAAAAACAGGGGAATGCCAGGATAACACCCTTAGAGCTGACCAATCCGGTGAGTTGGTCCACAACCACTGCCCATTATATATTATCACAGTATGAGAAACATATAGGGCATCCAGGTTTAGAGGACTGCCTCTAGTCCACACTTAACTATAAATCTAATAATCTTTATTATGTCTGCTATTTTTTATCAAGGTGGAACCTATTACGTAAGAGTACCTGAAGCAGAGGTTGGATACTTGTAGGCATATTTTTAGCTATCTTTATGGGCTAATATACTAACCAAATAGAAATTTAGCAATTTCCTAGTTGTTTCACAATTACTACCACTTCCTAAGACAGTAGAGCTCAGTTAGAAAGAAATATGCTACTTACAGTATGTACACTAAAATGTCACCTCTAATATTTTTTTTCCATGTTCTTGCTTTTTATGACGTAATAAGCAGAAACCTGGACAAGAGACTGCCAGGACATGTAATATACTTTAATTTTTCTAAAGCCTTTATACTGATCCATACATACAGTATGTACTATACAGTTAATTATATTGATACATTGAAACTGGGCTAATGCTGTGAGATGACACAAAGCTCTGTATTTCTTAAGTGATATAAAAAAAAAATGATCAACAAAATAAAATCCAATTTAAACTGCTCGTTCTCACCTACAGACCTCTCCACAGTGCTGCACCCCTGCATCTCCACCCTCACCTCTGGCTACCACCCTACCTGTGCTCTAAACTCTGCAAATTATTTACTACTGACATCCACCATAAACCGAACCTCTATCTTCCAGATTCAATGCTTTTCCTGAGCTGCACCAATTATCTGGAATGCCCTATCCCAAGAAATTAGGTTCAATCACAATCTACACATCTTTTTAGAGTGGCCTATCACATCCCTTGATCTAAATCCTCTCCATATATAACCCATCTGTCATTATTTTCTGAACCTGATCCTCCAACAAACTCCCCACTGCACCCATGCACCCAGAAGCATTACAGATCCTAGCTGGTGACTGGCTCATGCAGCTCCCCTATTTTCCCAAGATTGCTGGACCATTGTGCAAAACAAGCTCTTTTACCATTACTATTATATAATAATTTACCATTATTATTATAACAAATTGCAAATATTCAACAAAATCTAGATGTATAAGGTTATAAATTTTAGGGAAAAATATGTATGATGTTTATGCCCACAATGGTTTGCCATTGGGTGAATCTACAATGTAGAAGGGTTTGGGTGGAATTATTTATAATAAAATTAATTGAGAAATGCAATGTCAGTCTGCTGATTCAAAACACACTAAGATACTGGATTATATTAGAAAAGGCATTGCAACTATCCAAAAAAAAACATCCATAAAAATATCATATAGCTAGACAGAATTAAATAGGGCAATCAAATTAATGCAAGATACTGTACTGTATACATTTTTTCCCCCAAGATTTTACAATTGACATATCCTCTGGATAGGTCATCAGTAACTGATCAGTAGGGGTTCGACACTCAGGACCCCTAAGAATCCCCTGTTGAGGAAGGCACTGGCACTCCTGTGAACACCATGGCTCACTGAGAACAGCACCATACATTATAGCAGCTATGCTTAGTATTGCGCTCAGCCCCATTCTCCTATATGAGGTTGAGCTTTGCCTAAGCCACGTGACCAATGATCGTGTCGTCACTGGTTAAGGAAAAGCTGAGAGAAGGCCGCAGGGGCTATTGTGAGCACTGGTGCCTTCTCATTACAGGTGATTTCTATAAAACTAAAATAATAAATTATTTTCAAAGACACTGCTTACTGTTAAAGTCTACGGAAATCATTCTTTATTGTTGCGTTATGCTCATATTGGGATAAAACCATTGTGAGTTGGTCTATTTTTTAAAATAATGTCAATAGTTTTTCTTCCACAGTATTCTTTTTCAGTATACTTGCAGACTAGCAGGCTTTCTGTTTTACAGTGAATCTATCAGAGAACTGCTATGTCAGCTTGATCTGCGGACATTATGTCTGATTTCCTGATGGCTGATAAACACTCATTTAAGTACCTTTTTATCAAACTGATGTGTTTAATTTTAATAACTGTTTATGACGGATTCATTGTAAAACAGAAAGCTTGCTGGTCTTCACATACATTAAAACTAAACCTATAGAAGAAAATCTGTTGAACATTTTTAATAAAGACCAACTGAAAAATATGTTTTTTAACCCAAAAGGAGTAGATATCCCCAAAGGTGTTCATAGCCTTTAAGGAAAGTGCAATTTCATCAAGCAGCTTGAAGGCATTACTTTACTGTCCAAGCTATGCTGAAATTGTAGACAGATTTAAGAAATGGTTAGATGTTTTCTTTGAAAAACACAATATACAGGGTTACTGGTATTAATTCCAAATGTCAGCAGGAGTCAGGAAGGTTTATTCCTCTTTATGTCAAATTAGGTCTATGCTATGTTATGGCTGTTTTCGTCCTTTAGTGTTTTGCAAAAAAAAAAAGGCCGAAAAGAAGGAGTTATTATCAGAAAGAAAAACTATCCCTAAAATGATTAAAACTTTAAATGTTGGCCCTTTAAAAGATCGCTATTAATGGTATATACTCAGATTGGGTCACCCTTACTAGCTGGGTACCACAGGGGTAAGCACTATTTGGTTTAATTTATTGTTAAGTCGACAGTCCATGTTCCCCGATTCCATTGTTATTTCAGGCAGGCACAGTAACTGCTCCACACCTTTTTATGTTTTCATACATAATCACCTACATGTACATAATCAGCATTAAAGGAACGTATGGAGCAAGCTCACATGCTGAGTTTGCTCCATACATGGTGGGTGATAATAATGGTGGCTGTATAATACAGATACCTCTCAGATGCCACTGTCAATAGCACCACAGCATTTGTAGGGTTATGCAGAGGGAAGGGGCTCCCTCTGCCTTCCCATCGGAGCTCCTGTGGAAAAATCACAGAGCTCCGATCAGTTGTCATGACAGACTGGGGTCTTGTTCCCAGGCCTGTTATAGCTAACCGCCTGAAAAGCCATGCCCAAGGCATGGCTTGGTAGACAGTCACTCAGAATCACACAGACTGAAATAGTATTCTTTTGCAGTCTGTAGGACAAGAGATCAGAAGTTTATATGTTCAAGTCCCCTAAAAGGAATTAAAGTCACTGTGTAAAAAAGAAGTTTAAAGAATAAAAAAAAATATATATGAAAAGATGAAATCACGCCCCTTTCCTAATTTTACCTATAAAAAAAACAATAAAAAAATAAACATAGCAAGTATTTCCACATCCTAAAATGTCCAAACTTTTAAAACATCCAAATATTTTTCCCGCAGAGTGAATGCCCTAATCCAGGGATGCTCAACCTGCGGCCCCTCAGGTGTTGCATAAACTACAACTCCCAGCATGCCCTAATAGCTGTAGGCTGTCCATGTATAGGAGTTGTAGTTTTGCAATAGCTGGAGGGCCGCAGGTTGGGCATCCGTGACCTAATGGATTAATTTTCTCAGTTTTATCCCGCAAATATTTTTTTTTTCTGTTTTCCAATATAAGATCCAGTAAATTAAATGATGCCATTAAAAATACAAGTTGTCCTGCATAAAAAAGTTAGCACTTATGGCTACCAGAACAGGAAAAAGTCATGGCTCTTGGAATGTGGGGAGGACGTTACAATTTGGTTATGCGCACATAAATTACATAAATTATAGTGTTGGGAGAGCATGCTCGGCCGAACACCATTTTCACTCGAGCATCAAAATGCTCGGCACATCGCGGTGTTCAGCCAAACACCGCATGTGCTCGAGTGCAATGATCGAGTCTCCTCCACGCACGTTTGTTGGCTGCTATGCAGCCAATAGACGTGCAGGGAAGTACTGGCCCTGACTGTAATGCCGTAGAGTAATCCTGATCGTCGCATTTCCAGTCAGTTTCCGCTCTTCACAAGCGACAAGTGGGAATGGATGTCTGAGTAACGATGCCTCTATTATCAGAGTAACCATCCCACTTGTATGTCTACTGAAACACTCGCTGCTCACAATAAAGGCGGATGCTTTGTATGTGGAAGAGGTGGAAATGGGGGAAGACAGTACACAGGGTGATAGCCAGACCACCCTCCGTTCATTTTCTCAGCACGAATTGGATGATGATGAGGAGGAAGAGCAGGAGATGGTTGCCTCCGCTACAGAGGATAGTACCCATAGCAGGCTTATTCCATCTGTTCAGTGTGGATGGGCTGAAGAGGAGGAAGAGGATGAGGAGATTGAGAGTAATCCTCCTTATGAGGACAGCAAAGTCTTCTCTGTTGGGACTCTGGCACACATGGCTGACTTTATGTTATGCTGCCCCTTTCCCGTGACCCTCGTGTTATACGCATTTTGGCCAACACCAATTACTGGTTGTTTACCCTTCTTGACCCCCGCTACAAAGAGAAATTCTCATTTCTCAGTCCTGTGGTGGAGAGGACTAGCAAAATGGTTCAATACCAGAAGGGCCTTGTGGAAAAATTGCTCCAAAAATTTCCAGTTGACAACGCTGGTGGCAGAGTACGTAGTTCCTTGGGCAACCAAGGAGTGGAGACAAGGGGAACACACAGCAGTTCCAACAGAGGTAGAGCAGCACTCTCCAAAGCCTGGGACAGTTTTATGACACCCCGCCAGCACCCTCACCCTGATGCGTGGCCTAGTGTCACAAGGAGGGAAAAGGTTTGGAAGATGATGAAGGAGTAAGTAGCAGACTTTGTCAGCATCCTCAGTGATCCCTCTGTACCTTACAACTGTTGGATGTCCAAGCTGGAGATGTGGCATGAACTGGCGCTCTATGCCTTTGAGGTGCTGGCCTGGCCTTTTGTCAGAACGTGTATTTAGTGCTGCTGGGGGCATAATAACTGATAAGCGCATCCGCCTGTCAACTGAAAATGCTGACAGGTTGATTCTTATCAAAATGAACAATGCCTGGATTGCCCCTGACTTTACTCCACCAAAGGATAGCGGCTGAACATAAAGGCACTTTAAATGGGGCTTTTATGGTGTATTGACAAAAAGGGTATATGGTTCAATCTTCCTTTTCTCGTCCTTCTCCATCATATTAACATGCTTATTAGGCTGCCCTCGCTATTAATTTTTTAGAGGGTCAGCACAGCAGCAGACCCTTACTCCTAATGTTTTAGAGGGTCACCAGCAGGCCCTCGCCCATAATGTTTTAGATGGACAGATAAGCAGCAAGCCCTCGCCACTAATGTTTTTGATCGTCAGATCAGCAGCAGGACCTTGCCCCTAATGTTTTAGAGGGTCTGATCAGTAACAGGCCCTCACCCCTAATGTTTTAGAGGGTCACCATTAGGCCCTCGCACATAATGTTTTAGATGGTCAGCTCAGCATCAGACCCTCCCCCCTAATGTTTTAGATGGTCAGATCAGCAGCAGGCCCTCATCCCTAATGTTTTAGAGGGTCAGCTCAGCAGCATACCCTCACCCCTAATGTTTTAGAGGGTCAGCTCAGCAGCATACCCTCACCCCTAATGTTTTAGAGGGTCAGATCAGCAGCAGGCCCTCACCCCTAAATGTTTTAGTGGGTCAGCTCAGCAGCAGACCCTCACCCCAAATGTTTTAGGGGGTCACCATCGGGCCCTCTTCCATAATGTTTTAGAAGGTCAGCTCAGCAGCGGAACCTCACCCCTAATGATTTAGATGGTCAGATCAGCAGCAGGCCCTCACCCCTAAATGTTTTAGAGGGTCAGCTCAGCAGCAGACCCTCACCCCTAATGTTTTAGGGGGTCACCATCAGGCCCTCTTCCAAAATGTTTTAGAAGGTCAGCAGCAGACCCTCACCCCTAATGATTTAGATGGTCAGATTAGCAGCAGGCCCTCACCTCTAATGTTTTAGAAAGTCAGCTCAGCATCAGACCCTCACATCTAATGTTTTAGATGGTCAGCTCAGCAGCAGGCCCTCATCCCTAATGTTTTTGAGGGTCACCAGCAGGCCATCAATCATCATTTTTCAAGGGAGTGAATGAGGCCCTCCTTTATGTGATATACAGGTTGTATCGGAGTGCCTCTTCCTTGTAATTTTTGGCAGCACTTGCACTTTATATACAAGTAAATATACAGGAAAGAATGTTTCCTAACAATTTTTCCTCTAAAATCTATTTAATCTTCGGTTTTGTGCGTATTATTGTCAGTCTGTAAAAGTGGCGTACTACTTGGACAACATCGTTCCCAGCAGCAACCTGGGAGTTCAAAATGCATCCAGACATCCTCCCCATGCTGTTCCTGAACCATTTCAGTGGTGTTTCCATCAATTTCTGACCTTTTCCTGTGAACCAGGCACCTTCCCTCCTTCAGAGCAAGGGGTGCCTGGTTTAATGCTCGGGTTCTCCCACTGATTTCCATTGTGCTCAGGTGCTCTGTAGAGCACCCGAGCATCCCAAAGTGTTCTACTCGAGCACCCGAGCACTTTGGTGCTCGATCAACACTAATAAATTACTGTTTTAAAATCTCATTAACAAAGTCAAGTTTAGCTTTGGATTTTTAAAACAGTAATTTATGCGCATAACTGAAGTATAACGTCATAGATGTGAGACAAAGAAAGTCTCTCGTTATTTGTAGCAAGATTTGAAAGGCACTACATTTTAGCATGCTATGGAAGAGATATTGTAAACAAAGTTTTTAAACGAATCTGGTACGGATAGAGAAATCCAAACCCGATTAGCTTAGGGCTCTTTCACACTTGCGTTCTTGTCTTCCGGCATAGAGTTCCGTCGTCGGGGCTCTATGCCGGAAGAATCCTGATCAGGATTATCCTAATGCTTTCTGAATGGAGTGAAATCCGTTCAGAATGCATCAGGATGTCTTCAGTTCCGGACCGGAACGTTTTTTGGCCGGAGAAAATACCGCAGCATGCTGCGCTTTTTGCTCCGGCCAAAAATCCGGAACACTTGCCGCAAGGCCGGATCCGGAATTAATGCCCATTGAAAGGCATTGATCCGGATCCGGCCTTAAGCTAAACGTCGTTTCGGCGCATTGCCGGAGCCGACATTTAGCTTTTTCAGAGTGGTTACCATGGCTGCCGGGACGCTAAAGTCCTGGCAGCCATGGTAAAGTGTAGTGGGGAGCGGGGGAGCAGTATACTTACCGTCCGTGCGGCTCCCCGGGCGCTCCAGAGTGACGTCAGGGCGCCCCAAGCGCATGGATCATGTGATCACATGGATCACGTCATCCATGCGCATGGGGCGCTCTGACGTCACTCTGGAGCGCCCCGGGAGCCGCACGGATTGTAAGTATACCGCTCCCCCGCTCCCCGCTCCTACTATGGCAACCAGGACTTTAATAGCGTCCTGGGTGCCATAGTAACACTGAACGCATTTGGAAGACGGTTCCGTCTTCAAATGCTTTCAGTACACTTGCGTTTTTCCGGATCCGGCGTGTAATTCCGGCAACGGAAGTGCATGCCGGATCCCAACAACGCAAGTGTGAAAGAGGCCTTAAGTCTACTTGTGTTCATACAAAATTATAGTATTTTATTTGTGATAAATCACATCATCACGCTGGCCATCATCACTGATGTCAAAGAGCCCTGCCAATGAGGTGATGTGGTGCCATCACACATCAAGATGGCCGCAACACTCTCTCTGTGAGCATGTGGACAAGGTGAGTATGTTATTTTTCTTTTTGACACCATTACCACAAAGCACGAGGAAATCCGGCCTTGAATCGAATCAAATTTTTCCTGAAATTTGGATCGAAGTCAATTTGGTTATTTTTGTTTCGCTCAATATTAACCACTTCCCGCAACTGTAACGCCGAAAGGCGTCATTGCGGCGGCTTCCCCAGGCTACGCTAACGCCAATAGGCGTCATCTCGCGTGAGCCGAGATTTCCTGTGAACGCGCGCACACAGGCGCGCGCGTTCACAGGAACGGAAGGTAAGAGAGTTGATCTCCAGCCTGCCAGCGGCGATCGTTCGCTGGCAGGCTGGAGATGTGTTTTTTTTAACCCCTAACAGGTATATTAGACGCTGTTTTGATA
The DNA here is from genome assembly GCF_905171765.1 of Bufo bufo. Classification (NCBI taxonomy): domain Eukaryota; kingdom Metazoa; phylum Chordata; class Amphibia; order Anura; family Bufonidae; genus Bufo; species Bufo bufo. The sequence continues at coordinate 343,865,457 of NC_053393.1, read as the reverse complement.
ACAGCGTCTAATATACCTGCTACCTGGTCCTCTGGTGGTCCCCTTTGTTTGGATCGACCACCAGAGGACACAGGTAGCTCAGTAAAGTAGCACCAAGCACCACTACACTACACTACCCCCCCCCCCCCGTCACTTATTAACCCCTTATTAGCCCCTGATCATCCCTGATCACCCCATATAGACTCCCTGATCACCCCCTGTCATTGATCACCCCCCTGTCATTGATCACCCCCCTGTAAAGCTCCATTCAGACGTCCGCATGATTTTTACGGATCCACTGATAGATGGATCGGATCCGCAAAACGCATCCGGACGTCTGAATGAAGCCTTACAGGGGCGTGATCAATGACTGTGGTGATCACCCCATATAGACTCCCTGATCACCCCCCTGTCATTGATTACCCCCCTGTCATTGATTACCCCCCTGTAAAGCTCCATTCAGACGTCCGCATGATTTTTACGGATCCACTGATAGATGGATCGGATCCGCAAAACGCATCCGGACGTCTGAATGAAGCCTTACAGGGGCATGATCAATGACTATGGTGATCACCCCATATAGACTCCCTGATCACCCCCCTGTAAAGCTCCATTCAGATGTCCGCATGATTTTTACGGATGCACTGATAGATGGATCGGATCCGCAAAACGCATCCGGACGTCTGAATGAAGCCTTACAGGGGCATGATCAATGATTGTGGTGATCACCCCATATAGACTCCCTGATCACCCCCCTGTCATTGATTACACCCCTGTCATTGATCACCCCCCTGTAAAGCTCCATTCAGATGTCCGCATGATTTTTACGGATGCACTGATAGATGGATCGGATCCGCAAAACGCATACGGACGTCTGAATGAAGCCTTACAGGGGCATGATCAATGACTGTGGTGATCACCCCCCTGTCATTGATTACCCCCCTGTAAAGCTCCATTCAGATGTCCGCATGATTTTTACGGATGCACTGATAGATGGATCGGATCCGCAAAACGCATCCGGACGTCTGAATGAAGCCTTACAGGGGCATGATCAATGACTGTGGTGATCACCCCCCTGTCATTGATTACCCCCCTGTAAAGCTCCATTCAGATGTCCGCATGATTTTTACGGATGCACTGATAGATGGATCGGATCCGCAAAACGCATCCGGACGTCTGAATGAAGCCTTACAGGGGCGTGATCAATGACTGTGGTTATCACCCCATATAGACTTCCTGATCACCCCCCTGTCATTGATTACACCCCTGTCATTGATCACCCCCCTGTAAAGCTCCATTCAGATGTCCGCATGATTTTTACGGATCCACTGATAGATGGATCGGATCCGCAAAACGCATCCGGACGTCTGAATGAAGCCTTACAGGGGCGTGATCAATGACTGTGGTGATCACCCCATATAGACTCCCTGATCACCACCCTGTCATTGATTACCCTCCTGTCATTGATTACCCCCCTGTAAAGCTCCATTCAGACGTCCGCATGATTTTTACGGATCCACTGATAGATGGATCGGATCCGCAAAACGCATCCGGACGTCTGAATGAAGCCTTACAGGGGCATGATCAATGACTGTGGTGATCACCCCATATAGACTCCCTGATCACCCCCCTGTCATTGATTACCCCCCTGTAAAGCTCCATTCAGATGTCCGCATGATTTTTACGGATGCACTGATAGATGGATCGGATCCGCAAAACGCATACGGACGTCTGAATGAAGCCTTACAGGGGCATGATCAATGACTGTGGTGATCACCCCCCTGTCATTGATTACCCCCCTGTAAAGCTCCATTCAGATGTCCGCATGATTTTTACGGATGCACTGATAGATGGATCGGATCCGCAAAACGCATCCGGACGTCTGAATGAAGCCTTACAGGGGCATGATCAATGACTGTGGTGATCACCCCCCTGTCATTGATTACCCCCCTGTAAAGCTCCATTCAGATGTCCGCATGATTTTTACGGATGCACTGATAGATGGATCGGATCCGCAAAACGCATCCGGACGTCTGAATGAAGCCTTACAGGGGCGTGATCAATGACTGTGGTTATCACCCCATATAGACTTCCTGATCACCCCCCTGTCATTGATTACACCCCTGTCATTGATCACCCCCCTGTAAAGCTCCATTCAGATGTCCGCATGATTTTTACGGATCCACTGATAGATGGATCGGATCCGCAAAACGCATCCGGACGTCTGAATGAAGCCTTACAGGGGCGTGATCAATGACTGTGGTGATCACCCCATATAGACTCCCTGATCACCACCCTGTCATTGATTACCCTCCTGTCATTGATTACCCCCCTGTAAAGCTCCATTCAGACGTCCGCATGATTTTTACGGATCCACTGATAGATGGATCGGATCCGCAAAACGCATCCGGACGTCTGAATGAAGCCTTACAGGGGCATGATCAATGACTGTGGTGATCACCCCATATAGACTCCCTGATCACCCCCCTGTCATTGATTACCCCCCTGTAAAGCTCCATTCAGATGTCCGCATGATTTTTACGGATGCACTGATAGATGGATCGGATCCGCAAAACGCATACGGACGTCTGAATGAAGCCTTACACGGGCGTGATCAATGACTGTGGTTATCACCCCATATAGACTCCCTGATCACCCCCCTGTCATTGATCACCCCCCCTGTCATTGATCACCCCCCCTGTCATTGATCACCCCTCTGTAAGGCTCCATTCAGACATTTTTTTGGCCCAAGTTAGCGGAATTATTATTTTTTTTTTCTTACAAAGTCTCATATTCCACTAACTTGTGTCAAAAAATAAAATCTCACATGAACTCACCATACCCCTCACGGAAACCAAATGCGTAAAAATTTTTAGACATTTATATTCCAGACTTCTTCTCACGCTTTAGGGCCCCTAGAATGCCAGGGCAGTATAAATACCCCACATGTGACCCCATTTCGGAAAGAAGACACCCCCAGGTATTCCGTGAGGGGCATATTGAGTCCATGAAAGATTGAAATTTTTGTCCCAAGTTAGCGGAACGGGAGACTTTGTGAGAAAAAAAATAAAAATATCAATTTCCGCTAACTTGTGCCAAAAAAAAAAAATTTCTATGAACTCGCCATGCCCCTCATTGAATACCTTGGGGTGTCTTCTTTCCAAAATGGGGTCACATGTGGGGTATTTATACTGCCCTGGCATTCTAGGGGCCCCAAAGCGTGAGAAGAAGTCTGGTATCCAAATGTCTAAAAATGCCCTCCTAAAAGGAATTTGGGCACCTTTGCGCATCTAGGCTGCAATAAAGTGTCACACATCTGGTATCGCCGTACTCAGGAGAAGTTGGGGAATGTGTTTTGGGGTGTCATTTTACATATACCCATGCTGGGTGAGAGAAATATCTTGGTCAAATGCCAACTTTGTATAAAAAAAATGGGAAAAGTTGTCTTTTGCCAAGATATTTCTCTCACCCAGCAAGGGTATATGTAAAATGACACCCCAAAACACATTCCCCAACTTCTCCTGAATACGGCGATACCACATGTGTGACACTTTTTTGCAGCCTAGGTGGGCAAAGGGGCCCATATTCCAAAGAGCACCTTTAGGATTTCACAGGTCATTTACCTACTTACCACACATTAGGGCCCCTGGAAAATGCCAGGGCAGTATAACTACCCCACAAGTGACCCCATTTTGGAAAGAAGACACCCCAAGGTATTCCGTGAGGGGCATGGCAAGTTCCTAGAATTTTTTATTTTTTGTCACAAGTTAGTGGAAAATGCAGATTTTTTTTTTTTTTTTTTTTCATACAAAGTCTCATATTCCACTAACTTGTGACAAAAAATAAAAACTTCCATGAACTCACTATGCCCATCAGCGAATACCTTGGGGTCTCTTCTTTCCAAAATGGGGTCACTTGTGGGGTAGTTATACTGCCCTGGCATTCTAGGGGCCCAAATGTGTGGTAAGGAGTTTGAAATCAAATTCTGTAAAAAATGACCTGTGAAATCCGAAAGGTGCTCTTTGGAATATGGGCCCCTTTGCCCACCTAGGCTGCAAAAAAGTGTCACACATCTGGTATCCCCGTACTCAGGAGAAGGTGGGGAATGTGTTTTGGGGTGTCATTTTACATATACCCCTGCTGGGTGAGAGAAATATCTTGGCAAAAGACAACTTTTCCCATTTTTTTATACAAAGTTGGCATTTGACCAAGATATTTATCTCACCCAGCATGGGTATATGTAAAAAGACACCCCAAAACACATTCCTCAACTTCTCCTGAATACAGAGATACCAGATGTGTGACACTTTTTTGCAGCCTAGGTGGGCAAAGGGGCCCATATTCCAAAGAGCACCTTTCGGATTTCACAGGTCATTTTTTACAGAATTTGATTTCAAACTCCTTACCACACATTCGGGCCCCTAGAATGCCAGGGCAGTATAACTACCCCACAAGTGACCCCATTTTGGAAAGAAGAGACCCCAAGGTATTCGCTGATGGGCATAGTGAGTTCATGGAAGTTTTTATTTTTTGTCACAAGTTAGTGGAATATGAGACTTTGTATGAAAAAAAAAAAAAAAATCATCATTTTCCACTAACTTGTGACAAAAAATAAAAAATTCTAGGAACTTGCCATGCCCCTCACGGAATACCTTGGGGTGTCTTCTTTCCAAAATGGGGTCACTTGTGGGGTAGTTATACTGCCCTGGCATTCTAGGGGCCCGAATGTGTGGTAAGGAGTTTGAAATCAAATTCTGTAAAAAATTACCTGTGAAATCCGAAAGGTGCTCTTTGGAATATGGGCCCCTTTGCCCACCTAGGCTGCAAAAAAGTGTCACACATCTGGTATTGCCGTACTCAGGAGAAGGTGGGGAATGTGTTTTGGGGTGTCATTTTACATATACCCATGCTGGGTGAGAGAAATATCTTGGCAAAAGACAACTTTTCCCATTTTTTTATACAAAGTTGGCATTTGACCAAGATATTTATCTCACCCAGCATGGGTATATGTAAAATGACACCCCAAAACACATTCCTCAACTTCTCCTGAGTACGTAGATACCAGATGTGTGACACTTTTTTGCAGCCTAGGTGGGCAAAGGGGCCCACATTCCAAAGAGCACCTTTCGGATTTCACTGGTCATTTTTTACAGAATTTGATTTCAAACTCCTTACCACACATTTGGGCCCCTAGAATGCCAGGGCAGTATAACTACCCCACAAGTGACCCCATTTTGGAAAGAAGAGACCCCAAGGTATTTCGTGATGGGCATAGTGAGTTCATAGAAGTTTTTATTTTTTGTCACAAGTTAGTGGAATATGAGACTTTGTAGGAAAAAAAATAAAAAAAAAAAAAATCATAATTTTCCGCTAACTTGTGACAAAAAATAAAAAGTTCTATGAACTCACTATGCCCATCAGCGAATACCTTAGGGTGTGTACTTTCCGAAATGGGGTCATTTGTGGGGTGTTTGTACTGTCTGGGCATTGTAGAACCTCAGGAAACATGACAGGTGCTCAGAAAGTCAGAGCTGCTTCAAAAAGCGGAAATTCACATTTTTGTACCATAGTTTGTAAACGCTATAACTTTTACCCAAACCATTTTTTTTTTACCCAAACATTTTTTTTTTATCAAAGACATGTAGAACTATAAATTTAGAGCAAAATTTCTATATGGATCTCGTTTTTTTTTGCAAAATTTTACAACTGAAAGTGAAAAATGTCATTTTTTTGCAAAAAAATCGTTAAATTTCGATTAATAACAAAAAAAGTAAAAATGTCAGCAGCAATGAAATACCACCAAATGAAAGCTCTATTAGTGAGAAGAAAAGGAGGTAAAATTCATTTGGGTGGTAAGTTGCATGACCGAGCAATAAACGGTGAAAGTAGTGTAGTGCCGATTTGTAAAAAAGGGCCTGGTCTTTAGGGGGGTATAAACCTGTGGTCCTTAAGTGGTTAATAACTACATTTCTGGAGAAGTATACAATTGGCTTTAACTTCATGGGCGTTTCTTTGTCTTTCTCTGGATCAACTGAATTTGATACACAAATGTCATTTTTTAGCCTTCACACTAAACTTTAACTGAGGTTTGTGAACATAAAAAGGGAACCTGATGAACTTTTTTATGTAACATGAAAAGGATGAGAGTCAGGTTTATATATAAATTGGATTGCCGAGTGTCCTTTTTGTACCCCCTTGTTAAGGCACTTTGGATCTGAAAAGAAAACCTCATGAAAGTTCTTAGGGAGGTTGGAAGGTTGTAGTTGGGATTGCAAATGTTGAATCAACTAAAATTACATTAAAAAAATCCTTGGCTTGAAACATAGTCAACTGCAATGCCATTCATTGAACACAATTTAGCATACTGGTGATAGCAATACATTTTGAGAAACAGCAAAAGAAATGTAAAGCACTCAGTTTTAGGTACAAGTTGGGACCACAACCAAACTAGTGATGAGCAAAGTATTTAATAATTTGATTAAATTTACAAAAAAATCTACTTTGCGATGATTTACTTCCTCACAAAGCACAGTAGTGGGTGCAATGACAGGTAGTGACGATTCTGACGCCCCCCCCGCCATTGTACCCCTCAGATGCTGTATTGATATATGATTGCGCCATCTGATGTACATACCGTACCACAGTGTACAATAAAAAAATAAAAAAATAATACTTACCTGCTCTATTTGCTCATGACGGGCCGGCCACCACCATCTTGGTTGAAGGTCTGGCACAAAATCTCGCACGGCTCAAGATGACGTTATCACTCCACGGAATTTCAGCTGATATCTCCAAGCAAGATGGTGGCGGTCAGCCCGTCGCGAGCAAATGGATCAGGTAAGTGTGATTTTTTTTTTTTTTTACACTATTTCAGGTTAAATTGGTTCGCTACCAAGTAACACAATATGGCACTTACTAATATTGCCTTTGTTAAAATTCTGTGCCTCTCTTTACATTTCATAATGTATGCTCCCTTGTTTGCCAAGATTTTTGTGTTGTCCGCACAGAGGTCTTGTCCATGAAATGGCTGTTGATTGAGGGTCATCACTCAGCCTCCTCATTCTAACACACTGCACCTGCACTAAATCCCAACAGTGCAACTACTGATGACAGGTATAATGTATTTGAATGGAGTGGACTTTACATGGAGGCAATTTGCCTGATCACATGACCCTCCATCAGCAGCCATTTTATGGACAGGACCTCCCTGTGAACAGCATAAAAGACTTCATAAATAAGGGGACTCACTCAGGGGCATACAGAAAAATTATCGGGCCCCATTAACAAGAATCTAAATTGGGCCCTCATGTCCCATTCATAGCTCTTCCAATTACTCATTCCTGGGCTTCTCCCCTTGATCCATGAACTGTGCTTTCTGCTGCGTGTTATAGAGTGTGCCATCAGGGCTGGACTGGGATTACAAAACAGTAATGGCACAAACCCTACCAGCCCACATATGATATTGAGGAGGTGAATTTTATTTTACTTGGTTTTGCCACTATGTAAATGTCACCGCCAGTTCTGTGAGAAGGTCTGGCAGACATTCTTCTCTACCTCTTGTGTGATGTTCTTTGTTTTGGTTTCACTTTGTCATCTCCTTTCCTTCTGCCAGGTGTCACTTATTTAGACTAATCGTTTTCCTTTATATTTCCTCCCATACTGCCTCACTTTGCGGTTTATACTATTTCCTGGATGAAGTGTTCAATGCTGGAGGCTGCTGATGCTGTTAGCTCAGATAAGTCTTTTACTTTATTGTGTTTCCTTGCTGGCTTGATTCTAGGTGACCCTGACTCCGTCCGTATTAAGTGCAGGGAGCCGGTGGTCGTGTCCCCTTACTATTATAGTGTTTTCAGGTGTCACACAGTCTTAGGTACGTGGGCATGCAATCGTCTACCATTGAGACCCTTGCATGTGCATAGCAAGCAGTCAGGGAGAGCTCTTAGGGTTTTATAGGGCTCACCTATATGCTCTTTAGTTTGGGATCAAGCCAGTCGGTCATTTATTTATAAGTTCCAGCTATCTGAAACTTCATCCGTGACAGTAAAGGATCAATACAAGAAAGGAATTAAAAGTGGAACACAAAAATGCCTATTCAGGGACATACTTTACCCTCTCCACCAGCAACACATACCGTGATAAAGCTCAAAATATTTCTGAGCAGCATCTGATATCAGCGTGCACTGTCAAATTACCTACCCAACTTCACTATATAAATACAACATTGCAGCGCAAAATATATTCCCAACAGAGCCAAATAAATACCACTATGAAGTACAAAATACCCAGAATTATTGTCCCCTGTCCACCTCTCCCCCACTAGCAGCAGCATTGTCTCCATTTAAATGTCTAACCTCTGTTTGGAACTATCAGGACAAGAGCAGCGAGGCTGGAGTTGGAGGGAGAGAGCCTTCTGGTAGAAGGTCGAATGAAGTGGGTAAAAGAAGTTGTGATATCGCAGGTCACATATTGCTGATTATCAAATAGTAAGAAGTATAATAGATGCAGTATGTACAGATATATAGTATATGCAGCAGTGTACTGATATGTGAGGTACGAGGTAAAATTACACCTTGTACCAAACATATCAGTACACTGCTGTATATATTACATATCTGTAGCCTCTGCATCTATTATACCTTGTACATCAGTACACTGTTATATACACTACTTGCAAAAAGTTATTGGTATTTGGCTTTCGGGTGAAATTTATGGAAAACTTAAAAAGTTCATGCTACAGTGATTTTATATAATGAAAGTTGGTCATTTAAGTGGAAGCGTGTAATGGTGATTTCCTCATCTCAGACAATTTATTGAAACAAAATCCAACATCAGAGGTGGGTATGCCCCCACAAAAAAATGTAAGCATCTCAATAACTTGTCATGTGGCCTTGAACATCAATTCCAGCTTGACAACAACGTCTCATGCTGTTCACAAGATCATTGAAGTTCTGAAGAACAGAGTTACGAGCCTCTACATTGCGGCTCAGCTCATCCCATAGGTTTTCAATGGGATTCATGTCTGGAGAAAGTGCAGGCTACTTCATTTTAGGCACCCCAGTCTCCAGCAGCCATTCCCTAATGATGTTACCTCGATGAGCTGGTGCATTTTCATTCATCAAGATGAAATTTGGCCTTTGTTGTTCATACAGAGACAAGATGACTGGATTAATGATGTTATTCAAGTAGCATGGGCTTGTCACTGTACCATTCACTAGAGGCACCTGCCCACACTGTAACACCACCAAATGCTCATCTGGTGACAGCAGTGGCTGATGCATTGCACTCTCGCTGATGTCTCCAACATCATTGGTGGCCATCATTTCTGCTCAGCGTGAATCGACCTTCATCAGTGAACAGCAGTAAGGTTACTGGTCCCTCGTCCAGCATTGATGCTCCCTGGCTCATGAAAGATGAATACGCCTGTGCCTGGTGGTATGGTCAGGTACCCTTGCAGGTCATCTAGCATGCAGCCCATGCTGATGTAAACAGTTCTTAACGGTCTGACATCACACTTGGGTGCCTCTCACCTCCCTTAAATGTGCCTGGAGTTGTGTGGCATTCATTATCTGGTTCCAATTGGCATTGTTCACAGTCATTAGTGTGGGATGTGGCAAAAGGATGTCCACTTCAATGCCTTTCTGTGACTCTCTCAGTCTTTCTGTATCTCTGTTGTAACCTGCTGATGACACTCTGTGACACTCTAAGCTCAGTGGCCACTTCTGTCTAAGAACTTCCTGCTTAAGGCCTCACAATGGCGAGGTACTCTTGATTAATTGCTAGGTATGATATTGGTCTCATGATATCAAAATGTAAACATCATGATGAGGAGGACTGTTCAAATACCAATTCTAATTGATCCAGTAAATTCATTGGATGATTCATGGATCAAACACCTGTTGTAAATTTTGGCGTTAAGCTCTTGTTAGAGAACAGCAAGTTGTGCAAAAAGTACTGATACACCTGTAAAGGTTAGAGTGCATTTTAGGTTCATCCTGAAATTTCACCCACAAGCAGATGCACCTTTCTACCGTAACTAGGAAATTACACAATTCTCTGTGCAGTTTCTTTACTAGATGTATAGGACCTGTGATGAAATCACAAGTTCTTTCGATTTCTCCACTGATGACAGTGACTCTGAAGCAGAGATGGAGAGCCTTGGTCTGCTGAAGGTCCCCCTTCCCCACGAGCCACATAGCAGCTGTGTGGTCTGCCTCCATTGGAGGTATGCCACCAGAATACCTTATGAAATATAGAAATTGGTGCAGAATATTAACAAAGGCTAATTTTTAATTGTGATTTAACCATCTGACAAACACATTGGTCCACAGTACCAGAAAGTGGCCAACCCCTTTAAGGATAAGACCACACGGTCAGGTTTCTGCATGCAGTTTTGGAAGTCAAAACCAGGAATGAATAAAAAAAAGAGAATAAGTCATATCTGTCCTGCCTACTTTCTCTATCATGATCCACTTTGCCTCCAAAACTGCATGCAGAAACCCGACCATGTGGACCTACCATAAGTAGTGAGTTTAACTACTTAGTGAAAACAGCAGCTTCCTAGCCTTTTTTTTATGTGGAAGAAATAAATACATGCATTAACATTACAAGGAGTAGTAAAAAAAAACTGTCAATAATCAAATTGTTTGCCATGGTCAGAAGGCACACCAATGTTATAAAATCTTTAGGGCATTGTTTTTAAAGCTCTGTACCTTGATTGCTTTTTGAGTCAGCTTTTTGGTGTTAAGAATAAATGTCGAATGAATGAAAGCAAAACGAATTGACTTAGATCTGACTTTCAGGAAATATTTGATTTGCTGCAATGCATGGGACGCACACATAGAGGCATCTTTCAACCGGTACAGTATTTCAATACTTTTATTAGTAGTAGTAGTTACGGTCTATAAGGCTCAGACAGGAGTTTTTTTTCTGTCCAAAATAACGGAAACAAGACGGAATGCTGGTTTCCATTATTTATTCTTCATTCAACTACATAAGGATGGATTAAAACTGACATTGTTCCTTTTGGTTTACATTATAGCAATTCCGTTATTTTCCATTATAAGCATGTTATAATGGAATACTACAACGGAAATCAAAACGCTTATGTGAACCCCCCTTACTGTGTTATTTACCTGTTCTTGAAGTTTTTGTATGGGTGATTTTTTGCAGTGTGATTACCTGCTAGGTTTTTTAAAATTACAATTTATCCCTATAGAGAAGGAGACATCAAGATGCTATAGCTTGCTGTGCTTTTGAAAAGAAGCAAGAAAGACCAAAAAAACACAAATGATCTAGAGGTGGTGTTTTTGCCGCACAAAATCCAAAGAAACCACTAAAAACATGAAAGTATGCAAAAACCTATGTTTCAACCCATTTTTAGGCCTCTTTTACACAAGCAAGTTTTCCATGTAGGGAATAAATAGCATTAGGGCCTGAATCCTGGCCCATTAATTTTCTGCACTTTTGCAATTTTTGCACTTGGTGATATTTTTCAACAGGACTTTCTTTATAGGGGAAAAAGGCCATGAATAAAATGCTAGTGTAAGACACACTGTTTACAAGAAAATGCCACAAAAATTGTCAAAAAAATGCAGACGGCCAAAGAAAACCATACACAATTGTTTAGTTTTTTTTTGTACTGGTAAAAAAGCCAGATCGTATTTTTCACCCTATAAGATGTAACTAGGTTTTAGAGGAGGAAAATAAGAAAAATATATATTATTCGTTAGACCTCAGATCATACCACCAACTAACCCCCAATGTTAATCAGACATCAGTTCAGAGCCCAAATCAGACCCCCAATCTTAATAAGACCCTCAGTCAGACCTCAGATAAGAGCCCCAATGTAAATAAGACCCCTCCATTCAGACTTCAGATCAGACCCTCAATGTGAATGACCCCCCCCCCCCAGACCTCAGATCAGAGCCCCAATATGAATAGGACCCTCCTTCATTCAAACCTCATATGAGACTCCCAATTTGAATGACCCCCAGACCTCAGATATAGTTCCAATATGAATAAGACCCCCCATTAAGACCTTAGATCAGACCCCCATGCTCAGAGCAAATAAAATAAAAAAATGAAACTTACCTCTCTTGCTCCAGATGCCGATGCTGCTCCTAGGATTCAGCTCTCTTCTCCTTCTTCCTGCCGCTGTGACCCAAAGCACGCCAAAGTCCTCACACTATGCTCAGTCACAGCACAGCAAGTGTCCGAGGACCAGGAAGTGGTGAGTACAGAGACCAGGGAGCACTGCATTCACAGCTTCCCAGTCCTCCTGTACTAATGAATGCTTCCATAATAGAAGTGTCCTTTAGTATTCGCCCCATAAGACACTCACTCACTTTGAGTGAAAATACAGTAAATTATTATTATTTCAATTTTGTTTTATTTTTAAACTGATAATAAAGTCAGATCAGGTGAGCAGCTAATGTTCTTACTGTGTTATTGTTTGCATTATAATTATGGCTTAAAGAGGACCTTTTATTGGTTTGTAGTAAGTGAGATAAATATCTGTGCCTGTACCTGTTACCAGCCTGTTTTCTAAAATAGAGCTGCTGCGCCCCGTTATGGCCCCCCACAAATGTTGCGCTCAGTATTCTAATACTGAGCATCGGAGTAATGGGGAGGAGAAGCAGTCTTTCTCTGTGGGCGTCTCCTTCTCCCCTGGCTGTAGCGCTGTCCAATCGCAGCGCAGAGCGTCACAGCGAGGGAGTTTTTTTTCTCCCTGGCTGTGACGCTCTGCGCTGCGATTGGACAGCGCTACAGCGAGGGGAGAAGGAGATGCCCACAGAGAAAGACTGCATCTCCTCCCAATTTCTCCGATGCTCAGCATTAGAATACTGAGCACAAAATTTGCAGGGGGCCATAACGGGGCGCTGCAGCTCTATTTTAAAAGACCAGGCAGGGTAGCAGCACAGCGGGGGGATCCCCGCAGGTACAGATATTTATCTCACTTACTACAAACCAATGATAGGTCCTCTTTAAATACCCAGAGAAGCTTAGTTCATTGCATACTTCGTGTTCTTTAGCACAGGAACATAGAAGAAGATCTGAAACTTGCATTCTGTATTAATGTGTTGCAAACTGACCTGTAAAGGTGGCCATACAAACTAGTCTAAAGTAGATGGGAAAATTTCAAGCCTCAAGCTCAGTACAGTGGCCCTGGAATAAAAATAACAGTGGCCTCATGCTGTAGGCAGGTCCAAATTGTCAGAAGGTGGGGCAAACACAACTACCTATTGGCTAACACAAGTAGGTTGGGCTAGCAGTACTGCAGCAAAAACTCCCGCCCAGGCAAAACTAAATACCATAATGCAGCACAAAAGTTATCCCAGTGGAACACAATACCACAGTGCAGCACAAAATACCACCCAGAAGAGGGAAAAAACACTTAGCAGCACAAAATACTTCCACAACAGAGCCAAACAACCACAGTGCAGCACAAACTACTGCACCAGCAGAACCAAATACCTCCCCAGAAGTGGTGGCCAGCACACAGTGCCACGTTCTATCCTCCTCCAGATGTCTCTAAATAAGATATGGAGGAGAGGCCTAAAGAGGTGAACACTGGTCATATGCTCATCCAGTTATATATCCTCTGATATAGATGCTCTCTTTCTTCATTTTCTGTATTTATACCAGACCATCATTATACTGTAAGTTCTTCATGCCACATCTCATTAATTTGTTACACAGACATTTTAGATTCCTTACTTTTCCATCATTTCCCTTACCTTAACTTTCCACAGTATTAAAATGCCCCCTATACAGTAGAGCCGTAGGCAAAAATAATGCCTCCTATTGTGCCCAATAATAATAATTCTCTATATAGTGCCCTGTATAATAAATATAATAATCCCTATAGCACTTCCAACAATAATAATGCCATCTATATGTCACGATAGGTAGGTAAGCGGGGAAATAACCGAACACAGGAAAACAAGCAGAACAAATGATTAGGCCCAAAAGCTAGGGAGAAAAGGGTCATCTCCTAGCGTTCCCTAAAAATTTTCCCTAAACTGCTGTGCCCATGTGCGAAACACGCATCGGGGTGTGCTCCTTGCTGGTCCAGGGTCCGATCCTTCTCTTGGTGCTACTCCTTTAAGGTATTATGTTTTAGTTATCGCCATTGTATCTGCCTATAGGTGATCTTAGTAGAGTGCCGTGTATTTGGCCCTTATATTGGCCTATGTCATAGCAACTTTTGTACTGTGTATACCTTTGAGTAGGCATTGCATCTGGGGTTTCCCTTAATTGTCTGCTTGGTGTGGACTTATTGAGCTTTCCCTTGAGCTTTTCCTCATTTGGATTGGGTTACCCTGTGGTCTAGCAGGTAAGCTGCTTGTTGCAGCGCTAGCCTGCATTTGCTGCTGCATTCATTATTTTTCTATGTATTATGTATGTTGTAATGTTAATTACTTAATAAAATATGCAATTATTTTATATGTGTGTCCTTAGAGATTGTCTGGTGTAGTTGACTCATCTAATGATTTAATAGGTTGTACTTACGCCTTCTTTCTGTAGCTCGCATTGTGTTGTGTCATTGATCAAGCCGTCGAGGAGCAGGAGCTGGAAGATGAGGAAGTCGCAATGCTGAATGCATTCCCAGAGAGGGCTGCTCCATCTGAGACAAGTCAGCAGGAGTTTGAAGAGGAGTCAGAGGAGGGTGGAGGCTGGGTAGAGGAGGAGGAGGAGCAAGAAGAGAAGGGTTTGAGGGGGACTTTAAACTTTTCGGGGATCCCTGGTGTTGTCCGTTGGTGGAAGGAGGAGACTTAGGATGACATTCTCCTGGGCGATGAGCAGGAGCCAGGGTGTTCCACCGCTTCCAATTTAGTGCAAATGTGGGCCTTCATGCTCCAGTGTTTGAAGAGGGACCCCCGTATAAAATACATAAAGGGCAAGGTCCAGTACTGGGTAGCAATGTACTTAGACCCCCGTTACAAACACAAAATGGCAAACATGTTACCAGCATCACAGAGGGAGGGCAGAATGCACCATTTCCAGGCCTTGCTGCGAGACATGCTGAAATTCTTCTGTTGTGTGCGTTGACAGAGGAATTTCCACCCACAGCGAAACAGGTGCGGGTACAATCCTACTGTGCCTGCAAGTAGAGGGCGGTTTGAAGATGTGTTGGTCACTTCGGATATGAGATCATTCTTTCAGCCAACCCTTCGACAGCCGCCCTCTGGATCCAGCCTCAGTTAATGCCTAGACCGACAGGTGTCCAACTGCATTGGGTTAACGGTCGATGTGGACGCTCTGAGAAGCGAGGAACCCCTGGACTACTGGATCTGCAGGCATGACCTGTGGTCAGTTATGGCACAATTTACCATGGTACTCTTGGCTTACCCCTCATTGAGTGTTCTGTCCAAAAGGACGTTCAGCGCACCAGGGGGGGTCGTGACCAATAAGCGCACTCACCTAGCTCATGACATTGTGGACTACCTCACATTTCTAAAAATGAATGAGGCATGGATCTCTGAGGAATTCAACACCTGTGACAACCACATGTAATTGAATTTCCTCATGCCAGCCCATACATATCCGCCGACATTAAAATTTGCATCCAGTGACCGCCTAATGTACCTCCAGTCACATCATCACAAATTCTTTTCTGTCAGGTGAATGCCTAATTTTTGGGGCCTGTAATCTAGTGGCCTACAGTAAAAATGTTATCCAGTGACCGCCTAATGTACCTCCAGCCACATCCTCACAAGTTATTTTCTGTCAGATGAATGCCTAATTTTTGGGACCTGTACTCCCATGGCCTAATATACAATTTTTCTAGGCTCCAGGAGGGCACATTTTTGAGAGTTTCCCTTTAAGATGCATAAAAATGGACTCTGATTAAAATACATTTTTTTGTGGGAATTTTTGCCATTGATCCCTCTCTGGTATGTCACTGTCCATGTTGTGGGACTATTTGTGCACTTCTAGTAAGTATTTGGTGGCTGCAAATATGATCTGAAGGTTATTCAGGTTCGCCTGCCATTAAAGTCAATGGGGCCCGCCGTGAACGTGTGGTTTGCGAACATTTGATCGCTAACATGCGTTTGTGAAGCGTCCTGGCCAATGTTTGTCCATCACTAGCCATCAGCTCCTGTACCCCACTATAGTATTCAGCTATATATTTGAATCCAGGAAAGCACCTTTGACTGTCAGCTGGGTGTATAAATATCTGGTGCTCCTGGCATTGATTGACACTGGGAGCATAAGAATGTTATGTAGACAGTGGTGGCCATGAAGAGGGCTCAAGCTGTCCACTGAGAATCTTCCCCATGGAGACATTTTACACATGCAGAGCTGAACGGAGTCTGCAGTGCCTGAGACACCAGTAGAATAGCTGCTTCAACTATTCACTACACACGGTGCTCATTGAGTGATATGTACCAAGGAAGGAGAAAGCAGAAGCAGTAATAAACTGCTTCTTTTATATCCTCAGGTTCCTTGTTGTTACTGACAGCTGACCTGCTCCCGCTAGACTGTAAGAGCTATAATCTTGCGCCATTGGTGCTCCAGATTAACAGTTTTATTATGTAAAAATACTTTTTTTTTTTCTTTTTAAGAATATGAACTAAAAATATATATATAAAAAAAAAAGCAAATCTAGTTCATTTGCACTAGAATGCATAAGACTAAGGCTCAAAAACATAGTCCGTATTTACCATTTGGTAACTATTAATGGTACTATTCTTCACATATTCCATTTTTTCTTCATCATTGTGTGTGGTGATCCTTGGCAGCATACAGCTCTTTTGAAGTTGTTCCCAGCTGCTCCTTCACCTATAACTCATCAGAAACTGCAGAACATGCTCAAAACAATAGCCTCTCACAGAACACTCAATGAAAATGACAAGGCAGCAAATAAAACCAGCAGCAAATAGACATCTGCAAGCAGACAGTAAGAAAGAAACGACAAAACAAGTGACACGTGTCTTATGTGATTTTGTTTTCATACTTTCATGCTTTTTTATCCAATTTTATCTACCACACTGCAGTACTGCATGTTTTCTACATGTTTTCTGTTATGATTGTTTTAAACTGTAATAGCATTACATACATGAATATAAAATACATTTGTTGCAATATTGATACATTGGCCCACACTCACTAATAGGCTACCATTCTTCTGGCTCTTTTTTATACGTACACATTTATGCTATCTGTGCCTGTGTGTGCCAAGCTAGCCTGTTTTTTTTATTTCACTCAAAAGTGGGAAAGGTTTATAGGAATTTTAGATTGAGCTAAATTTATCATTGCCATATACCAGGTTTCTGGAGCAAAATAATATTATGAGTTATCTTAAAAATGAAAAAATTGTCTAACTTCTAGCAATAAGCACCTAACCTATTGCATGTGAACCACTGTGATACATTTTTTCACATCTTGTGACCAGTGTTGATCACGAATATTCGAATTGCGAATTTTAATCGCGAATATCGGCACTTCGAGAATTCGCGAATAATTAGAATATTGCAAAATATATTCGTAATCGCGAATATGCGTTTTCTTATAAATACCAGTTAATACGAATTTTTATGCGATTTTTTTTATTTTCGGAATCAACAAAATAATGCCTGGAGATCACGAATTTGCGAATTCTCAAATATATGGCGAATATTCTCCCAAATATTCGCGAAATATCGCTAAATTTGAATATTGCCCCTGCCGCTCATCACTACTTGTGACTGCCTTGCCTAACTTTACACTATATAAATATTAGACAACATTATTCTTCTTAGGTTTTCAACAAGGGTGTGCCTGTGGAAATTTATGCCCATTTAGCCAAAAGAGCATTTCTGAGAATGGACACAGATCCTGAATGTGTAGATCTAGATAGCAATCCCAAAGGTATTCAATGGTTTTTAGGTTAGGGCTCTGGGCAGGGCATTTGAGGTCCTCCATATCAAACTCATCAAACTATTTATTTATGGATGTGGCTTTCTGCAAAGAGACATGCACAGTTAAGCTGGAAAAGGTAAAGACCTTATCCCAAACTGCTCCTACAAAGTTAGAAGAAAATATTTGTCTAAAAGGTCTTGTTATGCTATAACATTAACTTTACGTACCTAGCCAAAAAATTTAACAAAAATCACAAAAAAGGTCTACAAAAAAGTATGTTTATTGGCTTAAAATTTTTCCAGGTGATACTAATTGCGATGGTTCCTCGCCACTTTTCAAAGTGGTCTATGTTTAAGAGCTAAAAGTGAGATTAGGCCTAGATTATGTAACATTTACTATGTTTTGAAAAGGTCACAAAAATGTTACAACCTACACCAGGAAACGGCTTGGTCTACTTCTATACATATTCTGATGAAACATTCCTCATAAAATTGGCTTAGGCAAAGCTTACCAGATCTGAAGTTTACCAAACTAACAGTGACTGAACTTTGAAACATGACAAAATGTTTGTAATTTTTCTAAGACTTCATGGATATGTGCTTAGTAAATTAAATTGGATATCTGAAGCTCCAGATAGGGTTTCATGATAGTTAGCAATTTTGGAATGGTATTATATGTTAACCTACTGAGTAAAATTCTGTTATACATGTATAAATGCTGCCCCAAATTTGCATGAAAGTTCAACCTGCTTCACAGTTTCCTGCAGATACTCATTATTGTACCGAACTCCAGCACATTGTCAAACAAACTGCCTTCTGTAACAGCCAAAAATTTCAAATTTTGACTCAGTAGTCAAAATTTCCTGCTGCACCCCAGTTCATATGCTTGCATGTATAGTTGAGTCGCTTGGCTTTGTTATGGCTTTTTAGCTGCAATTCTCCTATTCCCAAAGAGTAGATGGGTGTACCTAGGTCCCACTGCTTTTTGCCTGTTCTGAGATGATGGCACTGCTGGACATCTTCTGATTTTGTGTCTTAAATCTGCTGCACTAAATATTCAGAAAGTGTAGTTGCTGTGTCCAGGATGAATGGTGTCCTCATTGCTGAGAAATAAGGGCAGACATTTATCCATCATGCTATATCATCAGTGAGACATCTGATTGGTGTTAAATGTCATTATAAACTATCTTTAGTGTAAAAAAGAACAAGGAGTCCTGGAATTGATGATATGGCTCTTAATGAACCCTGATCTCAATCAACATAATCAAGTCTGTCTTGGATTATATAAAGAGACAGAAGGATTTAAGCAAGCCCACATCCAAATAAGATATTTGGTTAGTTCTCCAAGATGTTTGGAAGAACTTCCCTGCTGAGTTCCTTCAAAAACTTTTGCAAGCATACCTACAAGAACTGATGCAGTTTGGAAGGCAAAGGGTGGTCAGACCAAATACACGTTTTATTTAGATTTTTTTTTTGTTCATTCACTTTGCATTTTGTTAATTGATAATTATAAACTTCTATTTTTTAAAGTCGTCTTATTTTACAGCATTTTAGCTATACGTTCCTAAAATGTTATATACATATATATAGTGTGACACTACATTATTAATAATATGTTGCAAGACATACTATGGTTTAGTAATGTATTGTCACGACTACATTTTTGGAATTCCTGTTTAAATACAAATGTTAAGAAACATGTCTATAGTTCTGTGTATATAACCAGATTCGTTTCCAATTAGCTTCATGACCAGGACTCTCACTTAATGAAGCTGGGATGCAGTAAGTGTGATTGTTCTACTTCCACGACAAATGCTACAGTCAATGCTAGCTCCAATAGCTGTCAGCAAAAGAAAACAATTATTCAGGTACTGGAACTAATCCTGTGAAGTAGATTACGGGGGCTGGTTACTAAGCAACCAGCAAAAATCTTATAAAATAGAGTCCATGTTCCCTATACACAGGGGACCGCAAAAGGAAGGTCTATCAAGATTAACTGGATTTTATAATAGAGCCCCTGGGTGAGAGCCATGTTGGTTTCCACAGTTGTTTTGTCTTGTTATAGCACCTGTTTTCCCAAGATTTTATGTTCTAACTGATTTATAGATATACTACTAATGGTTATACGGTCAATTCAGTCCTGTTACCTGGTATTACAGCAATAGCATGCCTTTTGTGATCTGTATATAATACACTGTAGTGACTGCACCATACAGTATTTTCACTATAAAGGTTAAGGGAATGTGTCATCAGGATGTCATGTTCCAAGGGTTATACGGACCCAGGAACATCTCATAGGCAAACAGAAACCAAGCATACACTAGGAGACACAAACAAATACTTTATTAAACAGGACATGGCCAAACATAACAGTTAGACCTGGACAAATAGGCAAAGGCATTGTGGCAGATGGAACACCATTGGACCAAGTGCCCTGGTTTGACTTGGGGCCAAACACAACATGGGCCCCATTATTCACAAATCCCATGGTGGTGGGGATAAACTTTACAGAGGGCTCACCAGGTCACACCTCCAGGATGCTCCTAGTGCACTTATCTGCATGGAGCAAACGCTGGTGCAAGCGCCAGTAGTCCAGGCAAAAACAAACAAGGACTGGAATAGCAAACAAACTGGGACTAAAACATACTACAATAGAGCCCAGGATTCAGTTCAGACATAACCAAGAACACAGCAAGCACTGACATGAAACTAGCAGATGTCTAGACCCCATGAGAACACTGCTACATGGTGCTCCCAGACAGAGCTGCAGACAAAGACAAGCAGGTGCCTGGACCCTATGTGTACTCCGCTACATGGCAGTCAAAGGCAGAGATGCACACATAGACTAGGCCAAGACAAGGATACTGAACAACAAGGACATAGACAGAAGCAAAGCACAAACATAACAAGGCCAAGTAAACGTAGTAGGCAACCACACAAAAAGGGCAGATTGCAAAACCCCAGGTCAGGTGCATAGATCCTGCACCCATAAAAATTGGAGACGGACTAGTCACACTGTTTTCTTTTATTGGTGTTTTTTTTCCAAATTTCCATGTCCCTGTCTATATAGAAAAAAAATCTAAAAATATTGCAGTGTTCACACTGGCCACTAGGTCTAAAATGTAGACTGGAGTATTGGATTTCACTTTAAATAGAATTCTGAGTGACACACTCCACGTCTCTCCTCTAACTTTAACCCGGAATTGCAGATCCCACACGGCTCTCCTCCAATACCACGATCTCAGCGGTGCACAAGCCCAAACAAAAATTAGTCCAGGACAATAATCTTCTTTGTAGAAAGAAAATGGGCGGCACTCACCATCGTGAAGATATAGATATTCCTTTATTGCCACATAAAGCAAGACACAAGCGGCACCAAAGCTAGGAGTCACTTCCCTGCACACTGGATGCAGCGACGGACGTTTCGCGCAATATGCGATTCGTCAGGCTGCTACAGGTGTGTGTGCACCTGCACTCCACCTCTTAAAGCACTCCACGTCAAAGCATCAGCTGTGCAATCAGTGATGCGTTGGTTAAGTGGGGGCCGGGCCGGTCCTGCCGCATGTTTTTTTTTTTAAGTACGGCGGCGGGCCCTCCCCCGCACCAGGCGGCTGCCGTACTGCCCGGGATGGCGCGTCTATGATTGTGCACCGCCCGGGCGCAGCCTGAAGAGAGGGACTGACAGGAGGGAAGCGCCTCTAATGTAGCGTGGCCGCTGTTTCAACTCTGTAGCTTGGCGGAGGTAACCACTTGTATGACTATTGATTCTCCGCAGTCTAATAAACTGTCCATATGGAAGGGACTTTTTCACCCAGTTAGGATGGTAGCTGCCATGGTGGAGCAAAGAGTTGGTCGCCGTTTGGCTGGTTTGAACTATAGAGTTCGCAGCTTTATGAACTGCCGCAGCATGTATGTTGTGTACATGGTGACCTGCGGCTGTGGCCGGTTTTATATTGGCAAGACGATTCGCTGCATGTTTGAGCGTGTTAGAGAACATTTGAGTTCCGTGGACACAGGGAAGGGATCCCCCAGACTTATTGAACACTGGAGATGTAAGTTCATTAAGATTTGCAGGGATTGAGTCTGTCCCTCCTTCTTTGAATGGAGGAGATAGACATCGACAATTGTTGCAGTGGGAAGCGCGATGGATATTGCGGACGCAGGCAACAGGAAACTCAGGCCTAAATGATAGACTGGATTACAGTGTTTTGTTGTAACTTATATAAATGCTCTGTGACAAATATGTTGAACGTAGCAGTTTGTTTTTAATGTAACCAATGTGTATCAGCACCAGGAGAGCGTCACTGATTGCACAGCTGATGCTTTGACGTGGAGTGCTTTAAGAGGTGGAGTGCAGGTGCACACACCTGTAGCAGCCTGACGAAGCGCATATTGCGCAAAACGTCCGTCGCTGCATCCAGTGTGCAGGGAAGTGACTCCTAGCTCTGGTGCCGCTTGTGTCTTTCTTTATGTGGCAATAAAGGAATATCTATATCTTCACAATTGTGAGTGCCGCCCGTTTTCTTTCTACAAAGAGGAGTATTGGATTTGCCTGTCAGTATTTTGTAGGATATTTATTAACAGTCACATAGCAGTTGATAAATGAGGCGAGGTGCATTTGTATTAGTCAGGTCTCTGGTGGTTTGATTTCAAGTAGACTGGTCAAATTATTATGCACATGAAAAAACACACAAATGTGCTAGAAGAAAGTCACACGTCTTTTTAATTCAAAAATACTGTAGTTGCACTTCACCACTGAAAACCGACAAATAAAAATAAGCCATCCCTGGAGTAGAGTAATAATTCGACTGTTTTTGCGCACATTTTATTTGTAGAAAAAACTTCAAATAGCTTTAAAAAAGTCTCAAAAACTGCAGAATTATTCTAAAACTTCAAAATTGTCTAAGTAGGACCAAATGCCTCCATAACAGGTACAATTTTAGTAGTCACTGTATCTCTAGATGGTCTAAAAAAGCATTTTTTTAACCAAGATTAGGTGCAAACACTATAATAAATGTGCATTGGTTTCCTTTGAGAGCAGCCACATACAGTAAGCCAACCCCGTGTTTGCATGGGTTTCCTCTGGCTACTCCGTTTTCCTCCCACACTCCAAAGACATACTGATAAGGAACTTAGATTGTGAGCTCCATTGGGGACAGCTTGATGTTAAAGGGGTTCTGCTATATTCAACAGCGCTTTACAGACATTAACCCCTTAAGGACCTAGGACGTACCGGTACGCCCTATTTCCCGAGTCCTTAAGGACCGAGGACGTACCGGTACGTCCTGACTTAAAATCGGAACTCCGGCGCCGCAGGGGTTAATCGGAACGGGATTTCGGCTGAAATCATTCAGCCGGCATCCCGTAACAATGCAGGGGGGGGTCATTTGACCCCCCCGTATCGGCGATCGCAGAAAACCGCAGGTCAATTCAGACCTGCGGTTTTCTGCGTTTCCGGTCCATTCGGGTGTCCTGTGACCCGATGAACCGGAAAAAGACTGCGATCGGTGGCGTAATTATACACCACCTATCGCAGTCCGAGGATTTGGAGAGGCGGTGCTGGCCCTGGTGCTGAATGCCGCTGTCCAGGGTGCTGATTGGTGCAGGGGAGAGAGGCGCGAGATTCAAACTTCCTGCGCTCCTCTCTCCCCTCCTCTTCCTGTCCAGCACCCTGACCGTGCAGCACCGTCCAGAACGAGCTCCTGTGTCCCCCTAATCGGAATCCATCACCCTCCTGCACCCATCGCCACCCAGGTAGGGTCAGTGAGGGAGAGGCACCGTTAGGCAGGGAAAGAAGGGAAAAGTAAGTTAGGAAAAAAAAAAGTACTTTTATTCCAAACTTCCAAACTTCCATCTAACCCTAACCCAGACCCCTCCTGCCACTTGCCCCCCCCACCAGCCCCCCCTACCCACCTGCCTCCCCCCCACCCCCCACCAGCCCCGCCCCCCCACCCCCCACCAGCCTCCCCCCCTCACCACCACTTTTTTTTTTCTGCGTGCGCTGACTGGCCGGCACTTTTTAACGTCCGTCCACTGTTAGCGCATCGCCCGCCCCACCACCCCACCGGCCGCTGATCAGCGTTGTACCGCTGATCAGCAAGTTTTAACTTTTTTTTTTTCTAACACTTGCCCATTTTTTTGCCTGGACTTTTTAGTACGCGAACACCCGTTGCCCCCACACACACGCACATATAATAAAGTTTGCCACACACGCACACCTACACGCACACACACCCATTGCCCGCCGGATGTTCTCGGCCGAGGAGGCATACGCCCAGATTGCCTCCGACTCTGAGAGCCCCAGTGAGGATGAGGATGACCCCACATTCCTTTTATCATCCGCATCCTCCTCATCATCATCTGATGACGATGAGCCACCAAGGCGGCGGAGACGCCGCCAGGCGGAGCCAGGGGCCCCACATGCTAGGGATCCTGTGGCCCACCCTAGTACGAGCCGCCCTGGGGTTCGTACTGGTTTCCCGGCCCACCAAATAAGTCCACCGGAGCCCCCTGCCGATGAACTTAGCTGGTGTCCCCCAGTGGACTTTGAGCCTGAGATTCCGGATTTTGCTGGCAATCCTGGAATCCAGATTCCCACAGTGGGGTTTACTGAAATAGACTATTTTAGTTTTTTTTTCAGTAACTCACTGGTGAATTTGATGGTGGAGCAGACGAATCTGTACGCCCAACAGTTCGTCGCTCAAAACCCAGGCTCAGTTTTGGCTAGACCCGGTGGCTGGACGCCGGTCAGTGCAGCCGAAATGAGGACATTTTGGGGCCTCGTGCTGCATATGGGTCTAGTCCAAAAACCCAGTGTCAGGCAATACTGGAGTGGGGACGTCCTATACCAGACCCCACTGTACAGTATGGTCATGATACGTCACCGGTTTGAGGCCATCCGGAAATGTCTGCATTATTCCGATAATGCAGCATGTCCACCCCGAGGTGATCCTGCCTATGACCGGCTGTATAAGATACGGCCGGTCATCGATCACTTTGGGGCCACATTTCAGCAGGCCTACGTACCTGGAAGGGAGGTCGCGGTTGATGAGTCTCTCGTTGCGTTCAAGGGGAGACTCAGTTTCCGCCAATACATTCCCACAAAGTGGGCGAGGTATGGCGTGAAGCTATACAAAATTTGTGAGAGTGCCTCAGGGTACACTTACAAATTTCGTGTGTACGAGGGGCGAGATTCCCGTATTGAACCCCCAGAATGTCCCCCCACTCTGGGTGTTAGCGGGAAACTCGTGTGGGACCTTATGTACCCACTGCTGGATAATGGTTACCACTTGTACGTGGATAACTTTTATACCAGCATTCCCTTGTTCAGGTCCCTTGCCGCCAGATCCACGTTCGCTTGTGGGACCGTGCGGAAAAATCAACGCGGCCTCCCTGCCTACCCCCTCCAGGTACCTATCCCCAGGGGTGAGACCCGTGCCCTTACCAGTGGAAACCTGTTGCTGGTCAGGTATAAGGACAAGAGGGATGTCCTTATGCTGTCCACAATGCACGGTAACGGCACCACCCCTGTCCCTGTGCGAGGTACCGCGGCAACGGTCCTCAAGCCCGATTGTATCGTCGACTACAATCGGTATATGGGAGGAGTTGATCTCTCTGATCAAGTCCTCACGCCATATAATGCCATGCGCAAAACCCGGACATGGTACAAAAAAGTTGCGGTCTACTTGGTACAGGTTGCCATGTACAACTCTTTTGTACTATCCCGAAGCGCTGGCAGCACAGGGACATTCCTCCAGTTCTATGAGGCAGTCCTCAAGGACCTGATCTTTTCGGACCGGGAAAGAGCAGGCCGGAGTACCTCGGGAATTGGAGGCACCCGGATCGTCCCTGGCCAACACTTTCCAGGTGTGGTCTCCCATACTGGAAAGAAGGGACGAACCCAAAAAAAGTGCAGAGTGTGTCACAAGAGGGGGATACGGAAGGACACCACTACTCAATGTGACACTTGCCCCGATCATCCGGGCCTCTGCATTATCAATTGCTTCAGGGAGTATCACACTTCCATGGAGTACTAAATTTTTATAATCCTCAACAGTCCACTAGAGAACATAAAACACTATGGCTCTCAGACTTTGGAGACACGGGAAACAATTTTTCTTTCCCCAAAAAATATTAGTTTTAGAGCAGGCATCCTCAAACTGCGGCCCTCCAGATGTTGTAAAACTATAACTCCCAGCATGCCCAGACAACCTACAGCCATCAGCAGGGCATGGTGGGAATTGTAGTTTTACAATATCTGGAGGGCCGCAGTTTTAGGATGCCTGCTTAGTGTCTCCAAAGTCTGAGAGCCATACATATTGGGCATCGTCGCGTGCGTAAAAGTCGTCGCTATAAAAATAACTTTTGACCAAACGCCTCGGATGAACGGTGTTAAAAATATAAAATAAAAACTGTGCCAAAACACCCATTTTTGGGCAAAATTTCAATTTGAATCTATCTTGCCGGTAATAAAGCAAGGGTTAACAGCCAAACAAAACTAAATATTTATTGCCCCGATTCTGTAGTTTGCAGAAACACCCCATATGTGGTCGTAAATGGTTATATAGCCGCACGGCAGGGCATAGAACGAAGGGAACTCCATATGGTTTCTGGAAGGCAGATTTTTGATGGACAGTTTTTTTTTTTACACCATGTCCCATTAGAAGCCCCCCTGATGTAGCCTAGACTAGAAACTCCAAAAAAGTGACCCCATCTAAGAAACTACACCCCTCAAGGTATTCAAAAGTTACTTTACAAACTATGTTAACCCTTTAGGTGTGCCACAAAACCAAATAGTGATGTAGAAACAATTTTAGAATTACATTTTTTTTGTTACATTGCCTCAAAAAAGAGTAATATAGAGCAACCAAAAATCAAATTTACCCCAAAAATAGTCCCAAAACAACAACCACCTTATCCCGTAGTTTCTAGATGGGGTCACTTTTATGGAGTTTCTACTCTAGGGGTGCATCAGGGGGCTTGAAAGGGTACATGGTGTCAATAAACCAGTCCAGCAAAATCTGCCTTCCAAAAACCATATGAAGTTCCCCTTCTTCTATGTCCTGCCGTTTAGCCAAATAGTAGTTTACGACCACATATGGGGTGTTTTTGCAAACTACAGAATCAGGGCAACCCATTTTGAGTGTTGTTTGGCAGTTAACCCTTGTTTTACTCCTGGAAAAAATTGATTATATTGGAAAATTTTCCAAAAAATAGAAATTTCAAAATTGTTTCTCCATCTGCCATTAACTCTTGTGGAACACCTAAAGGGTTAACAAAGTTTGTAAACCCAGTTTTGAATACCTTGAGGGGTGTACTTTCTTAGATGGAGTCACTTTTTTTGATATTTCTATTCTAGGGGTGCAACAGGGGGCTTCAAATGGGACATGGTATAAACAAAACCAGTCCTGCCAAATCTGCCTTCCAAAACCCATATGGTGTTCCCCTCCTTCTATGTGCTACCGTTCGGCCAAACAGTAGTTTACGACCACATATGGGGTGTTTTTGCAAACAACAGAATCAGGGCAACCCATTTTGAGTGTTGTTTGGCAGTTAACCCTTGTTTTACTCCTGGAAAAATTGATTATATTGGAAAATTTTCCAAAAAATAGAAATTTCAAAATTGTTTCTCCATCTGCCATTAACTCTTGTGGAACACCTAAAGGGTTAACAAAGTTTGTAAACCAAGTTTTGAATACCTTGAGGGGTGTACTTTCTTAGATGGAGTCACTTTTTTGAAATTTCTATTCTAGGGGTGCAACAGGGGGCTTCAAATGGGACATGGTATAAACAAAACCAGTCCTGCCAAATCTGCCTTCCAAAACCCATATGGTGTTCCCCTCCTTCTATGTGCTACCGTTCGGCCAAACAGTAGTTTACAACCACATATGGGGTGTTTATGCAAACTACAGAATCAGGGCAACCCATTTTGAGTGTTGTTTGGCAGTTAACCCTTGTTTTACTCCTGGAAAAAATTGATTATATTGGAAAATTTTCCAAAAAATAGAAATTTCAAAATTGTTTCTCCATCTGCCATTAACTCTTGTGGAACACCTAAAGGGGTTAACAAAGTTTGTAAACCCAGTTTTGAATACCTTGAGGGGTGTACTTTCTTAGATGGAGTCACTTTTTTGAAATTTCTATTCTAGGGGTGCAACAGGGGGCTTCAAATGGGACATGGTATAAACAAAACCAGTCCTGCCAAATCTGCCTTCCAAAACCCATATGGTGTTCCCCTCCTTCTATGTGCTACCGTTCGGCCAAACAGTAGTTTACGAACACATATGGGGTGTTTTTGCAAACTACAGAATCAGGGCAACCCATTTTGAGTGTTGTTTGGCAGTTAACCTTTGTTTTGCTCCTGGAAAAAATGGATTATATTGGAAAATTTTCCAAAAAATATAAATTTCAAAATTGTTTCTCCATCTGCCATTAACTCTTGTGGAAGACCTAAAGGGTTAATAAAGTTTGAAAAAACAGTTTTGAATACCTTGAGGGGTGTCGTTTCTAGAATGGGGTCATTTTTGGGAGGTTTCTATTATCTAAGCCTCACAATATGACTTCAAACCTGAACTGGTCCATAAAAAGTGGGATTTTGAAGATTTCTGAAAATTTCAAAATTTGCTTCTAAACTTCTAAGCCTTGTAACATCCCCAAAAAATAAAATATCATTCCCAAAACAATTCAAGCATGAAGTAGACATATGGGGAATGTAAAGTCATCACAATTTTTGGGGGTATTACTATGTATTACAGAGGTAGAGAAACTGAAAATTTGAAATTTGCTAATTTTTCAAAATTTACGGTAAAAATTGTATTTTTTTATGCAAAAAAATTAACTTTTTTGACCCAATTTTAGCAGTGTCATGAAGTACAATATGTGACGAAAAAACAATCTCAGAACGGCCTGGGTAAGTCAAAGCGTTTTAAGTTATGAGCACTTAAAGTGACACTGGTCAGATTTGCAAAAAATGGCCTGGTCCTTAAGGTGAAAATGAGCCCGGTCCTTAAGGGGTTAAAGGGGTTCTGCAGTTTTTTTAAACTGATGATCTATCCACTGGATAGATCATCAGCATCTGATCTGCTGGGGTCCGACACCCAGGACCCCTGCCGATCAGCTGTTTGAGAAGGCAGCGGCGCTGGCAGTAGCGCCATCCGTGGCCTTCTCGATGTTTACCGCAGGCCCAGTGACGTCACGACCAGTATCAATGGCCTGGGCGGGGCCAAGCTCTGTTTACTTGAATGGAGCTTAGCCGCACCCAGGCTAGTGATACTAGTCGTGACGTCACTGGGCCTGCGGTAAACAGCGAGAAGGCCGCGGCACTACTGCCAGTGCCGCTGCCTTCTCAAACAGCTGATCGGCAGGGGTCCCGGGTGTCGGACCCCAGCCGATCAGATGCTGATGATCTATCCAGAGGATAGATCATCAGTTTAAAAAAACTACAGAACCCCTTTAATGTCTGTAAAGCGCTGTGGAATATAGTAGCGCTATATAAGCACATATAATGAATAAATACACAGTAGACTGGAGGGGACCATGTTGACTTCTATGAAAGTATTTTTTATACATGCTCTGTGACCTGTGCAGATGTCAGGATGGAGTAGATTAGCAGTGTCCATCCATCACCATTAGACCTAGTGGTCAGTGCGAAAACTGCATACATTTTATTTTTATATTTTTATTTGAATATAGATAGTGCCATGGAAAATGAAAACAAAAATCACCAAATCACCTAAATGTCTAGAACAATGTAATTAACATAAAACAGTTAAACAATAGATCTTTTTCTGATGACACATCCCTTTAAGTAAATCCTTTCACTAGATGTTTAACAATAATTGATTTACTGTAACAGTGGTCTGGCTCATGCCATTTTTTTTCCTCATAAGGTGACATTTTCTAGCACTGAAAGAAGTCTATGAAATGTAAATGAGTTGCAAAATTCAGTTTAGCTATGTCAGCACTATAGATGACCAGCTACTTAACGCATTTATGCTATTCTTGGCTGTAATAGGTCCATATTTACAGATCATATCCTGGAACATCATATTGAATTTTTAATAATCTTTAGCATTTTCCTATACTATTCCTATTCTACACATGTAGAAAGCACCAGCCTTACAGATGGCGTGCTATTCTATGAAATTAATTTAATTACTTGTGTATTACAATATATTACCCAACATATGCGTTATTAACCTTCATCAGGCTATAAAAATACAAGAAATATACAAAATATACACAATCAGTACTCAAGGAGTATGCACTTGAAACAAGACCTAATCAGATAACAAAAAGTATTAGACACAATACAATGCACCTCTTAATCAAAGTGTGCTCGTGAATATTCATTAGGGGTTCTGCATGTTTAGAATATATAATAAAGCCGCTTTCTCTAAAAGGTGGCAGCTGATTGACCTGTTGTGACCTCCCATTCGCTACTGACTTCAATGTGCTTTCTGCATCCATGTGTCTGCTCTGCAAAAGATAGAACATGTCCTATATTTGTTCACAAAGAGTGGACCGCAGATACATTGAAGTCAATGGGTCCACAACAAAATGTTGCATCGACATGGACTACATATGTATTTTGCTGATCTGTGGTTTGTGGACCGCAAACAGACACATTTGTGTGTATGAGACCTATACCTTAGACCCATTTGCTCTTGGGTAAAATTACCTTAAAAACTGTTCAACTGGACACAAAAAAAAGCCTTTGACACCATTTATTTAAATCCTTCCATGATAAAATATTGTATAGCAAGACAGTAACTCAAGAAACAGAAATAGATGCCCCTAAATCAATTTCTGCTGCTCAGGATCCATAATACATGTGCATTATAAGTGACGAGAATGCACATATTTTGGACATGATGCATTGATGTAAAATGTAAAATGTTTTTTTTGCAACCCCTTCCCGACATCCACTGTATATGTACGGCGGATGTTGGATCTTTACAGATGATGCCTGCTCAGCAGGCACTTGGTTGTAAATTATGGAATTGACCGCTCAGGTGCCATGATCAATTGTGACCCTGGCATCTGCGTAGTGCTTCTGGTGACCAGACAGCTCCCCTGCAACAATAAACTGGAAGCCTTTCAATTGCTATGGCAGCTATCTAAAGGCTCCTAGGCCCATCAATGCGATAGGGGCGCCTGTGTCAGGGCTTCAAAGGAACATAATGATTCTTCCATAGGCTGCATCCCAAAATGCTGAATGGTGAATAGCGGAACAGAAAAAAAAAGTAGCAGTTTTTTTGGTCACTCATCTACCTAATAAAATTAAAGAAAAAGCGATCAAAAAGTCATGCACATCCCAAAGTTGTATCAATAAAAACTATAGATTGGTCTGCAAAACGTAAGCTCTCATACATCTCTGTAGACATAGACTCTCTTTCTCTCTCTCACCCTCTCTCCCCTCTGGAAACATTCTTCCAAATTATGTCTCAGGAAATTCTGAGATATTCCAACTCTAATCAACGTCAGAGGGAGCAGAGTTCAAAGCAGGCAAAGTTCATAATCAGTAAACAGGCAAAAGTAGGCAGTCAGGTAGTCAAACAAAAAAATAAATAAAAAAAATGGATCAAGAAAACACACCTAGGTACTGGAATCTGTTAAACTTTATTACTTAACTCCTTAGGCTGAGTTCACACGGGCGTTACGGGAAAATGTGCGGGTGCGTTGCGGGAACACGCGCGATTTTTACGCGCGAGTGCAAAACATTGTAATGCGTTTTGCACTCGCGAGAGAAAAATCGCGCATGTTTGGTACCCAAACCCGAACTTCTTCACAGAAGTTCAGGCTTGGGATCGGTGTTCTGTAGATTGTATTATTTTCCCTTATAACATGGTTATAAGGGAAAATAATAGCATTCTGAAGACAGAATGCATACTAAAATAGCGCTAGAGGGGTTAAAACAAAATAAAATAAAAAATTTACTCACCTTAATCCACTTGATCGCGAAGCCGGCATCTCCTTCTGTCTTCATCTTAGCTGTGTGGAGCAACAGGACCTGTGGTGACGTCACTCCGGTCATCACATGATCCATCACATGATCTTTTACCATGGTGATGGATCATGTGATGAATCATGTGATGACCGGAGTGACGTCACCACAGGTCCTTTTGCTCCACACAGCTAAGATATAGACAGAAGGAGATGCCGGCTCCGCGATCAAGTGGATTAAGGTGAGTTAAATTTTTTTTAAAAATTTTTTAACCCCTCTAGCGCTATTTTAGTATGCATTCTGTATTCAAAATGCTATTATTTTCCCTTATAACCATGTTATAAGGGAAAATAATAATGATCGGGTCTCCATCCCGATCGTCTCCTAGCAACCGTGCGTGAAAATCGCACCGCATCCGCACTTGCTTGCGGATGCTTGCGATTTTCACGCAACCCAATTCAATTCTATGGGGCCTGCGTTGCGTGAAAAACGCACAATATAGAGCATGCTGCGACTTTCACGCAACGCACAAGTGATGCGTGAAAATCACCGCTCATGTGAACAGCCCCATAGAAATGAATGGGTCGGTATTCAGTGCGGTTGCAATGCGTTCACCTCCCGCATTGCTTTGCGTGGAATACTCGCCCGTGTGAACTCAGCCTTAAGGACACAGCCTTATTTCACCTTAAAGACCAGGCCATTTTTTGCAAATCTGACCAGTGTCATTTTAAGTGGTGATAATTTTAAAACGCTTTGACTTATCCAGGCCATTCTGAGATTGTTTTTTCATCGCATATTGTACTTCATGACACTGGTAAAATGAAGTAAAAAATAATAATTTTAATTTATAAAAAAATACCAAATTTGCAAAAAAAAAAGTTTCAATTTCTCTACTTCTATAATACATATTAATACCTACAAAAATAGTTATTACTTTACATTTCCCAAATGTCTACTTCATGTTAGGATCATTTTGGGAATGACATTTTATTTTTGGGGGACGTTACAAGGATTAGAAATTTAGAAGTAAATCTTGAAAAAAACTACTTTTTAAGGACCAGTTCAGGTCTGAAGTCACTTTGTGAGGCTTACATAATAGAAACCACCCAAAAATGACCCCATTCTAGAAACTACACCCCTCAAGGTATTCAAAACTGATTTTACAAACGTCAATAACCCTTTAGGTGTTCCACAAGAATTAATGGAAAATAGAGATACAATTTCAAAATGTCACTTTTTTGGAAGATTTTCCATTTTAATATTTTTATTCAGTTACAAAGCAAGGGTTAACAGCCAAACAAAACTCAATATTTATGGCCCTGATTCTGTAGTTTACAGAAACACCCCATATGTGGTCGTAAACTGCTGTACGGGCACACGGCAGGGCGCAGAAGGAAAGCAAAGCCATATGGTTTTTGGAAGGCAGATTTTGATGGACTGTTTTTTTGACACCATGTCCCATTTGAAGCCCCCCTGATGCACCCCTAGAGTAGAAACTCCTAAAAAGTGACCCTATTTTAGAAACTACGGGATAGGGTGGAAGTTTTGTGGGTACTAGTTTAGGGTACATATGATTTTTAGTTGCCCTATATTACACTTTTTGTGAGGCAAGGTAACAAGAAATAGCTGTTTTGGCACCGTTTTTATTTTTTGTTATTTACAACATTCATCTGACAGGTTAGATCTGTGTTAGTTGTATAGAGCAGGTTGTCATGGACGCGGCAATACCTAATATGTATACAATTCTTTTTTTAAATTTAAGTTTTACACAGTGATTTCATTTTTGAAACAAAATAAATCATGTTTTAGTGTCTCCATAGTCTGAGAGCCATAGTTTTTTCAGTTTTTGGGTGATTATCTTAGTTAGGGGCTCATCTTATGCGGGATGAGATGACGGTTTGATTGGCACTATTTTGGGGTGCATATGACTTTTTGATCGCTTGCTATTACACTTTTTGTGATGTAAGATGACAAAACATGGCTTTTTTTACACCGTTTATATTTAATTTTTTTTACGGTATTCACCTTAGGGGTTAGGTCATGGGATATTTTTATAGAGCAACTTATTACGGACACGGCGATCCCTAATATGTATACTTTTTATTTATTTATGTAAGCTTTACACAATGATTTCTTTTTTTAAACAAAAAAATCATGTTTTAGTGCCTCCATATTCTGAGAGCCATAGTTTTTTCAGTTTTTGGGCGATTATCTTAGGTAGGGTCTTATTTTTTGGGGGATGAGATGACGGTTTTATTGGCACTATTTTGGGGTGCATATGACTTTTTGATTGCTTGCTATTACACTTTTTGTGATGTAAGGTGACAAAAAATTGTTTATTTAGCACAGTTTTTATTTTTATTTTTTTACAGTGTTCATCTGAGGGGTTAGGTCATGTGATATTTTTATAGTGCCGGTGGATACGGACGCGGTTATACCTAAAATGTATACTTTTTATTTATTTATGTAAGTTTTACACAATAAAAACAAAAAAAAATGATGTTTTAGTGTCTCCATATTCTGAGCCATAGTTTTTTTATTTTTTGGGCGATTGTCTCAGGTAGGGGCTCATTTTTTGCGGGATGATGTGACGGTTAGATTGGTACTATTTTGGGGGGCTACTATTTAGCACAGTTTTTATTTTTTACGGTGTTCATCTGAGGGGTTAGGTCATGTGATATGTTTATAGAGCCGGTCGATACGAACGCTGCAATACCTAATATGTATACTTTTTATTTATTTATGTAAGTTTTACACAATGATTTCATTTTTGAAACAAAAAATAATAATTTTCCCCCCTATTTTTGACCAATGTTTTTTTACTTTATTTGGGGAAAATGAAGTTTTTGTTTATTTTTACTTGAAACTTTTAATTTTTGTGGTGGAAACTTTATTTTTTCACCTTTTTTTTTCACTTTATTTTTTGTCCCACTTTGGGACTTCAACTTTTGGGAGTCTAATCCTTTACAATGCATTCCAATACTTTTGTATTGGAATACATTTGCTGTATGAGTAATACAGTGAGTATTACTCGTACAGCTTCCGGCCTGTGAGATCCAGGGGGCTGGATCTCACAGGCTCGTCACCGGAAGGCAGCGCCGATGCCTAAGGAAGGAATCGCACTGCCTTCCATGCCATCGGGTCCCCCCTACAGGTCCATGGGGACCCGATGGCACAGCCGCCTCTGCTGCCCGCAACATGAAAAGCCGCAAACCGCAGGTCCGAATTGGTCACAGGACACCCCCACGCATTTAGCCAAGGTGCCTGCTCAATGATTTGAGCAGGCACCTTGTTCTGATCACTGCCCGCCATGCGGCGGTGATCAGAAATACACTGGGCGTATAGGTACGCCCTGTGTCCTTAAGTACCAGGACATCAGGGCGTACCTGTATGCCCTGTGTCCGGAAGAGGTTAAGTCCAGGTTAAGGTAAGGGTGTGGCCACACAAATCGGCCATTATACCGTCAGGTTGCGACTGTGTTGCAGTCAAGAACTGCGCGCCTAATTAGCCACAGCTGCCTTTCATTTAACTAATGTGGCTAATTGGTCGTTCGGTTCTTGACCTCATCATGGCCGCAACCCAACCATATCATGACTGCTCCATGTGGCCATATTCTACAAAAGTAGCTACTTTATTTTAAGCTAATGCAACCTTATTAGGGTGGGCTTACACATACACTCACCTAAAGAATTATTAGAACACCTGTTCTATTTCTCATTAATGCAATTATCTAGTCAACCAATCACATGGCAGTTGCTTCAATGCATTTAGGGGTGTGGTCCTGGTCAAGACAATCTCCTGAACTCCAAACTGAATGTCAGAATGGGAAAGAAAGGTGATTTAAGCAATTTTGAGCGTGGCATGGTTGTTGGTGCCAGACGGGCCGGTCTGAGTATTTCACAATCTGCTCAGTTACTGGGATTTTCACGCACAACCATTTCTAGGGTTTAAAAAGAATGGTGTGAAAAGGGAAAAACATCCAGTATGTGGCAGTCCTGTGTGCGAAAATACCTTGTGGATGCTAGAGGTCAGAGGAGAATGGGCCGACTGATTCAAGCTGATAGAAGAGCAACGTTGACTGAAATAACCACTCGTTACAACCGAGGTATGCAGCAAAGCATTTGTGAAGCCACAACACGCGCAACCTTGAGGCGGATGGGCTACAACAGCAGACCCCACCGGGTACCACTCATCCCCACTACAAATAGGAAAAAGTCCAAAATGGGACTGTTGAAGACTGGAAAAATGTTGCCTGGTCTGATGAGTCTCGATTTCTGTTGAGACATTCAAATGGTAGTCCGAATTTGGCGTAAACAGAATGAGAACATTTATCCATCATCTGATGGCTACTTCCAGCAGGATAATGCACCATGTCACAAAGCTCGAATCATTTCAAATTGGTTTCTTGAACATGACAATGAGTTCACTGTACTAAAATGGTCCCCACAGTCACCAGATCTCAACCCAATAGAGCATCTTTGGGATGTGGTGGAACGGGAGCTTTGTGCCCTGGATGTGCATCCCTCAAATCTCCATCAACTGCAAGATGCTATCCTATCAATATGGGCCAACATTTCTAAAGAATGCTATCAGCACCTTGTTGAATCAATGCCACGTAGAATTAAGGCAGTTCTGAAGCTAAAAGGGGGTCCAACACCGTATTAGTTTGGTGTTCCTAATAATTCTTTAGGTGAGTGTAGTCTGTTAGTGGTGTATTCTGCACATTTGTGGTACTTTTTGCACCTGTATTTGTGCCATTTTTTTTGCAGTAAAAATGCCAGCTGAATGTCTATGCAAAATATAAAACACAGGACATACAAATTGTATTTTGGCATCTCTGTTAATTAGGTGGTGTTTTTGCCAAAGCTCTGAAGCTTCCTGGTGTTTTCAAATCTCCTTATCTATAGGTAATAAAATGACAGAAAACGTGTTTATGAAGTTTGTTAGGGTAAACGCCACTAAAAATGCCATAAAAAACACAGTCAGTATGGAAAAATCCAAGTGGCTTCTATGAACGAAAACAACCAGAGCAAATTTGTGTGTAGGGGCTCTTACTTTAAATGTAATCTTTCACCTCCAAAACAGCCCCACAACTAGATCAAGTGGTGTATAGTGCAAGTGAAGATGAGTCTGGTTGTCTAATTTTTATCTCAATACTCAATTGCATTCTGACGCTGTGCTCCCACAAACCAGCATTAAAATGCATTGTGAAGACTCCTCCATTTTGCGCTTGAGAACAGGAGCCTCTAAATGCATTTTACTGCTGGATTGTGGGAGCAAAGCATCAGAATGCAATTGAGTATTAAGATAAAAATGACATAACCGGACTGAGCACCACTTACACTATACACTGCCCACTCTAGTTTGGGGACGGAGGGGGGAGTTGCTGACAGATTCCCAGCAACAGAGGAGTTTCAAAGAAAAAGACTTGAAAGTGATGGTGGA
The DNA here is from genome assembly GCF_905171765.1 of Bufo bufo. Taxonomy (NCBI): domain Eukaryota; kingdom Metazoa; phylum Chordata; class Amphibia; order Anura; family Bufonidae; genus Bufo; species Bufo bufo. The sequence goes on along the minus strand of NC_053393.1, from coordinate 343,828,245 downwards.
AAGTTGCAGAGTACATAATGCATTATATTGACCTAGCAGATCTGCGAATCTAACAAACCCACCAAATGCAACAGATTATCTTTACCCTTCTGATTTGCATATTGTAGGTTCGCTGACAACACATTTTAAAACATAAATTTATTGAAAACTCATTTTAAAACACTGACAGTTCAGATAAATATTGGAAGACACAGCTCAATAATGAGACTTTTTCATGAACATACAACCTCTAATTCATTACGATTCATTCAGTGGAAATCAGTATTACCCCTTTATTATGTTATTATTCACATATGGAAAGCTTATTTTATCTACCAATAAACTATAAGTCTCCGTACCTGTGATTAGAATTCATCTCTGCCCAATCCACAGACAGGTTTTTACTTTGCTTTCAATAAAAAAATATTTTCTCTAGTAGTTCCAAAATCCTATTAGATGAAAATTGAAGGAATATTGGCATGGGGCAATGCAATGCTGGGAACAGTACAGGGGCAAATCTTGGAGGAGGGGGCTAGTAACCAGGGGCGCAGCTTAAGGTTCATGGGCCCTGGTGCAAGAGTACATTAAGCTTGGGCCCTCTTCCCTCAGTGCTTTGTGGCCTTCATACTGCCTGAGGCAAAAATTGAAACGGCAGCCCCCATGCCAAATTCTTGACCTAACCCCCTTCCCTCCAGCCATAAAGTTACTTGACCAGCATGCACTTTTCTCATGCGGCACAAGGTCTTTGGGCCCCCTCAGGCTCCTGGACCCAGTAGTGAAAGTGTGAAGGCATAACATATATTAGTATATGTGTCCCACTGGGCTTGTGCTCGGGGATGCATTGCTTATGACATATTTCTATAAAGAAAGATTGAATAAGAGAAGATCCCAACATATTTCTTACTTCCGACCATGCCTCATAAAGCAAAGAGAAAGTTCAGATTTTTTTCTGTATACATTTTGGTGGTTTAATTCTACCACCAGCAGAAAATAAAGAAATATCAGATCTGTTTCATATTATTTCTACTGTCAAATAAATATGCAAATTTTATTCATCAAAGTGCTGAATTTATACTGTCTGGCATGGCTTTAGCTCTCATCATTGGTAATGGCAGCATACTATGCATTTCAAATACAATATTCTACAATTTTGAGAACAAATGGCATAGAAATAACATCTATCTAGAATATAAAGAGGATGAAATACAAACCTGAAATAATAATCTGACTATTATTCTGTTGGAGTGCATGTGTTATTAAAACAAGGCACTGTGTTTCATGCTGTGGAACATTTTGAAAGGGCTTTTTGTTCTTCTTGATACCAGGTAACTTGAGAAACCTTAAACTAACCATATGTATGAACACCGACCAGCCATTTATTCTGAGAGTAATATTTGAAGTCAGTTTTACTTGAGTCTGCGTTGGCGAACTTTGCACTAAATTTTTCAAACTTTGCATGTTGTCTGTTATATTTAATGAACCTTTAAAAGTAAAATTTTTGCCTAGAAATGCCACTTCATTTTTTTATGCCATCCCCTTACTTGAGTGAGTTTGGAACTTTTTTTGCAACTTAAAAATAAAAGATGTAGAGATATGTTTGAATTGAAATGAATTAACATAGTTAACCCCATCACTTCCCTGTCTACTTTTTAAAACTTTTAAAACATTTTCTGCAAATAAATTCAAAATGTGAAAATACCTATTCATGATGTTTGAAGTTAGAATTGTGGAGAGCGGTGCATAATAAATTCTGCTATGTGTTTAAAAAGATAAAATGGCCAAGCAAAGGGATCTATATAATGTGATAAGCTTCAATGCTATAGAAAGGCTGGAGTGACCATACTGACCAATGTCCAACACTAGTGATGAGCGGCAGGGGTCATATTCGAATTTGCGATATTTCGCGAATATTTTGTAGAATATTCGTTGAATATTCGCAAATTCGAAAATTCGCAATTTTTTTTCACTCAAAAAATCGGAAAGGTAATGATTGTGTAATATGCGAATTTTCGGAATTCGAATTTTCGGATTCAAATTTTTTTAACTATTAGACAAAGATTATAGCACTATATTAGCTAAATTGCTCTATATTCGATTTTATTCGAATATTCTCTATATTGCTATAACTTAGTTTTTTTCGAATATTCGTAATATTCTAAAACAAGAATATATAGCAATATAGAGAATATTCAAAAAAAACGAATATAGAGCAAAATTCGCAAACACTACTACTCCTAAAGTCAAGTATATTGCAGCCTTCTTATTGGCCCACAAGCTAGAAGCAGTGAGGGATCATGTGTACTGATAAAAAAATAAAAAAAATCTAAAAAAAAAAACAATATTCGAAATTCCGAATATATATAACTATATTCTAAATATTCGCAAATTTTCGAAGTACCTATATTCGTGATAAAAATTCGAAATTCGAATATTCGTGATCAACACTATCCAACACCAAAAGTAACTACAAAAGGACATGTGTATATCAGCTGGACTATGACACAATATACAGATGTAGCAGGGTTAGCACTCCAACTCTTAACTCAAATTTCTTAACTCATTGCGTTATCTTGAGACAAAAGCCATTGAAAAGCAATTGAAGGTGTTTGCTTAGATTAGATAACACAACTCAACTCAGAAATCTCAGAAAACAGGACTGTTTACCCATCCAAAATAGTTGCATATCATGAAGAACACCTTGTTTTACTGGGTGGATGCATGTTGCTTACATAGGGAAGGGTGGCACAAGGATATCCTATTGGAAGGAAGGAAGCAGGTAAAGGCAGTGTGATGCCTTATGCAAAGTCCTAGTGAAAAACCTTTGGTTCTGTATTTTATACAGTAATGTATTTTTTACTTTGACATATCCCACATGCTGTATGTACCTAAACATTGTTGCAAATCATGTACACCCCTTCTTGGCAACATTATTCCCTAATAGCAGTGGCATCTCTCAGCTAAAAAATACCTACTGCTACATTGGGAAAAAGAAAATACTCCAGTATGGTTTCAGGATCTTGAATTTAACTCCAAAGTCTCTATATCTCAATCCAATCATGTATCTGACATGTTCTGAAAAAATGTACCTTAAGGAGGCTTAACCTCATAAAAAGATTTTAAGGTCACAGGAAGACATACACAATATTAGGAAGGTAATTTTAATGGATTTACCATAAGAAAACAGGAAGTTTTAATTGAAGGATACTTTCTGCATTACTGATGAAGTCAAAACACTGGCTGTAATCATCTTCTGGAAAATGGTCAAAAGATCAGTATGGAGAACTCAAAAATTATATAAACTATTCCCAAAAACTTTTCAAGACGAGTGCTTATTAATTCTTAATATTAGATCTTAAATCTTATTCTTCTTTTTACTTAATTATTCAACATAGACACCCCAAACTTACATAGGAAGTAATATGCATTTGCTTTAAAGGGAACCTGTCATCAACTTTATGCTGTCCATACTAATGGCAGCATAAAGTAGAGACAGGTGAGTTGATTTCAACGGTCTGTCATTTTGAAAGTTAAAAGTAAGTGGTTGCCAAGAACTAACGTCACAACCATTGCAGATTCGGCCTGGAAAAGAGTCATGGCCACCTGAGAAGAGTCATGGTTATTCATGAATTCCTGCTCTCCCTGCCCATCTGCTGATGACTGACAGTCTTCTACCTAGCTTTCTCCCTTTCTCTCTAGGAGAGAACTGACAATCATCAGCAGATAGGCGAGGAGTGCAGGAGATTATGAGATTGACTCTTCTCAGGTAGATTTGACTCTTTTCAATGCCTGGGCTGTAATGATTATGATGCTGGTTCTTGGCAAACTCTTATTATTTTCTCATGAGTGACACACCGCTGAAATCAGCATTTCTGTCACGATTTTATACTGCCCTCAGTAAGGTCAGCATAAAGTGGATGACAGGTTCCCTTTAAAGTTGGACATTTATTTTAATGAAGATATAGATTTTTAACAAAAAAAAATGAAATAAAAAAAAAATAATATATATATATATATAATTAAGGAACATGTTGCTTACCAACATCAGACATTTCTGGAACTGTGACAACATAAGGTCCATCAGGAAATTCAGGTGCATTGTCATTGATATCTTGAACTTTAATAATAAATTCAGATTCTGGTTCAAGAGGTCTGTTGGTTCTTCTGTCAATAGCCTGTGCATGAAGAACATAATGTGACTTTTGTTCACGGTCCAGGCTTTTTGTTGCGTGAATGTCCCCTGTTGTGTCATCAATGATAAATATTGTCCCGGCTCCTTCACCAGTTAATATATATTTCACAGATCCATCACCTTTGTCCGAATTTGAGTGCAACTGTAAGAGAAATAGATGCAATGATTTGGTGTGCATGCATTGTACATTAACAATATAGGCACATATATTCAATAAATAATGTATAAAACATAATTTCAATATGGATTTTAGATGATTCCTGAGGAGACAACTAACCTAGGTGAGAAATACAGTTTCCTATTCGCATGATTTTTCACTAAAGCTCCCATAGCCATGTACATAGATTTATAAAGAACTTTTTTTTTTTTTTTCAGCAGACAACTTAAGGGAATATGCATGTTCATACTTTTTCTTTTACTAGGATACTGTAATAATTGTGAATGAAATAGCAATGGCATACATTTTGTATTTGTAAGTTGTTGGTAGAGCTTAAAGGAATTGGGCGGACAGTTGAAGACAAGAGTTGCGAAGACACTTAGGATTAATGATTTGTACCCTCCATCTTCAGATTCATAGAGACAATATATTTCTATACTCACACCAACACTCCATCAGCAACATCATATCCATTTGCTGCTGTCTGCTGCTTTCCCATACCAGCTTATTATGTGTACTGAGCTTTACTTCAAGAGCCAAGAAAAGAGAAATAACTCTAAGCAAATTGCTGCTAAGCTTTCAGCAGTAGACCACCCGTTGCTTTTGGGCATGACTTTAAATGACAACATAGTGAAAATGGGAAAAATATTGTCACCTCTTTACATTTGGGGAACATTACACATTCTTTCTCTTCTCTTAGGTGCTCAATCACATAGTGAAGGCATCTTTTACAGAGATACAGAAAATCTTATTTTTGTAATCATGTAGCATGAAGGTGAGCTACACAATGGGAAAGAATACGACTCTAATTCAATTCCTACCAGTAATAAACATGTCAGTATTCTATCCAGTATGGCTGGTTACGTTTGTTTAGTTGCAGAATAATATATACTAATAAATACAATAAAATATCAGGGACAAGATTACTTTAAAAAAAGAAAAATTATTGGTTCTTAATGTGTGAAAATTCTTAATAACCACTGCCTGAGCTTGAAAAAAAATATACACATGCAACTGCCATGAAAGAGCAATGGAGAAGAGAGCAATGCAGGGAGGTAGAGAGTCAATAATACAAGAGCATACAATTCTTCATGCAATTCTTAGTTTGTAATAATCCCAGCAGGGCGGCTAAGTGATTGTCAAGAGTTCACTCATCTCTAGTTGTTACTTTTTTGCATTGTCTTACATGGCTGTGAGTATAGCAAGTATGTTTATGTAAAAGTGTGTGGTTTCGGCTTATACCGCATGACAGCACATTCGTTATTCCTTATACTGAAGCCGCCGTAATATTATATGCTATGACAAAATACATACTTGGTCAACACTCCATACAAATCTTCGATAAGGCCATCCTCAGGGGCATTAAAGGGGTTACCCGGGCTTTTAATATTGATAACCTATCCTTAGAATAGGTCATCAATATCAGATTGGCGGGGGTACAACACCCAGCACCCCCAACAATCAGCTGCACGAGGAGATGGCGCATCCTGAGGATAAGTCATGAATATTAAAAGCCTGGAAAACCCTTTTAAGTTTCCCCATTCTAACAATTGGTTGGTGTACCAATAATTAGATGTTAACATAACAAACTATTATTAACCCCTTATTGACTACTGTCTTTTGATGGTGAGCAGTGTAGCTCCTGTCTGAAGCAACATCTTTTGGTGCCACTGCAATGGAGGAGGGTAAGCACTTACCAAAGTTGTCATGCACTATGGATCATCTGTTACTAACAGCTGGAATTCTTAGACACCTGCTTTATAGCCAGGGTTTGACCAAAGCTCTTATCTTGGCTCTGTTAACTCTTTGCCTTCCACAGTCCATGAATGCAACATGATCCAAGAGGCCCACCCCCTATAATTGGTTCATTAGGTTCCTAGTGACCCAATCCCTGGGGACCTACAAAGGACCCCAGGGCTGTCTTTCCTGAAATCCTGTTGTTAGGGGGCAATATTATTGATCTAATGGATGCTTGTGTCATAGAGAGTATGCATTATATTAGTTTATATAAGTTTAAAATAATGCTATAAAGTAGTAATCCGATAATGGGATTTAAAAAAAAAATGCTATAAATAATGTTATAAAAAATGCAAACACCCACTCCTACAGAAAAATAAAAACATTATGACTGCTAAAATGCATCTAGCCAAAAATGAAAAAATGTTTGGTGGTCATTAAAGGTGGTTTCCAGCTTTGCAGCACTTTTTGGCAGTCCCCTCCCAACAGGACTTGTGGAAGGAAACATACTTACCTTCTTCTCAGTGCTTGATTCCAGCTCCTTTTGTTCGCCATGCCCCGGTTTACTGCTTGTCAGCTTCCATAGTGGACAGGGGTTACGTTTTCAGCTGCATTGGTGACATATCTGTTGAAGTATCCCCAAGCAGCATGTCACCGGTAGTGATGAGCGGCAGGTGTCATATTCGAATTCGCAATATTTCATGAATATTTTGCTAAATATTTGTGATATATTCACTAATTCGAGACTTTGTTATACAGTATTCGTACAATGCTATTCTATTGCAAAAAATTGTCATTGAAATATTCGTGTTCGCATGCACATTTTTCACATAAGATAAACTATATTGAATAATGAAGAATATTCTAATTCAGTACTGACTAAGATATTTTAGCCTTCTCACATTGCCTACAAGTAATGGTCCATTACCGGCCTGCTTTTTGCTTGTGGGCCAATGTGAGAAGGCGAAAATGTCTTAGTCAGTACTGAATTAGAATGTTCTTCATTATTTAATATAGTTTATCTTATGCCAAAAATCGGCAATTAAATATGCGCATTAATCGAGTCACGTAAGGGCGTTGAGCAACTTTCCTATTGGGTTGGCTAGGTAGAATTGTCAAATATGTAGAATATAGCCCTATATTCGTAATATGAATATTCATTTTTTTTTTTTTTTTTTTATCTGAACCCATTACATTTACTATCACTAATGGGTTCAGATGAAAAAACAAAACAAAAAAAACAATATTCGTTTTAACGAATATATATCAATATATTCAAAATATTAGTGAATTATCGAAGTGCTGATTTTGACGCGAAAAATTTGCTATTCGAATATTCGCGCTCAACACTAGTCACCGGGTCATGCGCCACTTAGAAGATACGTCAATGCTGCTGCCAGTGTTTCAAAGCTGGACAACCCCTCTAATGCCTTTTCTAGCCTGGTCATTAAGAGTTAATTGTACAAGCTATTCCTAGGAACTAGAGCTGCTTGGAGATTCCCATCATTTCATCTCAGCGTCACATAGCTTGCATTTTTATGCACAAAACTGCATTTTAATGCTTTCTTCAATCTCTTCTGCTATACCATAGTAATAGTCATGTATGCACAAGCTGGCAAGAATGGAAGACACACATAACGTGCAATAGACACATTATATGAATACACTGCATGAACCCAGCAGCTTTATGACAGGAGATGAGCATTTCCAAAAAATATATTCCCGCAAAGTCATTAAGTGAATTTTATATCTTCTCTGTATCCATAATTTTGCTACATTTTCAATAGCAGCGTCTAACATCCCTATGAATGATTATCCAATGAAAGTTACAGCTAACAGGCTTCTTTTTATATTTCAATACTAACTGTAAGCAGGTTCATCAATATTTTATGATCCTGTTGTATTCTCTAGTAAGCACTGCTGGTTTGTTTTCAGAGCAGCATAGGTCAAGTTTACATGCATTTAGTACATGCATTAGGAGCAGTCTGCCTCTCCAATTTCCTTGTAGACCAAACTGGAATATTTTGAACTCATGAGCATTCTTCACTGCTGAGAGGTTTTCTGAATATGCACAATAGCCGATCTGAATAATTCAGAACGTGTTTGTCAAGGTTGTCTTATGAGCTGCTGTCTTGGTATTTATCTTCTGCTTTCATAAATAAGGCATTCGGAAACTGTATCCTGGTGAATAACAATTGTGCAATACTATAACAAAAATGATATATCTTATATTTCACACTCATGCTGAGAATCCCTGTAAGACATGATTGTAGCTGTGCAGCATTTCTCACTTTTAAAACACATTATCATCATTTTTTTTTTTACTGTATAATATATATCCAAAAATGACAACATAGCACTCGGTGCTCTGTAATTGTGTGGTAGGGTGCAAAGATATTAATGGAATCTGAACTTGTCCAAATAAATTCATTCCAAGTTAACTACTCTATTATATTACATCACACATCTGTCCTGCCTGAAGCAATGATTGGGTACATATGCATTCTCAAATGAGCAAGGTTTCAGCAATGCCCTGGCTTATCAGAATGAAGCTGTGCTATAAAGAAAAACTGATTTTGCTGCCATAATAAATCTTTCAGAGGTTACTCATAAAATGTTCAATCCATTGCTAGTAACAGGCCCAGTCAACAGCTCTCGTTGGCCCTTAAAGTGGACAAGCAGTACAGCCTCATTGTCCCAGCTACTTGGTGGACTTTCTGCACCTGGATTAAACCAACATACCAAGAAACAAATGCACTTTAAATGGGTTATCCAATCATGTAAAAAATAAAACCATACATAGGGTAGGCTAGTATGACAACCTATTTTTAACAAAGTTAGAACCAGCCCTGCACCTCACATGGATTCAGAGATCTCCCCATCCATTGATCCAATTGATTTTCTAGATTCATTTCAAGCTGACAGCTTAAAGGGGTTATCCCATCTTAGACAATGGGGGCATATCACTAGAAGAACGGAGCGGAGAAAGTTGAGAAGGGCGCACTGCGCATGCGCAGCCGCCCTCCATTCATTTCTACACTGCGTGCAGAATTATTAGGCAAATGAGTATTTTGACCACATCATCCTCTTTATGCATGTTGTCTTACTCCAAGCTGTATAGGCTCGAAAGCCTACTACCAATTAAGCATATTAGGTGATGTGCATCTCTGTAATGAGAAGGGGTGTGGTCTAATGACATCAACACCCTATATTAGGTGTGCATAATTATTAGGCATTTCCTTTCCTTTGGCAAAATGGGTCAAAAGAAGGACTTGACAGGCTCAGAAAAGTCCAAAATAGTGAGATATCTTGCAGAGGGATGCAGCACTCTTAAAATTGCAAAGCTTCTGAAGCGTGATCATCGAACAATCAAGCGTTTCATTAAAAATAGTCAACAGGGTCGCAAGAAGCGTGTGGAAAAACCAAGGCGCAAAATAACTGCCCATGAACTGAGAAAAGTCAAGCGTGCAGCTGCCAAGATGCCACTTGCCACCAGTTTGGCCATATTTCAGAGCTGCAACATCCCTGGAGAGCCCAAAATCACAAGGTGTGCAATACTCAGAGACATGGCCAAGGTAAGAAAGGCTGAAAGACGACCACCACTGAACAAGACACACAAGCTGAAACGTCAAGACTGGGCCAAGAAATATCTCAAGACTGATTTTTCTAAGGTTTTATGGACTGATGAAATGAGAGTGAGTCTTGATGGGCCAGATGGATGGGCCCGTGGCTGGATTGGTAAAGGGCAGAGAGCTCCAGTCCGACTCAGACGCCAGCAAGGTGGAGGTGGAGTACTGGTTTGGGCTGGTATCATCAAAGATGAGCTTGTGGGGCCTTTTCGGGTTGAGGATGGAGTCAAGCTTAACTCCCAGTCTTACTGCCAGTTTCTGGAAGACACCTTCTTCAAGCAGTGGTACAGGAAGAAGTCTGCATCCTTCAAGAAAAACATGATTTTCATGCAGGACAATGCTCCATCACACGCGTCCAAGTACTCCACAGCGTGGCTGGCAAGAAAGGGTATAAAAGAAGAAAATCTAATGACATGGCCTCCTTGTTCACCTGATCTGAACCCCATTGAGAACCTGTGGTCCATCATCAAATGTGAGATTTACAAGGAGGGAAAACAGTACACCTCTCTGAACAGTGTCTGGGAGGCTGTGGTTGCTGCTGCACGCAATGTTGATGGTGAACAGATCAAAACACTGACAGAATCCATGGATGGCAGGCTTTTGAGTGTCCTTGCAAAGAAAGGTGGCTATATTGGTCACTGATTTGTTTTTGTTTTGTTTTTGAATGTCAGAAATGTATATTTGTGAATGTTGTAATGTTATATTGGTTTCACTGGTAAAAATAAATAATTGAAATGGGTATATATTTGTTTTTTGTTAAGTTGCCTAATAATTATGCACAGTAATAGTCACCTGCACACACAGATATCTCCCTAAAATAGCTAAAACTAAAAACAAACTAAAAACTACTTCCAAAAATATTCAGCTTTGATATTAATGAGTTTTTTGGGTTCATTGAGAACATGGTTGTTGTTCAATAATAAAATTAATCCTCAAAAATACAACTTGCCTAATAATTATGCACTCCCTGTATGTAGCCGCTGAAAATAGCCGAGCGCTGGCACGGCTATTTCCGTCGGCCCCATAGAAATGAGAGCGGTGGCCACGCATGCACCATTCACTTCAATAGGAGAGGCATGCACCATTCACTTCGACTCTCCCGGGCTCTGTTCTCCTTGTAAATGCAGATGCCAGAGGTGGGACCCGCACCTATCAGACAATGGGGGCATATCCTAGCGATATGCCCCCATTGTCTAAGATGGGATAACCCCTCTAAGGGGAGTCTCCTTTCTCAGGAGGTGTGTCCTTTTACTGCAGCTAGTGGCAGCTGCTGGATAGAAGCAGCGTGTGCTTCCGTCTCAGTGAGCAGGACAAAGAAATTAGAAAAGGAGGAAACAATAAATGATGCTATATGGATAGATTTCCTTGAATAACTCAGTAGCTAAATAAAAAAAAAATATAGAAAATAAAAAAAATCTCCATACCATAAACTGACCTACCATGCAGATTGTAAGTCATCACGTGTCAATTTATGCTATGTATAGGATGAAATCCACACAATCCTTACAATTATATCAGCCAGTAGCAGTATTGCCCTTTAATTCAGTTATTACTTCATCTGCCATATTATATGTGGAAATTAAACATGTACCCATCAATTTAGTGGCATCGAATGTTGTCAATAAGTACGGGACTTAGAATTAGGATAAATACATTTATTAGCAAATAATTTAATTTTAAAGTACAGAATGAATACGCAAATAGAACCAATGAAAAGTATCCATTAGGTTGGGTTCATGCAGAGTGTTTTTATTGAATAAAATGCCATCTGTAAAAACGCATCAGAAGAGAATGCGTGTAGTTTTAAATAGATGAAACCACTATAACTTTCTGCTGAGAGTTGTTTAATCTGTTGAAAACAAAAAAATTACAGAGGTAAAACCGCATATGGTATTTACCAATATGGTTTTCCAGATGATTTTTGCTGCTCGTAACAAAAAAAATAAAAAAAAATAAAAACTCATTAAAATGCCATGTGTAAACCCAGCCTTAGGGTATGAGCAGCTTCTTGACTTATATTCATCATTATATAGACCATACAAGCACCATAACAGCCCAGGGCATTTTTTTAGGACATGTTCCTCTTTAGAGTAAGGAAAGGAAAATGTTGGGTCTTGGAGTGTGATTACTTGTAAAGCACTGTTGTATTATTCTGTATTGACTTTACCTGAAGCTGCCTGGGAGCAAAATGCACTCAGCTAGTGATAAGTTCAATGCTTTTTCTGTGGCTCTGAAGTTTCCTTTGAAGTGTCTTTATTCAGATAACAAGTGTCTGTCATATTTGTAACTCCGTTGTTTGGGGTCTTATTCATAGATTTTCAAATATGACTCTTAAAGGGATTCTGTCACCTGGATTTTTAGTGACAGAGCTTTCAACATCATCACATCAGTCTGCTCATTTTGTATTAAAATATACTAGTATTACTACCCTAAGGCCTCTTTCACACGGGCGTCATGTTTTTGGCCCGGATAAGATGCGCAATTTTTCCACGCTAGTGCAAAACATTGTAATGCTTTTTGCACGCACGTGAAATTCGGGTTTGGGTTAGGTGTTGTGTAAATTTTATTATTTTCCTTTATAACATGGGTATAATGGAAAATAATAGCATTCTTAATTCAGAATGCATAGTACAATAGGGCTGGAGGGTTTAAAAAAAGAAAAAAATAATTTTACTCACCTTAATCCACTTGTTCATGCAGCCCGGCTTCTCTTCTGTCTTCATCTTTACTGTGCACCATGGTAATGCATCATGTGACGGACCATGTGATGAGTGCAGTGACGTCACTACAGGTCCTTTTCCTGTGCACAGTAAAGATGAAGACAGAAGAGAAGCCGGGCTGCGCGAATAAGTAGATTAAGGTGAGTAAAAAAAATATATTTTTTTTTTAACTCCTCCAGCCCTATTTTACTAAGCATTCTGTATTAAGAATGCTATTATTTCCCCTTATAACCATGTTATAAGGGAAAATAATAATGATCGGGTCCCCATCCCGATCGTCTCCTAGCAACCGTGCGTGAAAATCGCACCGCATCCGCACTTGCTTGCGGATGCTTGCCATTTTCACGCAGCCCCATTTACTTCTATGGGGCCTGCGTTGCGTAAAAAACACACAAAATAGAGCATGCTGAGATTTTCAAGCAACGCACAAGTGATGCGTGAAAATCACCGTTCATGTGCACAGCCCCATAGAAGTGAATGGGTCCGGATTCAGTGCGGTTGCGTTCGCTGAGCCATAAGCTCGCGCATGCGCCGTGGATACAAATGTCAGCGCCTGGAATCGGCCTCACAGGACGCACTGCACATGCGCCAGCCGGCAATGAAGAGTGAATAAATTAGCAGTGGGGCGGTGCTGGGCTCCAGGAGAAGGGGCGCGTCTGGGCTCCAACGGCCAGAGGTACAGCCCCTTGGGCTCCTTACTCAGGTAATTACCATATTAATAAAAGCGATCTTCTAGACAAAGGACAACACTTAGGGTAGTAATATTAGTATATTTTAATACAAAACGAGCAGACTGATGTGATGATGTTAAAAGCTCTGTCACTAAAATCCAGGTGACAGAATCCCTTTAAAAACTGGGGGGGGGGGGGGGGAATCTCTACTCATTCAAGACATGCTTTATAGTTAATTATTTTTTAAATACATCATATAAAGGAATAAGAAACATTTTGTATCAATTTGCATGGCTGTTAAATTGCTTGAAGTTTATATTATATTTTATTCAGAGATTTAAGAAAGAATGAATTTAATTTGCAATTTGCCTTTTAACATCCTTAAGATTGCTGCTTACCTCACATGCAAAGGGATGTCATATTATTTAATGTAACATATTCAATACATGAAAAATTATAGTATATAACATTAGGGCTGCTGGCAGTGATGGGATTCACCGGTGCAATTAACTGAAACTTTGTTCAGGTGCACAAAAGAAATCCCCAAAGTCATGCAATTCCCATAATATAACAGAGGTAATCATGTACATTAATGAAACTATTAGTCAGATGTCACACGGATAGTTGTTCTTGCTGATTGATGATCCATCTAGTCACAAATGAAAAAGAGAATTACTCTAGTATTTGTAGCCATTACAGCTACTATATTGTTGTTATTATTATTTGCATTAATTATAGAAAACGGCTTTTCTCCAAACCATTCCCTCATAGATATATTATTATTGCCGAAAAACTATTTATCTGCCTATTTCATATCTATCTATCGATCTATCTTATCAATATTGTAATATTTTGTACTGCATTGAAGTTTGTCTGATCCAAAGGTGTTAAATATTGAACCAACCATGGCACTGTATGTTGGCAAAAACAGCCAAATTAATAAAATATTTATGATAAAAGGACAGAAGTTCAATAAATAAAGTGGCACATTTATTAAGACCAGCGTTTTATACCCCAGTCTTATTAAAGGCCTAATTTGGTGTTGGCTCTGCCAAAGTTATGAAGAGATGGTGGCTTCCTAGCTGTCTTACATTTAAACCTTTTTCTATGCCGGTTTGCATCTGCCGGCCCTTCCCAGCCCAGGCTGCTCCCACAATTTTAGATCTGGTATGAGCGGGGGGAAGTCGCAGATTGCTGTGCAACTAGTTGTTGCTCCGCCATCTGCGCCTGAAATATTTCATATTGATAAATGATCCCCAAAAAATGTCCATATTTGATTTTCAAAGTGATAAAAAGGTATTTTCATATGGTGCAGATATGTTGCAGATTTTCTGTCGAATTGAGGGTAGAAAATCAACAACGTTTACAACTGTAGTAAAGCAGATGGAGTGTGAATCTGTAGAATGTTAATCTATGCTATGGATTTCTACTGCTAAATTTGCAATATAAAAGGGTAAAATCTGTGAACTGAATCTAGAAATACATCCTAATAATGCATAAATATAAGGCAGCCAACATCAAAGAAAAACAAATATCCAATGGTATCGTCATCCACATAGAAGTAATAAACAAATAAAATAGGATTTTCACTATTTTAGAACAAAATATAGCAGTAGTGATCATGAAGGTTTTTCCTGTTAGTTACTTCATTGATGAAAACTTCATGAGAACCAGGCCTTTTTTTCTGGCGGAACGCCCCGGAACGGCGTTCCGCCACCTATTTTCTCTGACTCGCCCCCGCCCCCCTCATGGGCGTCCGCCCGCCGCCGCAAACAGGAAAAAAATGAATGACCTTTTTTTTTTTCCTTTACCTGCCTTGCGCCGTTACGCGGCGCGCCTGCAGCCCGAGTAGTCCCGCCCATCCCCAGCCTGCTGCTTGTGATAAGTAGGCTGCGCAGCCCGGCCGCCACTGGCACTGCCCTGTGCCTCAGCAAGCATTGTCAGCACAGCAACATGAGCTCAGGGCAGGCCACGGCCCCGGGGGCGTGACGAGCGGTGCCGCGGCGGCGGGAAGCATTCAAGCAGGAGACAGGAGTGCAGGTCCTAGTGCAGAGGTGAGCTGACTGACTGTGTGTCAGCCGCCCTCAGCCAGGGCCCAGAGCCCCAGATTGAAGACGCTGAAGTAGGAGCAGCAGCAGGAGACATCGCCTGGACAGGAGACGGAGAGTCAACTCAGCCAGACAGCTGTTACTGGGTAGGTGGTGACGTCAGCCATGAAAATGTACCAAGGGGTCCAAGGGCATGGGCAAACACAGCACAGCAGCATACAGCATCCATTAAATGCAGGCAGGGGGGCCTAGCTAGCAGGCTGCAGCCATGATTAAAATGTACCAAGGGCAGGCACAGCAGCATCCAACTAAGTGGCCTAGCACTCATCTTCTCAGAGAACAGAGAAGATGAGTGCTAGGCCACTTAGTTGGATGCTGCTATGCCTGCCCTTGGTACATTTTCATGGCTGCCCTAGGCCACTGCCTGCATTTAAGGGCCCATTCAGACGGCCGTATGAACGGATCCGTACCCGTTCTGCAATTTTGCGGAACGGGTACAGACCCATTCATTTGAATGGGGCCGCAAAAGACCATGACCGGTCTGTGGGCTATACAGCCCCATACAGCAAGTCATGATGCCTTGTGATTAGAGATGAGCGAACTTCTGTTTTAAGTTCGGCGTCTAAAGTTCGGCTTCCGGTTAGCGGAGGATCCCGATATGGATTCCGAATTCCGTTGTGGTCTGTGATAGCGGAATCAATAATGGCCATTATTGATTCCGCTACCACGGACCACAACGGAATTCGGAATCCATATCGGGATCCTCCGCTAACCGGAAGCCGAACTTTAGACGCCGAACTTAAAACAGAAGTTTGCTCATCTCTACTTGTGATGTGTTCTTCTTAGGCCACGGCCACCTAAGAACACACAAGGCATCATGACTTGCTGTAGATGGGGCTATATAGCCCACAGACTGGTCATGGTCTCCCTGCTGACCTCTGTGAGTGAAGACCCTAGACCAAGTTCCAATTTTTTTGTTCTATTTTAATAGTATGGGCATTTTCAGTTGGGGTGATACCCATGATGTTTATATTTTATTGTTATTTAGGTATTTATATTTTTAATTATAGCCAGCCCCAGAGACAGTCAGCCCCAGAGCCAGCCAGACCTGCCCCCCCTCCCCAAATTTTACTTGCATCCCTGTTCTCTAAAGGGGCGGTTTTAGGGGGCCGTCCTAGGGGTGGGTAGGGGCATGGCCAGGGGAGGGGGGGTGAGTTCCACCACCTTTTGTCTGAGAAAAAAAGCCCTGAAATTGTGGCGACAATTATGGAACAAATATAATTAACTGAGCAAGTGCTATTAAGATGTCTCACACAAAGCAGCTGACTACAATGGCAAGTTATGCCCAAAGTGATCAGGTGTTATGGCTTGGATGAGAAATGATTGTCATGGAATGAATAAAAACCCACTATGCCACCTAACTGGTTTGGCTTTGGGCTAAACCCTAATGGTGTTTTTCCAGCGTTCTCCTGACATTTACCTTTTAACACCTATGCAGGTATCTGGACTTCACTGCAGGGGAGCAACCAAATGGCTACCTCGTGTAAAGTCCCAGTATAGTTAGCAGCTGATCCAAAGGGGTCAGGGAATCTGGTGAAAGCAGCAGAAGCTTTAAGCAGAGAAAACTCACCAAAAATGCACCAAAACACAGGTACAGTCTGAACAGACACTTATACTGTTTATGTGTTTTTTGTCAGAACTTGACTGTAGGAAACTTTAACGGCAGGCAGGGAGTTATAAAGCATACTGCTATGTACTGCTGACATTAGCCCATCGCTAATGTCAGTAAGCTACATAACGATATTTCTCATGACAGAAACCCTTTAAAATAAGTTTATTAAATCTAGTGATGGGCGAACATATGCTGGGACATTTCACGAACGCGATCGCGCGAACGCGATCAAATGTTCGTGAACCGCAAGTTCGCAGCGGGTCCCATTCATTTTAATGTCAGGCGAACCTGAAAAACCTTCAGCTCATATTTGCAGCCAAGAAATTATTACTAGAAGTGCACAAATAGTCCCACAACATGGACAGTGACATACCAGATGTATTATTCGAATTTGCAATCTATATTCATAATTTTTTCATTGCGAAATATTGGCAATATAATTTTTGCGTATGCGCATGCACATGAGCACACCAGTTATAATAATTTTTTCCAATACCGTTTGTCACTGTGTGTAGCAGAGGGAACGCAGGAAAACCGCAAACAAATGCTGCTGTACCCAAATGCACTATATAGAAAGTACATTATTGGTATATAACACCCCGCTTCTATCCGTTTTTTTGGGGGGCGACTGGTTTATCACACCATTTATAATTATTTTTTGTAATTGGATTTGTCACTCTTTGTAGTTGTAGTATCGCTGCAGAACCGCTCACAACTGCTGCACAATACAAATCCACTATAATATACTTTCTATGTTAGAAAGTATATTATAAGTATATTACACCGCTCAGTATGTCACACCTATCGATAGCACACCTATACCAGTCCTTAAAAGGACTTTTGTGGACCTATTAGCTAGCGATTTGTGTCCCTAACAGTCTGTCCCTGCTCCACACAGCAACCTCTCCCTACACTGACAAAAGACTGAATGTAAAATGGCGGCCAGATCAGGTTTATTTATAAGGTAGGGGTTATATCCATGTGCTGAAACATCTCAATTGGCTGTCCTGTACCACCTGATGGATGTGTCATGGGTCAAAGCTCTTCACAATGGAAAAGAATATGGCGGGTGCGAATATCGCCATATGCCTGCATGTTCGGCAAATCGCGAACGAGCAAAGTTCGCCGCGAACCGACAGCCGGGCGAACCGCAAGGCCATCACTATTTAAATCTGAAGCTCTTGGAATAAGCATAAAACAAAATACAATTGACCAACTGAGGTCAAAATTTTCATTCCTGTGGCCGAATAAATGTATTGTACACCTAGGCACTAAATTATGCAAGCATTGACCCAACCACTTTAGTCTACATTTTCTGTAATTTCTTCAAATTATGAAAAATAGTATGGGTACGGTATTTGTTCAGCTGCATTTATCTCTAGAATAGAGAGAAAAGTCTTAGTGAAAGGCTTACCCCTGCCTAACTACATGCTGCCAATAAAATATGACAGTGTTTCTTTCAAAAAGCACATTACCTTATTGACCCATATATATGGAATGATAAACAACCTAACTAAATTCAAATACTACAGTATGTCATTGTCCAAATCACCAGGAAGAATGGTGCACCTGATCTTCATAAGTATTATCATGCTGCAGTTATCCACAGGACAGCTGACTCTGAATAGAAGAATGGAAGAATATTCAGCACAACAGCTCCATGAACAGCATGACCATCTCCTTGGGACAGATTAAATGAAATTTAGTTTAAAAATGATCTGAACAATAAAACCTTAAAGAAGTTGATCACTAGAGATGGCCCGAACTATCCGACGGCGAACAGTTCCCGGCGAACATAGCTTGTTCGCGTTCGCCTCTGCCGGGCGAACACATGCGATGTTCGGTCCGCCCCCTATACATCATCATTGAGCAAACTTTGACCCTGTACCTCACAGTCAGCAGACACATTCCAGCCAATCAGCAGCATACCCTCCCTCCCAGACCCTCCCACCTCCTGCACAGCATCCATTTTAGATTCATTCTGAAGCTGCAGTCTTAGTGAGAGGAGGGAGACTGTAACTGCTGCTGATTTAATTGGGAAATCGATAGCTAGGCTAGTGAATTCAGTGTCCACTCCAGTCCTGAAAGACTCATCTGATCTCTGCTGTAAGGACAGCGTCCTGACAGCACCCCAAAAAGCCCTTTTTAGGGCTGCAACATTAGTCTGCTTTTTTTTTTTCCTTTATATACATATTGCAGTTGCCTGGCCTGCCTGTGTGTGAGGAGCTGCAGGCCCACAGACTGTAGTGTGCCCACTGCCAGTGCTCACCCCTGTCATTCCGTGTGGCACAGGACTTTGCTTAAAAAAAGGCACTTAATTTTTACACTTTAATCTAAGGTTAGTTGCCTGCCAGTGTGTGTCAGGCTGACTTCCACTGACTGTAGTGTGCCCACTGCCAGTGCCCACCACTCATACCGGCTGGCACAGGACTTTGCATAAAAAAGGCATTTAATTTTTACACTTTAGTGTAATTTCAGCTGCTTGCCTGCTGCTAGTGTGTGTCAGGCCGACTTCAACTGACTGTAGTGTGCCCACTGCCAGTGCCCACCCCTGTCATCCCGTGTGGCACAGGACTTTGCTTAAAAAAAAGGCACTTCATTTTTACACTTTAATCTAAGGTTAGTTGCCTGCCAGTGTGTGTCAGGCCGACTTCAACTGACTGTAGTGTGCCCACTGCCAGTGCCCACCCCTGTCATCCCGAGTGGCACAGGACTTTGCTTAAAAAAAAGGCACTTCATTTTTACACTTTAATCTAAGGTTAGTTGCCTGCCAGTGTGTGTCAGGCCGACTTCAACTGACTGTAGTGTGCCCACTGCCAGTGCCCACCCCTGTCATCCCGAGTGGCACAGGACTTTGCTTAAAAAATAGGCACTTAATTTTTACACTTTAATCTAAGGTTAGTTGCCTGCCAGTGTGTGTCAGGCTGACTTCCACTGACTGTAGTGTGCCCACTGCCAGTGCCCACCACTCATACCGGCTAACACAGGACTTTGCTTAAAAAAGGCATTTAATTTTTACACTTTAATGTAATTTCAGCTGCTTGCCTGCTGCTAGTGTGTGTCAGGCCGACTTCAACTGACTGTAGTGTGCCCACTGCCAGTGCCCACCCCTGTCATACCGAGTGGCACAGGACTTTGCTTAAAAAATAGGCACTTAATTTTTACACTTTAATCTAAGGTTAGTTGCCTGCCAGTGTGTGTCAGGCTGACTTCCACTGACTGTAGTGTGCCCACTGCCAGTGCCCACCACTCATACCGGCTGGCACAGGACTTTGCTTAAAAAAGGCATTTAATTTTTACACTTTAATGTAATTTCAGCTGCTTGCCTGCTGCTAGTGTGTGTCAGGCCGACTTCAACTGACTGTAGTGTGCCCACTGCCAGTGCCCACCCCTGTCATACCGAGTGGCACAGGACTTTGCTTAAAAAATAGGCACTTAATTTTTACACTTTAATCTAAGGTTAGTTGCCTGCCAGTGTGTGTCAGGCTGACTTCCACTGACTGTAGTGTGCCCACTGCCAGTGCCCACCACTCATACCGGCTGGCACAGGACTTTGCTTAAAAAAGGCATTTAATTTTTACACTTTAATGTAATTTCAGCTGCTTGCCTGCTGCTAGTGTGTGTCAGGCCGACTTCAACTGACTGTAGTGTGCCCACTGCCAGTGCCCACCCCTGTCATACCGAGTGGCACAGGACTTTGCTTAAAAAATAGGCACTTAATTTTTACACTTTAATCTAAGGTTAGTTGCCTGCCAGTGTGTGTCAGGCTGACTTCCACTGACTGTAGTGTGCCCACTGCCAGTGCCCACCACTCATACCGGCTGGCACAGGACTTTGCATAAAAAAGGCATTTAATTTTTACACTTTAGTGTAATTTCAGCTGCTTGCCTGCTGCTAGTGTGTGTCAGGCCGACTTCAACTGACTGTAGTGTGCCCACTGCCAGTGCCAACCACTGATACCGGGTGGCACAGTAGCTTGCCGATAAATAAGGCATTTAATTTTTAGACAGTAGTCTAAATTCAGTTGCTTGCCTGCTGCCAGTGTGTGTCAGGCCCGCTTCCACTGACTGTAGTGTGCCCACTGCCAGTGCCAACCACTGATACCGGGTGGCACAGTAGCTTGCCGATAAATAAGGCATTTAATTTTTAGACAGTAGTCTAAATTCAGTTGCTTGCCTGCTGCCAGTGTGTGTCAGGCCCTCTTCCACTGACTGTAGTGTGCCCACTGCCAGTGCCAACCACTCATACCGGGTGGCACAGTAGCTTGCCGATAAATAAGGCATTTAATTTTTACACTTTAGTGTAATTTCAGTTGCTTGCCTGCTGCCAGTGTGTGTCAGGCCCGCTTCCACTGACTGTAGTGTGCCCACTGCCAGTGCCAACCACTGATACCGGGTGGCACAGTAGCTTGCCGATAAATAAGGCATTTAATTTTTAGACAGTAGTCTAAATTCAGTTGCTTGCCTGCTGCCAGTCAGTGTGTCAGGCCCTCTTCCACTGACTGTAGTGTGCCCACTGCCAGTGCCAACATCATACCTGATCGTATACACACACTGGATGTTTTAAAGCACGTTATTCCAAACAATTTAGGAATGTTAGTTGATTTATGCCCTTTATGGATTAAAACCCGACTCTGCGTCCACTACGTAATTTTCCATGGGAGTTTTGCCATAGATCCCCCTCCGGCATGCCACAGTCCAGGTGTTAGACCCCTTGAAACAACTTTCTCATCACTATTGTGGCCAGAAAGAGTCCCTGTGGGTTTTAAAATTCGCCTGTCTATTGAAGTCTATGGCGGTTCGCCCGGTTCGCCAGTTCGCGAACATTTGCGGAAGCTCGCGTTCGCTGTTCGCGAACTGAAAATTTTATGTTCGCGACATCACTATTGATCACTTTATGGTTACTAGTGACCAATATCTATATGGCATTTACTAATATAGCCTCTTTTGATATTCTGTGTCATTTGCTAGATTTCATAAATGTTAGGTAAATCTACTCTGCCGTCCACATAGAGGTCCTGTCTAAAAAATTCTATCTAATTAAATCCATAATGATAATTTTGGCTCTTGCTGGAATAATAGCATCTAGATGGCGTAATATGAACTATTATTGAATATAAATCACTATTCAATTTTCCTTGTAGTCTTTTTTATTATGAATAGGCAAGGTAATAAATGAGTAGCGCAGAGTATAGTATATTATGGACAGCCCTGGCATCCTGTGTTGCGTTCCATATGCGTTCCATTCACGTCATCGGGTGCATCCTCTTCCGGTGGACGGACTTCCGGATGCGCCTTGCGTCCTGATACGTGCGCCACATGCGTTCCACAGATAAAACCAGACATACGTATTTCCGGTGGACGCACTTCCGGGACGCAGCACATTGACGTCAGTGTGTTCTACGGCCCCCTTCCGGCAGACATCTTCTTCCTGACTGGCGGCATGCTAATGGAACGCACGCCGTTTGAACCCAGCAATCAGCACACCGGTATGGATTTGTGTTTAATTATTTAAGGTATTTAAGATAGCAGTTTCAGATACTACTCTGGACTGCATATCAACATTTGGGAGGACCAGCAAAGTTATCCAGCTTGGAGCTATTAGGCCACTTTCTTATCTTTTTTATCCCCTGATGATTCTGTTAAAATATTTGTGACAGAGGAAACGCGTTGGGAATTTGTTCTTTAGGAGTTATTTTTTTAGGGCAAGTTGTTTCTAGGGTCAGCCACCGATAAGTGGGGTCGCTCTAATAGGGTGTGATTCTCCCGCATTTAGGCGGGAGATCTCTCTGCTTTTAGGCAGGGTTTTAATAGTACTGTAGGGATATTATCTCCATTTTTTCACTTTAACTTTTGGACCCTTCTCTGCAGTGGAAAAACCATGTCTACAGCCTGATAAAGGAATCATCAGCTTTATCTTTCGGGACCTGAGACCCTGGATTCATCACAGACACCTGAAGATATTGTACACCAAACCGTGAGTGGTTGCAAACAATTCAATGCAACAACAAACATCATCATATGTTTTAATGTGCTATATACCCTAAAAAAAACTCCGCTAGATAACTATTTGCAGTCATCTAAAACATATATTCATTTTTGTGGGACTTATTTTAATGAATATCCTATATAAAAGTTAAGTTTTAAGTAGGTTTAAATTTTCTGTGATTTACAGGTTATATACCTACCTAACATGCATTAAGATTACTGTGATTCCTTCTACTCTATCTACCAACTGAAATTAGATTTCTTTGGAACATCCTCCAAAGATATCTTATATTCCTTTATGGGAAAGACATCTGTATATATCCTTATCTGTTGAGGACATCAAAGGCATATATTTTATATCCTACACAGATCCTTGCATTGTACAAGACTACAAATACTAAATTCCTATAAAATCATCTCCCATTGGAATATATCACCTGTCTAAATACACAATTGGTATCCATCCATTACAAATGTTGACTAGAGATACAATGAGTTAGGAGATGACACAATACCTATCAGAGACATTTGCAAAAGATCAGCTCAACTCTCCTTTTCTGCTATATTTCTCAAGCTTTCTAGTACAAGAGTTGAACTGATACACTATCATGCTTTTAGCCAACCTCAAAACTGGGGCTAAAATTACTCATTCCCCCTTTATGGAGGACATCAGTATTTTAGGCTACCAATGGGCAATCCAAATAGATCAATTGTACCACATAGAAGAAATTGCCGCTACAGTATATCCAACCTCTCCCAACTGAATTTACTATTAAAATAGCACATTTTAAGATGTATGTATTCTCTGTTTATATAGAGTGTAATACTAACATAGTAACATAGACTGTAAGGCTGAAAAAAAGACATCTATACATCCAATTCAGCCTGTTATCTTGCAAGTTGATACAGAGGAAGGCAAAAAACTCTGTGGAATGATCTCAGACACTTTCAAGTGCATTCTCCTTTCAAAGCCTATAGAAACAATCCCTGAAAGTATATTCCTTTCCCTGAAAGTATAGTGGCATTCTACTTTATGCTTAAAGGGTTTCTGTCATGAGAAATAACGTTATGTAGCTGACTGACATTAGGGATGTGCTAATGTCAGCAGTACATAACAGTATGCTTATAGCTCCCTGCCTGCTGCCGTTCTCTTAAAATAAAGACTTTTAAAATATGCTAATGAGCCTCTAGGTGATATTAGGGTATTGCTTCACGACCTAGAGGCTTGGTCTACGCACCCTTTGGCACGCCCAGGTCCAGTTGATTGAGTTTCGAGTTCTCCTCATCGTCCCGTAAATCCCGCGCCTGTGCCGTCCCGTTTAGTATTCGGTTCAGGCGCAGTGAGTGAAGTACGCGCTCCTGCTGCCGGCTTCCTCACTGTGCCTGCGCTGAAGGAAGGAAGCCGGCAGCAGGAGCGCGTCCTTCACTCACTGCGCCTGAACCGAATACTAAACGGGATGGCACAGGCGCGGGATTTACGGGACACTGAGGAGAACTCAAAAGTCAATCTACTGGACCTGGGCGTGCCAAAGGGTGCATAGACCAAGCGGATCTCCCAAACGGAAAGCAAAAACGCGAGTGTGACAGTACACTAATATGTATAAGCTTTCTATGTACACAAAAGCCCTATAATCAATATGAGTATAAGCTCTATTCTCAACATGGTATTGATATAGTAAGTAGTGTATGTGATATGTACATGCTATGAAACAGCTCTAGGACACAGTTCTGCCTTTAGTATGCTGATGCCTAGCCATATCGATGAAGAGGAGGGGGAAGTGTGCAGAACATAGGGGTGTTACAAATGGTATGCATCAATGATTCAGCCCCACCCCCTGGTGTGATTACTATTTTTATCTGACCAATTATTTTTAAATTACTTGAAATCTAATGCATTTTTGAAGTGCTTTAATTAATGAGCCTCAAGGTGCTATTAGGGCATTGCTTCACCACCTAGAGGCTTGGTCTACGCACCCTTTGGCACGCCCAGGTCTAGTTGATTGTTGCGTGCCAAAGGGTGCAAGCAGCGTTTTGGTGTCTGTCTCCAAAGCAGAATGGAGACTGCACTGATGCAAACTGATGCATTCTGAGGGGATCCTTTTCCATTCACAATGCATTAGAATGCAAACTGATCCGTTTTAGACCGCTTGTGAGAGCCCTGAACGGATCTCCCAAACGGAAAGCAAAAACACGAGTGTGACAGTACACTAATATGTATTAGCTTTCTAAGTACAGAAAAGCCCTATAATCAATATGAGTATAAGCTCTATTCTCAACATGGTATTGCTATAGTAAGTAGTGTATGTGATATGTACATGCTATGAAACAGCTCTAGGACACAGTTCTGCCTTTAGTATGCTGATACCTAGCCCTATCAATGAAGAGGAGGGGGAAGTGTGCAGAACATAGGGGTGTTACAAATGGTATGCATCAATGATTCAGCCCCACCCCCTGGTGTGATTACTATTTTTATCTGACCAATTATTTTTAAATTACTTGAAATCTAATGCATTTTTGAAGTGCTTTAATTAATGAATTTTTAAGGCAACATTTTAATTTCACACTTTATTCAAGCAAAAAAAGGCAAAAATGGTTTAATTCATATTTTTAAATGACAGATGACATTTCTACATGTTCATGAACAGAAAATTAGTTTCCTAAGTAAGTAGATTTATAGAATGGTAATTCACTTCTTGTGTATTAGTAAACAGACGTACTGCAGAGATTCTTTAGCGCAAAGCCAAAATTATACTTTGTGCAGAAGTTCCAAAAGAATCATTTTTTATAAATATAATCTATTTATCTGAAAACTGGAGAAAGGCAGCTTCCAAACAGTTCAATTTTGTGTATGGAAAAATTTAACCATGTTATAAACCAATGAATTTATCAAGAGCGGCATACAATGTCTTGATCTCCCTTCGCTGGAGTTAGATATGCCTCTTAACAAATTACGTGCATCTCTGCCATACCCTGCGCCAGAAACTTAAGGATAGAGCTGAGCGAAGTTATGAAAAATTTGATTCAGCTGAATTTCATAAAGAAATTTGAGTCATCATGAAGCACATTCCTTTATATGTAGCAGAGGCACTGATGTGTACCGGCGACTGTACTGTCTCCCCTCACCCCCACTATTTAACTGCTCAGATGCTGCGTTCATTGCAAATCCTGGCATCTGAGGCTACAATTTAGAATAAAAAAATAAATACTCACCCTATCCATTTTCTCACTTAGCCATCTTGATTGAAGACACTGTGCGAAATGTTGCGTGATAACGTGATGATGTCATTAATTCAAAAATGAAGTTATATAACTTCATTTTTGAATTAATAGAAAACATGTATTCTGCTATAGAAGGATGCAACTGGATGTGCACTGTATACTATGTTGATGGATCTGTCAAACTCTTTGAGTTATCTATTAAAATTGATTGGGTTCATTATACTGTATGTCTATTACTGTTTTGGTGTACAGTTGTATAATTGAGGCATGGGGCAAAATGTATATAGGAGTAGTTAATAGACCTTCCTAACAGTATTTTTATTACCATTTGAAATGTTTGAAATTACAGTATCACCAATGATGACTGAATAATAGCTTGATATATTAGCATACTGTAACAGTGAAGCCTGGTTTAAACAAGATGGAGACTGACCGAGAATGGCACAGATAAGAAAAGTATAACTATTGTGAAAAAAATGCCATGTTTGATATGAGTACTTTTTCTTTAAGCTGTATATATAGAAAATGTAGTCCCCACTTTTGCAAATAAAAAGGTTCTTACTTTGCAGTTTTGCTCCTTTAAAGTCAATAGTAAAAATAAAAAAAATAATAATAATTTGTCAGACTCGCTAAGTGCATATTTTTGGTCTTGTGCGCGTGCTCTGGTATACATCTATATGCCTATATAGTATAGTACATCTACATGTTTATTTGCATAGAATCGTCATGACAGATGCAGTCAACTGTGCTTTACAATAATATGCAGGCAACATTATCTTTACGCATATCAGCCATACACCAAAACAACACTTATTGGCATTGGAGATGAGCACATTTTTCAAAAATTTGATTCGCCGGTTCGCTGAATTTTTCAGGAACATTTTGGTTCGATTTGAATATATTTGTGGCAAATTACGTTAAAAACAGCTATTTCCTGTCTGCTGAGAGCCTTTATAGTGGTGTATAACGCTGTGCCTTGTAGTAACATGCATAGGGAGTCTGCTTTGGTAGTGAAATAATACTGTGAGTCCATATGACATTCAGATGTCAGGCGTCGCTCTTAGAATCACTGCACACTTCACTTACTAGGGCAGTCAAGGGGCCAAAACTGACCAAATGACTCAAGTATGAACTTACAGCTCGATGTTAGTGCCAAGAAGAAGTGCACTCCTTTTACATCTTCGCCAGCTCATTCCACATAGATGTCTACAGAACCTGTTCTATTAAATGCTTATACAAGTAGAGACCCCCCGACAGAGTGGAGAGGGTGTCAGCAGTAACTTTGTGTTGAAGTCACTGATTTATTTTCCCTTCCTCTGACCGTCAGAACAATAACCCACAAAAAATAGATCCTGTCTGTGGAGAATACGCCTTCACTCGGTCAGCATTTGCTCTATAATCCATCAGTATTGCTAATGCCCCAAAAAAATCAGGAGTGGATCTAAAACAGAAATGACAAGTGAATGGAATATTTGCATGTCTTCTATGTTTTGTACCAGCCCTGCTTTTGGCTACCAAATCATAAGCCAATTCTGATGGGACCATACAGGCCATACAGCTGCTACACAGCCAAGATCCTTTGTGCATCTCATTTTTCCTTCCTTCTGACAGATAAGAAGAAAGGTCAAATAAATAATCATATCAGCCAGGCCGAAAGGCAAAAAAGTGGCCCAGTCATGAAGTGGGGAGGGTGGGAACAGTATGAGAACTCCACAGAGTGGACCTATGACATAGTGGTGAGGTGGAATCAGCATGAGGAGACCATAGAGGAGACCATCTCTGCTTCCGTGATCCCTTGCACCACTACTTCCTGGGCAGGTAGGCTCCCGACCTCCCACTGCTGCCACCCTGCTGACTCCTAGCCATGCTTTCAACACATATACGTAACCGCCGACGTGAACTGAGAATATACTTTTCTTTTTGTACTGAAATAGGCCACATTTGCACATCCTAATTGTCTGCTCCTAAACAGATATGGATTCTTATTCTATTAATTATCAATCATTCCCCTTTAGGAAGGGAGGTATTGCACGATGTACAGTTTGAGTTAGTCTGATCATTCTTCCGTAATCTCTATGCTAGCATTATGTAGAGGAATATAAATAAGAGGCCCAAGAAAAGATGAGTTCAACAAGAACAAAAGAAAAGAAATGGATAGAAAGACAATGAATAAGAAGAAAAAAGGGGAGGTAGGGAGGAAGGAGGGGGGGGGGTAATCTTAAAAGACTTTGTTTTCTCTCTGTTGTCATCTTTCCTGTTAACCAGGATGTATCTTTCCCATTAACCTGGAGGCACCTCCGCCAGGGATCTCCAAGGACTCCACAACTTCAGGAACCTATCATGAGTCCTGTTTATCCAGCTAGTCATCTCTTCAAATTTACAAATTTGGTTAACCTTAGCCTTCCATTCAGAGATGGAGGGGGGTCTGTGTTTAGCCAGTGTAGGGGAATTATCATTTTGGCTGCTGCTATAAGGTGCGATACTAGATTCTTCTTGGAAGGAGCGTAATCAGGAGTGGGAAGGGACAGAACTACCATCTCTAGATTAAGTTTGAAATCTGGAGATGTGAGTTTCTGGATTGTTGCTTCTATTTCTCCCCAATAAGCTTTTATCCGAGGACAGTCCCACCAAATATGTGACAATGTACCTATTCCTCATCCACATCTCCAACACTCTCTTACATCAGACAAACCTCTCTTGAAGAGAAAGTCAGGAGTTCTGTACCATCTCGTTAGCATTTTGAAATGGTTCTCCTGCAAACGAGTACAAGCAGAGAATCCATGCGAGTTTGTTAGCACTTTTTTAACCTCTACATCAGTTAGAACTTTGTTCAATTCTTTTTCCCACTCCCCAAGATAAAAGGGTTTCAGTGGTTCACCCAGGCCTCTCGCCAAAGGATAGAGCTTTGCAACCTTCCTTGCGATAATGATCGGTGATAAAATCTATTTCTCAAAGTCAGTCAAAGACCTTTGGAGGGAGTACTGCTCTTTTAATTCTCCACACACACCTCTGATATGGGACTTCAAAAGAAAAAATCCAGGTGAGTCCACTATCACACCTGGGAGTGTTTCCAGTATAGAGGATTCTATCTCTGGTGTGACATCCCTAAGCCTAGCTGATGTAAGGTAAGACCACAGCTGCAGTTTGTCTCTGTTGCTTTTATTCAAGAGATCCGGAATCAAGCTTACTGGCATCAGGGGAGATGGGTTTGGCGCAAGAGTTTTGCTCATTTCTTTCCATACCTCTCCTAACCCCCTGAGCATGGGATCTACAGTCATGTCCCTATGTACTGTATATGTTTATCAGGGAGCCATAAGTGTTTCTGGAAACTTTGGCCTGCACTATATCTGCATATGGCATGCACGTCTGCCTGTCTTTTAGGTTCCACTAGCTCTAGCCATCTATTAAGCTGTATCGCTTTATAATAACTGGAGACGTCAGGCATTCCCAAGCCACCCTGTTCCTTACTTCTGGTCAAGATTCTATGGGAGATACGGGCCTTCTTACCGTTCCATAGGAATTTAGAGAACATACCTTTCACACTCAATAGGAAGGCCTTCTGAAGCCCTATTGGAACTAATTGCATAGTATATAGTATTTTGGGCAATACATAGGCTTTTAAAATGTTTTTCCGTCCCATCCAAGAAAGATAAGGCAGACTATATCTCTGAATCAGGCTTTGTATGGCCACTAAATGCTTTTAACACATATAACCGCCGACATGAACTGAGAATATACAAACGCAAAATACAAATGCAATAGCACTCTGCAACCAGCATTCTGCCCTGCCTCTATGCTGGATGAGGCATTGGTGTACATTTTGGCCAAAGCGTAATAAGCCACTCACCACGTCAAGGTCGCCTCTATGGAGTGGTCCCTAACACTAGTTCCTACCTGTTTATGGGCCATGACAGCCACACAAAGTCCAGGGAATCCAGGAGAAGTATATAGTGGGCTCAGCATGCATGTTGGTACTTGCATCCCTGGATCCGATGAAAGCTGTAATGGCACCGGACAGGGTTAAAAGCAGTGTGCTTGGCGTGCATGCTGCACCTGCATTCCCTGGACTTTGTGTGGCTGTCATGGCCCATAAACAGGTAGGAACTAGTGTTAGGGACCACTCCATAGAGGCGACCTTGACGTGGTGAGTGGCTTATTACGCTTTGGCCAAAATGTACACCAATGCCTCATCCAGCATAGAGGCAGGGCAGAATGCTGGTTGCAGAGTGCTATTGCATTTGTATTTATTACGTATATGTTTTTCTTTCTGTACTGAAATAGGCCAATAAACGCTTTCACTACATACTGTATAACTGCAGAAGTGAAATTTGTATATATTTTTCCTTTTTGTACTAAAATAGGTCCCTA
The DNA here is from genome assembly GCF_905171765.1 of Bufo bufo. Lineage (NCBI taxonomy): Eukaryota > Metazoa > Chordata > Amphibia > Anura > Bufonidae > Bufo > Bufo bufo. Next base: position 343,797,869 of record NC_053393.1, on the reverse strand, counting down.
AACTCTTTCATAAATACTGTACAACAGTGAAGTGCATATATTTTTTTCCTTTTTGTACTGAAATAGGACACTGAACGCTTTTACCACATATAATTGCAGAAGTGAAATGTGTATATATTTTTCTTTTTCCACAAATATAAGCCACTAAAGGCTTTTCAACATAGCACTTGCACCCCAATAAGAAGAACAAATTGAAAAAGCTCCAACTCCCTAAGAGACCAATATAACTTAAACCCAGAAGAAGAAAAAAAAACTATCAAAAACTCTCAAAGCATCTCAACAAGTTCCCTACACAAGAAACCTGGTTCCCCATCAACATTTTAGATCTAATCACAAAACCAAGCCAAAATAAGAAAGATACCACTAAAGAACTATATGACATATACAATAAAGACTCACAATTTGCTGTTTTATACTCACACAGAAGATGGAAGATCAAACTTGGAAAAAACATTCACCCAAAAGAATGGGAGGCAGCATGTAACATTATTCGCAAAGCAACCACTTGCATCTCGCACAGAGAGCAAATATACAAAATGCACTCCAGATGGTATTTCAACACCAAAAAAACTCCACAATATATATCCAGACCATTCTGACCGATGCTGGAGAAATTGTGGTGGGGTGGGAACGATTAAACACATCTTCTGGTCCTGTCCCATACTGAAAAAACTGGGCAAAGACCTGGAAAGTCTCCTGTTCTTACTAACAGGAAAAAAGAATATCCTTACTCCAGAACTGGTCCTACTGAATATAGGACTAGAAAATCTACCAGCAGACTGGAGATTTCCAATATGCCACATAGCAATCGCTACAAGACTTCTCCTAGCCAAATCTTGGAAAACAGCAAAAATCCCAGAGATAAATGAAATTATCTCTACAGTATTAAACAACTATAGGGTGGGCCATTTATATGGATACACCTTAATAAAATGGGAATGGTTGGTGATATTAATTTCCTGTTTGTGGCACATTAGTATATGTGAGGGGGGAAACTTTTCAAGATGGGTGGTGACCATGGCGGCCATTTTGAAGTCGGACATTTTGAATCCAACTTTTGTTTTTTCAATAGGAAAGAGGGTCATGTGACACATCAAACTTATTGGGAATTTCACAAGAAAAACAATGGTGTGCTTGGTTTTAACGTAACTTTATTCTTTCATGAGTTATTTACAAGTTTCTGACCACTTATAAAATGTGTTCAATGTGCTGCCCATTGTGTTGGATTGTCAATGCAACCCTCTTCTCCCACTCTTCACACACTGATATCAACACCGCAGGAGATATGCTAGCACAGGCTTCCAGTATCCGTAGTTTCAGGTGCTGCACATCTCGTATCTTCACAGCATAGACAATTGCCTTCAGATGACCCCAAAGATAAAAGTCTAAGGGGGTCAGATCGGGAGACCTTGGGGGCCATTCAACTGGCCCACGACGACCAATCCACTTTCCAGGAAACTGTTCATCTAGCTGGCACGTTCCCTGAGTTTTTCCAGCAAGATGGTGCACCACCACATTATGGGTGTCAGGTCCGAGCATTCCTAGATGAACAGTTTTCTGGAAAGTGGATTGGTCGTCGTGGGCCAGTTGAATGGCCCCCAAGGTCTCCCGATCTGACCCCCTTATACTTTTATCTGAAGGCAATTGTCTATGCTGTGAAGATACGAGATGTGCAGCACCTGAAACTACGGATACTGGAAGCCTGTGCTAGCATTTTTCCTGCAGTGTTGCTATCAGTGTGTGAAGAGTGGGAGAAGAGGGTTGCATTGACAATCCAACACAATGGGCAGCACATTGAACACATTTTATAAGTGGTCAGAAACTTGTAAATAACTCATGAAAGAATAAAGTTACCATTGTTTTTCTTGTGAAATTCCCAATAAGTTTGATGTGTCACATGACCCTCTTCCTATTGAAAAAACAAAAGTTGGATTCAAAATGGCCGACTTCAAAATGGCCGCCATGGTCACCACCCATCTTGAAAAGTTTCCCCCCTCACATATACTAATGTGCCACAAACAGGAAGTTAATATCACCAACCATTCCCATTTTATTAAGGTGTATCCATATAAATGGCCCACCCTGTATATTGCAGAACAAGCTTTTGCCTGGCAAATCGGAAATGGCCATATATGCAAGAGTTGCTGGTTAACACATTTTCCAAAAAAAACTTAAGAACATGTTCTGGGTCCCCATCACCACTTATACATGACAAAAAACTTACCTTTCATTCAAGATTCTACCTATGAAGCCTAGGAGGAAATCCGAAATTCAAGTTTGAATTTGTATTTGTATATGGTAACTGAGCCATTCACTCTACTGCTAATAAAAATAATATTACGAGGCTCAACTCGAGTTCTACCATATCTTATGTTTAATGTTTCATGTTAAACTCTACTTTGTAATATATTGAAACAAAGGAATGTATAAATTCGGTCACATTCAAATTCTATTACCAATACTTTGTTGTAACTAAATCGCTTGCAAATATATCTTTATGTTTGTATTTTTCATAAACTTACTCTTATGATTTAAGTGTAATATACACTGAAAAAACCTTAATAATAATTATATTTGAAAGAACAAATTCCTGGAATGCCAGAGCTGTATAATGGCTATTTGGATCCCCAAATAATGTTTCTTTGCCTGCACATGTAAATAGATTTTTTTTTTTACAATGAGCTTTTTCTAGCACTGTTCCTAGCGACTTCAGACATCTCTCCCTGCACTAAGATGCTGTGAAATGATTCCTCACTATTGTTTCCCTGCAATTTGAATAATGTTTCCCTGCACTTGTAAATTGCTTTTTTTTTTCACAATGAGGTTTTTCTAGCACTGTCCCTAGCTACTTCAGACTTCTCTCCCTGCAATAAAATGCTGTGAAATAATTCCTCCCTATCATTTCCCTGCAATTTGAATAATGTTTCCCTGCATTTGTAAATTGCTTTTGTTTTTACAACGAGGTTTTCAGTATAACTCTCCCTAGCGCCTGCAACGTCTGTCCCTGCACTAAGAAGGTTGGAAAATGTCTGAATCCAAGATGGCTGCGGGTATTTATAGGGCTGTGACATCACAGAGCTGGCTGGCTGCTGATTAGCTGCATGCATGGCATTATGGATTAGCCCGCCTTCCCAGAGTTCCTTGCCCCATGTCCTCACACGTGTAGCCGCTATTGTAGTTGCCATTTTAGAAAAAATTGTGATTCGTTACCACGATGCGCGAGGGAATTCGTTGCAAATCTAATTTTTCCTTCGTCAGCTTCGATTCGCTCATCTCTAATTTGCATACGTCTGACTAATTATCATATTAAAGTAGCTATAAAAATTAGATGAATGATATCTGAACGCACCAATTTTACCATGAATGTGTATGACAGTGTTCTGATTCTACCCCTAATAAATATGTCAAGGAAGAGAAGAATCCTTTGTTTTCAATGGATGTAAGCTATCAACAGAATTCTCTGGAAGTGGCTTTCATTTCCCTATTTAGAATATATGGATACTTGGCAAATCCACGAGTGCATGTGACATTGGGAGGAATATCTGTCATATTGTTATCTTAAGTGTACGGTCAAGAGAAATTTCCAGTTTAAAAGCCAAACATTGAACCTAAGGGTAGAATGAACCTATTATAAGAATAAGATGTTATTTACTGATTGATCATCCACTTTGCTTTCATTTTTTTAATAATTTACCAGTAAACATATCTTCTAGTATTTTTTTGTGTATTAAATACAAGATTCAAATCAGTTAATAAATAGAATAGAGATGGAAAATGTAATGTTGTAACAAAGCAATCAATGTCTTTGTCGATTTTAAAAGCATTCATTGTAACAGTAGCTTCATTAATCAACAAAAACTATAACAGGTTCCTGCTTGATAATGTTTCACTGATGCATTGAACATAGAGAGAGTGAAGCTGACTGTAAAGGTCACTAAACATAATTAGTATTTAGTCTGTAAACAGATACATTTTTTCCCACAATCAAACCATTCTAAAGTGTATTCCCGGTGATCAAGACATTATGGGTCACTGATGCCAGATATCATTGACACCAGTGCCAGCAGCCGTCCCCACTAAGCTAAGGATTTGTAATTACCTGACAACCCACCACTACCCTCCGGAGAAGCAGGGAGCAGGTACGTATGAATTCTTAGCTCAGTGGGGCAGGCTGCTGGCACTTGATAAAATTGTTTTTTTGCATGGCTTTTGTGTACCATGTATTTTCTCTATACTGCTCTAGTACATAAATTAAATTATAGGGGAGTACATAATTTCAAAAAATAGAAATAAAAATATGCTATTTAAAAGAGTCATGTGTTAAAAAACACTGTATGGGCAGAAAGCCTAAACAAGGCCTAAAAATTGGCGCTGCAGGTGTTGTAGAGGCTTTTTTTTATTGCCCCTCTACCCCAAGGAAAAGAAAATACCCTTTTAGTGTTAATCCAACCAAAAAGTACTACAGTTTCTTTCCTATGGGGCACTTTCACACTAATGACCAATATGAGATAAACCTTGCATTCCAATTTTTTTAACCCCTCAGATGCTGCTATCAATAGTAATTACAGCATTGCTAATCTAAGGCCTGCATGATCCAAGGCTACCTCACTGTCACGGTCCCTTCTGTGACAGATGTCAGGAGATCAAGGAGACTGGCAGAGCGTGGCGGAATCTAACAGCCTTTTTGATTATTCTTTATTCAGTGTTTGTGTGTGACCTCATCCCCTGTTTCAGGTGTAGCTTAGTATTCATTACTCTACCCTATTTAGTGTTGCCCCACCCTTCTGACTGTGCGGTAGATAGCTTTATTTGGGTTTGGCTGAGCTGGTGTGAGGTCTTCTCTGGTGTTCCTGCTCGTCCATCACTACAGAAGTTAAGTGTCAAGTTTGTTTGTGTTTTGTTTTCCCTTCCTTGCTTGTTGTTACTAGGCCTCAGGGTGATGCCTGTCCCTTTGTTGTGGAAGGAACGGGTTGCCTCAGCCCTGACAATATTCTTAGGGATCTCTAGGGTCTCCAGAGTCCCAGGATACAGGGTATGGGCATTTCTACCTTCAAGCGGTGCCCATACAGTTAGGAGTCGAGGCCAGCAGTAGGGTTACTAGGTGGTCACCTTTTCCTGTCCCTAGCGTTGAGGCCTAGTGGCTTTCTCTTTCCCTCCGGGTTGTCAGTTTGATGTTTTCTCCTATACCTCATCCGTGACATTCACATAAGTTCCTATGGAGGGCTTCATAGTAAGGGGTCATGCACACGAATGTGTGCACCCCGTAATGCACGGGCATCTGCTATGTGATGCCCCTACTATGTCAAGTACATGTTGACAGTATTGTAGGCCAGGTAATGTGCCTGGTATGCTAAGTAAGTGTGCGTGGAATTGTACACCAGATGATGCCCCTCTGGGTTGCTGAGGAAGATATTCAAAATAGCTTTCCTAAACCTCTCTGACGCCGGAGAAATCCAGAGGAGCGTTGTCTGGCCTGCAATAGTTTTCAAGTATATCAACTGGTCTCCATAATAGAAATTGTACCTACCCAGAGGATCTCCCTAAGGCCTTGCAACTAGAAAGGTTGTTCTTTTCATTATTTTTTATTTTTTCCTGAATTATCTAGTTGCTGAATTTTTTTATTTTTTATTCTGATTTAAATTCTGATTTTAACTAAACTAAATTTTATGGTTAAACTTTATTGTATAAACCAAATATTGAGATGTAAGACTTCTCTGTAAAAGACACATGCAAGCCAGTTATCCTTCCAACAGATAAAGAAAACTGAATATACCAGCAAATAGTTCTTTTTTTTAACAAAACTTAAAACAGGTAATTACCTTAGCTGCTTGAGATGTCTTTGTTGATGTTTTGGAGAACAATTTTTCCTTATGGAGAGAGTTAAGTACGTGTGAACAGCATTGTAGCCTAGGCAATGCTTCTCTGGGTTTCTGGTAAATATATATGAAAATTATCTTATACCTGTCAGCATCAGAGAGCCTAAGATTTTATTAATATTTATTTATTAATAAAATTTGCATATCTTTGAATTCCTGGTAAAAATATATAGAAATGAGCTTTCCTTCTAAATGAAAAAATAAAATAAAATAAAATAAAAATAAAGCTTAGCCTCTCTAATGCCATCAGATGTTAAGATATGCTCATTTCTATATATTTTTCCCATAAACGCAGAGGAGCATTAAATGGATATAATGCTAATATAATGATAAAGCCAAACTGACGGACAGCAATCGCAGCATACCAGACACACTTTGCACAAGTTGTCACACTCTGAACACCCTTGAGGGCCAGGGTACTCTTCGCGCCCACTTCCAGCAGGACGGGGGACTTTGTCAGAGCAATTACCAGGTGTCAAATAGCAGAGCGGCTGGTGGCTGGGCACACTAGCCGCATATGGGCAAAACCCCAAAGTAAATACCATGACACTATGCAATAATCAATAGGGAAGCACGAGAATAGTCAGTAAACGTAAGCCAGGGCACAAGAACCAGAAGACAATCAAAACCAAAGCCAGAGTCAATAACCAGAGAAATCACTCACCAGATAGCTTCATATCCAGAACTAGGGAAACAACTAAATAATCAGTAGTGCAGTTTTTTTTTAAGAGAGGTTGTCCCCAAAAATTTGAGAAACTGTGGGGTACTTGGCTACTTGCTCAACGCATTAGTATAAGATGGTAAAGGTAATATGTGTCATGTCAGGGGTGGGTGGGAGGGGCTGGGGGGTTGGAAGGTGAATCAGGGTTATTTTCGCAGTTTTTGTGTATTTTAAGTTTGTAATTGATGAAACTATGACAGTACACAATAAGTTGTCTCCAACAATTTATTTGCAATGTGTGATGGTCAAGCTGTATGACTGATGTAATATCATCTTGATTCTCTGTCAATAAAAAAAACAATCTAATAAAAAAATAATAATAATCAGCAGTGAGTGGGTGAAAAGACCATGTTTAAATATCCCTCCAAAGATCACCTAGGTGAGGGCTGAGAGTGTGCAGAGAAAGGAACCTCCCACCTCATGTCTAAATTAGGAGACATGACAACAGAGGATCCCTGGCAACAGCTAACGCCGAAACACCTGACAAGCATCAGCGCTGAGAATGACGGTGTCCCGTCTCCCAGCAGTACCAGAGCGGATCTCACAGAGTGACGTGCACGTAAAGCGCAAACCTTTACTTGCTCCGCCCTCCAGGGGTGCCACCCTGCCCCTCGTGGCTATCAAGGGGTGAGGTTGACCGCCGGAGGGCTGGAGACCACGTGGGAAAATAAGAGACACGTCTTCGCTTGGTGACATGCTTCCGGTGAGACTGCATCTGTCTCCCTGGCTGCCTGACACTGGACTACAATACTCCTCACACCTACTTGGCGCCTTTCATAAAAATAAAAAAAATAGTACCAATCCAGACTAGTGATGGACGAACATCGGCCAGGACGATTCGCGAACGCAATCAAATGTTTGCAAACCGCAAGTTTGCGGCGGGCCCCATTCACTTTAATGGCAGGCGAACCTGAAAAACCTTCAGGTCATATTTGCAGCCACCAAATACTTACTAGAAGTGCACAAATCATCTCACAACATGGACAGTGACATACCAGATGTATTATGCGAATTTGCGATCTCCATTCATTATATTTTCATTGTGAAATATCGGCAATGTAATTTCCACGTATGCGCATGCGCAAAATAGGCGTGGCCTACTACAGCAACTGGTTTCCACCAATCCGAAATTGGATGCGATCAGAAAAGATGGTTAGCAGCAATTTTCACGACGTTGAGGAAGAACTCTTGATCATTGTAAGTAATTTGACATTTAAGCAGTGTATTTGATTACATTTCACATGCATGTCAGAACAATTGCTTTATATGCAGATAGTGTTTAAAAAAAATTGCCATTGTGAAAATCCCTAATGATGCAATTTTTTTTCCCCGTAGTACACAAAACTTCACATTTTATAAGGTATCAGTAGATATTAGTGATTGGTGCACTAATTATTGTTGTAACATCACAGCACTGTCTGTAGCATGTATGTATGGACAGCAGAGAAATATCTCTCACATGCATTAAGCACATCCATTTTCCTGCCGCTCACTATATACCACACACACAAACACAGTCTATAGATTATAGTTTGTGTCCTGTTGGTCAGGACTCAGGAGAAGGTACTGTTGTCAGATCGCTGGGTGGCGGCATTTGCTACCTCCTCTTCCTCACCCGATGCCAAGAATGGCTGCACATCGGTAAGGTCTGGGAATGGATGGGAAAATAAGTCCTCTGAGTCAAGTGGAGGGGCTGAGGTGGTGGTTGTGGAGTCTTTGGGGGGTGCACACAGCAGAGAGTGAGGAGGGTGCAGATACAGAGGATGAGGAGGGTGCAGAAGCAGAAGGCTGAGTGAGCCACTCAACCAATTCTGGTGCGCCCTTTGAAGTTATCGCACGTGACTTCTCCAACTTCCCACTTAGGCTCCGGCCTGGTGCACCTGCCTGACCCCTACTATCCCTGCGGAATGGTCTCCCTGTCATTTTCTAAATGACCCTCTGACTATGTCCGTAGAGAAGAGCAGTATTTGTGGAAGAAGGTATATCACAACCCTCAATCAGTATTTGGCGGAAACAGGTATATGGCAACCCTCAACCAATATTTGTCGGAAACAGGTATATGGCAACCCTCAATCAGTATTTTGTGGAAGCAGGTGTATTGCACCGCTTAATCAGTATTTGGTGGAAGAATATATATAGTGATAGCACCGCTCAATCATTATTTAGTGGAAGAAGGTATAAGCGCCCCTCGATCAGTATTTAGTGGAGGAAGGTATATAGCACCCATCAATCAGTATTTGGCGGAAACAGGTACTGTATATAGTACCCCTCAAACAGTATTTGGCGGAAACAGGTATATGGCACCCCTGAATTAGTATTTTGTGGAAGCAGGTGTATTGCACCTCTCAATCAGTATTTTGTGGAAGACGATATATAGCAATAGTACCCCTCAATCAGTATTTAGTGGAAGAAGGTATATGGCACCCCTCAATCAGTATTTGGCAGAAACAGGTATATAGCACCACTCAATCAGTATTTGGCGGAAACAGATTTATGGCACCCCTCAATCAGCATTTGACGGAAACAGGTATATAGCACCACTCAATCAGTATTTGGCGGAAACAGGTATATGGCACCCCTCAATCAGTATTTTGGGGAAGTTGGTGTATTGCACCCCTCAATCAGTATTTGCTGGAAGAAGGTATATAGCAATAGCACCCCTCGATCAGTATTTAGAGGAAGAAGATATATGGCACCCCTCAATCAGTATTTGGCATGAAAAGGTGTATTGCACCCCCTTAATCAGTATTTGGTGAAAGATGGTATATAGCAATAGCACCTCTCAATCAGTATTTAGTGGAAGAAAGTATATGGCACTTATTAATCAGTATTTTGTGGAAGTGTATTGTACCCCTCAATCAGTATTTGGTGGAGGAAGGTATATAGCAATAGCACCCCTAAATCAGTATTTAGAGGCGGAAGGTATATGGCACCCCTCAATCAGTATTTGGTGAAAAAAGTTGTATTGCACCCCTTAATCAGTATTTGGTGGAAGAAGGTATATAGCAATAGCACCCCTCAATCAGTATTTAGTGGAAGAAGGTATATGACACCACTCAATCAGTATTTGGCGGAAACAGGTATATAGCACCCCTCAATCAGTATTTTGTGGAAGCAGGTGTATTGCACCCCTCAATCAGTTTTTGGTGGAAGAAGGTATATAGCAATAGCACCCCTCAATCAGTATTTAGTGGAAGAAGGTATATGTCACCACTCAATCAGTATTTGGCGGAAACAGGTATATAGCACCCCTCAATCAGTATTTTGTGGAAGCAGGTATATTGCACCACTCAATCAGTATTTGGTGGAAGCAGGTGTATTGCACCCCTCAATCAGTTTTTGGTGGAAGAAGGTATATAGCAATAGCACCCCTCGATCAGTATTTAGAGGAAGAAGATATATGGCACCCCTCAATCAGTATTTGGCATGAAAATGTGTATTGCACCCCCTTAATCAGTATTTGGTGAAAGATGGTATATAGCAATAGCACCTCTCAATCAGTATTTAGTGGAAGAAAGTATATGGCACTTATTAATCAGTATTTTGTGGAAGTGTATTGTACCCCTCAATCAGTATTTGGTGGAGGAAGGTATATAGCAATAGCACCCCTAAATCAGTATTTAGAGGCGGAAGGTATATGGCACCCCTCAATCAGTATTTGGTGAAAAAAGTTGTATTGCACCCCTTAATCAGTATTTGGTGGAAGAAGGTATATAGCAATAGCACCCCTCAATCAGTATTTAGTGGAAGAAGGTATATGACACCACTCAATCAGTATTTGGCGGAAACAGGTATATAGCACCCCTCAATCAGTATTTTGTGGAAGCAGGTGTATTGCACCCCTCAATCAGTTTTTGGTGGAAGAAGGTATATAGCAATAGCACCCCTCAATCAGTATTTAGTGGAAGAAGGTATATGTCACCACTCAATCAGTATTTGGCGGAAACAGGTATATAGCACCCCTCAATCAGTATTTTGTGGAAGCAGGTATATTGCACCACTCAATCAGTATTTGGTGGAAGCAGGTGTATTGCACCCCTCAATCAGTTTTTGGTGGAAGAAGGTATATAGCAATAGCACCCCTCGATCAGTATTTAGAGGAAGAAGATATATGGCACCCCTCAATCAGTATTTGGCATGAAAATGTGTATTGCACCCCCTTAATCAGTATTTGGTGAAAGATGGTATATAGCAATAGCACCTCTCAATCAGTATTTAGTGGAAGAAAGTATATGGCACTTATTAATCAGTATTTTGTGGAAGTGTATTGTACCCCTCAATCAGTATTTGGTGGAGGAAGGTATATAGCAATAGCACCCCTCAATCAGTATTTAGAGGCGGAAGGTATATGGCACCCCTCAATCAGTATTTGGTGAAAAAAGTTGTATTGCACCCCTCAATCAGTATTTGGTGGAAGAAGGTATATAGCAATAGCACCCCTCAATCAGTATTTAGTGGAAGAAGGTATATGGCACCACTCAATCAGTATTTGGCGGAAACAGGTATATAGCACCCCTCAATCAGTATTTTGTGGAAGCAGGTGTATTGCACCCCTCAATCAGTTTTTGGTGGAAGAAGGTATATAGCAATAGCACCCCTCAATCAGTATTTAGTGGAAGAAGGTATATGTCACCACTCAATCAGTATTTGGCGGAAACAGGTATATAGCACCCCTCAATCAGTATTTTGTGGAAGTAGGTATATTGCACCACTCAATCAGTATTTGGTGGAAGCAGGTGTATTGCACCCCTCAATCAGTATTTGGTGGAAGAAGGTATATAGCAATAGCACCCCTAAATCAGTATTTTGTGGAAGAAGGTATATGGCACCCCTCAATCAATATTTGGCGGAAACAGATATATAGCACCCCATAATCAGTATTTGGCGGAAACAAGTATATGGCACCCCTCAATCAGTATTTTGTGTAAGTAGGTGTATTGCACCCCTCAATCAGTATTTAGTGAAAGAAGGTATATGACACCCCTCAATCAGTATTTTGCGGAAAATTGGTAAATAGCACCCCTCAATCAGGATTTGGCGGAAATTGGTAAATAGCACCCCTCAATCAGGATTTGGCGGAAACCGGTATATAGCACCCCTCAATCAGGATTTTGTGGAAGAAGGTATATTGCAGCCCTCAACCAGTTTTTTTGGGGGCAACAGGTATATCACACACGTTGCAATTAGTTACTCCAATAGCATTTGTCCTTCTATCTAGCTGCGGTATCGCAGCAGAACCGCACACAACTGCTGCTAAATACAAATACACTATAATATATATTATAATTATATCACACCCCTCAGTATGTCACACCTATCGATAGCACACCTATACCAGTCCTTAAATGGACTTTTGGGGCACTATTAACTAGCGTTTGGTGTCCCTAACAGTCTGTCCCTGCTCCACACAGCAACCTCTCCCTACACTGGCAAAAAACTGAATGTAAAATGCCTGCCAGATCGGGTTTATTTATATGGTAGGGGGTGTGTCCATGTGCTGAAACATCTCAATTGGCGCGTGCAAATATCACCATATGTTTGCATGTTCGGCGAATCGCGAACGAGCAAAGTTTGCCGCAAAACGACCACTGGGCGAACCACAAGGCGATCTTTAATCCAGACCCCAACCAAGGTCTCTCATACGAAGTCCCCTATTAAGGTTTACAATGACATGGTTTTAATGGACTGCAGAAGAAAAAAAAACATGATAACTTCCAAAGTTGAAGTCAAATATGAAAATATTCATGCTGTCTTAGACTGAAACTTTAAAGCCATGCCTCTATTCGGAGATCAAACATCTCCACACAGAAAGCAACAATTCAAAAAATTATTCACTTTGTAAAGATGTAATATTTTATTCACTACCTATTGGTGAGTACATGCAATGTTATTTACTTTTGAGATGTGCCCTTTCAATATATATTTGGATTACAGTATATTACGTCCAATACTTGTTTACACATTCATCTTTTTGTGACAGGGTTTCCCAAGCAACATATAAATAAAAGGGCAGGCTGTCAAGAATGTAATTGTGTCTCTATAAAAAATGAAATGATGCATTGTAACTGCTATGGAAAATAGTTTACAATTTACAAATGTATTACTGATGTATTTGCTGTTTTAACATTTCTAAGATACTTTTTTTTAGAAAAGATCCAATGATGACTAAAGATGTTCCTTATACTGCCAGGTGTACACTTACAGAATTTACTGCATAGCATTTCATGGATGGCATAAAAACGATGAACATAGTCCAAAGCTTTCTTCATGAGAGAATACTCTTGTGTCACTGTGAAATGTTTGTGGTGACTCTCATAAGATAGCCATAACGCTATGTTAAACATTATTGTCTGCCAAACCTGATGATCTTGGTGGGATTGGTCTACCATCTAGTCTGTATAGGCGCCTCCTGACTCCTTCGATAGTAGGTGTAACGTTTAGAATTAAACACGTGTGATCCTTTTGTTCTCGCGGGAGATTAGACACTGCCAGGAGTGTGTAGCAGAGGCTTATGGCGGATTTACACAGCCATATTTCCGGGAGTGAATGTTAGTACTTGTTCCCAATAATATGCCAATGTAAATGTGCTGCCAATCACCTGATGAACAAGCATAATGATAATTTGAACTGAATGCTTTGCGGATAGCGATCTGCTGCAATTTCAGTCCCTTCCCGATAATTGCCTTCTCCATCCGTACATGTAAATGCGCTATTACTCCCCTCTCCCTATTAAAGAAACATTCACATTTGGCCTAAGGCTGTCATACACATTAAATGCAGCTGTCAGCTGAATGTGTCTTCAGCCAACAGATATTTCTCCAGAATCCCACATACACGCATGCAGGCATGCGGTCTAAATAGAGGCAAAGGATTAATGTGAGCAGATTTATACCCATGAAATTGGCTGACCTGTTACATGTGCATTTTGGCAGCTGAAGGCATCTGTGTTGGTCCCATGTTCATATGTTCCCCCATTGCTAGAAAAAATGAAGTTTTAATATATGCAAATAAGCCTCTAGGGGCAACAGGGGTGTTGTCATTACATCTAGATGCTCTGCTCTCTCTGAAACTGACGTGCCCTCTTCACTTTGATTAACAGGGCCAGGCAGTGCAAACATGATCATGCCTGGGCCTGACTTCACCTACAGTCTCGCACTGCGCCGTGTGCTACAGGATGAGGTGTAGGTGAAGTACAGGAAAGAGACTTACAGTACAGAAAAGAACTGCTGGCGAGCCTCTTTCCTTAACCGCACCTGTGTCAGATACTGAAGAGAAAAACTTTAGGAGAAATCAGGTCCAGACATGATGACATTTACACTGCCGGCAAAGAGTAGAGGCCGTGGCAGTTTGCAGAGAGCAGAGCCTTTAGGAGTAACTGCAATGCCCCTGTTGCTCCTAGAGACTCATTTACATATATTAAAACTTCTCTTTTTTCAGCAATGCGGGTTAATATAACATGGGACCAACACAGATGCCTGCGTGCTACAGGTTAGCCAGTTTCATGAGTACAAATCTGCTGACAGATGCCTTTTAAATTGATGCAAGACCCCCCTTACAACAGCTTATTTCCTCTCAAACAAAGCAATCAGGAATGCTTAAATCCAACTTTTTAATTCTTCACCTTTTTGATATTTGCCTATTTATACCTGCATGGTCCAGCATTTTTAACACTCAGTGATTTGCTAACAGTGGAGGAAGCTATGTCTGGGCATTTGTTAGCCCTGCATGCACTTTTGAGACTAGTAGAGAGGGAGCTACTCTTATGAATCTGCATTGGCTTGGAGGTACCCTCATCTATAGCAAACACATTTCCGGAAAACTGCTTTATTCTTGATAACTTTCAACTGGAGGTCTCCTTTTAGTTTGTAAATGCTAAATATGTAAATGATGTCAATCAACTAAAGTAAACTTATTTATATTTACATAATTACTTTGATGAGCCATATTCTGTAGGTCCCGCTTATGCCACCAAAAAACTAATGATCTGTCGAGGCATGGACTCCATGAACTTTCTTAATGTAAAATTCTGAATTGTTGAATTGCAAAGTTATTGAATTGTTTGGTGCTCTGAGTTTGATCACAGATGGCATCTGTATGGAGTTTGTATTTTCTTCTCACTATTGCATTTGCTTCCACCTACCGTACATATAAAAAAAAACTAAAAAACATACTGATAGATTCCTTGACTTACCTTTAATTCTTTCGATACCTGAGCCATACATGTACGGCCCTGGAGTGAGAGGCAAACATGGCAAAGCAGAGACCCACGGCTAATTACCACAACCTGCAATAATGCTGATTGCGATAATTAAAGCCTTTAGATGCCTTGATCATGTGAGATCACATCATCTAAAGGGTGAAAAACCCGGAAGCTCATGATTATAAGCTTCTTTCCAGCATCGTCTGTGGCCAGTGGGGATGTTGATAATTGATTTGAATGCACTCAGCCTCGCTGAAGAGGCTGAGGGCATTAAAGCTGAAATTCTTATTTTGGCCACCAGGTAGACCAACATAAGAAATGAGCAATAGCCAGTAATAACTGGATTTAAAAAATCCATGATTGTTCAAAAAAATATATATAATTTGATTTTGTAAGCTCAAATATGAGCTTCAAAATCATTACAAAAAAGTTAAAAAAATAAAATAAAAACTGTTATAGGGGTTCTCCGGGAATTAAGAAAATGAAAATACTTAAATGTTACTTTATGATAAATATATTCCCAAATACTTTTCATTAGTTATAATGGCTTCTTTGTCTAGGGAGCAATCATTAAGAGAAATAAAAAGGCCTCTATCCTATTAGTACACACAAAACCTGTCCTAATCATACAGGAGGACAAGTTACTTTACAACACTGAGGTAAAGAGCTACCTCCTCCTCCTTTCCGCTCTACTTGTCAGGGATTATGATCCTGAATGCAGGTGAATCTCTGTAGGAATGGAGATGATGAATAGACATGAGAGGAGGGTGGGGAAATGGCTAATAAGCAGGAACACTTGTATGAAGTCTCTCTTACCACAGCCCCACATTACCACAGTCTGTCCTGCCCATCCTCTCTGTATTTAATTCCCCAGAGATACAGCTAAAGTTCTTATCAGCTATATTCAGGACCATAATCCCTGACCAGTAGGGTAGAGAGGAGGATGAGGCAGCTCTTTACCTTAGTGCTGTAAAGTAATTTGTTCTCCTGTGTGGACAGGTTTTGTGTGTACTAATAGGATGGTGGCCATTTTGTTTCCCCTGATGATTGCTCCCTAGACAAAACAAGCCATTATAACTAATGAAAGGTATTTGGGAATATATTTATTATAAAGTGATATTTAAGTATTTTCATTTTCTTAATTCCGAGAACCCCTTTAAAAATATATATAAGAAATAAAAAAAAAATTAACATTTACCGTATTTTTCGCCGTATAAGACGCACTTTTTCCCCCCCAAAAGTGTGGGGGGGAAATAGCAGTGTGTCTTATACGGCAAATGCTGCTGATTTTGCCGAGTTTTCAATGATACACCCGCCGCGATGCCGTGCGGTGGGTGTATCAGCTGTGAGGGAGGCGGGACTGGGGGCTGGCATCTGCTTTTATAATGACAGCGGGGCCCGTGCAGTGACTGTATTCTACTACACGGGCCCCGCTCACTGTATATTATTGTATCTCTATTGTTACGCATATAATCGCATAATGAGCGCTGTGTATTACTTACAACTACAGTACAAGCGCTCGCCGCTCGGTAGGTAGCAGAGAGGAGGGAGGAGGCAGGTCGGGAGGACGGGCGCTGGCAGTGTGGGTCATACGTCACGCGCCTGCGCCGCCTACTTTATGAATGAAGCAGGCGCGTGACGTATGACTCACACTGCCAGCGCCCGTCCTCCCGGCCTGCCTCCTCCCTCCTCTCTGCTACCTACCGAGCCGCGAGCGCTTGTACTGTAGTTGTAAGTAATACACAGCGCTCATTATGAGATTATATGCATAACAATTTACTATTAGAGATACAATAATATACAGTGAGCGGGGCCCGTGTAGTAGAATACAGTCACTGCACGGGCCCCGCTGTCATTATAAAAGCAGATGCCAGCCCCCAGCCCGTGTATTGAGGGTCATTCACTACAGGGACACTTATGGAGGGGATCTGTGGATGACACATAGCATAAGATGCTATATATGTGTCATCCACAGATCCCCCCATAACTGTCATACACAGATCCCCCATAAGTGTCACCCACAGATCCCCCATAAGTGTCCCCCACAGATCCCCCATAAGTGTCCCCCACAGATTCCCCATAAGTGTCCCCCACAGATCCCCCATAACTGTCATACACAGATCCCCCATAACTGTCACCCACAGATCCCCCATAACTGTCACCCACAGATCCCCCATAACAGTGCCATCCACAGACCACAATTAGTTCAAAACCCACCAAAAGCACACCTTTTGGTTATAAATATTTTTTCCTCAAAAACCTAGGTGCGTCTTATGTGCCGGTGCATCTTATAGGGCGAAAAATACGGTAAATCACCCCCTTTTCGTATAATAAAAAAATAAATACATAAATAACAAAAAATATAAACATCATGAGTATCACCATTACCAAAAACGCTTGTACTATTAAAATATAAAAAAATATGTTTCCAATAAAGCAAATGATGTAACGTAAAAAAGGGTCAAAGTGGCCAATTTGCCATATTTCCATTGCTTCTCTTACCCCCAAAAAATTTAATAAAATGTGATCAAAAAGTCAAACACTACAAAATGGTATCAATAAAAACTACAAATTGTCCTGCAAAAATGAGCCCCCACACAGCTCAGTAGATATAACTGTAAAAAAGTTATGGGGGTCAGAATATGGTGATATAAAAAAAAAAAATTCTCAAAGTTTAAATTTATTTTTACACTATTTAAACATAAAAAAACTATACATGTGGAGTATCATTATAGTCATACTGACTCAGAGAATGAAATGCATTGGTTATTTTTGTAATACCGTGGAGGAATTGCGTTTCTTTTCCAATTCCACCTCATTTGGAATTTGTTTACCGCTTCCCACTACATTGTATGCTATAATTAAAGGTGACATTAGAAAATACAACTTATCCCACAAAAAATAAGCCCTCATATAGCTATGTGAAGGGAAATATAAGAAAGTTATGGCTCAAGGAAGATAGGCAAAAAAAATGAAAACACAAAAACAAAAAAAAAACTCCTGTATCCTAAGGGTTATAAGTGTAAATGTCTGAGATAATTAGCCTCTGACATTCAATAGAAATACTTTTTATTTAGTGTAAGAGATTTGTATTCAAAATTAAATGAATAAGTATAATCTGCACAAACAATAATTCCAAGTCTGACTTTTGTACTAAGTGTTAAATAAATTTAAAAAAATGTTTAAAAATACTTTGACACATAAATCACATTCTGTTCTCCTCATTTGGGTGAAAAGAAGCTTATACACATTTATCTAAATGTAAAAGTGTTTGCTAAAATCCTTTGTTAGGTTTGATGAATAGTTCTATCTAATACCATAACTTATCAAGTAAGTTATCAACTGGACATGTCAGAATGTTTCCACCGTATATCTAAAAAAAGTAAAAACTATATTGAACTTTTTAGAATCTAATTTATGGATTTGAGTCCTTAGAGATGGCTTTTTATTTATTATATCTAGTTCACTGATTCAGGGTAGACATCCATTTGACTGAGCATTAACATTGTGTTTGCTTGATTTTCCTAGGATGAGACTCTAAGGAATAAAAAAAAAAATATATATATCTATGGTACTTTGGACAATGATTTATTATAGTCACAGAGTTTAACCGTTTAATGACTAGTGTGGTCTTATAAGAACTCTCCTGTTCCTCACAAACATTTTTTATCACATGGGGACTGTGTAGTAAAGTACAGTACCTGGTGACCTTCATTTAGTGCTTCTGCTACAGAATCCAGACTGGCCATTGCTGATGTCAGATCAAAATAAAATGTCACCTCTTGAATTTTGTATTCTGAAGGTGATTTTTTTAATGAGGGGTTTATTATCATTTAAAATCAAATTTGATATTCTTTACATTTTAGGCCTTATTCAAGAAAAAATGTCAGAAAGCATCAACTTTTTTTTCACTTTTTATCTTCGTTTTTTCAACAATACCTAGTGAACGTGTGTCTCACAGGATGTCTAATGCCGGTTTGTGTGGGTTCAGTACAGTGTGAACCTTTTTCTGCTTTAATTGTTTTAGTAATAATTTTGTTCTCATTTCTTGTATTTCTTACACATAGGGTCATTGTATACAGACCCCTGATAATGATCTAATGCAGACCATAGATAAATTTGGCACTATAAGTTAAACTGGTCATTATTTTAATGCTGTACAATCCCTTAACTGAGTAAATCAGTGCACCTATGTGTTTGATAACTAGCATCATATGAAATAGTTTTGCATACACCTTTGTTCTGTGTCAATATGGCTTAGCTTGTAAAATGACATAAAAACACATAAATGCAATTTTGAATCAATTCTATTTAAAATGATGGATGAAAAAATAGAAAGAATAAACATCAACAGTGATATGTGAACATATGCATCTAGTATCAAAACAATGTTCCTAATGTATCATAAAATTTCCATTTTGTGTGTGTTTAATAAAAGAACAGCCAAAAACAAAATCCAATTAATATTCTTGGCAGGGGTCTTTTCCATCTGCACTGCTTTGCACCATCCAGGAGCTCGCATATAGCCATTTTGTCTTACAGTATTATTATTATTATTATTATTAATTATTAATTATTATTATTATTATTATTATTATTATTATTATTATCAAGGAACTTTCTATATGTGGACAACAATTGGAAATCCATATGCCTCACTGTTTCCCAATCAGCAGATACAGGTTGGTTGCCAATAAACTCCTCTCCTTGCCCATACAAAAAAGGTGGTTGTGGTGTAAGCTACAACCTACATTCTGCTAATTGACCTCATAGGAAATTAGTTAGACTATGATTTCCCTTCTCTACAAACTTATTATCTGATTGATTTCACTTGCAAAGGAAGCAATTACAAAACCAAGGATATGTTAAGGTACTTTGACATGTGAATCTTTGATGTAGTTTACAAAGCCAAAAACTAGGAGTGGAAAAAAAGACGAGAAACGGGATATTATCTATATAAACCCCCCTCTGTTTATAGTCCACTTCTAATATTTGCTTTAAAACCTAGATACAAATCGGAATTTAAATAGCATATGTGACACAATATTTGTTTTTTTACCTGTTTACTAAAACATATTCAAGGTCTAGTTTTATAATGGACATGAACATAAAGTCCAGACGTTTAGTTTTCATTTGAGGGTATCCACATTAAAATTGAATGAAGGGTTTAGGAGTTTCAGCTCCTTTTTCTGTGGAACCCTGTTTTTAAAGGGACCTAAAGTAATTGGACAATTAACTCAAAGGCTGTTTCATGGGCAGGTCTGGGCAATTCCTTCATTATTTCTGTAACAGTCCTACAGGCTCACCTGAGTCAGAGGACCACTGGCTGGAAGTAGGAGTGGAGCCCAGTGGCAAGGACCGCAGGCAGGTAGGTGCAGGAAGTCTGGCAGAGGCGTAGTCGGTAGGCAGGCGGTGGGTCAGGGCAGGCGGCAGTAAGCGTGGTCAGACAATCCGGATGGCAACGGTGGTAGCAGTTCAGTAGGTAGGGACAAGCAGAAGAGTAGTCGGTAGGCAATTCCTGGTCAGCAGTGGACTTTCAGTAGTAGCAAGAGCAGCAGATGAGGAGAAGCTTGATCAAGGCTCAGGAGCTCAATAATCAGCAAGCTAGAGTGCAAGGGGCTGGACTTATATAGGGAAGTACCAGGTGTGGGGAATCAAGGGTGATGAGCAAGGCTTGGCAAGACTGAGGTTACATAATAGGTTTCAGGGAGGATGGTAGCCTAGTAAGCAGGGCTACCGCCTGGGATGTGGCTGGTCACGGGTTCGAATCCTGACAGTACTCCCCCCCTTCCAAGGTGACCTCCGGGCACCGCAGGGGCAGGCTTACCGGGGTGCCGTTGGTGGAACTCTTTTACCAGTCTGGGGGCGTGGACATTTTCTTCTGGCTCCCAGGAGTTATCCTCGGGAGGGTAACCCTCCCACCCAATTAGGTATTGTAGTCTTCCCCGGTGGATCCTGGAGTCTAGGATCTTTGCGACAACGTATTCTTCTTCACCCTGTACCCTCACGGGTGGTGGAGGGGGCGAGTGGCGGCCTGTGAAGGTGTTCTCCACGTATGGCTTGAGGAGTGAGCAATGGAAGACAGGGTGCACCCTAATGGAGTCCGGAAGGTCGAGCCGGAACGTGACCTCGTTGATTTGTGCGGTGATCCGAAACGGACCCATGTATCTTTGGGCCAACTTTTTGGAGGGGACCTTCAATCTGAGGTTCCTGGTGGACAGCCACACCTTGTCTCCCACATGGAAGCCCGGGGTGGGTTTGCGATGTCTGTCTGCTCCCTGTTTAAAACGCCTCTGGGCGAGCTGGAGGTTGTCTATAATGTTCTTTTGTGCCTCCTGTAGGGTTGTTAGGCGTTCGGCCACTGCTGGGAGGGTGGAGGCGACGGGCAGGTGGGGAATGAACACCGGCACCCGGAGCCTGTGTTAGCGAAGAAGGGGCTGTGCTTGGTTGAGCTATGCTCAGCATTGTTGTAGGCGAACTCGGCCGTGGGGAGATGGTCAAGCCAGTCATCCTGCAGGTGGGAGCTGAAACAGCGTAGGTACTGCTCTAGGGTCTGATTAGTTCTCTCAGTCTGCCCGTTTGACTGAGGGTGGAAAGCGGAGGATAGGTTCACTTTAACCCCGAGCGCCAGGCAGAAGTTCTTCCAGAACTTTGAGGCAAATTGTACGCCTCGGTCGGAGACCACGTCGTCCGGGATCCCATGCAGCCTGAAGACCTCTCTGAGAATTAGATCGGCCGTCTATTTGGCGGTGGGTATGCCTTTGTAGGGGATGAAATGGGCCATCTTGGTGAGACGGTCGACCACGACCAGGATAGTGTTCATCCCTTTTGAAGGAGGAAGGTCTACCACAAAGTCCATGGAGATCGAGACCCAGGGGCGTGAGGGAATAGGGAGGGGTTGTAACAGACCCACGGGGGAGGAACGAGGAGTCTTATTGCGGGCACAGACCGCGCATGAGGAGATGTACCTCTTGATGTCCTCCTTATATGTTGGCCACCAGAAGGAGCGGGAGAGAAGCTCCTGGGTCTTTCTTGTGCCAAAATGGCCGGCCAGCTTGGAGTCATGGTTGAGTTTGAGCACTTCGAGCCGTGCGATTTCTGGTACATATAGTTGTAGGTCCTGATGAAACCAATGACCGTTCTTAAACGTAAGGCTGACATTCCCTGTGGGGTGGGCGAGGAAGGGGTCATTTTCGTATCCTTCTTTGATTGTGCCCAGGAGTTCTTTAGAGTAGGTGGCCCCTACGACCCTTCTCTCGGGTAAGATGTTATTTTGGCCCTTGTTACTCTGTGAGGGCTCGGAAAACATTCTGGAGAGGGCGTCAGCCTTGCCGTTTTTTGATCCAGGGCGATAGGTGATGAGATAGTTGAAGCGGGAAAAGAATAGGCTCCATCTGGCCTGTCTGGCTGAGAGTCTCTTAGCGCTGCGGATGAACTCGAGGTTCTTGTGGTCAGTTAGTACGATTATGGGGTTGGTGGCTCCCTCCAGCAGGTGTCTCCACTCGGAGAAGGCATCCTTGATCGACAGTAGTTCTTTGTTCCCGATGTCATAGTTCTTCTCGGAGGGGGACATCTGGCGGGAGAAATATGCGCACGGGTGTAATAGCATCCTCTCCCCTGTCCGTTGTGGCAAAACTGCCCCCACCGCAGAGTCTGATGCATCCACTTCGACTGTAAATGGGAGCTCGGGGTTCGGGTGGATTAGGATTGGGGCAGAAGTGAAGAGGAGTTTCAACTTGGTGAAGGCCTCCTGGGCCTCGGGTGTCCAGGAGAAGGGGACAGCCTTCTTGGTGAGTTGGGTGATTGGTGCTATGACCTTGGAGAAGTTCCGGATAAACTTCCGATAGAAGTTGGCGAAGCCAATGAATCTTTGTATCTCCTTCTCGTTTTTCGGAATGGGCCAGTTCATCACAGCTTGGACCTTCTCCGGGTCCATACTTAGGCCCTCTGGGGAGATGATGTATCCGAGGAACTGAGTGGTGGTTCGCTCAAACTCGCATTTCTCTAGCTTGATAAAGAGGGAGTTCTGTCAGAGTCTCTGCAGTACCCTGCGGACGTGTTCGCGGTGCTGCTCGAGGTCTTCAGAGAAGATCAAGATGTCGTCCAGGTAAACGACTACAAACAGATCCAGCATGTCCCTGAGGACGTCGTTAATGAAGTGCTGGAAGGTGGCGGGAGCATTGCAGAGTCCGAAAGGCATGACCAGGTACTCGAAATGACCATAACGTGTCCGGAAGGCGGTCTTCCATTCGTCCCCAGGGCGGATTCGGACGAGGTTGTAGGCCCCTCGAATTTCGAGTTTGGTGAAGATCTTTGCTTCCCGGAGTCTCTCAAGGAGTTCGGAAATCAGTGGGAGCGGGTACGTTTTTTTTACGGTTATGTCATTAAGCTTTCTGTAGTCTATGCAGGGACGCAGGGAGGAGTCTTTTTTCTCTACAAAGAAAAAGGGGGCTCCCGCGGGGGAGGTGGAGGGCCGGATGAACCCCTTCCTCAGGTCCTCGTCCAGGTACTCTTTCAGAGCCTTGAGTTCAGGCTCTGAGAGGGAGTAGATACTGCCAAAGGGTATTTCGGCCCCGGGCAGCAGTTCTATAGGGCAGTCGTAGGGTCGGTGTGGTGGCGTTTTTCTTGTCGCAGACATCCTGGAACTCGCGGTATTGAGGGGGTAGCAGATCCTTGACGGATAGTTTTGAGATGGTGGTGTCTTCAGGTGGAAGGACGGGTTTGTGGGAGCAATTTAGCGTGCAGAACTCGGATGGGAATCGTATGCAGCGGGTTTCCCAGTCCACCGAGGGGTTGTGGGTTGCCAACCATGGGATGCCCAAGATCACTGGGAACTTCGGGGAGGCGATCAGAGAGAAGTGGATCTTTTCACGGTGATCTGGTTCTATGAGGAGTTGTAGTTCGGTGGTCTCGTGAGTGGCCGGCCCCGAGGAGAGTGGGGATCCTTTGACGGTTTCCAGGTCAACGGGGGCTGCCTTGATTGTCAGTGGAATGTTCTTTTCGCGGGCGAAGGTTAGGTCCATGAAGTTGCCTCCCGCCCCGAAGTCTAACATCGCTGAACAGGGGAGTTGTCGCCCCTCAATGTCGATGAGGATGGGGACGATGAAGTGCGATCCATGAGCCGCCGTGTTGTTATTTTCAGGGGCTGCTGGCGGGGTTGGAGTCTGTGGTTGCTCCTTTAGCTCCGTGACGGCAATAGTCTTTCGGATCTTATGAGGACATTTGATGGCAAAATGACCCGGCTCCCCACAGTAGAGGCAGAGGTTTTCGGCCAGCCTTCTCTCCTTCTCAGCTGTGGATAGAGACCTACGTAGAGCGTCGACCTGCATAGGTTCAGTTACTGACTGGGGGTCGCGCTGGGCGGTGGAAGAGAAGGAGTAAGTGGGTCTGTGGTCCGAGGACCAGAGTCTTTCTTTCTTCCTCTCGGAGAGTCTTTGATCTATCCGGATGCATAACTGAATAAAGTCATCCAGATCGTCCGGGGCCTCAACTCTGGCGAGTTCGTCCTTTATTAATTCTGACAGGCCTCGCCGGAATTGGCTTCTCTGTGCCGCTGGGTTCCAGGTGGTGTCCGTGACCCAACGGCGAAACTCGGCGGTGTATTCGGCGACGGAGCGTCTCCCTTGCCGCAGACCATGTAGTCGCGCCTCGGCTGTCGCACAGCGGTTGGGGTCATCGAAGACTTGGCTCATGGCGGTGATGAAGTTGTTTAGATTGTCCAAGAGCTGACTGTTAGTCTCCACGTATGGTGATGCCCATGCTAATGCTTCATCCGTCAGGAGATTGACCACGAATAGCACCTTCTTTTTCTCGGTGGTGAAGGGGGCCGGGTACATCTGAAAATAGATGCGGCATTGGTTTAGAAACCCCCGATACTGGCGTCTGTCGCCGCTGAATCTTGATGGGAGTGGCATGCGGGTGTCTGCGGGCGCGCCGCGGACGTCAAGGAGTTGCCTCTGTAGTTCAATAATCTCCCTCTGTTGGCTTTGGACTACGCCTTGGAGCTGGGCAAATTTCTCCTGATATGTAGTACCAAATTCTTGAAGTTCGGAGACCTGCTTACGCAGAGTGGCCATTGCGGACTCCATAGTGTGGCTGATTATTCTGTAACAGTCCTACAGGCTCACCTGAGTCAGAGGACCACTGGCTGGAGGTAGGAGTGGAGCCCAGTGGCAAGGACCGCAGGCAGGTAGTAGGTGCAGGAAGTCTGGCAGAGGCGTAGTCGGTAGGCAGGCGGTGGGTCAGGGCAGGCGGCAGTAAGCGTGGTCAGACAATCCGGATGGCAACGGTGGTAGCAGTTCAGTAGGTAGGGACAAGCAGAAGAGTAGTCGGTAGGCAATTCCTGGTCAGCAGTGGACTTTCAGTAGTAGCAAGAGCAGCAGATTAGGAGAAGCTTGATCAAGGCTCAGGAGCTCAATAATCAGCAAGCTAGAGTGCAAGGGGCTGGACTTATATAGGGAAGTACCCGGTGTGGGGAATCAAGGGTGATGAGCAAGGCTTGGCCAGACTGAGGTTACATAATAGGTTTCAGGGAGTAATGTCCAGAGAGGACGGTAGCCTAGTATGCAGGGCTACCGCCTGGGATGTGGCTGGTCACGGGTTTGAATCCCGACAATTTCATTCTCAATTAAGCGCATAAAAGGCCTGGAGTTGATTTGAGGTGTTGTGGTTGCATTTTGAAGATTTTGCTGGGAAGTAAACATCCGGTCAAAGGAGTTCTCCATGCAGGTGAAACAAGCCATCCTTTATCTACGAAAACAGAAAAAAAACATCCGAGAAATTGCTACACTGTTAGCAGTGGCAAGATCTTCAGTTTGGTACATCCTGAGAAAGAAAAAAAGCACTGGTGATCTCAACAATGCAAAAAGACCTGGACGCCCACGAAAGACAACAGTGGTGAATGGTTGCAGAATAATTACCATGGTAAAGAGAAGCCCCTTCACAACAGCAAACCAAGTGAACAACACTCTCCAGGATATAGGCGTATCAATATCCAAATCTACCATACAGAGAAGACTGCATGAAAGTAAATACAGAGGGTTCACTGCACGGTGCAAGCCACTCATAAGCCTCAAGAATAGGAAGACTAGATTGGACGTTGCTAAAAAAAATCTTAAAAAAACAGCACACTTCTAGAAGAACATTCTTTGGACAGGTGAAACCAAGATCAACCTCTACCAGAATGATGGAAAGAAAAAAGTATTGCGAAGGCATGGTACAGCTCATGATCCAAAGCATACCACATTGTCTGTAAAACAAGGCAGAGGCAGTGTGATGGCTTGGACATGCATGGCTGCCAGTAGCACTGGGCCCTAGTGTTTATTGATGATGTGACACAGTACAGAAGCAGCCAGATGAATTCTGGGGTTTTCAGAGACATACTGTGTGCTCAAATCCAGCCAAATGTAGCCAAACTGATTGGTTGGCATTTCATAATACAGATGGACAATGACCGAAAACATAAAGCCAAAGCAACCAAGGAGTTTATTAACCCCTTCCGGATAGATGACATACTATTACGTCATGTAAGCCAATGCGTTCCCGCATCATGACGTAATAGTACATCATGGTTAACTCATCCCGCGGTGACCGGAATAAGATTTCTACACTAATCAGCAGACAGCCATCTTAGCTGAGGGCGAGGAGGAGTTTTTATTCCTCCCTGCAGCCCTGATTGCTGCGATTGGCCGGTTAGTGAAGATCGCCCATCGCAGCGCCGGCAATGTATGGAGCTGGAGGGGGGCACAGCTAGAGGTGGGAGAGACTGAAGACATCAGCCCCTGTCTCCTCCTAGGTCAGGGAAGGGACACCAGACACGGTTGTCCCTTCCCAATGCTGCGATTGGCTGGAGCAACACTCCAGCCAATGGCAGCGCTATACTACTATTAGCAAATCTGTGGTGCTGCTGATGGCTGAGACGGAGGAGATTGTGGCTGATTTCATCAGCCCATGTCACCTTCGAGATCAAGGAGGGGACATCAGACACTGATGTCCACTCCCAGCACTGCGATTGGCTGGAACAACGCTCCAGCCAATGGCAGCACTATGCAGCTGAAACAGTTGGTTCGTCTCTGCAGGCAGCCATTCTAGCTTGGTGACTGCTTGCAGAGAGGACTTGTTCCCCACTGTGCTGCTGGTTGTCGGCTGGGAAATGTGGTACTACTACATAATATTTTTTTGGCTTTTCCAGCTCTGCACCACTTTTTCTGTGTGTGAGCTGTGACTGGCAAGTGCTGATCAGCACTGGTGTTTTTTTCAGTGCCAGCTATATATATATATATATATATATATATATATATATATATTAAGATCCATAAATATTGGGACATCTACACAATTCTAACATTTTTGGCTCTATACATCACCACAATGGATTTGAAATGAAACAAGCAAGATGTGCTTTAACTGCAGACTGTCAGCTTTAATTTGAGGGTATTTACATCCAAATCAGGTGAACGGTGTAGGAATTACAACAGTTTGCATATGTGTCTCCCACTTGTTAAGGGACCAAAAGTGATGGGACATAATAATTATAATATTAAATCAAACTTTCACTTTTTAATACTTGGTTGCAAATCCTTTGCAGTCAATTAAAGCCTGAAGTCTGGAACGCATAGACATCGCCAGACGCTGGGTTTCATCCCTGGTGATGCTCTGCCAGGCTTCTTCTGCAACTGTCTTTAGTTCCTGCTTGTTCTTGGGGCATTTTCCCTTTAGTTTTGTCTTCAGCAAGTGAAATTCATGCTCAATCGGATTCAGGTCAGGTGATTGACTTGGCCATTGCATAACATTCCACTTCTTTCCCTTAAAAAAGTCTTTGGTTGCTTTTGCAGTTTGCTTTGGGTCATTGTCCATCTGCACTGTGAAGCCCCGTCCAATGAGTTCTGAAGCATTTGGCTGAATATGAGCAGATAATATTGCCCGAAACACTTAATAATTTATCCTGCTGCTTTTGTCAGCAGTAACATCATCAATAAATACAAGAGAAACAGTTCCATTGGCAGCCATACATGCCCACGCCATGACACTACCACCACCATGCTTCACTGATGAGGTGGTATGCTTAGGATCATGAGCAGTTCATTTCCTTCTCCATACTCTTCTCTTCCCATCACTCTGGTGCAAGTTGATCTTGGTCTCATCTGTCCATATGATGTTGTTTTAGAACTGTGAAGGCTTTTTTTTATGTCGTTTGGCAAACTCTAATCTGGCCTTTCTGTTTTTGAGGCTCACCAATGGTTTACATCTTGTGGTGAGCCCTCTGTATTCACTCTGGGGAAGTCTTCTCTTGATTGTTGACTTTGAAACACATACACCTACCTCCCGGAGAGTGTTCTTGATCTGGCCAACTGTTGTGAAGGGTGTTTTCTTCACCAGGGAAAGAATTCTTCAGTCATACACCACAGTTGTTTTCCGTGGTCTTCCGGGTATTTTGGTGTTGCTAAGCTTACCAATGCGTTCCTTCTTTTTAAGAATGTTCCAAACAGTTGTTTTGGCTACGCCTAATGTTTTTGCTATCTCTCTGATATGTTTGTTTAGTTTGGCTTGCTTCACTGATAGTGACAAATCTTTGGATCTCATCTTGAGAGTTGACAGCAACAGATTCCAAATGCAAATAGCACACTTGAAATGAACTCTAGACCTTTTATCTGCTCATTGTAATTGGGATAATGAGGGAATAACACACACCTGGCCATGGAACAGCTGATAAGCCAATTGTCCCATTACAGGGAAAAAAAAACAATGCTTTACAGGGTCCTGGTGTTAATTCACACAGCAAGAGTCCCCAGAACAACATAAATCACCTGGCAGACCACAGCAGGCTTTAGGGCGCCTGACTCCCAGCAGGTGGCTCTCATGCGGCTCTCAGCCTTGCAGTATGGTGGATCTCCTCAGCTACCAAAAACACAGAGCTTCCACAGCTCCACTATCACTTGGAGGATTATACCACACCCAGCTGAGCTGCTGGCTGGGTTTTTAAACCCACCCCAAAACCTGGTCTGGACGCGGGGAACAGCCACCCACCCTGCTCTTTGGCTGCTCCCAATAAGAACCAGACCGGATTGGCTTTACAGCCACTCTAAGTAAAACAGTGTCAGCGAGCACTAGCTGCTGCTGACACACAAAATTACCGGTTCCTATCTCACCGAGGCCAGGAACCTTGGTGACACGTACCTTACGCCAATGATGGACCCTTGCTCCTTCCTACAATATATATGTAAATTTTAGTTAAAAATAGTTTAGATTTTTGAACCCACACATGTGCCGTCTGCGTGCATGTCTCCTGCACCTGTTGAGCGCCGGTCAGTAGTGTCAATTAATTACTGAGTGCTTTATATTATTCTTTTTGCCTTTTAAAAAAAAATAATAATCTTATTATTTCACTTATCTTTTTCTCTTTTCCTTCTTTCTTTAACGTAAATTTTATTTTAAATTCATCACAAGCCCTCTCAGATGTCTTGTACAACACTCCAATTTACAATATGGCCATGTACTGCTCAAGATTTGAATCCATCTTGAAATTCCTACATTATAATGATAACGCATAGTGCCCCCCAAAAATGTCTATTCAAAATAAGACCCCTCCTGGAGCACCTTATATTTAAATTTACAGAGGTGTTTACCCCAGAAAAATAAATTAGCATAGACGAGTCCCTTGTACATTTTAAAGGAAGGGTTAGAAAGCAAGCGGGCACTGTACGGAATTAAAATGTACAGAGTACCTCCAGGTACACCTACAGGTTCTGGGTTTATGAGGGGATAGATTCCCGGATACAACCCCCTGAATGCCCCCCCCCCCCCATAAGTTACTGGGAAGATTGTGTGGGACTTACGGCACCAACTTCTGGATAAGGGTTTCCACTTCTATGTGGATAACTATTATACCAGCATACCCCTATTCATGTCCCTAAAAGCCAGAGGTACTGTGGCTTGCGGCACAGTATGCAAAAATCAGAGAGGCCTCCCTATATCCCTGGTAGGGTAACTACTCAGAAAAGGTGACAGTAAGGCTCTTTGCCATGAGAACATCCTGGTGGTTAAGTACAAGGACAAGCGGGATGTTCTTTGTACTGACCACCATTCACACTCACACCAGTTCTCCAGCACGAGTGTGAGGTACCACTAACACTTTCAACAAGACAGACTGCAACCTTGATTACAACAGGAACATGGGAGGGGTTGATCTGTCTAATAAAGTTCTGAAGCCCTACAGTGCCATGCGTAAAACTAAGGTGTGGTACAAAAAGCTGGCTGTATACATTGTACAGATGGCACTGTACAATGCGTACATTTTACATCAAGCTGCAGGCCACACAGGAACTTTCCTTCAGTTCCAAGAGGTGGTCATCAAGGCCCTAATTTTCCAAAGTCAGGAAGTGGAGGGCCTGAGTACTTCATGAGGTCATGGTTCCCGTGTTGTAATAGGATAACATTCCCCTGGTAAAGTCCCACAAACAGCAAAGAGGGGCAAGACCCAAAAACGATGTTGAGTTTGTTACAAAAGGGGAATAAGAAAATACACCACTTATCAGTGTAACACCTGCCCAGATAAACCTGGCCTCTGCATAAAGGATTGTTTCCGAATTTACCACTCATCCATGGATTTTTAATTTCATCCTTTATGCTCCCTGTAATATTTGAACTTTATATCCCTGATTTAGTCCACCTCGCTTACATATCCACTTTCCAACAACCACTACATATTCTTTTCTTTGAGACAAAAAAAGTACCCTTTCTACCACTTAAAATGTTTGTACGGGGATGCTTTTTCCGAAATGGGATCACTTCTTGGGGTTTTTCATTTCTGGGTACCTCAGGAAATGTATTTAATGCGACATTGCAGCTAAAATCCATGTCGGTTCATTCATGCCTGCAAAAAACTGTTTTTGCACTTTGCCTCTAGAGACCTGCTGTGCAACAATACAGCAGGCTACAAGCACATATGGGTTGTTTTAAAAAAGGGGAGAAAATGAGGAACATATTCTGGGGTGCATTTTCTCCTTAAACCTCTTGTGAAAGTAAAACATTGGGGTCTGCTAGTAATTTTTCATTTTTACAAATGTGTGATTTGAAATGCTTTCTCAAGTATTTCTGTCTTTAGTGAGACACCTGTTTCCTGAAAAGTACCCTTTCTACCGCTTAAAATGTTCGTATGGGGGTGCTTTATCCAAAATGTGGTAATTTTTGGGGGTTTCCACTGTAGGGCCACCTCAGGGTGTCTTTACATGCGACATAGCTCCCAAGTACCATTCCAGCTAAATCCGCTCTCCTAATGCCATATGGTGCTCCTTCCACTTTGAAGCCTGCTGTGCACACATACATCATTTTTTGAGCACATATGGAGTGTTGGCGTATTTGGGGGGGAAATGGGAAACAAAATGTGAGGTGCATTTTGTCCTGTTACCCCTTGTAAAAGTGAAAATTGTGGGTGTAAAGCAACTTTTATGGGAAACAAATGTTATTTTTCATTTTCACAGCCAAGTGTTTCCTAATTCTGTGAAAAGCCTGATGTGTCAAAGTGCTCACTACACACCTTGAAATATTCCTTGAAGGGTGTAGTTTCCAGAATGGGGTCACTTTTTGGGGTTTTCTACTCTAGGGAAACCTCAGGGTGTGTTCAACTGCAAGATGACGCCTGTGAATTATTCCGGTGAAATCTGCCTTCCAGAAGCCATTTGGTGCTTCTTTCCTTCTGACCACTGTGGTATGCCCATATAGCAGTATACAAGAACATATGGGTTATTGCTATAATCAGGAGAAAATTAGCAATACATTAGGGGGTAGATTTTCTACAGTTCCCCCTTTTGAAAGTGAAAAATGTATGCCTAAAATCTATTTTTTCTGCAAAAATATGTAATTTTTCATTTTCATGGCCAATTCCATGATTTACCTTTGAGGACAAAATTATCACTGCAGATATTGAAATATTCCTTGAGAGGTGTAGTTTCCAGAATGTGGTCAATTTTTGGAGATTTCCACTCTAGGGTACTTTAGGGTGTCTTTATATGCAACATAGCTCTCAACAGCCAATCCTGCAAAATCTGTCCTCCAAAAGCCATATGGCGTTGGACCCTGCCATGCACCCATACATAATTTTTTAGCATATATGGGATATTGGCATATTCGGGGGGGGGGGGGGGGAAGGGGGAACACAATGTGGGGTTCATTTTGTCCTGTTACCTCTTGTGAAAGTGAAAAATGTGGTTGTAAAACAACTTTTTCGGGGAAACATTTGTAATTTTTCATTTTCACAGCCAAGCATTTTCTAATTCTGTGAAACGCTCAATGGGTCAAAATGCTCACTACACATCTTGAAATATTCCTTGAGGCGTGTAGTTTCCAGAATGGGGTCACTTTTTGGGGGTTTACACTCTAGGGTTACCTCAGGGTGTGTTCAATTGCAAGATGGTGCCTGTGAATAATTCCGGTGAAATCTGCCTTCCAGAAGCTATTTGCTGCTACTTACCTTCGGACCCCTGTGGTACGCCCATATAGCAGTATACAAGCACATATGAGGTATTGATGTAATCCGTAGAAAATGGGCAATAAATTAGGGGGTATATTTTCTCCAGTTCCCCCTTTTCAAAGTGAAAAATTTGGGCCTAAAATCTATTTTTCTGGAAAAAAATAGTAAATTTTCATTTTCACAGCCAATTCCATGATTTACCTTTGTGGACAAAAATCTCACTACACATCTTGAAATATTCCTTAAAAGGTGTAGTTTCCAGAATAGGGTTAGTTTTTGGGGAATTCCACTCTAGGGGTACCTCAGGGTGTCTTTATATGCTCCAAAAAGCCAATCCTGCAAAATATGTTCTCCAAAAGCTCCATGGCGCTACATCCCTTTTGGACCCTGCCATGCACCCATACATACTTTGAGCACATATGGGGTGTTGATGTATTCGTGCGGACACGGGGAACACAATGAGGAGTGCATTTTGTCCTGTTACCCCTTGTAAAAGTGAAATATGTGGGTGTAAAGCAACTTTTTCTGGAGAAATATAGTAATTTCTCATTTTCACAGCCAAGCGTTTCCTAATTCTATGAAACGCCTGATGGGTCAAAGTGCTCACTACACACCTTGAAATATTCCTTGAGGGGTTTAGTTTCCATAATGTGGTGACTTTTTGGGGGTTTCCATTGTAGGGCCACCTCAGGGTATCTTCATATGTGACATAGCTACCATTTACCATTCCAACTAAATCCGCTCTCCAAAAGCCATATGGTGCTCCTTCCACTCTGAAGCCTGCTGTGCACCCATACTTCATTTTTTTGAGCACACATGGGGTGTTGATTTTGAGTCTTGTTAGGCTTTTAACCCTTAATGGGTTGAAGAAAAATAGATTACAATTTAAAATCTGCTAAAAAAATTCTCGTGGGGCACCTAAAGGGTTAAGAAAGTTTGTAAAATCAGTTTTGAATACCTTGAGGGTGTAGTTTCTAAAATGGGGTTATTTATGGGTGGTTTCTAATATGTAGGCCACAGGAAGTGATTTCATAACTGAACTGGCCCTGAAAATTTTTGGAAATAGTTAAAAATATTAAGAATTGCTTCTAAACTTCTAAGCCTTCTAACGTCCCAAAAATATAAAATGTAATTTTCAAAATAATCTAAACATGAAGTAGACATATAGGGGAATATAAAGTAATTAAAAGTGTGGAAATTTGCAAATTTTTAAAATTTTTGGGTAAATTTGGTATTTTTTATAAATAAAAATGATTTTTTGTACTAATTTTTACCACTGTCATGAATATGATATGTGACGAGAAAACATTCTCAGAATGGCCTGTATAAGTAAAAGCATTTTAAAGTTATTACCACATAAAGTGACACATGTCAAATTTGCAAAAAATGGCCTGGGCAGGAAGGTGAAAACTGGCCCAGGGTAGAAGGGGTTTAAGCAAAGAAGTGGGATATTCTTGAATGGCCAAGTCAGTCACCTGATCACCTGATAAGTTCAAGACTTCAGGCAGTCATTGCCAGAAAAGGGTATTCAACCAAGTATTAGAAATTAACATTTTATTTACAATTATTAAATGTGTCCAATTACTTTTGAATCCCTGAAATGAAGGGATTGAATTTAAAAAAAATGTTTTAGTTCCTCACATTTTTATGCAATCATTTTGTTTAACCCACAGAATTAAAGTTGAAAGTCTGAACTTCAACTGCATCTGAATTGTATTGTTCAAAATCCGTTGTGGTAATGTACAGCACAAAAATTTGAAATTTTTTGTCTCTGTCCAAATATATATGAACCTAACTGTATAAGCTGCTACTGGCACAAAGCTAATTTGCATACCTTTCAGTTTCTGAGAAAAATATTCAAATTAGCTCCAGGCACCTTCAAGGGCAGACAGAACATTTTGAGACTGACAGTGATCAGTGCTTGCAACAAGTCAAGTAGATGGAAAAGCTTATTAAGAGGCTGTTCGCTTTTACAATATTGAATAGGAAGGAGCCGTCCTATTAAAGTGAATGTGGATAGTAGAGTTTGTAATTACACTCACTCTGCGCTGCAATGTTGACAGCGAGCAGGTAAACAGAGAAGAGAACATAGCGCTCGCTCAAGCTCTGCGTTCTCGCATCTCCACACCAGGCAACCCCTTTAACAGACAAAGGCATACACTACATTGCACTTGTGTAAAGTCTATTATTACTGTGAGCCATTTCATAAATGTGGTACAATCTCACAAAGCAATGAGACTTAAAACTGACACCACCAACACCAAATGATAACCCCCCCCTCCCATATATATATATTTTTTTTATATATATATTACAATTGTGGAATCAGTAGATGGAGCAGAGAGAAGAAAAGTAGGATGAAAAGCCTGCCTCTGAATCTTACAGTTATGTGTCTTTAGCATTCAGTTGGTTCTGAAGATGAAATTCCCTTAGCAATGCTCAGAGAGTTACTAAAAATGCACATTGCAGGCAGTTTTCTAATAAAGGTTTACATCATTTCCCAATAAAATATATTGCAAAGTCACTGTCCCTACACATGAAAAATGAAATGACAGTTATGCTTTAATTGCTACATATCAATATGTCCTTACTTATCTTTAATGCTGCCTACAAAACGGCTGGCCATTTTGTGTTACTCATCTCTGGGTATTTTGAGGCCAGAGGAGAGGTACGGTATTATCAGCTTACAAAGTAAGTAAGTGAAAGTTTGCTAAATTCTCCAAATTTAAAACTTCATCAGATGTAGGGAAAGGACCCAATTATTCTGATGTAATTCTGTTCTAATCAGATACTAAAATGCTTTGGCCAATACACAGATTGATAGAAGCCATCAATACATCAATCACATGGGGTAGAAAGGAACTTCTGTTATCATAAATGATGGAAGATCTCTGGAATGCCTGACTACAAAAAATATTAATGGCAATAAAATGTCATTAATAAGGTCTTCATTAAGTCTTCATTATTAAGGAGCAGGGCAACTTGATCTAGGTAATTTATGTGACAGTCCTTGTGGAATGAGGATTGTTTTTGCACCTGTTAGATGAAACTGGCACTTTCCTGTCAGATGAGATTTCAGAGGCCGTAGCGGTATGACGTGAAGACGTGCCGCGCTCCCTCCTCCCTCGTGCAGGCTGTCGGCGTCTCGGCACGCTGCTCTCTATGGAAGGCACACGCATGGCATGGAGTGCCTCTGAATGACCCGCAGACCTTACCGGTGAACCGCCGAGAGGAATCAGGGAGATCGTGTCCACAGGAGCGGAGCGGAGCCGAGATGTAGCGGTGATGTAACTTGGTAACCCTGTGGAATGCGGAAGTGATTCCTGTGATCCCTGTGAGCCTGTGGAAGTGAGCCCTGTGTTACTGGGGGATTGCTCTGTATGCAGCGCGACTCTGCTGCCCTCCCGGCGGTGTATGGAGCGGCGTATTGGTGATGTGAAGCTGAGGATGCAAGCTGGGAAGGAAGGCAGTATGATGACGGGGGTTATTTGCTCTTTTTCTCTGCCAGAATAACTGCTGGGAGAATCTGGGATAAGAAGTTTGATGGACATTACAGATTACCGTTGAAATCAGGCTGTACAGTATTATAAACGTTGCCCAGTGGGTTCGGGTTACTGCTGTTAAGGGGGGCCAGCAAGCGGGAACACACCATAAGCGGGTATACACCTGGAGCCTGGAGCCACCTGGAGGCTTTCAAAGCTGCCTTAATGTGTTAGGTACCCCTGGCAGGATAGGTGCCGCCCAGAAAATTGAACTTGTCTTCTTTAAGGGTCTCCAAATATCGGGTGACCTGGGAGACCACCGACATATTATGTGCCTTTGC
Source organism: Bufo bufo (assembly GCF_905171765.1). Taxonomy (NCBI): domain Eukaryota; kingdom Metazoa; phylum Chordata; class Amphibia; order Anura; family Bufonidae; genus Bufo; species Bufo bufo. The sequence goes on along the minus strand of NC_053393.1, from coordinate 343,761,782 downwards.
GTGGTGCACCTGACGGTATAACAATATAAATGGTACGGGACAGTGCCTCCTGAGGTGCTTTTTCCTTTTCCTTTTTTTTTTTCCTCCCAAATATGCCTGAACCCAGCCGCTGGATATCACCCGTTGTTCGTTAGGAAACGGACAATTCTTTTTTCTTCTTCTCTCCTTTTTTTTTGTGTGTGGACTGGTAAATGGAACTGTTGGCTTTGGCCCGATTCTGGACTGTGTTGAGGGGATATGCCCCTCCTTTGTCTTTCGGCCTTTCTGCCTATGTTGCCTTGTGACTGTGTGGTGTTTGCCTGATGCTTTCTCTTTGTGCATCTCTGCTTTTTTTTGTGTGCTGGATGTGGGAAAAAATGCCTCCTAAAAATTACAGTAGAAAATCCGTGGGCACTTCCTCACCGGGCGGAGGAAAGGGTACTAGTATAGCAACTGGCCTAGAAAAATATCTAAAATCCCCTCCAAACCCAAAGAGTAGGAGTGCACTACGGGGGAATTAGGAGGCCCAGAAAGATGGAGGTGATCCACCTGTTCCAGACGAATGTTCGGGGATGGAAAGAAGGATAGGTAATGGAGAAGGGATGGAGGAAAGAATAAATTCAGTGGATAAAAAACTGGGAGAGATTTTAGGGGCGGTGCAACAGTCTAATCATAGCCTGGAGGATTTGACCATTAAGATCGCTTCTGCTCAGGCGGATCTCTCCCTGATTAAGGAAGAGATGAATAAAGTTAGGGAAAAAGTTAAAGAGCTACAGATATCCTCAGGAGGAATGAAGAGAGATATTGAGGGGATAAAAAAAAGAGCGGAAGTTATAGAAGGGGATAAGAAGATCCTGCTAGAGAGAGTTACCACAATGGAGGATAGATCCCGGAGATCTAATATGAGATTAGTGGGATTTCCAGAGGGAGTGGAAGGAGAGGATATAGTAGGGTTTATCCAGCAGTGGCTGGAGGATAGTTTTGATAAAAGCACCCTGTCCAAATGGTTTTCAGTTGACAGAGCACACAGAATCCCGGGAAGACCACCGTTAAAAGGGAGTCCCCCCAGGCCTATCTTAGTCAAAATCTTAAGTTCCAGAGACAGAGACGTAATAATGAGGGCAAAAAGGAAGATGCAGACAATAGAGTATAATGGTCGTAATATAGAAATATACCCAGATTATTCCAGAGCAACGCAGGAAAAGAGACGTGAATTTAGAGAGGTAAAGAAGAGGTTAGCAGCCGCCCAGCTACAATACTCCCTGATATATCCAACTAAGTTACGCGTAATATACCACGATCAAGTTAGTTTTTTTGGATCACCAGAGGAGGCCGTGGAATGGATGGATTCCAAGGGAATAGGATCATGAGATGGCCTGTGGAGTGGGTGAGGGGGGTGTGGGGGGGGAGGGAAGGGGGCGTAGAGTAAGAGGTGGGGGAAATGTTCTATTTCGCCGACCAGCAGGGGGGGGGGGGGGGGGTTGGGGGAGGGGGGGGGTAGGAGGATGGGCTACGGGTGGGATGGTTGTCTTGATGGGATTATTAATGAAGATAGGAACGAAAACACAGGTGGAAGGCACACATGAGTAGGATTCTAACATGGAATGTACGAGGATTGGGGGGTAAGGTTAAGAGGGTTATGGTTTTCGATACTATCACTAGACACCTCCCAGCAATTGTGGGATTAACGGAGACACATAACACTAAGGATAAGACATACTTATTAATGCGGAAATGGGCCAAGTACCAGTATCATTCATGTTTTTCCACCTACTCATGTGGAGTTAGTGTATATATCCACCACAAAGTTGATTACCTCCCACTAGATCAGAAGATTGATGATAGGGGTAGATATGTTTTCCTCCACTGCCAGTGGAACGGGATATTGTGTGTTTTAGCTTTTGTGTACATACCCCCACCATTTTCACTATGTGTCATCAATAGCTTAGTGGAGTTTGCAGAGTCGCGAGGTAAATGCCCTATACTGGTAATGGGAGACTTTAACAGCGTTATGAATAGCTCTCTAGATAGATACTCGGTGATACCAAACGATAAATATGGGACAAGTCAACCAACACTTCTTAAAAGAATATCACAAGAACTGCTGTTAATAGATGTATGGAGGTATTTGTATGAGGACAAGCGAGCGTTCTCCTGGTTTGGTCATGGGAGCAAAATCATGTCAAGAATAGATATGGCATTAGCTAGCCCAGAACTGGTAGAGCAGATATCGAAAATGAGGTATGAGGTCAATAGTATCTCAGACCACTCCCCAATCTGCCTGACATTTTAAACAACGGTTAAACCAAAATGTAGAGTGTTCCGGCTAAATCCACACTGGTTAAATCTGATAAATAAAGACGAAAGTATTAGCGCTGATATAGCGGAGTACTGGAAAATTAATCTTGGATCTGCACAAATAGGGTATGTATGGGATGCATTTAAAGCATATTTACGGGGCATCCTCGTTGGTAGAATTCAGGGCTTAAAAACTGAGTTCGCCAAAAAGGAGAGGGAGCTATGCGATAAAATAAAGAAACTAGAGGAGGATCTCCTGGTTAACAATTCCCCTGAGACGACGGCTCAGTTAGAAGAGTCTAAAATAGCTTTAAATAATTATCTGGAGAATAAGGCACAACAAAGAGTGTTTTTCGAGGGGGCCCGATATTTCGGGGAATCTGGGAAACCAGGTAGATTGCTTTCCACCATTGTGCAGAATCAAAGGGGGGACGGCAGAATTAAGCGTGTTGAGAGGAGAGATGGGGTGATAACATCCAGCCCGGGAGAAATTGAGCAGGAATTTGTTAAATATTACAGGGACCTTTACTCCTCGGAGGGAGTGGGGGATGATGGAGACATAAAACTCTTTTTAGAGGGGGTCTCGCTCCCTACTCTCTCCGAGGAGGACAGGGAGTACTTGAATGGACCAATAGAATTGGAGGAATTATGTGACACTCTGAAATCGATAAAGGGTAACTCTAGCCCCGGGCTGGATGGTCTCCCCTTCGAGATATATAGAAGATATGGGGAGGTCATCCTTCCAGTGTTCCTGCGGGTACTTAATGAATCTATGGACAGGGGTGAACTCCCTGCCTCCCTCTCAGAGGCTGTAATAACCCTGATAGGGAAAAAGGGGAAAGACGAGAGTAAGGTGGACTCGTATCGCCCCATCTCTCTTCTCAACACGGACTTTAAAATAGGTGCCAAATTGTTGGCAAATCGCCTAAAAAAAGTGATAGGTGGAATAGTACACCCAGATCAATCGGGGTTTATACCGAAACGTCAGGCTCAAATGAATATCCGCCGGGCCCTTCTTAATATACAGATGAGTGGAGAGGGCGCCCACTCCATCCTGTCACTGGACGCAGAAAAAGCGTTTGACAGGGTGGAGTGGGCATATCTCTGGAGTATAATGCGTGAGCTAAACCTGGGGGAAAAATTTATTGGCTGGGTGCAACTACTTTACCAACATCCGAAAGTAAGGCTCAAAATCAATGGAGAGACATCTGAATCGATAACATTGCAAAGGGGAACCAGGCAGGGGTGCCCCCTTTCCCCATTATTGTTTGCCATATTCGTTGAACCGTTAGCATGTAAGGTGCGATCAGATGATAATATCAGGGGGTTTGGGAGTAGGGGCGCTTCAGATAAAATGTGTTTATATGCGGACGATGTCTTGTTCTTTCTTGAAAGGGGGGGCGACGACGGTTCCATATTTGATGCGAACTGTGAACCAATTTGGCCAAATTTCTGGCTTTAGGGTGAATTGGATGAAATCAGTGCTACTCCCAATTGGCTATGAAACCAGGAGAATGGATATTAATGTTAAAATATTGAAACCCACAGATGCACTGGAATATCTCGGAATAAAAATTAGTGCGAGGATTCAGGAATATATAGAATTGAATTTTGCTTAAAAGGGTCAAAAATAAAATAAGTATCTGGCAAAAAATACTGATAAGACAGGCAGATCGCATCGCTATTATTAAGATGATTTTGCTGCCTCAGATCCTTTATGTTATATCCTCATGTCCTGTCTGGATAGGGGACCACCTTTTTAACGTACTGGAAGGATTGATAAATGATCTTATATGGGGGAAAAAAAGGGTCAGGCTCAAACAAAAATACTTATGGCTTGATGAAGAAGATGGTGGTTTGTCGGTGCCCTGCTTCAGAGGCTACTATTATGCATCCCAGCTACAATGGTTAATGACAGAGGACGACAGATTACGTCAGTATCTAGTGGGTGAGTTTGTAGGTCTCCAATACAATATTTTTAGTGTCTTGGAAGCCGGGATATTGAAATTAAAGGGTAAGAAGTGCCCTATTAGCAATATGATGCACTTGATATGGGTGAATGTCAAAAAATTATTGAGGATAAATTATTCATTAAAGATTACCCCTCTATGGGGGAATATAAACTTAGGCGAGTTTCAGAAGCTAGATGATTATGTATTTTGGGAAAAAAATGGTATTAAGTTTATTTCACAGATTGAGATAAAAGGAAAGCTTAGGACACTAGAAGAATTAGGGCTTAGCATAAAACTAGACACCCTCACACGTTTTAGATATTTTCGGTTAAAACACGCATTCGACACCACTGAGAATAAAGAGTATTTAATCACTAAACAATCAGAATTTGTAGAATTTTGTTGTCTCAATAAGGGGACCAAAATATCAATATCACAGATATATAAAAAAATTAAAAGGGGTTTAGGGGGAGTGATAAAGTTTAACAGTGAACAAAAATGGGCACTAGAAGTGGAACCCAACTCTTTAGACTGGAGATGTATCTATAAAAGTATAAAAAGAAGTACAGTATCGAGTAATTTTCGATTGATACAGTTCTTTATTGTCCATCGTACCTACATTACCCCACGGGTGCTGAGCAGGATGTATAAAACAAGGGACGCTAGATGCTGGAAGTGCAGGATGGATAACGCGGATTTCACCCACTTGATCTGGTATTGCCCCCTAATGCAGGCTTATTGGAGTAAGGTTTTTCGGGAGCTGACCAGATCGACTGGGTGTTCCGCTCCACTGGAGATCTCTATAGCGGTGCTTGGATATATCAGGAAAATAGGCCTCGATAGAGAAATAGAAATGAAATGGGCCAAAGGATTAATGCTGGCACGGGTCGTTGTGGCTAGAGAGTGGGGGGCGGAAACACCACCAAACATCGTAGAATGGAAGAATCTATGTGGGAGGGTACGCAGATACGAATATGCCGGTACCCATAAATAAATAGTGGAAAAAGGAAAAAAAAACTGATATGAGATCATGAAATCAACCTCTTCTTTTATGGTTTTGTTTTTTCTATTTGCGGTAACCATCAAGACAACCATGGGGGGGGGGAAGGGGGGGTTATATTGTTTTTTTTTTTGCATATGTATGCATGAGAAAAGAAACAGGACAGGGATACATCCCTGATGTCTAAGGATAAGCGAGTAACAATTGTATGTGTATATACAGGAAATATCTTCGTGCATGTCCTGTTGTATTATTGTTTATTGTTATGTCTTGTTTCTGAATTTTTTATACGATGAAAGGGAAAAATAAAAATATTTAAAAAAATAAAAATAAAAATAGATGAAACTGGCTACAACAACCTATAGAGTTTTCGGGTACATTTGCTGCTATTGAATTTTATGGAAAACTGTAACTGTATTATAATTATAATAATAATAATAATAATAATTAAGTGTTCTTGCATGGCAAGACCACTTACTGTTATATCACATATATATTCTTATTATTATAGCCAAATTTACCACCCTAACTCCTCCCACAGTTTTTACACTACATAGACAGTAATATACCGAAACGTGTGGATTGTTCCCGATTGGTGTGCTATTACTTTGTGGAATGTTTCGCCGAATGGTTCACGAAATATCAGTGTTTTTGTGGTGAAATTGGTCCCATAGGAATGAAAGGCGGAATGTTTAAAACTAGAGTGGGAGCAGACAAAAGCTAGAGTGGGAGCTGAAAAATCAGGACATGATTTCTAAACTGCCACCACTCCCTCATTTTCAAGCCCACCTACACAAATCTTATATCAAAATGTTCAGCTATCCCTGCTGCCACTAAAAATGGCTAAGCCATAGTCCTGATAGTTTTCACAATATGACCATTTGTTTGCACCTCACGCCACCCATTGATATTCATTGAAACTCCACTCTAGCCACCTCAAATTTGAAGGGCAATTTCTAAACTGTGTGACTGTGCCTTCATTTTTAATACTTCAGAGACATACTATGCATCAATGTAGGTCTGGGTCTTGTGATTCTCACAATATAAAGCTCTTCGGTGTGGGATTTATAATTCTTAAACTAAAACCGTTTGAAGGTGGCAACCGTCAGTGAAGTGAGCAAGTTGGAGCAGTTTGTTTTTAACCGCTCTTCTCTGCCATAGGAACCCAGGTGTGTGAGCAGCCAGCAGAGTGACAAAAGCTAGAGTGTGAGCTGAAAAATCAGGACATGATTTCTAAACTGCCACCAGTCCCTCATTTTCAAGCCCACCTACACAAATCGGCTGCTAATGTTTTTATATATGTATGTTTTTATGTAACTGTGAAACACTTTGGGCAACAACATTGCAGTTAAATGTGCTATACAAATAAATAAAAGTTGAAATGCATTTCTCACTCTATCAAGCTTGCCATGTGCACTTTTTAAATTTGATCAATCAATTGGTTAGTGTAATGTTTACTATCTTTACTCACTCCAAACTCTCCACCGAGTTACTCTGCCCACTCCATAAAGTTACTCTGCCCAGTCCAACCTTTCCACAGTTACTCTAGCCACTCCAACCACACAGCAGTTACTCAAGCCACTCCACCCAGTTACTCCGCCCACTCCAGTTGTAGATTACTGGAGGAGGCAAGAACACTTCACACTATTTCCCCAGAAATTGTAGCTTTTCTAGTAATAATAATCTCTGTATTGAAGCCAAGTTGGGATACAAGTTTTAAAATGTTTTTTTTTGCTGTTGTTGTTTAAAGGGATTCTGTCACCACATTTTACCCCCTACAGTAAAACATAGCTACTTGTAGGTCTCCTTGAGCTGTATTAAATTATGCCCTTATTAACTAAGGGCTCTTTCACACTTGCGTTCTTTTCTTCCGGCATAGAGTTCCGTCGTCGGGGCTCTATGCTGGAAGAATCCTGATCAGGATTATCCCCATGCATTCTGAATGGAGAGAAATCCGTTCAGGATGCATCAGGATGCCTTCAGCTCCGGAACGGAACGTTTTTTGGCCGGAGAAAATACCGCAGCATGCTGCGCTTTTTGCTCCGGCCAAAAATCCGGAACACTTGCCGCAAGGCCAGATCCGGAATTAATGCACATTGAAAGGCATTAAGCCGGATCCGGCCTTAAGCTAAACGTCGTTTCGGCGCATTACCGGATCTGACGTTTAGCTTTTTCTGAATGGTTACCATGGCTGCCAAGACGCTAAAGTCCTGGCAGCCATGGTAAAGTGTAGTGGGGAGCGGGGGAGCAGTATACTTACCGTCCGTGCGGCTCCCGGGGCGCTTCAGAGTGACGTCAGGGCGCCCCACGCTCATGGATGACGTGGTCGCATGGACACGTCATCCATGCACATGGGGCGCTCTGACGTCATTCTGGAGCGCCCCGGGAGCCGCATGGACTGTAAGTATACTGCTCCCCCGCTCCCCACTACTACTATGGCAGCCAGGACTTTAATAGCGTCCTGGCTGCCATAGTAACACTGAACGCATTTTGAAGACGGATGCGTCTTCAAATGCTTTCAGTTCACTTGCGTTTTTCCGGATCCGGCGTGTAATTCCGGCAAATGGAGTACACGCCGGATCCGGACAACGCAAGTGTGAAAGAGCCCTTATAGTCTTGATTTATTTCTTTATAAAATCGATTTTAGTGATATGCTAATGACTTACATAAGGTGCCCAAGGGGATGTCCTTTCCTAACTTGGTGTCCAGCCGCACTCCTTGGTCCGGTGCCCAGCGCCGCCTTCCTGAGTCCAGCACCGCCCTTTAATATAATATATTCAAGAGCCGGCGCGCTGACGTAATCCCTGAGCCTGTTTTGAAATCCCGCGCGTGCGCATTACACACTGTAGTCTGCGCCCGTGCGTACTACAGGTAATGGCATCGTTGAGAGAAGTGCGCATGCCAGCGCTGGGCACCGGACCCTAAGGGTGCGGCTAGGCACCAAGTTAGGAAAGGACATTCCCTTGGGCACCTTATGTAAGTCATTAGCATATTACTAAAATCGGTTTTATAAAGAAATAAATCAAGACAATTAGTTAAAAAAGGGCATTATTTAATACAGCTCAGGGAGAACTACAAGTTGCTATGTTATACTGTAGTGGGTAAAATGTGGTGACAGAATCCCTTTAAAAATCAAATACCAAAGACTTGTGAGTCTTTGGGAATAACTGACTTTGCCTCGTCGGATGATGTACATTTTAATGCTGTATGTAGACGGATATCCATATAGCATGAAACCGAAATTTTAAGAGAATCGACTTCGGATCTAGGATCCGAAACTCACTTCACTCATCCCTAATTTCAAAATTTGCAATAAAGAATGCCATCTCTGCACTGAAAACCACAAGCAATTTCTAAAGCCTTTTTTTTGTTGAGTATTAGTGGAGGGGGAGAAGGTTATTAGCCGTTGTGTGTTGAAGTGAGAAAATTACAGCCCTTTTTGGCGTGTATTAGTGGCAGAAAATTATATTATTTGCCGTTTACGGCCGCAGTTATATGTTCTAAAGTCTTTTTATTTTTTTTTTGCATGTAATAGTGGGGGAAAAAGAAAAAGGGCTTATTAGCCGTTGTGTGGAAAAGTGATAAAATTAAAGCCCTATTTGCGGTGTATTAGTGGCATAAAATGTATGTGCCGTTCATGGCCACAGTTATGTTCTAAAGCCTTTTTTTGGCATGTATTAATGTGTGGGGGGGGGGCTTATTAGCCATTGTGTGGTGAAGTGGGAAAATCATAGTCCTTTTTGGCATGTATTAGTCGCAAAAAAAAATATTATTTGCCGTTCATCGGTAAAGTTCCATTAAACTACAGCCATTTACAGGGTGTATTAATAGAATAGATATGTATGTCCTATTAGCCGTTCTGCGGTGAATTGTGATTGTTATATTAATTTTTTTGGGGTGTATTAATAGGAAAAAGAATACGTCTTATTAGCCGGTCTGCAGTGAGCCGACATTGTTATACAGCCATTGTTGGAGTGTATTAATGGGAAAAGTAAGTATGCGTTATTAGCCGTTCTGCAGTGAATTTACATTGATATACAGACATTGTTGCGCTGTATTAATAGCAAAAATAAGTATGTGTTCTTAGCCATTCTGCAGTGAATATACATTGTCATTCAGTGGTGAAATTTGTGATACAGCCCTTTTTGGGTAAAATGGTCAGTGAATGTACAGTAGACTTTCTTATGTAGGGACTGAGTAATTGCGTTGATTAGCCATTCAGTGGTGAAATTGTTTTGTACAACAGACTTTTTGGCGAAAATTGATGGGTGATTGTAGAGTATTTTCCGTAGGGACTAACAATTCGTCGATTAGCCATTCAGTGGTGAAATTTTTCTGTGATAAAGCCTTTTATGGGAAAATTGGTTGGTGAATGTACACTTTCTTCTGTAGCGACCGAGTAGTAACATTGATTCCTTCAGTAGTAAAATTTGTTTGTAATACAGCATTTTTTGGTAAAATTGGTTGGTAGCTTTAACTACGGTCATAGACAATATATGTCCTTTACGGCCCACTGGGTAAATGTGGTTCCTGCCCAGCCACACCAGCAACTTGGCTAGGTGATGCTGCTTTCGCCTCCGCGTTATCACGATGTTGGTCCTGCGACCATGTCCGCCTCTGCCTACTCATCCTCCACTGTGTCTTCAGCATCCACTACAGGAACAATTCACAGTGCTCCTCCAGCATACCACATGTGCAGGGCACGGCGGTGTCACGCTGTTATACACCTCGTTTTGCCTGGTCAAACGGAGTCACACAGGGGAGAAACTGCTCCTTGTCCTTCATCAAGAAATCAAATCCTTGCTTTCTCTGCGACAACTCAAAATCGGAACCATGGTGACAGGTAACGGAAAGAACATGGTGTCGGCGCTGCGTCAAGGAGGGCCGAGCCATGCTCCGTGCATGGCGCACATGTTTAATCTGGTTCATGAAGTCTTCCACCCATCTGTAAAACATCCTAAAATGGCCAATAAACTTTGCATGCACTTCAGCCACTCGTACACCGCCAAGCACACCCTCCTTGAGCTGTCATTGTGCCACCCTGTGGCCTCCTTATGATGCTGCTGCCACTGCCACACTCTATCATTGGGCCACTCTGTGGTTTCCTCATACTGCATCTACCTCACCACTATGTCATGTGGCCACTCTGTGGACTTTTCATGCGGTTCCCACCCTCCCCACTTCAAGACTGGGCGACTATTTTGCTTTTCGGCCTGTCTGACATCATCATTTATTTGACCCTTCTTCTGATCAGTCAGAAGGAAGGAAAAATGAGATGCACAACGTATTTTGTCTATGTAACAGCTGTAGGACCTGAATGAAATGGTCCCTAATTTGCATCAGAATTAGCAGTGGCGTAACTACCAGGGAAGCAGGGGAAGCGGCTGCTTCGGGGCCCGGGCTGACAAGGGGCCTGGCCCCCGGCAGCGTGCCCTGTCTATCCCTGCAGAGCTAAACATATGGGGGTCCCTCAGCTCTGCACCCCCATTTCCCAGTATCCCAGAGCCCTGCCGCTCAGTGTAGATGCCAGATACTTCTAAGCTACAGGACCTTTGATGATGTCATGACCATGTGACCAGTCATGTCGGTGGGAGGAGCCAGACTGTGGGCTGGTAGCGCCTTTATGATCCTAATCTGCTCCTGACTTTGGCTTGAACATATGAGGTTAGCAAGTGTCCAGCAATATTGACCCTTTAAAACGTAACTTTTACTTATTAGTACTATATAAAATAATACCACTGTGGTGGTTCACCAGGGAAAATTGTGAAACAAACAAAAATGAAAAAAAGGATAAAATATGTTCCTGTAGGGAAGCCAACCGTTGATGCAGTATTTTGGAGGTGAGTGAACACAGTGCAGCTATGGGGAGTATTGGGATATGTCTAACCTGTCCCTATAATCACCCTAAGTAATTCCTCAGCCCTAATGGTGGAGACTCCCTGTCCTCGTACCTGGGCTGACTGCCCTACGTTTACCCTCCTCTCAAAGGTCAATGTCACGGATCCCCATGAACTGACGGATATTAATCTGTGTCCCAGGTAACCAAATACCCATAGGGACAACAGCCCACAGAACTGGATAAACAAGAAGATGTATATAAGTAGGTGGACAAGGATGCGTATCACCTACAGCCTTGAAAGAAACCAATAACACAGGGGCATCATAGACGGTGCGTTCCCAGGTTGGTTCTCATAAAAAAAAACTACGCGTTTCCCCTATCGCTAGGTTCATCAGGGGGTATTAACAGTCATGGGCAGACCGTCATAATCACAGCATGGATAAATTACATAGATAGATATAGATACTCATGGTGCAGTAGAGGATACAGGACCGAGGACGCAAGCCAAAAACGTGTCTAGGACCCAGGGGACCATTAGATATATCCCACCTAAGGATGGAAAATAGACAAGAAAATATCAAGGTGGGAGCTTCATACCGAAGTGTATCACTTCAATTTATCTCAGGCAGAGATGTCAGCACTCATTGCCCTTGAAAAGGATAAATCGATTATAATTAAATCATCCGACAAGGGGGGGAACCTGGTAATCCTCGATCATGCGGCTTATCAGGTCATGTGCTTAGATCTTTTGAAGGACAGGGAGGGTTATAGGGTGCTACCTACGAACCCCTCGGCTTTATTCCATGAGGATCTAAAGATCATTCTGACTGATGCCCTTGCAGACAGGGTAATCTCGACGGCGGAGTACGATTTTCTCCTCCCGGCTCACTCTACCATAGCTACCTTTTATGGACTGCCGAAAGTCCACAAGGGCATTACACCTTTAAAAGGTCGCCCAATCGTCTCTGGGGTCAACTCCCTAACACAGAACTGCGGTATTTACATTGATCGCATGCTGAGACAGTTCGTCGTGTCCCTACCTTCATATACGAGGGACACAATGGACTTTCTCAGCAAGATCGAGGCGATTAGTGTGGACCCGGGATGTATACTGGCTAGTATAGACGTTGAATCCCTGTTCAGTTCAATTCCACATAGTAAGGGCCTCTTTGCCGCAGATTATTTTTTGAAGACAAGAGACATCCACTGTAGAACGCATAATACCTTCATCCTCAGACTTCTCGAGTTCACTCTGACCCACAACTTCTTCCTTTTCAACTCACGTTTCTACCACCAGCTCAGGGGGACAGCGATGGGGAGCCCTTGTGCCCCCACATATGTCAATCTCTTCCTGGGCTGGTGGGAGGATACATGCTTGTTTCCAGATACTGCGACATGGTGGCCCGACAAGATCAACTTCTGGACACGCTATATTGATGACATCTTCGTGATTTGGAAGGGTGGGTCAGAGGAACTCCGAGAGTTTGTCGGGGCCCTTAACAGCAATGATATTGGTTTGCGGTTTACCTTCGAATTCGATCTACATACAATTCCCTTCCTTGATGTACGAATAACCAAGGAGGGAGAAAAACTTATCGCGGGTATGTATAGGAAGGAAACCGCAACCAATTCACTGTTACATTGGGAAAGCCATCACATCCCACACCCCTGAAGCGTGGCATACCTAGGGGCCAATATCTAAGGACCCGGAGAAACTGTTCTGAGGGTGGAGCGTTCTACAGTGAGGCCAAGAAGCTCCAGACGAGATTCAGGGAGAGGGGCTATCCCCAAACGGTTCTTGGGGGCGCTTTTCAGCACGCCCTGGATATCCATGTTTGACTCAGCGAACACGCAGGTAATGTCAATCTTGAAAAGGTACTGGCCTATCCTACACATGGACCCTGACCTTAGGGATGTGCTTACTAAACAACCAAGCGTCACGTATAGGTGAGGGAGGAGTCTTAAAGACCGCCTGGTCCATAGCCACTATACCACACCAAGTGGAGTGGGGACGTGTCTGGACCGCAAGCCTTGCGGCATGTTCAAATGTGGCTCCTGTAAAGCCTGTACCTTTATCTCCACCTGCAAAGTCAATTACTTGCTCAGCTACCGGGCAAACCTATCAAATCAGGGACTTTTATAACTGTAGGAGTAAGGGTGCGGTATATATCTGCCAATGCCCTTGTCCTATGGATTATATAGGTAAGACAATCAGAGAGGTCAGGCGGCGGATATGTGAACATGTGAACGACGTGGTCAAGAAGAAGATCACACCTGTCGCGTCACATGTTAACGACATCCATGGTGGTGACCCTAATTGCTTGAAATTTTCGGTCCTAGAGACCATCCCATCATCACCAAGGGGTGGCGACTGGGACCGTAAAATTCTCCAGAAGGAGTGCGTCTGGATTCATCGCTTCAAATCCCAGGCACCTCTTGGGATTAATGAAAGGCTCACGTTCTCGTGCTTTCTATGATCTGGGGGGGTGGCTATGTGCTTTCCTTTTATCTCTTTGATCAGGAATAGACTCACTCGGTAAATACATCCTACCCATGATAAAACAAAAGGATACGTTAAGTATCCAGATGTTGCGCACTAATTATCTTATGTGCGCCTGGTGCCTCCCGCTATCTAAGGAGTGCACACAGGTGGAAAACTGTGTAATGGACTCTTGTTTATCATTTTTGTTTCACACTCATCTTTCTTACTTCTTCTTTTTACCGCCCTCTGCTCGCCAATCGATCACTACAATATTATATATATAGAATACTGCTTCTCTGGTCCATCCCCCCTTCTTTTACCAACTATCGCATTAATGTGCTGCGCTAATGAGATACAATCTAATAATGATTGCCATGTTGCGTACATCACAGTAGTCGATCGTGATGTATTCATTAGGGTGGACAGGCAAGTTTCATTTTCTTAAATCACCCCCTGTCAACTATCTGGTAATGTCTATTTAGACACAAGATGATCCGGACTGAGGGACCGTTTCCTGTGGTTACATAGGACGGACCACAGACCGGATATGACATCGCGATGCGTCTCAAGGACCGGATGTGGTAGCTCTATGCGGTCCACTACATGTGAATTACGCACCATGGTGTCAATGGGCGAAGCGACCAGTGAGGGGATGATGACGCCCTGATACATCGGCCGGAAGTGGCGGGCAATGCGGTTCACTGGTCTGGATGTAAGTTCCAGATGCGGTCCACGGGCCGGAAGTGACGCACGCATGGGGCGTTTCGTTACCGGAAGTGACCCGTCTCACCTACTCAGTCGGGAATTATGAACAGCCGGCGAGCAAGGTATATTTGGAGACAGGTGATAGGGTGAGTGTGTTCAGTAGGAGGAACGGGATGGCACCAGGACGCAACCTATATGTGAGTAAGGACTTCTTTGTCCTAATCGGCAGGTTATAAGTATGGCATTAGTTGAGCACTTTATTATATGTTTTTCAGCTCTCTGATTAATATGTTGGGCTCTATCTGATTGTGCCCTCTAGTCACCTGACTGCCCAGGACAATAAGTAAGTAATGACCCTTAAGGGGCAGAATGATACACTTCGGTATGAAGCTCCCACCTTGATATTTCCCACCATTAGATATATCCTTAGGTGGGATATATCTAATGGTCCTCTGGGTCCTAGACACGTTTTTTGGTTTGCGTCCTCGGTCCTGTATCCTCTACTGCACCATGAGTATCTATATCTATCTATGTAATTTATCCATGCTGTGATTATGACGGTCTGCCCATGACTGTTAATACCCCCTGATGAACCTAACGATAGGGGAAACGCGTAGTTTTTTTTTATGAGAACCAACCTGGGAACGCACCTGTCACGGGGTTCCGAAGGTGCACTCGGTCCCCCATTGCCCGCAGACCTGTTGCTTAGCTTTTGGAATGAGGTTCTGTGTTTGACCTCATTCCCAGGGCGGCTTTACTAGCTGGGTGGCTCCCTGCTCCTAGTCTGCCTTGAGCGCCGAGCTGATCACTCGGTGTTCGACTGGTTGGTCTGTCGGTCATGTGACGCTGGCCACGTCACATGACCCTCACTCCCCACCATTCTTTGCTTAATCCTTTGTACTGCGTAGCTCTCTTGGTTCTGACCCGGTCCGTTCATGTTCCGTATTTTATCTTGTCTGTCTTCCCTGCACATATCCTAAGTTAGGGACTGTCGTCCAGTTGTCCCCTGTCATCAGGACTCGTGAGGCAAGTAGGCAGGGCCAGGGGTGAGGGTGGAGCGCAGTGGTCACTATCCTTTCCCCTGTGTGTGTGTGGACGTGACCGTTACAGCACCGTCTATGATGCCCCTGTGTTATTGGTTTCTTTCAAGGCTGTAGGTGATACGCATCCTTGTCCACCTACTTATATACATCTTCTTGTTTATCCAGTTCTGTGGGCTGTTGTCCCTATGGGTATTTGGTTACCTGGGACACAGATTAATATCCGTCAGTTCATGGGGATCCGTGACATTGACCTTTGAGAGGAGGGTAAACGTAGGGCAGTCAGCCCAGGTACGAGGACAGGGAGTCTCCACCATTAGGAGACGTCCCTGGGCTGAGGAATTACTTAGGGTGATTATAGGGACAGGTAAGACATATCCCAATACTCCCCATAGCTGCCCTGTGTTCACTCACCTCCAAAATACTGCATCAACGGTTGGCTTCCCTACAGGAACATATTTTATCCTTTTTTTCATTTTTTGTTTGTTTCACAATTTTCCCTGGTGAACGACCACAGTGGTATTATTTTATATAGTACTAATAAGTAAAAGTTACGTTTTAAAGGGTCGATATTGCTGGACACTTTCTGATTCTATGATCCTTATATAAAATATACATTGATTTAGCTGGACATTCATATGAGGTTAGCACCCTAGCACTTACAATTCCGGGTACTTAGGGGTTAATGCCGGGATGATGTGTATGGCCTCATTCACACATTGCAGATTTAGTCAAATCTGCAAACAAGATGTACAGCGAGCTTGTAGCATAGCTGTGTGTGTCTGCCTACCCAGAGCAGCTGTGTGTGGGGTGCAAGTAGCAGAGCTGAGGGTGCTTCATGTGTATAATGTAGCATGTAGCAGAGCTGTGTATGTAAAATGTGCAACACAGTGATATATAATGTGCCACCCAGAGCTGTGTGTGTATGCTGTGTGTGTGTGCATGTAGCAGAGCTGTGTATGTAAAATGTGCAAAAACCCTGATGCTCTCAAAAAGAGCAAGCAATATAAAACATTGTAGTTTGATACCCTTTACCCCTTAAAGACCGGGCCCATTTTCATTTGTACATTAGCCATAACCTTTTTATTTTTCCATTCACAGTTATATGAGGGCTTATTTTGTGTGGCACAAGATGCATTTTTTAAATGCCGCCAATTAGTTTTCACATCACAGCGTTCACTAAAACTGACGTCTTTATTCTGCGGCTCAATACGATACTAAATTACTTTTCTATATTTCGGTCTATGTGAGGGCTTGTTTTTGTTTAACGATCAGTAGTTTTCTGGGGGAAGGGGGGGGTGCCCATACAAAAATTTGCTGTGGGGCCCAGTCACTTCTAGTTACGCCCCTGAGAATTAGCTTATGATTTGGTAGTCAAAAGCAGAAGTGGGTACAAAACACAGAAGACATGCAAATATTCCATCCACGTGTCATCTCCGTTTTGTATCCACTCCTGTTTTTTTTTGGCTTCAGCAATACTGATGGATTACTGACCAAATGGTGACTAAGTGAAGGCGAATGCTCCACAGACAGAATCCGTTTTTTGAGGGTTATTTTTGTGACAGATCAGAGGAAGGGCAAAATAATCAGTGATGAAAATACAGGTATTCAGAAGTTCTTCGGATCCCAGACTACCAAAATGGGACCTCTGGCTACACCCAAGATGGCCACCAGCACATCTCTCCCAACCTCAGACCACAGCACGCGCTCCTCACCTTCCGAGAGAGACCTGGGGAGCCCCTCTTCGTGCACATTTTCTGTGGGATGGGACCTCCGAGCCCAGCTCCAGATTCTGCCTACAAAAGAAGACTTGGAGAAATCAGTCTCCCAACTGGAGCAGTCATACCGCGCAGAGATGGAGGTACTAAAGGGGGAGATACAGCAATTGGGCCACTGTGTAGAGACAGCGGAGAGGACGCAAGAGGCCATGCACAATCACCTAGACGACCAGGCTCCCATTAAGGCCACGTTACATGCTCGATAACAACACATGGAAATGTATTTTGGAACATGACTGAAAACTGTTACTTTTTGATATATTACTGTTTTATTTCTGCTGTAGGAAGGCACAAGGGTCCGTCATTGACGGAAGGCACGTGTCACCGAGGTTCTTGGCCTCAGTGAGATAGGAACCAGTTATTTTGTGTGTCAGTGGCAGATAGTGCTCGCTGACACTGTTTTCTCTTAGTGTGGCTGAAAAACCGGTTCTTATTGGGAGCAGCCAAAGAGCAGGGTGGGTGGCTGTTCCCCACGTCCAGGCCAGGTTTTGGGCTCGGGTTTAAAAACTTGTTACCTCCCCTCTGTACCCTTACTGAAGGCTAATAGCAATACATTCATAACTTCTAGTAGAAATAATAAAGGAATGCCACAACATACAGACATATGAATAGATGCTCCAGAATTGTTATTACATGGGAAATGCATGTAGCTATTAAAACAGACATGTCGGGAGAGGTGAAAGATCATCTTTAACTTGTCTATTAAATTTTATTTTAAAGAAAATATTCCATATGAGCATTATTCTAACAAATATTTTATTCTACTGATATAGCATAATTTTATTTAAATGTCTAATATGGAAAATCTCAAATGGATGCATGGATCCATTCTACATTAAGACAATATTCAACAACTGATTTCCTATGTTAATGATTGCAAAAATGCCTTATAATCAAGGCAAGTTAGTTTTCAAAAGTGCATACTTGATTCTCAAGAGGCATTAAGATAATCTTAGAATTCTCCTGAGGGTATTCAACTCAGCAATCCTCTAGTGTTTTTAATGTACCCAAATGTGACATTGACAGAGTCTTTATTTGCAATAAACTGTTTGCCTCGATATCTTGCCAAGTGAGAATAAACACAATTGCAAGTCTAGCATGAAGAAGTGCTACACATAAGAACAATATAATAATGAGACAAACTATTTGTGAAAATAGAAAACTGTGAAAAGATTGTGTTATACTTTTTCTAATTTTACTTTATTACCACTGACCAGTATATTCTCTTTCAATTCTCTTTTAGCAAATTGCATGACAAAGGAGTATGAGCCACTAATGTAAAATAAGACACACAGTGAAACCTCTTCAAATGATCACCTCTGTGAGAAGACTACTCCTGATATAGACCAGATATACACAGTCAAGTCACATAATTATGACCACTTCCAATTTTGGATGTTGGAGATGTGTAGCTCATAAAAGAAGTCACCTGTCGTGAGCTGGATACGTGGGTATATAATGATTGTGATAGGCTGTCTGCACACTTATCCCACTATGCTGTCATAGATAAAAGGGGCAATTTATCAGAGTTGAAAAAAGGGACAATTATTGGCTTTTTGGCCATAGGTGGCTGTATTTGTGAAGCTACACTGTTTATGAGCTGTTTGCGATCTGCTGTGGTGAAAGTATATCATGAGTGGTCAAATAGCACCATTGCAAATTAGTGACCGAATCTTCCAGCAGAACAATATGATGTGTCACATGTCTAGAAATGTCTGACACTGGTTGGAAGAGCATGACCAAGACTTCCAAGTACTACCCTGGCTCCCTAATTCCCCAGACTTGAACCCAATTGAGCCTCTGTGGGACCACTTTGATCATCATGTTCACTCTATGGATCCTCCATAGTCAGCATGGCTCAAGATACCTGTGACAACCTACCAGGGCCTTATTGAATCACTACAAGCCCATATACCTGCTTTCAGTGCTGCACACGACAGTTACTCTGGATATTAACTGGTGTACATAGTAATATTATTTTGGAAAGAAATCTAATTTGAATATCTGTCCCAGAAACCTGAAGATATGCAAATTAAATTTCCTTCCAAAAAGTAAAGAACACTATGCCTAAAATTATTCCAGCACATGTAATATACAAAAATTTGCATATACATTTCCCCAAAAGGCTGAGCAGCATTGGCTAGACTGCAATACTCCTCATGGAAACTTAGTCTTACTAAAAGAAAGAGCACCCCCAAAAGTATCCCCAAGTTTACTCAACTAACCAGGGTAAATTTTCTTGAGATAATAACTCCACTTGAGTAATCAATGTTCATGTGGAATGAGAAATGGATTGCATTCCTAATTTCCAGTGGAGTATTTGATCTCCTTCTAGGACAATTTAATTTTTTTTTCTAAATCATTTCAGAAAAAAAAAAATTGAATAAATTTGCTAATCTTTATGTTACTTTACTTTACTATTTTTGTTATAAAGGGCGCACCGGGTTCCGGAAAGCAAACCAATTCCTGGAAGGCAACCTGGGATATTTGTGGCGAAGATACTTGCTTCACGAGACAGAGACATGATTTTGAAAAGGGCGAGAGAGTGTCCACCCATTCTATATAATAGGAGTAAATTGTCCTTTTTTCCGGATTTCTCTATAGAGATCCAGGAAAGGAGACATACTTTTATGGCGGTTAAAAAACAACTGCAAGAAAAGGTCACTAAGTACTTGCTTATCTATGCAGCTAAACTGCACATTAAATTCAATAGTGGAACCTATTTTTTTGACAATACGGACTCTGTGACAGACTGGATGGATCAGAATAATATCTGAGCCGCTTCTTCGCTTATTTGAATCCAGAGGGGGAAAAAAGCAGGCTGTTTGAGATCTGCACGTATACAAGCAGGCAAATAATGCGAATTTGTGAGCGTTCACGTGTTTGAGTTCAAGTGTGTGTTTGTATTAAGTGTGTGACTTTATATCATGTCACTCGACATTCAGGGACTTTAGAAGGGGACTACAGTAAGTTAGATTCTTATCACTGCACTATATTGTATTTTGTTATTTTCCTGCGTAATCCCCATTTAGTATGTGCTCCATTATTGACAGCGCAGTCCAGTGCCCATCTTGTCTAATGTATGCAGTCCTGGAACAGCCATTTGAGGGTGCATGTCTTTGTTCAAAATGTGAGCAAATTGGCCATTTGGAATTGCACATCGAGTATCTAACCGGGCGAATTTTAACACTGAGAAGCATTGACAATTTGGAAAAGATTTTGCTGCTCACCGAGCAAGCACTCTATGGGGTAGATGTGGGGGAGGAAAGACTCAAGAAAGTGAGGTAGCTAGCTGGGTAACAGTTAGAAAGCGAGGTAGAGGGAAGAGTGCCAGGCAGGCTAGCCCTGATCTGACACACCCCAACAAGTTTGCACTGTTGGCAGATGAGGGGAATGTTAGTTCAGGGAGAGCACTGCTGCAGCCGGACACTTCCTCTGCCAGTCAGGGGAATGTCAGCTCCAGTAAGCAGAGGACCAGGAGAGCAGGGCAGAGCAGACAGGTGCTGGTAGTGGGAGACTCAATTATTAGGGGTACAGATAGGGCAATCTGTCACAAAGACCGGGATCATCGAATGGTGTGTTGTCTTCCTGTTGCTCGCGTTCGACACATCGCGGATCAGGTTGACAGATTACTAGATGGGGCTGGAGAATATCTAGTGGTCATGGTCCATATCGGAACCAATGACAAAGTTAGAGGCAGGTGGAGCATCCTTAAAAATGATTTTAGGGATTTAGGTCAAAAGCTTAGGGCAAGGACCTCAAAGTTAGTATTTTCCAAAATACTACCGGTACCACAAGCCGCACATGAAAGGCAGTAGGAGATTAGGGAGGTTAACAATGGCTCAAGAACTGGTGTAGGAAGGAGGGGTTTGGGTTCCTGGTGGACTGGGCTGACTTCTCTCTTGGCTACAGGCTCTATAGTAGGGATGGGTTTCACCTCATTGGGAAAGGGGCAACTGTGTTGGGGAGAAGATGTCTAGAAGGTTGGAGGAGTGTTTAAACTGAGGACTGGGTGAGGGTAATTACGTTATAGGAGGGGAAGATAGTGCAGATAGAGATCGGGGGCAAGACAATGGGACTGGGAGAGGAATGGATGGAGGGACTAACAATTCAGAAGGAAAGGTGTAGGCGTAAAAATATACATAAACCTCTAAAATGTATGTATACTAATGCCATAAGCCTGACTAATAAAACTGGGGAACTAGAATTATTGATGTGTGAGGAGGACTATAACATAGTGGGAATAACTGAGACATGGCTGGGCGATAGCTATGACTGGGCAGTTAATGTACAGGGTTACAGTCTGTTTAGAAAGGATTGCCAAAACCGTAGAGGGGGAGGGGTCTGCCTTTATGTAAAGTCCTGTCTAAAGCCCACAGTCTGAGAAGATATAAATGAGGGACATGAACATTTGGAGTCACTGTGGGTAGAAATACATGGAGGCAAAAACAATAATAAATTACTAATAGGAGTTTATTATAAACCACCTATACCAGAGTCCACAGAAAATCTAATGCTAAACGAGATAGACAAGGCAGCAAATCATAATGAGGTGGTTATTATAGGGGACTTCAACTACCCAGCTATAGACTAGGAAACTGAAACCTGTATATCCTAAGATAATTAAGTAATGTCATAGCCAGACCCTTAGTTCTGATATTATACTGACAGGGAGTGTTCCACAGGATGGGCACATAGCAAATGTGGTGCCAATATGCAAAAAGGGTCCAAAAACAGAGCCCGGAAACTATAGGCCGGTAAGTTTAACATATGTCATTGGTAAACTGTTTGAAGGTTTTCTAAGAGATGCTATCTTGGAGTACCTCAATGAAAATAAGAAAATAACCCCATATCAGCATGGCTTCATGAGGGATCAGTCATGTCAAACTAATTTAATCAGTTTCTATGACGAGGTAAGTTCTAGACTTGACAGCGTGGAATCAATGGATGTCATATATCTGGACTTCTCCAAAGCATTTGACACTGTACCGCATAAAAGGTTAGTATATAAAATGAGAATGCTTGGACTGGGGGAAAATGTCTGTATGTGGGTAAGTAACTGGCTCAGTGATAGAAAACAGAGGGTGGTTATGAATGGCACACACTCAGATTGGGTCACTGTCACTAGTGGAGTACCTCAGGGGTCAGTATTGGGCCCTATTCTCTTCAATATAATTATTATTGATCTTGTAGAAGGCTTGCCCAGTAAAATATCTATTTTTTCGCAGATGACACTAAACTGTGTAAAGTAATTAACATGGAAGAGGACAGTATATTGCTACAGAGGGATCTGGATAGATTGGAGGCTTGGACAGAGAAGTGGCAGGTGAGGTTTAACACTGACAAATGTAAGGTTATGCACATGGGAAGAAATAATGCAAATCACCCGTACATACTAAATAGTAAAACACTGGGTAACACTGACATGGAAAAGAACCTAGGAATTTTAATAAAAAGCAAACTAAGTAGTAAAAGCCAGTGTCAGGCAGCTGCTGCCAAGGCCAATAAGATAATGGGTTGCATCAAAAGGGGCATAGATGCCCGTGATCAGAACGTAGTCCTACCACTTTAGTCAGACCACACATGGAGTACTGTGTACAGTTCTTGGCTCCTGTGAACAAGACAGACATAGAAGAGCTGGAGAGGATTCAGAGGAGGGCAACTAAAGTAATAACAGGAATGGGGGGACTACAGAACCCTGAAAGATTATCAAAATTAGGGTTATTCACTTTAGAAAAAAGACGACTGAGGGGAGATCTAATAACTATGTATAAATATATCAGGGGTCAGTATAGAGATCTCTCCCATCATCTATTTATCCCCAGGACTGTGACTGTCAAAAGGGGACATCCTCTGCATCTGGAGAAATGAAGCCTTGTACACAAACATAGAGGAGGATTCTTTACGGTAACAGCAGTGAGACTATGGAACTCTCTGCCTGAGTTGGTGGTGATGGTGAGTTCACTAAAAGAGGGGCCTGGATGTATTTATGGAGTGTAATAATATTACAGGCTATAGACACTAGAGCTATAGACACTAGAGATGGGTCATTGATCCAGGAAGTTATTCTAATTGCCTGATTGGAGTCGGGAAGGAGTTTTTTTCCCCTTGAGTGGGGAAAATTGGCTTCTAACCCACAGTTTTTTTTTGCCTTCCTCTGGATCAACTTGCAGGATAACAGGCCGAACTGGATGGACAAATAACTTTTTTTCGGCCTTATATACTATGTTACTACAGTCCTGATCAAAAGTTTAAGACCACTTGAAAAATGGCAAAAAATCATATTTAGCATGGCTGGATCTTAACAAGGTTCCAAGTAGAGCTTAAACGTGCAACAAGAAGAAATTAGAGTGAGACAAAACATTTTTTGAGCATTTTATTTAATGAAAACAACAAATAAACTAAAAACAGGCTGTTTTTCAGCTGATCAAAAGTTTAGGACCACATGCCTTTAAAAGGCCAAATCTGTGCAAAGATGTGGATTCATTGTCATTTTCTGTCAGGTAGTCACACATTGTGATGGCAAAGGCAAAAAAACTCTCCCTTTTTGAATGTGGTCGGGTTGTTGAACTGCATAAGCAGGGTCTCTCACAGCGCGCCATCGCTGCAGAGGTGGGACGCAGTAAGACAGTCATTTGGAATTTCTTAAATTCTTAAATGATCCTGGGGGTTATGGAACAAAAAAGTCAAGTGGAAGACCCAAAAAAATTTCATCAGCACTGAGCCGGAGGATCCAATTGTCTGTCCGTCAAGACACTGGATGATCCTCGACCCAAATTAAGGCCCTTACTGGTGCTGACTGCAGCCCCATAACCATCAGACAGCATTTGAGACTGAAGGGCTTCAAAAACAAAAAATCATCTTCAAAGACCTTGTGTACTTGAACGCCACAGAACTGCTCGTTTGGACTTTGCAAGAGAGCACCAAACCTGGGACATACAAAGGTGGAATAAAGTTTTATTCTCTGATGAGAAAAAATTTAACCTTGATGGTCCTGAAGGTTTCCAATGTTACTGGCATGACAAGCAGATCCCACCTGAGATGTTTTCTACGCGCCACAGTGGAGGGGGCGTCATAATGGTCTGGGGTGCTTTTTTCTTCAGTGGAACAATGGAGCTTCAGGAAGTGCAGGGGTGTCAAACAGCCGCTGGCTATGTCCAGATGTTGCAGAGAGCATTCCTCATGACTGAAGGCCCTCGTCTGTGTGGTAACGACTGGGTTTTTCAACAGGACAAGGCTACAGTACACAATGCCCGCAGAACAAGGGACTTCTTCCAGGAGAATAACATCACTCTTTTGGCCCATCCTGCGTGTTCCCCTGATCTAAATCCAATTGAAAACCTTTGGGGATGGATGGCAAGGGAGGTTTACAAAAATGGACAACAGTTCCAGACAGTAGATGGCCTTCGTGCGGCTGTCTTCACCACTTGGAGAAATGTTCCCACTCGCCTCATAGAAACACTTGCATCAAGCATGCCAAAACTGATTTTTGAAGTGATAAACAATAACGGCGGAGCTACTCATTACTGAGTTCATGTTTGGAAGTTGGATTTCTGTTTTTGGGGGGGTTAGTTTTTTTTTGAAGGTGTGGTCCTAAACTTTTGATCAACTGTTTCATTAAATTGAATGCTCAAAAAATGTTTTGTCTCACTTCCATTTCTTCTTGTTGCATGTTGAAGCTCTACTTGGAACCTTGTTAAGATCCAGCCATGCAAAATATGATTTTTTGCCATTTTTCAAGTGGTCTTAAACTTTTGATCAGGACTGTATAATAATATGTTCACGCTATTAGAGTTTGGGCGATTATCCAGTACCCAACAGGACTATAAAGAGTTTAGGAAGCTACTTACTAAAGCGTGGGGCACCATTAAAGGATGGTTTGGAATAAGAGGATCTCTTTATTGTATGCCCTATTTGGAACAATGATCATCTACAGGAACTAGACAACTTAGATGGGGAAAAGTATTGGCAAAAAAATAATATTTTATATGTTTCATAGGTGGTGAGAAATGGAGTGATACTCCCATTTTTGGAACTTGCACAAGGGGAACAAATTGTAAATTTATCTTGGTTTAGGTATTTTCAATTATGTTCGGCACTTTTTAGTCTACTTGGGAAAATTTTGCTTGAGGTAGATAATTCTATACCGTTGAATGATTTGATGGAAAATCATGGGGCCGAAGGTCAATATTTCCCAATTGTACAAATTGTTACTGGAAGCACTATTTAAAGATTTACTCTCCCCCTGACAAAGGGCTTGGGGAGTGGATTGTTCAATGATTCATTTAGGTGAGTGGGAAAATATATTAGCTTATTTAAGATTAGTGTCTCATAATTTCGGGTACGCTGGATTCTGCCGAACCTCAGGTCAAAGTTCGGGTTCGGGACCCTAACTTGACCCAAACTTGACCCGGAACAAGGACCCCATTAAAGTCAATGGGGACCCGAACTTCACTTTATTATTTTCCGTTATAACGGTTATAACGGAAAATAATAGCATTCTTAAGACAGAATGCTAAATAAAATGACCATGGAGGAGTTAAAAATAATAAAAAACTCACCTCATCCACTTGATCGCGCAGAACTTCTTTCTTCAGGACCTGCGAAAGGACCTGAGATGACGTCACTGCGCTCACCACATGGTAAGCGCGGTGAAGTCATCGCAGGTCCTTTCACGGGTCATGAAGAAAGAAGACCTGTGCGATCAAGGCTGCGCGATCAAGTATTTGAGGTGATTTTTTTAAATTATTTTTAACCCCTCCATGGACATTTTATTTAGCATTCTGTCTTAAGAATGCTATTATTTTCCGTTATAACCATGTTATAACAGAAAATAATGAAATCATCAGAACGCCGAACCCGAATTTCAGTGAAAAATTCCTGGTTCGCTCAACCCTAAAAGTAATGATTCCATCTACGGAACAATGCTGGATACTATCTTTCCCAGGTTAATTATTATAAGTATAAAAAGACCTTGTTAATTAAATTAATGTTTTTGGCCATACTCTTGATTACAAGGGTCTGGTTTTCACGAAATATACCTAGTGCACCTACATGGTTAAATTTGGTTAACAAGATCAAGAGATATGAAAATATTCTATATAAGCAAAGAAACATTTAGAAGAAATGGAATAGGATATGGGGTAGTTGTAAGTCCTAACTTTTCCTGCCTCAACCTCATCGGTATCCCGACTCCATCTTTTTGATGGAGGGGATAGGAGCCGCATCACAATGGGGAGGGAGGGTAGGGATTAAGGTTTAAATGGGAAAAAGAAGAAAAGTAATAATGTTGATGATTAATTTTTGTATGGTAATAACTGTTCTTTGTTATTATCTTTTCTTCAATATTATTATTTTTTTGCAAAAAAAAAAAAAGGAAAATAAATGGATTGCATTCCTCAATTCCAGTGGAGCATTTGTTCTCCTTCTAGGACTATTTTTTTTCTCTCTAAATGATTTCAGAAAAAAAACAAAAGAAATTTGATAATCTTTACGTTACATGTATCTCTCAGTATTTTCCTACAAAACGTTATCAGTCTGCTCAGCTCTATTATATGTTACTTGTATATTGCACTGTATTGTGTGGCAACAAGTTTTCTTTAAGTAGGGCTTTATTTATTTAATTCATTTAAAAAATAAGCAACATGTTCCACCAGACCTCTAGATAGATGATCATCTTTCACATTGGTACCTGTCTCAATTGGGTCTAAATTTTAACATTAATCTGCATATATATATATATATATATATATATATATGTGACAAACTCCCCTCTTTTGAGGTTGCCACGAGTGCTTGGAGAGGACTACTTGCCAGCCTCTTACCATGTGATTATGGTCCCATGTTGAATGCACCGGTTTTGTGCAGAAAAGCCATGAGTACAGCCAAGCCAAAGAGACTTGTACTAACTTTTGAATTCCTGGTCTAATTCGTGCCATTTTGGGATGTGTTGGGATGTGTTAAATCTATGTGTATTGTAAAGGGTGGGACATTGTATGTTTGAGTAAGTGATGTCTGTTCCATTGTCTCTCTGTGTGTATTGGCGATTGTCCTCTGTCCTGGAGACAACCGAGTTGTAATTCGATTGTCTCTCAGGACAGAGGGCAATGTGTATTCTCCTGCCTGTGTTGATTATGTTAACCATGGTGTCTATGTGGGTTGTAACCTTTGTGTTATGGGTTAATGTATGTTTGTTGTGGGTGTCTCCCTTGCATGGGAGCAGGGGATAAAAGCAATTGTATTTTTTCAATGTGAAGCCTTCCAGTAAAGTATTTCTAGCATTCAGCTTGGGCTAATGTATAGACTTATTTGGCGATACCGGCGATACCAGCGATACTAGCGATAATAGCGATTTATTGCTCTGTGGATTATTTGGATGTGCTATTTCAAGGGGAGAAGGGAATACTAGACGGTGACATGGATGATACCGTCACAATATATATATATATATATATATATATATATATATAATCCAAAAAGCAGGCAGCACTCCAAGGTAAAGGTGAAAAAATATGCAAAACTTTATCCACCCATGTGACAAGGCAACGTTTCAGGCTCATACTGCCTTTTTGCTTGAGAAAGGCTCATAATGAGCTGAAACGTTGCCTTGTCACATGGGTGAATAAAGTTTTGCGTATTTTTTAACCTTTACCTTGGAGTGCTGCCTGCTTTTTGGATTTTTCATATTGGGTAAGCTGTATCCCGTTTGGGCTGTGCACCCACTTTTTTCCTTTTTTGTTTTACTTTCCCGGTGCTGTCATCTTTTCACTATATATATACAGTACAGACCAAAAGTTTGGACACGCCTTCTCATTCAAAGAGTTTTCTTTATTTTCATGACTATGAAGGCATCAAAACTATGAATTAATACATGTGGAATTATATACATAACAAACAAGTGTCAAACAACTGAAAATATGTCATATTCTAGGTTCTTCAAAGTAGCCACCTTTTGCTTTGATTACTGCTTTGCACACTCTTGGCATTCTCTTGATGAGCTTCAAGAGGTAGTCCCCTGAAATGGTCTTCCAACAGTCTTGAAGGAGTTCCCAGAGATGCTTAGCACTTGTTGGCCCTTTTGCCTTCACTCTGCGGTCCAGCTCACCCCAAACCATCTCGATTGGGTTCAGGTCCGGTGACTGTGGAGGCCAGGTCATCTGGCGCAGCAACCCATCACTCTCCTTCATGGTCAAATAGCCCTTACTTTCAAAGTTTTCCCAATTTTTCGGCTGACTGACTGACCTTCATTTCTTAAAGTAATGATGGCCACTAGTTTTTCTTTACTTAGCTGCTTTTTTCTTGCCATAATACAAATTCTAACAGTCTATTCAGTAGGACTATCAGCTGTGTATCCACCTGACTTCTCCTCAACGCAACTGATGGTCCCAACCCCATTTATAAGGCAAGAAATCCCACTTATTAAACCTGACAGGGCACACCTGTGAAGTGAAAACCATTTCAGGGGACTACCTCTTGAAGCTCATCAAGAGAATGCCAAGAGTGTGCAAAGCAGTAATCAAAGCAAAAGGTGGCTACTTTGAAGAACCTAGAATATGACATATTTTCAGTTGTTTCACACTTGTTTGTTATGTATATAATTCCACATGTGTTAATTCATAGTTTTGATGCCTTCAGTGTGAATCTACAATTTTCATAGTCATGAAAATAAAGAAAACTCTTTGAATGAGAGGGTGTGTCCAAACTTTTGGTCTGTACTGTGTATATATATATATATATATATATATATATATATAGTAGGAAGGCGCAAGGGTCCGTCATTGACGGAAGGTACGTGTCACCTGGCCTGGCCTTGGTCAGATAAGAACCGGTAATTTTGAGTGTCAGCCGCAGCTAGTGCTCGCAGACACTGTTTTACTTAGTGTGGCTGTAAAGCCAATCTGGGCCGGTTCTTATTGGGAGCAGCCAAAGAGCAGGGTGGGTGGCTGTTCCCCACGTCCAGACCAGGTTTTGGGCTGGGGTTTAAAAACCCAGCCAGCAGCTCAGCTGGGTGTGGTATGATCCTCCAAGTGATAGTGGAGATGTGGAAGCTCTGTGTTTTTGGGAGCTGAGGAGATCCGGCTGAGAGCTGCATGAGAGCTGCCTGCTCGGAGTCAGGCGCACTAAAGCCTGCTGTGGTCTGCCAGGTGATTTATGTTATTTTGGGAACTTTTGCTGTGTGAACTAACACCAGGACCCTGTAAAGCATTGTTTTTCTTTTCTGCCTTTTCTGTGTGAATAAACACTGGAATTTAGTTTTTTCAACTGTGGTCTTGCTTCTGTATTGCGTCCGCTTACGCTGCCTACCAGAGCAAATCCCTACATTTTAGTGTGGGAGGAAACTTAACTACCCACTTGAAAACACAAGAGAAAATCCATGCAGATGTTGCCTTTGGTTGGATTTAAACCAAGAACTCCCAGTGCTGTAAGGCAACGATAGTAATAATTTCTTGAGAACGCAAGTGAATTCTAACGAGTATATTTGTGGATGAATATTTTTACAGTTATTTTAAAGGGGTTTCCACTGTTTTATTATTGATGGCCTATCATAAGGATAGGCCATCAGTATCTGATTGTGGGGATCTGACACCCTACACCCGTGCTGAAATGCTGTTTCAGAGTAGCTCCATTCACTTTATTGAGAACAGCGCTCCAGTAATCAATCCTGTCCATTACACAATGAATAGAGCTCTGTACTTCTGATGCTGACTTCAGACACAGGAGCTACTCTGAAACTGCTGATCGCAGTGGGTTTTGGACCCATGTCGATCAGATATTGATTGCCTATACTTAGGATAGGCCAGCAATAGTAAAGGAATGGACAGTCCCCTTTAAATAAATTAAATAAATGTTAAGATTTATCTACAATTGTAATTGAATAGAATAATCATATGGGTTTATCTGTGGTATAAACCATTATCCTGTTTCTCTGATCCTTAGTATGCCTGCACAGATAAATACTTGTCAGCAAGAGAGAACTAAGAAATGCAAATTAAGCATGTCGCCTCATTACTTGCTCTGTCTGAGAAAGTTATTTTTTCTTTAATTGTGATAGCAATCCACAAAGTACAACCTTTATTTCTGTAGTGGTAGGGCGAAAACAGATTTTCTTTCGCTGTTGTCAAATAAATGACAGTCCACTAAGTGTTTATTTGTGCCTTAGAAATAATCATATGTCATCTTATATGAAGAAGCTGTCACATAACAGGGGCCTGTATGACAGGCTGAATTCATGTGGCTCCAAAGGATGCCTTTGAAGCCTTTGATGCTTGGAAAAGGCAACAATTCCTGTCAATTCAGGCTGTAATAAAATACCGTTGTGGTATGTTTAGGCAGGCCAATTTTATAAATATGCCATAATCTTTTTTTTTTGTACTAAATTATATTATAGAATGGATGAGCAAACTTATTCTGAACAAATTTGCTTTGTTACAAATCTCACAAAAACCTTGTCACTAAAAATGCAAATATTTTGATTTGTTTCATACTAATTGTGTAAAACAGTGCACTGCACCATTTTGGTATCCATATTGGCGGGCAAAACCATGAGGGAGGAAGAAGAAGGCATGACACTGGGAGGAAGTAGAGGGGTTGATGCTTTGCCTGATTGGCCTGACATACCGCCTGGTTCAGCCAATCAGAGGAGCAGTGGGCAGGGAGGAGCCTGTGCAGAATGAGCAGAATGTCATTCTGTATTGTACTTGTGACCTGGAAAGATCCTGTGCTGTGGCTCTGTCTGCCAAACAGCAATCCATTACATTTTGATAGGGAAAGTATAGGAGGATTAAAGGGAGAGAATAGGAGATGTATTTGGGAATTTGGGGTATATTAAGGAATGTAATCAGGGAAAAGAAGTAAGACCTGGTCACGATCAGGTGAATTTGCTGGCAGGCTACTGTAAGCTCAGCTTTTAGTAACTACCTCTACATTACAGATTCCTGCAAAAACAGAAAAATAAATAGCATTCTTGCAAGCACTGTGGAATTGCCTCCTTTTTTTTCTAGAAACCACTTTCTATTTATTGTTTGTAATTGGGCATTTCAGTGTGTTATAGCCATGTTACTGGACATGTATAATTCTGTCGGATAATTGGTGGATAGGCTACAACGTTTAATATGAAGTTCACATCAGTAACGCAAATTATAACTATGTTATTGAAGGTAACTGGATCATAGCATCTAGTTCAAAAAAATTACAGTCACACTCAGGTTTTAGTTAAGGTCTGTTAATCTTTTAAAAAAATGTATTGCAGTATAATTGTACTGCAATAAAAGTTATAATCATAAGGCAATCATAAAGCCATTATCATAGTCATGTTATTAAACATTGCTTCAAGATAAGGGGTAATAAGGTTCGGTAGCATATGCATTTTACATTAGTAATGCAAACTAAAACAATGTTAATGAAGAAAACAGCATTGCAGCGTCTAATTCAAAAGAGGTCTGGCATCACTGCAAAAATATGCAGTCACACCCAGGTTTTAGTAAATATGTGTTATTCTTTTTAAAAGGTGTTCAATACTGCAATAAATATAATCATATGACAATCATAATACCATAGCCGCATTACTGAACATGTGCATTGCTGCAACATAAAGGGGTGGATAGGGATAGCAGTAGGCTTACACTGACCCACAGGCAAACAGGTGAATCCACCGGAGGGCCCAGAGCAAGGTGCGCCCCTAGTCCCCCACCCTCTGCACAAGTGGCACATGGCACAGTAGACGGACTGCACTATATATACATAGGCACTGAGTAGATTATTTAACAAACTGCCCATTTTTTTAAATTATTATGGATGCATTGGTGGTGGAGATGTCTTCTAAGTGCAAAGTCAGAATAGTCTGTACCCTCTTCTCCCAGGTTCCCTACCTCTTGAAGTTACTGCAGGGGCCCCACAATCAATAATCTTGTAGTAATATCTGCATGTAGCTTTATATTGGGCCTCCTCCAGAATCAATTTTACTGATGGTCCCTAGATTCTCCAGTCTGACACTGAGCTGCAGCATATGCATTTCACAGCAGTAAAGCAATTTAGAACAGTGTTAATGAAGGCAAACTGGCATCTCAGCATCTAGTTCAAAACATAGAAACATAGAAACATAGAATGTGTCGGCAGATAAGAACCATTTGGCCCATCTAGTCTGCCCAATATACTGAATACTATGGATAGCCCCCGGCCCTATCTTATATGAAGGATGGCCTTGTGCCTATCCCATGCATGCTTAAACCCCTTCACTGTATTTGCAGCTACCACTTCTGCAGGAAGGCTATTCCATTCATCCACTACTCTCTCAGTAAAGTAATACTTCCTTATATTACTTTTAAACCTTTGCCCCTCTAATTTAAAACTGTGTCCTCTTGTGGTAGTTTTTCTTCTTTTAAATATGCTCTCTTCCTTTACCGAGTTGATTCCCTTTATGTATTTAAAAGTTTCTGTCATATCCCCTCTGTCTCTTCTTTCTTCCAAGCTATACATATTAAGGTCCTTTAACCTTTCCTGGTAAGTTTTATCCTGCAAGCCATGTACTAGTTTAGTAGCTCTTCTCTGAACTCTCTCTAGAGTATCTATATCCTTCTGGAGATATGGCCTCCAGTACTGCGCACAATACTCCAAGTGAGGTCTAACCAGTGTTCTGTACAGCGACATAAGCACTTCACTCTTTCTACTGCTTATACCTCTCCCTATACATCCAAGCATTCTGCTGGCATTTCGTGCTGCTCTATTACATTGTCTTCCCACCTTTAAGTCTTCTGAAATAATTACTCCTAAATCCCTTTCCTCAGATACTGAGGTCAGGACTGTGTCAAATATTCTATATTCTGCCCTTGGGTTTTTACGCCCCAGGTGCATTATCTTGCACTTATCCACATTAAATTTCAGTTTTCCAGAGTTCTGACCATTCTTCTAGTTTTCCTAAATCCTTTTCCATTTGGCGTTTCCCTCCAGGAACATCAACCCTGTTACCTATCTTTGTGTCATCAGCAAAAAGACAAACCTTACCAGCGAGGCCTTTTGCAATATCACTTATGAAGATATTAAACAAAATTGGTCCCAGTACAGATCCCTGTGGAACCCCACTGGTAACATTACCTTGTTTTGAATGTTCTCCATTGACTACCACCCTCTGTTGTCTGTCACTCAGCCACTGCCTAATCCACTCAACAATATGGTCCATGCTCAATGACTGCAGTTTATTGATAAGTCTTCTATGTGGGACAGTGTCAAAAGCCTTACTAAAATCTAGATATGCGATGTCTACTGCACCTCCACCGTCTATTATTTTATTCACCCAGTCAAAAAAATCTATAAGATTTGTTTGACATGATCTCCCTGAAGTAAACCCATGTTGTTTTTCATCTTGCAATCCATGGGATTTTAGATGTTCCACAATCCTATCAACACACTGTGAAGCAGTAATACCAACCATTCACTAAAAGACGTCTGGCATCACTGCAAAACAATTGCACTGTCAAACACGTGTTTTAGTGAATGGTTGGTATTACTGCTTCACAGTGTGTTGTTTAAAGGGAATCTGTTACATGGGTTGAGCATATTAAAGTGTTACTACTGCCATGTACAATAAAATACCTTATTTTTTGCTGCAGTCTTAATTTTTTGTTTCATGGTTTCATTAGCGATAAAATCCACTTTTTCTGTTATGCAAATGAGTGTCCAAGGTGCCCAGAGGGGCGTTATTATCCTCCTT
Source organism: Bufo bufo (assembly GCF_905171765.1). Taxonomy (NCBI): domain Eukaryota; kingdom Metazoa; phylum Chordata; class Amphibia; order Anura; family Bufonidae; genus Bufo; species Bufo bufo. The sequence continues at coordinate 343,728,004 of NC_053393.1, read as the reverse complement.
TGGAGCCCAGTAACTCCCTCCTACAGAGCCCAAGCACGCCTCTTCCAGCATAAGTAACTGACCACACCCGAACTCTTTGCTGCCTCCCCCCTCCGCTATGTCATTATTTGGATGGAACCATGCCCACAGATTCCTTGCGTCCGCTTAGTGAAATCTCACGCAGGCGCAGTATCGTGGACAGATCTTATGGGCAGGGACAGTGCTTGTCTTTTATGGCCCACCGGGTCAAAGTTTCTTCTGATACTAACATGTGTGTATACACAGGGGAAGAAATCCTCCCCCATTTAGGCCTGATTTCTGGACACTTGGGGGGTCATTCATCAAACTGGTGTAAAGTAGAACTGGCTTAGTTGCCCATATCAACCAATTAGATCCCACCTTTCATTTTGGACAGCTCCTTTGAAAAATGAAAGGAATCTGATTAGTCCCTTGGTCCCAAACTGCCTCTATCTTCTTCCTATAACATTGTGTGTGTTTAAACAACATCTGCCTCTAATAAAGGATAATTTTTGGAAGCTTTGTAAAATAAAAAAGTATAAGACATGCGGCAGAGCAACGTGTTTTTAAATATGCTCTGTGTTAACACCATCAATCATACTTTTACCCATAGCTATATATGTCACTTTCACTCTGACTATATTATTGGCTATTGCTGTCATTGCATTCAAGAGCTTAGCGAGGGGGGAAGAGAAAGAGCAAAAATTAGTATAAAATTGAAAAAAAAGAGATACAGTAACATGTTATATACCAATTTGTCAGGGCAGTTGGGCCAACTTGAATTCATGTAGAATTACAGAAGGATACTGCAGCATACAGTGACCAAATTACAGTACAGAATTCACAGCGCAGATGTGAACCCAGCCTTAATGGATGAAAATGAGTGGCAGACTCCTTTTAAGCCATATTCTTATCAGTTTGATAGAAATGTTGCTGTAATGAGCATTTATTAGCTGGGAGTATGTCTGAGACAAGGCCTAGTTTGCATCAGGCCATTAGAGAAGCTCGAAGACAAATTCCATATAAAGCAAAACATAAGATTCAAATGCAGATTCATTGAAAGTGAGCTAACATTGTAGAAAATGTAGATAAATAAAGACCTATTGAAAAAATGATTTTTAGCCCAAAATAAGTAAAATATAATGATTTTCAAAAATTACCTCATCAAGTGTTGATGGCTTTTAAGCCTCACTCATACAAATATTCTTACTAAAAATCTTTACCTTTCAGAAAAATAAAAAAAATCTGATGATTACGGATTGCCACATGAGCTACCTGCAGTTTGCTGTCACACACCCCTGACAACACTCTTGTTACAGCTTTGTTGTCACTATCGCCATAGACTTTAGTGCCAGACTGTTACGGTATTTATTTCCCCACCAATATGGCATGAGACAATTTTTGCACTCTCTATTAGCAACATTTCCTTCCTCCTAGGTGCCACATTAAATGAATTTTTACAGTATAGAAAACAAACTGTAAACTTAGTAGACATAAAATGTGCAATTTACATGTTTAATCTGGTTTCTTTTTAGATTCAGAAAAAGTGCAATTCTGCAATAGTAAATGACGTTTTGAGCTTCAGATGTTTAATATTGATTTCAGTGCTCCCGTTGTAAATATTTGTTGAAAGTGAATGTCCTTTTAATGAAAGCCTAAACTGCTACACAGGAATCAATTTATGTTACACATCAATAAAAACTAAATGCACTGCAAGAAAAAAAATAGTTTTACGTTATTAATGTGAAAAAAGAAGTAAAACAAAGAAAGAGTACAAACTGTGGTACAGTAAGTTCATTAAAGATTGGAATTTATAATCAACATATCTAGTTTATGTATTAAAACAGCTAATATGAAAATATATAAACTGATCAAAACCATCATATTGTGTAGGTCCTCTTCATCTTGCCAAAACTCTGGACCCTTCTCGACATGGACTTGGTCTGCAACATGTTAAGGTGGATAGTAATGTTAAGGTAACATACACAAGAATGGCAGGGTTCATAGTTTCCCATGACAACATTGTTCAGAAGATCATAGTCTGTTGCAATGTGGATGATGAAACTGCTCTGTCACTCGACCAGATTTGGTTTTGACTCCTAAGGGCGTTATTTAAGTGTCTCCACTGATATTCACCCTTGAGAGGACCTGCAACCTTCAAATGCTATGAAATTTAAAAGCAGCATGCTATAGAGCAGGAGATGCTGAGGAGATTAATATATATTTTTTGTGGGAAAATATCCAATAAGACCTGTAATTTATACATTTATATATTAGCTTTTTTCACTTCCTGTGAATATTGGTACAGGAGGGAGGTGTTATCGGTGATTGATAGTATTGTGTGTATAAGTGTGCATATAGAGATAGCTGTCAGTGACTACTAATATCTCCTCCCTGATAGATATTCACAGGAGGTGAAAAAAGCTAAGATATAAATGCATAAATTCTAGGTTTAATTGGACCTTATCCCACAAAAATGTACATCAATCTGCTTAGCTCCTCCTGCTCTATAACATGCTGCTTTCAAATTGCATAGTATTTTCTGGTGACAGGTCCTCTTTAACCCCTGTACTTAGCTGCAGGGATATCAACAGGCTGCTACCTCTTGGAGTAGTCTCTGTTCAAGTGACGGTTAACCCACAGGGTCAAGAGTTACCAGTGCAGAGCATCAAAAACTATATTCTGGACAGCCTGAGGTGAGGGCAGACAGAATTTGTGTGATCTGATAACAGTCAGTTAGGGCAGGCAGTGCAAGGTCAGTTCAGAGATCAGGCAGAGGTCAGGTCAGGAAGCAAAGGGCCAAATCAAGGAAACAACCAGAAGTCAGTAAATGGGCAGAAAAAACACAGCTAGCCATTGTCTGGGGGAGAGTAGGGTGTGTGTGTGCTGGCCCTTTAGGATCCAGAGGGAGTGCACGGGCAGAGAGAGAGAGAGCCCTAGTCAGCAAGAAGCAGGCTAGAGCATAAAAAATAAATAAATCTTACTGTGCATTTTGTTTGTAAAGAGGCTGTTTTATTACAACCAGCAGGAATGTGTTTACTAGTGTTGGTTGCGAATATTCGAATTGCGAATATTAATCACGAACATCGGCACATCGAGAATTCGTAAATATAGTGATATATATTTGTCATTTTGAATATTCTAGATTTTTTTTTCATCAGTAACCTCCCTTCTTGCTTGTGGGCCAATGAGAAGGCAGCAATGTCTTTGTCTGAGCTTAGCAACATCCCTGGCAACCGATAGGAAAGTTGCCTACCCCTTACTATATGAGAAGCTCCCCAGCAGCCATTTTCTACAGTTTTTAAAGTTCTGAGACAGACAGCAGTGTCATTGCTGTCCTCTGTGCTTTACTGTGTCATTACATTAGATAGTTAGATAGCTTATATATATATATAATACAGATAGTTAGTGGGAGACAGTCAGTGTAGGTTATAGCCTGATATAGTGTAGCTGTTGCAGTGCAGTGTGTTAGGTAGTTTGATAGGTTCTGCTGTCCATACATATATGCAGAACTGCTAAAATGTGAAGTTTCACGTATTGCACCAAAATATTTGCATCATTAGTGCTGATTAGCGCAATCGCAAATATATTGGAGCACTCTAACTGCATATAAAGCTATTTTTAAGTTTCTGCCGTGCCAACCATTTTCTCCAGTCTCAGGAAACTTCTAGCAGCTCGGAAAATGGAGCAAAAGTGACCCACGCCTGTATTTCACGTGCATTACACAAATATTACATTGCCGATTTTTTACAATCAAGAAAATAATCTCGAATTTGCTAATATATTACGAATATTCGCCCAAATATTTGTGAAATATTCGAATATAGCCCCTGCGGCTCATCACTAGTGTTTACCCATATTCATATGAGTCTCTTTCACTTTAAGATTCTTAATACTGGCTTGACCTTAGAGAGCTTGAAATAAGTTATACAGAAAGTTAGGGGGCCTCAGAATGTCATTGACAACTTTTCAGGGCACTTGGAGAACTTTCGATTCCCGTCGAATTTATTTGAACCCGAATTGTATTGCCCAACTGATTCAGCCAAATCTAAACTGAATTTCAAGAAATTTGCTCATCACTTAATGTAAACCTAAACAGCCTTAAACTGTGCCAGGTTTATCACAGTGGCTATATGATAAATCTAGGGCACAAGTAGATTGTCTAGTCTAAGTTTACACCACATATTTGTTGGCTTGGTTTTATGCCTACAATTTGACTTTTTTGTCACATTTAAGACATTCTCTTTTCTTGCTAAACCACAACACAGAAAAATCACTTGATAAATGTAGTCCAAAGCATGTGCATTAATGTTTACTGCAAATTGATCTTAAAAACTGATGCATTTTAAATAATAAATCTACCCCACTGAGTTTTTTTTAAATGACCCTTTCTGATTTTATATACAAGGGCTAAGGGATAAGGGGCTCTGGTTAGGGGCGGATTGGAAACTTAAAGTTGCCCTGGAAAAAAAACGAAAAGTGGCCCCATATTGTCGGTGGGTTCAAACTGACAGAAGATGGGCCAAAACAAGTAGGTGGGGCCAACTGTAGTAAGCGGGGCCTTAAATACTGTATTGCTGTAGTAATAATGTAGTACAGTGCAGAATACTGCCCCAGCAGAACCAAATACCACAGGACAGCACAAAATACTGCTGCCCTCACCACAGTATTTAACTGTATCACCAGTTGAGTTCAGGAGGGCACCTGCGGCCATTGAGCATCTACATTACCTGGCCTGCGGCCATCAAGAGGGCTTGAGTGGCCCCCTGGGCATCGGCCTACCAGGAAACTTCCCTGTAGGGTCTATGGCCAGTCTGCCCCCTGGCTCTGGTATTATTTTCTAATTTTCTTTTTCACAGAATAAGATATTGCACATATTCAAATATTGAATAATCCAGAAAAAAAATGATTTTCAAATAAACCACATATTGGCTATCATAAACGTTATACAGAAAAGAGATAAAAACATTGCTTAATACAGTATATTCAAGCGCTGTGTATGTTCTTAAATGACATTGCATCAAGAGCATATTGTAGTTAATAAATACAGAAATCAACTAAATAAACTGCCTGCTGTTTCTAGGAATTATTATTCTGTCATAATACTAACTGGAATCTCTTTAATTGGAACTGCACTTCCAAACTGAAAATGATATTTGAGCTTTAATCAAAGGTAAATGAAGCATCTAGCAGTTATTGATACCCTCTGCCTAAATAACCTGCAAAATTCACATGAGTATAATACATTACACTAAAAGAAACATGCAGAACCAAAGTCTACTTAAAAAGACACTACATTTCAAAAAAATGTTTTCCATTAGTCCCTAATCCATCTTTTGTGTGACATACATCTGTAAGCTACAACATATCTTACTCCCACCAAGCAGCAGTAAGCCCCCATGTGCCAATCTGTGGGCTCTGGAAACTCCTATAATCCACGTCCACTGCATCTATAGGGAGCACAATGGCAGTGGTAAAATGATTCACATATGTCACTGCTTTTTGTGATGTCCCTAGAACATGTTCATTTACTTTTCAGAGCATGAGCAGAAGAGGATCAGTCCAGGAATAGTGCAGAAAGAGGTGACATGGATGAATCACATCACCGCTGCCATCTAGCACTCTATGGAAGCAGCAGCCTGAGGACTTTCGGTCCATCTGCTGCATGGCGGTGGTAAGATGCATGAAACAGAAAAAAAAAAATGATTAAGGGCTATAGGAAAATATTTTTTACAAATTGGTCAACCCCTTAAAATCATCCTTATAATTTAGACATAAAAACAAATTAAAAACTGAGAACATACAAAGAGAAAAATAAAAATAGGGCAAACTGATGTAGACAAAGATGGAGTATATATAGAAATGAATACACTACTGAATGTAACACAAAAACAAGAGAATAGTTTTGTTTTTGATTTCTTTTTTTAATTTATTAGTATGATTTGTTTATTTATTTAAGTTTTTTGTGATAGGTGAAAGTCTATGGAAACATGAAACACAGAATGCACAAGTATTTTTTTTCTACCATTTTGACATGTTCTTCTACATGCCATAAAACCTTCTATATGCGGAAAAATGGCAGAAAAAAAAAATGTTGCTACAGTTGTCTATTGTATAAAAAGCCACTTAAAAAAAGACCGTAACAACCACATGCAGTATGGAAACATTAGTGTTTGAAGCAGCCTTTAGGTTAAAAACACTGCTGTATAACATTTTTGCAGTATATTATAAGCATGATCTCATGATCCCATAGCAGGACTAAAAAAAATAGTATAAACAATTTGAAACAATTTACTTAAAAGGCTTTATAGAAAGCTTAAATGGGGTGGAGGAAGTTAAAAAAATAAAAAAAAGGTACATCTACATACTTGAAATGCTCATATTCTTATTGACCAAGTGGCAGAAAAGTAATAAAAAAAAAATAAAAAAAAGTTGTATGTACCTCTATGATGATAAACATAGTGGTATGTACCCAAAAATTGTACCACTGAAAACTACAATTCATACTGAAAAGAAAATAGTACCTCATAAAGCTACATTGTTAGAATACTGTTCTGGATTTTGGAATGCTTTTGCAATATCTTAAGTTCCAAACTAGGCTCCTCCTTTATGATACTTTTAAAGAGTTTATTTAGTAACTGCTTAGAGCTCCTATACACATTCCAGAATCAGAAATTTGGAGCCTGTATAATGTGTCTGGCATGTAGAAATTACATTTGAGAGGAATACATTGAGTCCTGCCAGTGGCTGTAAGCCATACAACATTGCTAAGCGCATTTCTGGCTACGCTGAATGGCTGGTAACAGGTGACAGACAGGACCACTACTATCTAAGGGTTTGTCTTTCCGCAGTGGGATTCTAAGCAACAAACTCTAGCTCTAGGAACTCTTCACGCAAACAGTTATCATAGTTAAAAGTTAGATGTTTTAAGATTTTAAACTTTCTTAGAAATATGTGCTGAATGCCATGGTCAGAATGCATCAGTTCCATAATTTTCCAGCTGTTTGATGGAAATTAGAGAGTGTGCACTGCAGATATGTTCAATGAGAATGCCATTATTAGCATCCTTTACAAATATTAGAAGAAAATATAGAAACTGTACAATAAAGTGTTTAAAGGCATATTCTGCTTACTTTAAGTTATCCTGTGAGTACAGGAGGACTTTTTGATTGGTGGAAGTTCTACCTCAGTGATCCTCACTGATCATGACAATTTGGACCTTGTTTCCCATCTGGCCCCCAGAAATGAATAGTGTGACAAATGTCTATGGGATTGCTTCATATAGTCAAGTACAGCGCTCAGCTATTTCTGGTAGATCCCAAAGAAATTAATGGAGCAGCAGGGCACTTTTTTTTTTTTTCATGGGGCCCTGCAAGGTACAATAACCAGAATAGTCCTTAAAGTAAAACGTAGCATGCATAATAGTCAGGAAACAAACATTGTGCAACTAACAAGCTAGAAATAATTAACACCATTTATGGGTGTTAAAACACCATCAAAGATATCCATATCCAAATGAAAGGTTAGGTCTTCAAACAAAGTGAAAATAAAAATTCAATATATAAAGGGCATCTGTCAGCAGATTTGTACCAATAAAGCTGGTTGACCTGTTGCATGTGCTCTTGGCAGATGTGTGAGTCCCATATGTGCCAGCATTGCTGAGAAAAATAATGTTTTAATATATGCCAATAAGACCCTAGGAGCAACGATGGTGTTGCTATTACACCTAGTGGCTCTGCTCTCTCTGTAACACCCTCTCCACTTTGCTTGACAGGGTCAGGTGTTATGATGTTTTCACTGCCTGGCGCAATCAATTAAAGGGAAGAGGGTGCAGAAATTGCAGAGAGAGCTGAGCCTATAGGTGTTAAAGACAACACCTCCATTGCTCTTAGAGGCTCATTTCCATATATTAAAACTTTTTTTCTAGGCAAAATGGGCACACATGAAAATGGGACAAACACAGATGCCTTCATCTGCCAAACGCACATGCAACAGGACAGCCAGTTTCATTGGTACAAATCTGTTGATAGATTCCCTTTAACGTACTCTTCAACATACTCGTTTTCTTTCCTCAAACCACAGATGTAAAATATCTTATAACTAGAGATGAGCGATGCAGTGAATCAGCGTTGCAGTGAGATATTTTACAGTCCAGTTTGCTGTGCATTAGTGGCAAAATACAAATATATTCGCCGTTCATAGTTGTACTTATCTGTTGAAAAGACTGTTGTGTAAAAATAGAAAAAAAACTGGGCCTAGTTGCCGTTCAACGGTGCAGTGAGATATTTTACCGCCCAGTTTGCCGTGTATTACTGGCAAAATACAAATATATACACCTTTCATTGTTGCACTTATCTGTAGAAAAGCCTTTTGTGTAAAAATAGAGAAAAACTTGGGCCTAATGGCTGTTCAGCGGTGCAGTGAGATATTTTACAGCCCGGTTTGCCTTGTATTACTGGTTAAATACAAATATATCTGCCTTTTATCGTTGTAGTTATCTGTTGAAAAGCCTTTTGTGTAAAAATAGAAAAAAAAATGGGCCAAATTGCCGTTCAGCGGTGCAGTTATATGCGGTGTAGCACTTTTTGCGGTTTGGACCAAATTATGTAGTTTGAAAAAAATGCTGGGTGATACTATACTTTCTTCTGTATAAACCAAATTCCAATATCCTTTCATTGGTGAAATTGTTTTATTTCAACCATGTTTTCTTCTGAAAAATTGATAGGTGATTGTACACCTCCTTTAGAGGTATGGCCCAATTTATGTTGTCGTGGGTCCTGTAGTAAATCAATGTGCTGTGCGGTCTGTGGACCCAAAAATCCCTTTAGGGGTCTCTAACTAATGATAAAATATACCTTTATTTAATCCATGTTAAAATCTAAATACAATAAGGAAAATCTAAATGTTAAAATTCTCAGCGTGCAGTGAGATATCAAGAATATTAAACTCTCCACTACTGGTAGTTGCTAATAGCAACTCAGGGATCTTGTCCCATTCAGCATTTGTTTTTATATACACTCACCTAAAGAATTATTAGGAACACCTGTTCTATTTCTCATTAATGCAATTATCTAGTCAACCAATCACATGGCAGTTGCTTCAATGCATTTAGGGGGGTGCTCCTGGTCAAGACAATCTCCTGAACTCCAAACTGAATGTCAGAATGGGAAAGAAAGGTGATTTAAGCAATTTTGAGCGTGGCATGGTTGTTGGTGCCAGACGGGCCGGTCTGAGTATTTCACAATCTGCTCAGTTACTGGGATTACACGCACAACCATTTCTAGGGTTTACAAAGAATGGTGTGAAAAGGGAAAAACATCCAGTATGCGGCAGTCCTGTGGGCAAAAATGCCTTGTGGATGCTAGAGGTCAGAGGAGAATGGGTTGACTGATTCAAGCTGATAGAAGAGCAACATTGACTGAAATAACCACTTGTTACAACCGAGGTATGCAGCAAAGCATTTGTGAAGCCACAACACGCACAACCTTGAGGCGGATGGGCTACAACAGCAGAAGACCCCACCGGGTACCACTCATCTCCACTACAAATAGGAAAAAGAGGCTACAATTTGCACAAGCTCACCAAAATTGGACTGTTGAAAACTGGAAAAATGTTGCCTGGTCTGATGAGTCTCGATTTCTGTTGAGACATTCAAATGGTAGAGTCCGAATTTGGCGTAAACAGAATGAGAACATGTATCCATCATGCCTTGTTACCACTGTGCAGGCTGGTGGTGGTGTAATGGTGTGGGGGATGTTTTCTGGGCACACTTTAGGCCCCTTAGTGCCAATTGGGCATCGTTTAAATGCCACGGGCTACCTGAGCATTGTTTCTGACCATGTCCATCCCTTCATGACCACCATGTACCCATCCTCTGATGGCTACTTCCAGCAGGATAATGCACCATGTCATAAAGCTCGAATCATTTCAAATTGGTTTCTTGAACATGACAATGAGTTCACTGTACTAAAATGGCCCCCACAGTCACCAGATCTCAACCCAATAGAGCATCTTTGGGATGTGGTGGAACAGGAGCTTCGTGCCATGGATGTGCATCCCTCAAATCTCCATCAACTGCAAGATGCTATCCTATCTATATGGGCCAACATTTCTAAAGAAAGCTATCAGCACCTTGATGAATCAATGCCACATAGAATTAAGGCAGTTCTGAAGGCAAAAGGGGATCCAACACCGTATTAGTATGGTGTTCCTAATAATTCTTTAGGTGAGTGTATATGTACCTATCGTGGTGCATTGGCTATGGACGTACTGGGAGCAAAGGAACTATTGTGTGTACAATCTGTACCACTTTCCGACGGCAGGGAACGGTATTATTATCTCTATAATCAAACCAATATGGAGTGTTGGTAGAGTATAGATTTATGACTTTAATTTGCAGTGAATTTTATACCCCAGTCAAACAATCTGCTTATGCATGGCTGCTGTCTCATAGCAACCAAGTGTCTCAGCTAATCAGGGCACTCAATACAACTTTCATGCCTCAGTTTGGAGGTTGTTACAACTTTGGCAACAATTTGCAATCCTTTTATGATGCTCCTCATGTGTTTTAATAACACTCTGTAAGCTGACACTTAGTTTGCAACAGTGTTGCTGGGTATAATTATCACCGCTTCCTTCTAATAACTATTTCCTCTGTCAGAGGTTAGTACTCGGTTTGATGTTAGGTAATCTTGGTGCTATTCCACTGCCGTTCACATGTTCCTAACTGGCTCTCAGCCGCTCCTCATGCTCCTAGGTTTCCTCTCACTGTACGTTGTCTACTTAGTGCTAGACTATAACACCCCTCCCGACATGTTTCGCCACTAGCGTGGCTTCGTCAGGGGATTTTTTGGTCCACAGACCGCACAGCACATTGATTATTATATCCCGAGGGTCCCTAAAGGGGCTTTAGATTTGATTCCTGTAATAAATATAATGAATACGCTGATGACAACACACCAGCAGACTTTCCTTTTACCATCTATTCACAATTAAATCAAGCAGCTTCACTAAGTTGAAAACATTCATGTGTTTTTATCTGCTCCATCTGCATTCGATCTCCACAGCACACAAGACATGACAGGAAAGCCTCTGCCTTGGAGTCCAACTCCCGTTTCTAGAGATCAGGAGTTCCATTAGAATTGTGCATAACAATCGTGCTCCCTGTGCAAAGCCATAACAAAAGGACTCTGTAGGAAAACACATCACAGGAAGCTGAAGCTGGTTGCCCCAATTTTAATTCAGGAGCAGTAAACAGCGGGAAGCAAATAGAGGTGGCTGAACTCCGCTGCTCTGTATCTCTTGTGAAGTCAATGTCACCAGAAATGCCCCTCTCGCGATTTACAGAAAATACATTATTTTCATGTAGAGATCAAAAAAATTATGTGGGAGGCATGTAGTGTATGCAAGCCTTGTGCGACCCCTCTCAAATAAGGGCCTACTTGCCATTCAGCGGTGCAGTTATATGTGGTAAAGCCCTTTTTGCGGTGAAATTTGTTATGCGACACTGGCCCTTTTTTGGAAAATATATGGGTGAATTTACACCTCCTTTTGCGGTATGGAACGACTTACTTAGTGGTGAAATTCTTTCTGTTACACTGGCTTTTTTTTTCCGGAAAATGTATGGTGGAATCCACACCTCCTTTTGTGGTATGGGGCAAAATATGTTGTGATGAAATGTGTTCGGTAAAGCAGGCTTTTTTGGGGAAAATTGATGGGTGACTGTACACCTCCTTTTGCTGTAGAGGCTGAATTACACAGTGTTGAAACGTAAAATTTCAAAGTAAACTCCGCTGCTCTGTATCTCTTGCAAAGTCAATGTCTCCAGCAATGCCCCTCTCGCGATTTACACCAAATACATTATTTTCATGTAGAGATCCAAGAATTGTGTTGGAGGCATGTAGTGTATGCAAGCCATTTGCGACCCCTCTCGTCACTCTCACGCTGTTCTGCGCCTCGTTTGCCTGGGCAAATGTAATCACACAGGGGAGGAACTGCTTTGTGTCCTTCAGCAAGAAATTGAATCCTGGCTTTCTCTGTGACAACTCAAAATCGGAACCATGGTGGCGACAATTGGAAGAACATAGTGTCGGCGCTGCATCAAGGATGGATGAGCCATGCGCCCTGCATGGCACACATGTTCAATCTGGTTGTCAAGTGGTTCCAGAAGTCTTCCACCCATCTGAAAGACATCCTAAAAATGGCCAGGAAACTTTGCATGCACTTCAGCCACTCGTACACCACAAAGCACACTGTCCTTGAGCTGCAGCGGCAAAATGGCATCCCCCAACATGGGCTGATATGCGACGAGATATGCGACGAGAAAGGTTATAAATGATTTCCTGATGATCCAAGCGGACAGGAGTAGTCCCCTGTGTAACTTCAATATCAGCCAGTGGCAGCTCATGCCTGACACCTGCCATTTGCTCAGGCCCTTTGAGGAGGCCACGTTATTTGTCAGTCGCCAGGACTATGGGATGAACAATGTCATTCCACTGCTTCATGTCCGGGAACAGATGCTGGTAAATCTGGATGGTCAGGGGACTGGAGACGTCGTGCTTAGAAAGATGGCAGCAGAGTTTGATACGTTTGTCTGTCAATATCTCTGTTTACAGTCAGTGAACGGAAACATCATTTATCGCTAGGATATGCAAACACCAACCGATGGGGTGTTAACCGCCAAAAGTAGGTCATCGGCATGAAGGAGCAGTCATTTTTACAGCTCGAGGTATCCCGTAGTGCACCCCCTTGTAGGAAACTCAGACTGAAAGAGTATTCAAAGCACCTGTCTGTCCACATAGCTGCCGAGAAGCAGAAGGGTCTTGCCATTGAAGTGGGCTCAGAGCTGAACCTAAAAGCCAAATTTTCCTATTTACCCGGACTCAAAGTAAAGGACAGAGATCCACTGGCTGTGTTCATACAGATTTCATCCAAGCCTCCACTCACCAAGGCAAGCACAGAGGACTGGATTGTGTGGACAGGTTGGTTCTGCAGTATGTACAAAGAGGACGATCTATTGGAGGTGTTTCCTAAGATATTTACTTGCCTCCCGCTCTTCCTGTATAACAGCTTTGAGGCGCTCACGGCTATAGTTGACTGTTGTTTCGGTAATCTGGTGATCAGTTCTCAGGACTAGCAGCATGGCTAGCAGCGATGTGTCTGGATCAGTGTCAGCCACAGAGCTTGTTTTCTCTGTGCCCGTCGAACCTCGCATGGACATTTCTAATGCTATCCACACAGAGGACTAGTGATGAGCTGCAGGGGCGATATTCGAATTTGCGATATTTCGGGAATATTTGGCGACTATTCGCCATATATTCGAGAATTTGCGAATTCATGATCTAGGCACTATTTTCTTGATTGCGAAAATTCGCATAAAATTCGCCTAAAGAATTCGCATAAAAATTTGCATGAACTGATGTAAAAAAAAATAATAATTTATATTCGCGATTACGAATATATTTAGCGATATTCTAAATATTCGCAAATTCTCGAAGTGCCGATATTCGCGATTAAAATTCGTAATTTGAATATTCGTGATCAACACTACAGAGGACTTCAAGACTTTATGGAATGATAATCATAAATCAAAGGATGAGGTCATGTTGGAGGAAGTGGACAATTTATTCCTATGTCTTTACTCGCATTTCTTCAGACACTTTAGAATCCACTTATCAGCAACCCAGCTCGTCACGGGATGAGCTGGAGTCAGCTTGTTTGCTGGACTGTCCTCCAGTTATCAGCCATAACCCCATACATTTCTTGATCCATATGCATTACCCTCGTGGTCACCCAAACACTGGTCGTCAATCCATTCTCATTGATGAAGCACTTTGTTTTTCAAGTTTGTCTTGTGGTTTTGCCCCTTCTGTGTTGTATTTTATGTGTGTTAATATCCTGTTTGTTAAATAAAAGTTTTTTCTCCACCGTTCAAAAAAAATATAATTGTTTGTGATTTGGTAGCCAAAAGCAGGAGTGGGTGCAAAACACAGAAGACATGTAACTATTCCGTTCAGTTGTCACCTCTGTTTTGGATCCACTCCTGTTTTTTTGGCATTAGAAATACTGATGGATTAATAACCAAATGCCGACCATGTGAAGGCGGATACTCAAAAGACAGGGTCTGTTTTTTGGGTGTTGTTCTTATGACGGATCAGACGAAGGGAAAAAATCAGTGACGTCAACACAAACTTACTCCTGACACCCTCTCCACTCTTTCATGGGGACACTACTTGTATCAGCTTGTAAAAGAACAAGTTCTGTATACATCTATGTGGAATCAGCTGATGACGGTGTAATAGGAGTGCTCTTTTTCTTGGCGCTATCGACCTGTTAGGCTGAGTTCATACTATAGTTATTTGGTCAGTTTTGGCCCAGTGACTGCCCAAATAATTGAAGTGTGCAGTGATTCTAAGTGTGACACCTGTCATCTGCATGTCATGCGGACTCACAGTATTATTTCACTACCAAAGCAGACTCCCTATGCGTGTTACTGCAAGGCACAGTGTTCTACACAACTATAAAGGCTCTGTGCAGCCAGAAAATAGCTTTAGTTTTTTAATGTAATTCACTACAAATCTATTCCCAAAAAATTAGGCGAACATGCAAATCGAATTCGCTCATCTCTACTTATAACCAAAAAAGAGAGTAACAGAATTGTCAGATAAACTGATGTTTTAAACTTCCCCTACTCCATATTCACAATAGCTTTTTTTTTTAAAGTAGGTATTAGTTAAAGTACGGATGGAGTAGAGTTAACACTCCTGTTTTCTGAGATTTCTGAGTTGTGTTATCTAATCTAAGCAAACAACTTCAATTGCTTTTCAATGGCTTTTGTCTTAAGATGAGTTAAGAAATTTGAGTTAAGAGCTGGAGTGCTAACCCTGCTACATCTGTAACTGTTCACAAATAATGAGTCGACAGATCATTTTCATTTCTATAGGACAAACTGCTTCTAAAGTGCATCAAACTGCAAAAAAAAAAGTGGAAATGTGTCAAAAAAAGTTTCTGTTTTACATTTTGTTTTACTTAAAGCCTCAAGATGACAACTTCTTTTCAGTAAAGTTTAGTGAATAGATTCTTTATTTCTTTTTGAAATATCTTTATTGGTTTTCAAAAGTGAACATACAAAGTAAATGTGCATTGGTACATCTGAGTGCAAGTAAAAATTCCTAATACAGTTGATAATGCCCGAATCAATTAAATTTGGTTAGAGACAAGAATACTAAAAGAAAACTTATGAGCAATCCCTTCAACAAAAGAAATCTTGGGTTATCCCAGATAGCTCTATGGATCAACTGTAGTTAAGCAAAGTAACCAAGCAAAAACTTGGACAAACAAATAAGGGGGGGGGGGTCAGGGAGCTGCTTAAGTGAGTGAGGCTCCACTAAATTGAGATACATAAAACACAATAATCTATAAGTAACAATCTATTTAGCTACTGATCGACTTCCCTCCAGTACATCGTCATGTGGACAAACCCCTACATATTAGATATAAGGCAAAAATTTGCAATCAACGTGGGAGGAATGAAGAACACCAACGTCTCATCTATTAGTTCTCCAATCCGTCCACTGCACCCAAATAGTAGCATATTTATTATGGGATCTTTGCTCCCAGTGGGAGAGTTCTTCCAGTTTAGAGAGGGATTCAACCTTGTCCAGCCATAGTGCAATGGAAGGAGCCACCTCAGATTTCCAGTTGGCGGCAATCAAAAGTCTTGCCACCACTACCAGGACCCTCAGTAAACGTTTTTGGGCTTTGTGAGTGTGTCAGGTATTAAGGTGAGTAGTGCAATTTTGGGACATAATGGTAATTTGGTGTTACCTAGCTTAAAAATGCTGTATTTGTTGTCAAAGATCTGTTTCTAAAAGATCCTTAACACAGGGCAAGACCACCATATATGAAGAAAGGTACCTTTATTGGCTTGGCATCTTCAGCAAAGTTCTGATGAGGACCCATACATAATTTTTAGCTTAACAGGTGTCAAATACCATCTGGTTAGGACTTTATAGGTATTCTCTTGAATGGTGGTGCAGCGCGATGTGAGTTTGGATGTTGTTAGAAAATTTTGGATATCTGTGTCTGAGAATTTCACCTCTAGATCTCTTTTCCATTCCCTTATGTAGTAGAGAGAGATCGGGGTTTCTATATTAAGTAAATTTTGTCAAATAGTAGAGATTAGTTTAGTGGGGTGTTGTGACTGAGCTATTAACTTCTCAAACCAAGTGTGCGTAAGCAACAGATTGGCCTGAGTTAGAACTTTCTTGAGGTAGTGAATTGATTATTAACTAATCAGATTAAGATTTGTTTCCAAATTCACAAAAGTTTATTCACAAAACAAATCTGAAGATCTTTAATTAGTTTCAGATGAATCATGTAAAAATAGCATCCAATTCAAGTTTACTGTTAATATTGGGAGGGGGAAGCCAACAGGGAGGAAGAAGATGGACTATCACAAGACACTGGGAAGAAGTGTGTGTGTGGGGGTCTGCCCTGATTGGGTCAGAGGCAGCAGGTCAGCCTCATCAGCCATTCAAGTGGGAAGGAGATAGGGAGATGCCTATGCTGAACCAGTAGAAGCACCATAGTGTTTTCAGCTTCTGACCTGGAAGGAGGGTGTCTGAAGTGTGAGTAAAAAAATAATATATTTCACAGTATACAGAGCCACAAGCAACTATTGCAGTGTGATTAGAGAAAAATATAGGAAAACTATAGGAAATTAATAGAAATATAATTGTTTAGATGCCATTTTCATACCAGTGATGTAAAATGCAGAGTTCAAAGACATTTCATTGCCAACACTTAGGGGCGGTTTGGCCATAGACCTTACAGGGAAATTTCCCAGTGGGCCAATGCCCAGAAGGACGTTTTTGGGGATGTATTTTGTGCTGTTGGCTATAGTATTTTAAGATGAACTGTGGTATTTTGCTCTGTTGGGGTGCTATAATGTGCTACAATATGGTATTGCTGACCTCGCCTACTTGTATTGGCCCTGACTTCCATCAATTTGGACCTAACTACAAAATGGAGCCACTTTAAATTCCCAGTCCTCCCCTACCAACACTACATCGTTATATTTGTGGTAGGCAAGTGCATTATAGCCTAGCATCATGTGTTTTATATGGATGTATTAGTATTAACACTCAAAATCTTAATTCAAATTTCTTAACTGATCGTGCACATCTAGTTTGTTAACTCTACTATATCTGTAGTACAAAAATTTCATTTTTGAACCAGTATATACAATGCAAATTACATAGTTTAAAAGAATGTCACTACAAAAGTGCATTGTTATATTGGTGGCAGGATGACACCTTTTTGCATTGCACCATGTGTTTTATAGTAGAAAAAAATATATTTTTGAAATCATTATTTTTGAAAACATAAATAAAATACTAGTGTTGAGAAAGCATGCTCAGCCGAACACAAGTTCGCCTCGAGCATCGCAGTGTTTGGCCGAATACCTCTTGTGCTCGAGTCAGTGTATTTAAATCCAATTTAGCCTCTATTTCTAAAAAGGTTCTGCCGAGATTTGAACTCACAACCTTCTACATTGGAGGCAAGAACTTTAACCACTCAGCTATAAAACTGAATGATAAACTCTGTCAGAAAAACCTCATATTAGTTTGTCATGTAGTAAGTATTCCTATACAGCAGAAGTATCATTTCATATTTCAGTGCAGGTTAACATATAGCTGTATAGTGTAGTGGTTAAGGTTCTTGGCTCTAATATAGAAGGTTGTAAGTTCAAATCCCAGCAGAAGCTTTTCAGAAACAGAGGCTAAATAAAATAAATATATATACTGTATGTGTGTTTTTAGCCATATATTTACATATATTATTTATTATATAGTATAATATATTTTAAATATATTATGGCTAAAAACATCAGAAGTAGTTTCACACATATTATGCATTCATATATATCAGAGGTATGAATATGTATACTGTATATAGAAAAAAATACGAGTTTGGCAGCACTGCAATCTCCTTTATATGGATGGAGTGCCAGCGGCTGAGGGGATGATCCTACTCCAAATGAATAGATAGAAGAAATTCCACGGCACATCAAAGAAGTAAAATAAGTGTAGTGACTTTATTCACCAGGCATGCAACGTTTTGATCCGCTTCCTGGGATCTTTCTCAAGCAATTGAGACGTTTCAGCCAATGGACATACCCCCTACCTTATAAATAGACCCGATCTGGCCGCCATTTTACATTCAGTATTTTGTCAGTGTAGGGAAAAGGTTTCTGTGTGGAGCAGGGACAGACTGTTAGGGACAAAAACGCTATCAAATAGGTCCACAAAAGTCCTTTTAAGGACTGGTATAGGTGTATTATTGATAGGTGTGCAGTACAGAGGGGTGTAATACACTTATAATATACTTTCTAACATAGAAAGCATATTATAGTGGATTTGTATTGTACAGCAGTGGTGAGCGGTTCTGCAGCGATACTGCAGCTAAACAGAGTGACAAACGCAATTAGAAAAAATAATTATAACTGGTGTGATATACCAGTCGCCCCCGAAAAAACTGATAGAAGCGGGGTGTTATATACCAATAATATACTTTCTATATAGTGCATTTGGGTACTGCAGCATTTGTTTGCGGTTTTGCTGCATTCCCTCTGCTACACAGAGTGACAAACGGTATTGGAAAAAATTATTATAACTGGTGTGATATACCAGTCGCCCCCCAAAAAAACTGATTGAATCAGGGGTGTTATATACCAATAATATACTTCCTATATAGGGCATTTGAGTAGTGCAGCATTTGTTTGCAGTTTTGCTGTGTTCCCTCTGCTACACACAGTGACAAACGGTATTGGAAAAAATTATTATAACTGGTGTGATATACCAGTCGCCCCCCAAAAAAAACTATTTTGCGCATCCGCGTAAGCAAAAATTATATTGCCGATATTTTGCATTGAAAAAAATGATGAATGGAGATCGCAAATTCGAATAATACATCTGGTATGTCACTGTCCATGTTGTGGGACTATTTGTGCACTTCTAGTAATTATTTCTTGGCTGCAAATATGAGCTGAAGGTTTTTCAGGTTCGCCTGCCATTAAAATGAATGGGACTTGCCGCGAACTTGCGGTTCGCGAACATTTGATCGCGTTCGCGAAACGTCCTGGCAGATGTTCGTCCATCACTAATAGGCAAGTTGAGATTTTAGAAAGCACATCTACATCTGTAAACTTTTTAAATGGAACTAAAATGTAATGCCAATTTTAAAATTTGCATCATGTCAATTTATATTGTGGATTTTCATCTAATTTCTCACTAGTTTCTACATATAACAAGCAGATTTTGCTGAGGATTCATCATAGATTTGCAGTGACATCCAAGGGAAAAATATTCTTAACCAGTGTGGACTTAAATTAAAGTATCAGAGCCTGGTGTCATTTGACTTGTAAAATTTAAGGTGACAACTGCAGAAGAAAAAAATAGTTTTTATTTCAGTACCATATATAGTGACTTTTTGACCTCTAAAGAGGACTTTCTCAAGCCTTGACAAAGACTGCAGCATGGGTCAACACGTCACAGTATGCAGTCTGTTTTAGGAATAAAGACTACTTGGTTTTCACTACATCTAAATGGATTGTGTCACTCTTTCTATCATCTGCATGTTTGATGTCCCCTCGAGGATATGTACAGAATGTACTATTGAACTTTTTGTTTTTTTTGTAACCACAGAACTTTTTTGTTATGAAGTCTTAGTATTAAAACAAATTCTATGATATCTTCCAGAAGCTGACTATGACGCACCATATAAAAGAACTTCTTAACTATTTTCTCCAGGGATCTGACCATCTAGAACATGATGATTTCCATGGAAGAACAGAAAATGGAAAAACTGGCACAGATGTGAGCGTAGCCTTAAAAGTACAGTAGGCTCTTTTTCAAAATGGTGAGACAGTATTATCCCATTTCCATTTTACAAATGATACAACAGAATGTAAATATTTAAACATGTTTTAAATGGTTAAGAGCATTTTCATCTGCTGCAATCATGTGGTACATTAGCTGTACCTCAATTTAAAATTAAGAAACCATAGAAACCAGAGTTAGAACAGATTATACAATATGGGAGGAAATAATTATACTTTTTCTTTGATATGTGAATTGCATTATGTGAATCACTCCTGAAGCACATTTAGAGACAAAATGTCATTTATGAATGCAGAATATATAAAACGTCACACAGAACTGTAAGAAGATGTTATTGTGAGCAGGATTATGTGCAAAATATAAATGTTAATAGGACTGTCTTAAAAGAAAAAGTTTAAGGATTTGAAGCGGAATAAAAAATGCTTTTCATTTCATTAACATGGAACAATGACAAACAAAATGTAACCTTGTAATATCTCAACAACATCCGGTTTAATTCAGCAGTGAAAATCCATATGCAAAGGTTACTAATCTCAAATAGACAAGTTGGAAAGCCAGAATGTTTCCTTTCATAATTTACATAATTACAGTTACATTATAATAATCATCTTTGTCTTCAAAGTTGTAAAATTATAAAATGTTAAAGGGGTTGGCCACTTTCTGGCTACTGTTGATCAATATGTTTGTAAGATGACTATATTCACTTACTAATATAGCCTGTGTTGATATTCTGATTTGTTTGTTTAACATAGTATATAAGGCCGAAAAAAGACACTTGTCTTTCCAGTTCGGCCTGTTATCCTGAAAAGTTGATCCAGAGGAAGGCAAAAAATAAAACTGTGAGGTAGAAGCCAATTTTCCCCACTTAAGGGGGAAAATATTCCTTCCCGACTCCAATCAGGCAATCAGAATAACTCCCTGGATCAACGACCCCTCTCTAGTAGCTATAGCCTGTAATATTATTACGCTCCAGAAATACATCCAGGCCCCTCTTGAATTATTTTATTGTACTCACCATCACCACCTCCTCAGGCAGAGAGTTCCATAGTCTCACTGCTCTTACCGTAAAGAATCCTTTTATATTTTTGTGTACAAACCGTCTTTCCTCCAGACGCAGAGGATGTACCCTCATCACAGTCACAGTCCTGGGGATAAATAGATGATGGGATAGATCTCTGTACTGACCCCTGATATATTTATACATAGTAATTAGATCCCCACTCAGTCGTCTTTTTTCTAAAGTGATTAACCCTAATTTTGATAATCTTTCAGGGTACTGTAGTTGCCCCATTCCAGTTATTACTTTAGTTGCCCTCCTCTGAACCCTTGATTTCATAAATTCCCTCTTTGGCTAAATCTTTTGTGGTTTCCACACAGAGGTCCTGTTCATAAAATGGCTGTTGATGCACATGACCAGAAACAGGAGTGTAGCTAGAACTAACAGAGCAATCATTTTTACCCACCCCACTAGCGGCTACACCCTGGCTAGGATCCCACATACCCTTAGCAGCATGCACTCACCCCACCATAGGCCCAACATTGAAGTCAATATCAGCTATCTTTGAATTACCGGACATCTCGCCGTCTCCCTCGCCAATGTTTCCTATTCTGGTTAACCCCATGTCCCTCCGGGATTAGATCAGGGACTGTTTCAAAGGTGGGCTAAGGCCAGTAATTTCAGAGCATATCACTTTACCATGTCCAACACCTGGCTCTCTCCTCAAACACTTAATGACATCTCGGACCCAGTTAATATATCGAGTTGGCAATCACATCAGCTACAACATTTCCTTGCATCGTTACCTCCAGCATCCACATACGTAAGAAACAAAACAGACTTTGAACAAATATGCGATGCGAAGGGGGTAATCAGACACGCACTGTCTAGATTGTATGGCCTACTCATTTTCCCGACCAATCAATCCTCTCCTACCTATATCCTCAACTGGGAAAGAAACCGAGGGCTCACCTTCTCAATGGAACAGAAAGAATGTCTTTACACATTAACACATAAGACCTCTATAGCCAGCAATATACAGGAAACTGGTTTTAAGGTCTTATCCAGGTGGTACAGGATCCCTACCAAGTTCCATTCTCTCTTTCCTACAGTCTCCCCGCTATGTTGGCGTTGTGGGAGAAACAGAGGATCAATTTTACATGTTTTTTGGGAGTGTCCCGTGCTAGCCAGCTTTTGGCATGAGGTGTGGTGCATCATGTCTAAATTCACAAATCATGCTCTCCCCAAGACACCTGCATTCTTCCAACTCCATCATAGCAAGATCCCCATGTCAACATACAGGAGGTCGGTGGTACGACATATGGTGAACGCCACAAGAGCATGTATCCCTTGCACGTGGAAACAAAAATCTGCTCCCACAATAGCAATGTGGATCAGCAAACTTCAGGAGGTCATGAGAATGGAGGACCTGACAGCATCTCTAAGAGGTACAGTATCCAAATTTCACAAAACGTGGCAGCACTGGATTGCGTTCCAAAACTCACAGGAATACACAATATTATTGACAGCATAGAATCCGGAAGTTTTTTTTTTTTCTCCCTATCCCGCCCTCCTCTCTTCCCTCACCCTGCTCTCCTCTCCTTTCTTAGATTCACACCTATCTCTTAATGTATTATGCTTCTGTTCACACTCAGAATACCGGATGTTAAGTAGATGTCTATGCTATTCGGGTTTTTTATTTGATTCAGTTGCTTATATGTGTGCAAATACACCTAATACAATTGTTGGGCTGAGTCCCTTCACTAATATTTTTGTTTGTTCAAAATACATTTCAATATTTAAATAAAGAATTTACAAAAAACAATGTAAGTTCACAGCGGAACGGCTAATAACACGTTCTTATTTTTCCTAATAATACACCCCAAAACTGGTTGTATCACACAGAACTTACACTTATCACCCAATAACAAGCAAGGTTTGCTGGAATTACTGAGCTATCATATAGTGCAATTTGGATCCCCAATTAGTGCAGCAAGGTGTAATAGTAATCATTCCTATTACCCAGGCTTTACACTCCCCTATTAGTCACTGCTCTCTCCCTATAATGTGGATAATGCCTCCCTATCCTTTCCCTATACTTTGAATGTTCTTTCCCTGAACTTGGCAAATGTCGTGCCCATTCACAAGAAAGGTAGTAGGGAGGAATCGAGCAACTACAGACCAGTGAGTCTGACATCAATAGTAGGCAAATTAATGGAAACCCTATTAAAGGATAGGATTGTGGAACATCTAAAATCCCATGGATTGCAAGATGAAAAACAACATGGGTTTACTTCAGGGAGATCATGTCAAACAAATCTTATAGATTTTTTTGACTGGGTGACTAAAATAATAGACGGTGGAGGTGCAGTAGACATCGCATATCTAGATTTTAGTAAGGCTTTTGACACTGTCCCACATAGAAGACTTATCAATAAACTGCAGTCATTGAGCATGGACTCCCATATTGTTGAGTGGATTAGGCAGTGGCTGAGTGACAGACAGCAGAGGGTTGTAGTCAATGGAGAACATTCAAAACAAGGTCATGTTACCAGTGGGGTTCCACAGGGATCTGTACTGGGACCAATTTTGTTTAATATCTTCATAAGTGATATTGCAAAAGGCCTCGATGGTAAGGTTTGTCTTTTTGCTGATGACACAAAGATATGTAACAGGGTTGATGTTCCTGGAGGGAAACGCCAAATGGAAAAGGATTTAGGAAAACTAGAAGAATGGTCAGAACTCTGGCAACTGAAATTTAATGTGGATAAGTGCAAGATAATGCACCTGGGGCGTAAAAACCCAAGGGCAGAATATAGAATATTTGACACAGTCCTGACCTCAGTATCTGAGGAAAGGGATTTAGGAGTAATTATTTAAGAAGACTTAAAGGTTGGAAGACAATGTAATAGAGCAGCACGAAATGCCAGCAGAATGCTTGGATGTATAGGGAGAGGTATAAGCAGTAGAAAGAGTGAAGTGCTTATGCCGCTGTACAGAACACTGGTGAGACCTCACTTGGAGTATTGTGCGCAGTACTGGAGGCCATATCTCCAGAAGGATATAGATACTCTAGAGAGAGTTCAGAGAAGAGCTACTAAACTAGTACATGGATTGCAGGATAAAACTTACCAGGAAAGGTTAAAGGACCTTAACATGTATAGCTTGGAAGAAAGAAGAGACAGAGAGGATATGATAGAAACTTTTAAATACATAAAGGGAATCAACTCGGTAAAGGAGGAGAGCATATTTAAAAGAAGAAAAACTACCACAAGAGGACACAGTTTTAAATTAGAGGGGCAAAGGTTTAAAAGTAATATAAGGAAGTATTACTTTACTGAGAGAGTAGTGGATGCATGGAATAGCCTTCCTGCAGAAGTGGTAGCTGCAAATACAGTGAAGGGGTTTAAGCATGCATGGGATAGGCATAAGGCTATCCTTCATATAAGATAGGGCCAGGGACTATTCATAGGATTCAGATATATTGGGCAGACTAGATGGGCCAAATGGTTCTTATCTGCCGACACATTCTATGTTTCTATGTTTCTATGTTTCTACTTATTTTTTTGCAAAATAAAGTTTTTCCTAACACTGTCCCTAGCACCTGTCATGACTCTCCCTGCACTAATACACTGGAAAATGGCAGAAACCAAGACAGCTGAGGTTATTTATAGTGCTGTGACATCACAGGGGCTGGCTGTTTATTGGCTGCATGCATTGCATTGTGGTTGATCCCTCGTTCTTGGAGTTCTTAGCTCCATGTTCAGTAGCAGCCATTTTAGGAAAAAATGCTATTAGTTACCACAAAGCGGGAGAAAAATCTAATTCAGTGCAAATTAAATTTTTCCTAAAATTAGGATTGAATTCCACTTTGTCAACTTCAATTCGCTCATCTCTATTGATTATATACAAACTAGCAGCTAGAGATGAGCGAATTGAAGTTGATGAAGTGGAATTCGATCCATATTTCAGGAAAAATTTGATTTGCACCGAATCCGAATTTCCTCACGCTTCGTGGTAACGAATGCAATTTTTTCCTAAAATGGCAGCTACACATGTGAGGACATGGAGCGAGGAACTCTGGGAAGGCAGGATCACCCATAATGCCATACATGCAGCCAATCAGCAGCCAGGCAGCACTGTCATGTCACAGCCCTATAAATAGCCTCAGCTATCTTGGATTCTGCCATTTTCCAGTGCAGGGAGAGATGTCAGCAGGCGCTAGAGACAGTGCTAGGAAAAACTTCATTGTGCTAAAAAAATTATTTACAAGTTCAGGGAAAGATTATTCAAGGTGTAGGGAAGGGATAGGAAGGAATCATTCCACAGCATTTATGTAGAACAGGGTTCAGTAGGGGAGGTTACAGCCTGGATAATAGGAACAATCCTATTACACCTTGCTGCACTGACTGGGGACCCAAATTGCCATTATACAGCTCTGTATTTCCAGCAAACCGTTCTTGTTATTGGGGTGCAAGTGATGTTTGATACAGCCATTAACAGGGTTTATTACAAGAAAATATTTCTTCGTCTTATTTGCCCTTGTGTGGTGCAGTTATATTTTCTAAAGCATTTTTTGGCTTGTATTAGTGGGAAAAAAGGGCTTATTAGCCGTTGTGTGGTGAAGTGCTAAAATTACAGCACTTTTGCCGTGTATTAGTAGCAAAATAAAAATATATTTGCCGTTCAGCGGTGCAGTTATATGTTCTAAAGCCTTTTGTGGCATGTATTAGTGGCGAAAAGAAAAATATATTTGCCGTTCAGCGGTGCAGTTATATGTTATAAAGCCCTTTTTGGTGTGTAATAGTGGCAAAAAATATATATATATTTGCCGTTCAGTGATGCAGTTATATGTTATAAAGCCCTTTTTGTCATGTAATAGTGGCAAAAGAAAAATATATTTGCTGTTTAGCAGTGCAGTTATATGTTCTAAAGCCCTTTTGTATGTGTATTAGTGTAAGAAAAAGAAATGGGCTTACTAGCCATTGTGTGGTGAAGTGAGAAAATTACAGATTTTTTTGGGGTGTTTTAATTTCCTTTTTATTTATTTATTTGATCTGACAGTATGTCAGACAGAGAAGTGCCAGGCCCTGCACAGGGGAGAGGCAGAGGCCTACATTTTTCTGGAGCAAGCAGAGGTCGCAGCAGAGTTAGGGGCCGTGGCAGCAGGGGTCACATCAAGAGGCCTGAGCTCTCAATGTCAGCTAGCGGTCGTGTCTTGACCAGCAACCCAGCGGTTCTTGAATGGTTGACTCGATCTTCGACTTTGTCACATGTGACATCAGGTACCCACAGCCAAGAGTCAGATGGTTCGTCAGACACAACCCTTAGTTGGCATGGCCGGGAGCAGGCCCTGTGGCCTCACCTGTCCTCAGCCTTCCTTTTCTGTTCCCTCAGCCAGAAAAGTATTGTATGCTATGGGCTCAGC
This sequence comes from Bufo bufo, assembly GCF_905171765.1. Classification (NCBI taxonomy): domain Eukaryota; kingdom Metazoa; phylum Chordata; class Amphibia; order Anura; family Bufonidae; genus Bufo; species Bufo bufo. The sequence goes on along the minus strand of NC_053393.1, from coordinate 343,701,681 downwards.
TCCACTATACAGTGAGGACGAGCTACTAGAAGACAGCAAGCAGCTACTGGCAAGCCAAGATGTGGAGGAGACATCCTCTGCTTTCTCCACTAGGTGGGCAAGTAGTGATGTGGAGAGTGGTGTGGGAGCTTGTGTTGCAAGCGGTCAGGCTCCTGACCCAGAGACGGTTGAAGAGGACATCAGTGACGTGCAGACAGTTTTCGATGATGATGATGTAGCTGATCGCACTTTAGATCCGGGTAACAAAGGGGCTTCATCATCATCGGGAGAAGAGGGTGGCAGCTTGTCCGTGAGGCAGCAGCGGATCCAGCAAGTCGCTAGCGTGGCCGGGAGTCAGCAGGGTGGCAGCAGTGGGAGGTCAGGAGCCAAACGTGCCTGAGGTAGACCACCCACTTCGCAGGAGCCTTCCTGCCCGGGAAGTAGAGGTGCATGGGTTCACGGAGGCAGCGGCGGCAGCAGTCAGTCAGTGCATAGTGTTTGAGGTAAAATCACCTACTCGGCGGTGTGGCAGTTTTTTGTTAAGCCGCCGGAGGAGGTGAACATGGCCATATGTAGAATCTGTGGGCAGAAGATGAAGCGTGGCCAGGGTGTCAATGTTGGCACCACGGCCCTGCGTCAACATATGCAGTGTCACGATAAATTGGCCTGGGAGAACTGTGGCTCTGATGTGGTGGTCCAACCTGCAACAGCAACCCATGCATTACCCAGCGGCACGCAGCCGACTTTAGGCAGTCAAGGCTCCACCACCTCAGCCGAAGGGAGCTGTCTGTCCTTCCCATCATCTGCTGGTCCTGATGATTCTGCTCTTCGCCCTCCTACTCCTCACCAGTCATTCCGTCAGCAATCAATCAGTGAAGCGATTGCCAAGAGACAACAATATGCGTGCACTCATCCAATGATGCAGAAGCTGAACGTGCTCCTGTCCAAGTTGCTGGTGGTGCAGTCCCTCCCTTTACAAGTGGTGTACTCTGCACCTTTCAGAGAACTGATGGCTTGTGCCAAGCCGAGGTGGAGAGTCTCAAGCCCTCATTTCTATGCCAAAAAGACAGTACCAGCCTTGCACACACATGTAGAACAGAAGGTGGGCCAGTCCTTGAGCCTGTCAGTGTCTGCCAAAATGCTTGGCAGAACCAACATGTGGAGATTTAACTACGGTCAGGGACAATACATGTCCTTTATGGCCCACTGAGTGAATGTGGTTCCTGCACAGCCACACCAGCAACTTGGCCAGGTGATGCCTCCATGTTCTCACGCCGTTGGTCCTGCGACAATGTTCGCCTCTGCCTCCTCATCCTCCACCATGTCCTCAGCCTCCACTGCAGGGACAATTTACGGAGCCCCTCCAGCATAGCACATGTGCAGGGCACGGCGGTGACACGCTGTTCTGCACCTCGTTTGCCTGGGCGAACGGAGTCACACAGAGTATTTGTTAGGCTGCGTTCACACGGGCGAGATTTCCGCACGGGTGCAATGCGGTAGGTGAACGCATTGCACCCGCACTGAATCCTGACCCATTCATTTCAATGGGGCTGTTCAGATGAGCGATGATTTTCACGCATCACTTGTGCGTTGCGTGAAAATCGCAGCATGCTCTATATTCTGCGTTTTTCACGCAACGTAGGCCCCATAGAAGTGAATGGGGTTGCGTGAAAATCGCAAGCATCCGCAAGCAAGTGCGGATGCGGTGCAATTTTCACGCATGGTTGCTAGGTGACAGTCTATTCACTGTATTATTTTCCCTTATAACATGGTTATAAGGGAAAATAATAGCATTCTGAATACAGAATGCTTAGTAAAATAGCGCTGGGGGGGGTTAAAAAAAATAAACAAATTAACTCACCTTCTCCTCTTGTTCGCGAAGTTCCCGGTATGATGAGTTGTGGGCTAAAGGACCGTGGTGATGTACCATGTGATTGGAGCATGTGATCTGACGTCACCAAAGGTCCTTTAGCCCACAACTCATCATACCGGGAACTTCGCGAACAAGAGGAGAAGGTGAGTTAATTTGTTTATTTTTTTTAACCCCTCCAGCGCTATTTTACTAAGCATTCTGTATTCAGAATGCTATTATTTTCCCTTATAACCATGTTATAATGGAAAATAATACAATCTACACTACAACTAACCCAAACCTGAACTTCTGTGAAGAAGTTCGGGTCTGGGTACCACAGTCGGTTTTTTATCACGCACGTGCAGAACACATTGCACCGGCGCGATAAAAACTGAACATCGGAACGCAATCGCAGTCAAAACTGACTGCAATTGCATTCCTACTCGCGCGGGTTTGCCGCAACACACCGGGACGCATCCGGACCTAATCCGGACACGCTCGTGTGAACCCAGCCTTAAGGCTATGCTTATGTTTAAATATATGTGTGAAATAAAAAACACTTAAATCAAGCTTTTTCCTGTCTGTATCCCTGCTTCCTGCACAGCTACCAAGTGTCTACAAGAGCAGCGACCCCCCCACACATATGGTGGAGGATGCGGCACTGGTGCAGTGAAGCATACACTGGTTGCATGTCCTGACTGTCAACAGCGCTGAATTAACAAGCCACAGCCATGGATGAGATAATAAAGCAGCTGGTTCAGTCCAACTTGCAGCAGCAAGAAACTGACTGCTGGCACAGCAGATGACAGCACTGGTGGCTGTGCAACAAAGGGCTGGTCCAGCGATGCCAGAGCGGGATGCCAGGAGAGAAGTCTGGAAAGCCATGACAAAGATGACATCAGAGGACGACATAGAGGCCTTCCTGATGGGGTTCGAAAGGGTAGCTATACTGGGCAGAGGTGTTGGCACCTTCCTCGTCGCAGAGACCCAGCAGGCCTATTTTGACCTAAGCGAGCAGGAAACCTGGGACTATCCTATGGTAAAAGCAGAGACCCTGGCCGGCTTGGGAGTTGACCTACACCTACATGCCCAAAGAGTCCATAGCTGGAGGTACCAAGAGGCTTAACCCCCAAGGGCCCAGATGCACCACCTCGTCCACCTGTTCCACAAGTGGCTTCAGCCGGAGACCTCAACCCAGGCCCAGATGGTGGAGAAGATTGTTCTGGACCCCCTTCTGAGGGTCTTGCCGGGTGAGATACAGCAATGGGTAGGACATGGGGACCCGGCTGACACCAATGATCTGGTGGGGATGGTGGAGAGGTATTGGGCTACTCAAGCTCTCGGGAAGAAGGCCCCTCAATCCCCGGCCAACCCCAAGGCCCACAGGCTTATGGTTCTTGCAAGTTCCTGGGCTGGTGCAACTCCCCATATCAGGCTGATACCGTAGGGGAGAGGGGGGAGGCTCCCACCTGTTGGTCCTTCCAGGAACCTGGCCATATTGCGGCCAATTGTCCACACATCCCTGAGCCCATGGACTGCAGCTCTGCCTGGAGTGTGTCCCTTTATGCAGTCCCTGTTTACACAGCTGCTCCCCCAGTCTCTGACGATGAGCGCCACCTCTGCTGGGTGACCATGGCAGGGTGCCAGGTGGTGGTCCTGTTGGACTCTGGAAGTCGGATGACCCTAGTTAATGGGTTACACATCGACCCCGGGACTGTCACAGGCCACACAATAGGGGTCCTGTGTATTCATGGGGACTTAAAAGACTATCCTACTGCTGTTGTTGCCATCCAGACCAGTTCTGGAGAGAGACGACAGATGGATTTGAGCAAGCCTACATCCACAGAATATCTGTAGTTAGTTGTCCAAGATATTTTCAACAATCTTCCTGCTGAGTTCCTTAAAACACTGTCATGGTCATGGCAGTGAGTTGTGTCTGCAGCTGTTCCACCATCCATGGCGGGCATGGGTATACCGTCTTATCTAGCTTCTGCCTGGCCACCAGACTCTGGTTCTCTCATGCTGCAGGTTGTAGCCTGGCTGCAAGGCCTATTCATTTGTGTGTATTGGAGTCAATTTCCCTGTTTTGCTCTGTGGAAGCTCCTTGACTCATGAGCTTTTTTATGTTTTCTATATATGTTGGGCTCCTTTTCCTCTCTTAGCCTGATCAAAAGGTTTTGTTAAGTTCTCCTGGACTCTGCTAAAGACATATAATCTATTTTTCATCCTGTGTACTGTCTGATACTTTTATCCTGGAGTCTGATTCTATGCTACTTGACCTGACGAGTGCCTATCCACTGTGTTGACCCTGAGCTACCTGCCCTGATCTCTCGACTGTTTTCAGATTCTACCTGCCCTGACCTTAGACTGTTTCCTGACTACGTGTGTAGCCTTGATTGGCACAGGCTCTTTGGTGCAGGAACTGGTTTTTGGACCAGGTATGATATGCGCCCGGCATTAGCGTATTGTGCGCATATACATTATTTGTCCATTATGGGTGAGGTTTGTCTTCTTTGACAGACAAGAGGTCACCTCCCCTTATTCTAGGATGCACTCTAATATGTATTTTTACCTCTATAACAGAGGTGTATTGGGCGACATACCAACTCCAAGATTATGTTTTACACAGCATCTGATAGGTGCGCATGCCCCACTATGTTAGACTACCAATACCATTCCAAAGATGGCCGCCGTGATCACAATGCTGGAGTGCGCACACTCTAGTGATGGCTTGGGTGACCACTTCCTGTATGAATGTTTAATAATTGTTTAGTACGCCGAGTTCCCGGCTTCTGGGTAAACGAGGTCCCCGTCACACCTGGTCGGTATGAACATACATTATTCCTCTTTTATGTCCCTGATCATCATGTCTTCACTTTGATTTACATCACTTGGGATAATTTAGTACACACATGTGTTGACACTAATGATGCATCATGAATATCATGTATTGTAATACATTGTTAGGGTCCATTCACACGTCCGCAATTTCGTTCCGCATTTTGCGGAACAGAATTGCGGACCCATTAATTTCTATGGGGCAGCACGATGTGCTGCCCGGATACGGAATTGCGGACCCGCACATCTGGGTCCGCAATTCCGTTCCCCAAAAAAAATAGAACATGTCCTATTCTTGTCCGCAATTGCGGACAGGAATAGGCATATTCTATTAGTGCCGGCGATGTGCAGTCCGCAAAATGCGGAACGCACATTGCCGTGTCAGTGCATAGAAGAATGGCAGACAATCGCCAAATCCAGGTCTGCAAACCTTGTGGCATCATAACCAAGAAGAGTGGAGGCTGTAATTGCTGCCATATGTGCTTTGATTAAGTATTAAGTAAAGAATCTGAATACTTATGTCAAACCAATATTTTATTTTTTATTTTGCAATAAATATTCTGTTTTCACTTTGTCATTATGGGATATTGAGTGCAGAATGATGAGGATTTTTTTCCCAAATGTGAAAAAAATATGAAAAAGTGAAAGGGCCTGAATACTTTATTTATGTATATATGACTGTATATATGAAATATCTATGTTTTAAAATAATATACAATTTCTCATGGTTCCCATAAAGTTTGATATTTTGCCATGTTGTCACCACCACAAACCACAAATGTCACAGGACTGTGAAATGCTTTTTATATCAGGAATTTTTCAAGACGACTCAGAGATGGGTTCCATAAACCAAAATCACAAGATAGATTAGAGAGACGAAAGACTTAAATACAGACTCCAAGGTTTGATGGATGATGGATTTTTTTGCTTTTAACATTTATTGTAAGTACTATAGTCAAACACTTAGAGAGGATCTTTCACCACTCCTGACATGTATGTTTTAATAGCTCCATATATTCCCCATATAATACCAATTATGGAGCATCTATTCTTATTGCTCTATGTTGTTGCATTCCTTTATTATTTGAACTAGAAGTTATGAATAAATTGCTATTAGTCTTCAGTAAGGGTAGAGAGGGGAGGTAACCAGTTGGGGGTGCTGACTCTATCCAATCAGTGCTGCCATTTTCATGTGCAGGTACACACCCCCAACTGGTTACCTCCCCTCTGTACCCTTACTGAAAGCTAATAGCAATTCATTCATAACTTCTAGTAGAAATAATAAAGGAATGGCACAACATAGAGCCATAAGACTACATGTTCCAGAATAGTTATTAGAGGGGAAATGCAAAAATATTCTACATATTCATTTTGTCCAATCAGCAGGCAAATGAAGAAGTCCTGTTGATTGGACAAAATTATTATGTTGAGTCTTTTAGCTCTGGGACGGGCAAACTCCAGCTGTTGTAAAACTACAACTCCCAGCATTCTCAGACTGCCTACAGCTTACAGCCTACAGCAGAGCATGGTGAGGATTGTAGTTTTACAGGTTGTCCATCCCTGTTTTAGCTCATCTCAAATTCTAGAGCAGGCAACACTACTTTGGGTTTCTGGGAAAAATATATGCAAGATTTTTCTCAGACAACCACATAAACGTTACCTGGCCTACAATACTCCTCACACATACTAGGTGCTCCCCATAATGATAAAGAGTCCGTCGTCGTCGTCGTCCCCCCGAAGTTTTTTTTTTTTCCCCTTCAAAAGAGCTGTGTGCAGATGAGATGCTGGCTTAAAGGGGTATTCCATTTACCATAAATTTAACTTATGTTTTAGACTAATTCATCATCAATAATTACCTAATATAATGTAAATTTCACATATTTACCGTTCAGTAGTTATAAAAGTAGTTTCCATCCTCTGCTACCCACTGTGTTTCCTCATAAATTACCATAGCATCAACCTATAGTTCTGAGCCTTTGTTAGGTTGAGCATGCTCAGTGGGTTGCTATCAGTTTTCTAGCTAAATGTCTTGTGAAACAAAGGGAGTGTTAGTGTGCTGGTGATTGCTGAGTAGAGGGGGCATGACTGGACTGTATATCAGGCAGCCAATCAGTAAACATCAACACTCACAGCAGGAAAGCTAGGGATTGTGGGGATTGTAGTTTTGTGAGGGAAGATCCGGCACCATGATACGCTCAGTGTGTGCAAGGTAATTTGAAACTCTGGTTATACAGTATGTATAGGTATAGGTTCTGGATTGATCACATCTTGCAGCCTTAGGCCTCTTTCACTTCAATGGGTTCAATGGGTCCGCAAATCCAGAGATGCAGAACGGAAGCCTACGGAAGCACTACGGAGTGCTTCCGTGGGGTTTCGTCCCGTACTTCCGTTCCGCAAAAAGATAGAACATGTCCTATCTTTTTGCTGAACGGCCGGATCGCGGATCCATTCAAGCGGATGGGTCCGCGATCCGCTGGGCTGCCCCACGGACTGTGCTTGTGCATTCCGGCCCACATTTTGAAGGCCACAGCACGACCACGGGGCACACAGGCCCGTGTGAAAGAGGCCTTAATGCAGTTTTTCGAAAATTAAGTTACTTTACCGGAATACCCCTTTAATTATTGTCCAATATATGCTTTACAGCCTATTTAAAAAGTTAAGGATTTACTTAGGTTAGCTACCTTACATTTGAAAGGAAAGCTGATTTGCACATCTCTTTATCCTGGGGAATTTTATAAATTGGCTTTCCTATTCTTTCTCATTCTGATTTGCTAAAAATTAGAATTGTGAATTCTGAATTTATCACGCGCGTGCAAAACGCATCAAAACGCATTGCACCCGCACAATAAAAACTGAACAACTGAGCGTGATCGCAAACAAAACTGAATTTACTTGCTTTTGAAATAGCACATTTTTCACTGAATGCATCCAGACCTAATCCGCACACGCTCGTCTGCAAGGGGCCTAACTGTTACCTCTCCTGACCTGTCCACAGTCAGAAATAAAGTTCCAGGGGTGTTATCAGTTGGGAGTGTGTCCCTGCACAGTCTGCCATTGGTAGCATGTATTTGATGTGTCAGGCTGCAGAGACATCTCACAGCTGGTAACACAAAGTGTTTTCGTTTTTCACTCCCTGCCTTTCTAACTTTTTTCCCCATTCATATAGCCATTGCTTTTTGCAGGACACATTGTACTTTCTAATGGCACCATATAATATTGCATACAGTGCAGTGAGAAGCTGGGAAAAAGTCCAAATGGGGTGGAATTGGAAAAGAAAAGTGCAATTATACCATAGTTTTGTGTGTTTTGTTTTTATGACATTCCCTATGTGGTAAAAATGACCTGTTATCTTCATTATCCAGGTCAGTACAATTATGACAATACCACGCTTGTAGAGTTTTTCTTGCATTTTAATGCCATATTCTGACCCTTATAACTTTTTAGTAGTTATGTGTATGGAGCTGTGTGAGGGCTCATTTTTATGGGACAATCTGTAGTTTTCATTAATACCATTTTGGAGCATGTGTGACTTTTTGATCACTATTTCTTCAATTTTTGGAAGGATTAAGTGGATAATAAAAGACAAATCAGACATTTTAACTTTTTTCCCCGTTTTGTCATTTGCTGTATGGGATAAATATTTTATATTTTAAAAGCATGGATGTTTTCATATGCAGTGATGCCTGCGTATAGTTGTTTATTTTTATTTTGGGGGAAATTGATTTTTTATATTTTTAAAAACTTTTTTTCTTTCTTTTATATTTTTGAATGATTCCCGTAGGGAACTTGAACAAGCAATCATTAGATTGCTTCTCTTGTAGACTTCAATGCAGTAGCATTGGAGTATATGAGAGTTTCACTATGTTCCTAAGGAGCCCTGTCAGAGGCAGCATCTGGGAGGTTAAAAGTGTTGATTGCATACAGTAGACGTGGATGTCTGCTGTTTAAAAATGTCCATTCATTAGAATAGGCCTGGCTTGCAATCTCCATCCTAGTTCATCCCAAAGCTGTTTACTGGGGTTGAGGTCAGGGCTGTGAGCGGGTCAGTCAACGTTTTCCATACAAAATTCAACAATCCGAGCCTTTATGGACCTTTCTTTGAGCATTGGGGCATAGGCATGCTGGAACCTTCCCTAAACAGTTTCCACAAAGTTGGAAACATACAAATGTCTTACAATTGTTTGCTGTAGCGCTAAGATTTCCCTTCACTTGAACTCATGAGCCTAGGCCACCCCCTGAAAAACAACTCTGTAGCATTATTCCTCATCCATCAAACTTTACAGATGGTACAATGCAAATAAGAAAATCAAGTTTTTGTCTATCAGACTTCCAGATAGAGAAGTGTAATTAGTTACTCTACAGAATATGTTTCCACTGCTCCAGAGCTAGTAGTGGCATGCTTTACACCACTCCTTCCAATACTTGTCAATGTGCTTCATTAGGAGCTATGACCAGGCTCCGACAGACCCACAGGGGTACAGGTGAATCCCCTCGTGGGCCCATAAGCATGGTGGTCCCCTAGTCTGCACAAGTGGCACATAACACAGTACAATTACTGCACTATATACATATATTCAATGTACAGCACCTCAACAAGCTTATCTTCATATAAAAAACTTGATAGATTAATAAAGAAACTCCCAAGTTTATTATTATAGACACGATCAGAGATAATATGGCTTCTAGGTATAGAGGAAAGCTAGCCAGTATCCTCTTTTCCCCAGGACCTACCTTCTCAAAGTTGCTACAGGGACCCCCATAATCAATCATCTGGTAGCATCTTCCTGCTGTGTGAGCAGGTAATATTTGAATGTATCCATACAGTGGGCCCCCAAAATAAGTCCGGCACTGGGTATGACTCAATACTTCTGTCCATATAAAGTCTGTGTGTGTGTCTCCTAGCAAACTGTTAAAATATTCAGTGTGTTACTAACATTTTTATTACTAAAACACATTTTTGTTTTGTAAACTCAATATCTAAAATCCGAGAACGGGTACAATAAACTAATATGTCTTTTATAAGCTCTTGGCGGGGATAGTTTGCATGACAGTGTACTGCTCTCTCTTCTGTAAAGCAACTAAATATTCTGCTACATGAGTGAAAAGAAAACACACATAAAAACAGTGAGTCTTCACAGCTAGGAATAAAAGAGACAAAACATACTGTACCTAAATCAATAGAACACACACAGGGCAATGAAAATGGGCAAAACTCAGGAATAGCATGTTAAATTAAATATATATATATATATATATATATATATATATATATATGGCTCACAGAGTGTAATGACGTTAAAATAAAAAAATAAAAACTATTGATGATAAATACTCTAAGGCCCCTTGCAGATGAGCGTGTACAGATTAGGTCCAGATGCGTTGTGAATGCGATCAGTGAAAAATGCACGATTTTGCAGGAAAGGTCATTCAGTTTTGTATGCAATCACGTTCAGTTGTTTAGTTTTTATTGCGCGGGTGAAATGCGTTTTAAGGCGTTTTGCACGTGCGTGATAAAAAACTGAATGTATACAAACAACATCTCTTAGCAACCATCCATGAAAAATGCATCCCATCCACACTTGCTTGCGGATGTTTGCGATTTTCACGCAGCTTCATTTACTTCTTATGGGGCCAGCGTTGCGTGAAAATCGCAGAATATAGAGCATGCTGCGATTTTCACGCAACACACAAGTGATGCGTGAAAACCAACGCACATGTATACAGCCGCATTGAAATGAATGGGTCTGGATTCCGTGAGGGCGCAATGCGTTCCCATCACGCATTGCACCTGCGTGGAAAACTCGCTTTTGTTAAAGGGGCCTAAAAGCAGGTTATTAACACCGAATTTAATTATCAAAAAAACATTTTTTGTAGGACTGATGCCTGTCACTTTTTGTTGTTCAAACTTTCCACTGAGACAGCCAGTCACAAAGTATTTAATGGCCATTAACAACAGCACAAGTTTGGGAGATTAGTGAACAGACAGCGTTCCAATTCCGCCTTTGAGGAATAGTGCATATGACCCATCCACAATTAGTTAAAGAAGGGCCTGTAATGGCTTTAAAGCTGAAATATACTAATAAATATAATAGCAGCTAGACCCCGAGGAGAAGACAAGATCAATGGCAGCATTCCCACCTCACTGCCTGTATTGGTATGGTCCTGCAGCAGCCTCCTATTCACTCTTGCTGTCTCACACCCAGCTGAAGATAGGCTCCCTCCTCCTCTAGGGGAATCCAGCTACACGTAAACTGTTGCTAGATTGAAGGCATACAATTGTCCTATTCTCTATACTCTGTACCCTAGGTATTCAGGCTTGACAAGTTTCAAATGTGAAATAACTAGATTTCTAATGCACCTAACTTTTGCCATATATTTGACTTAGTTTTCATCCCCCTTCACTAAAAATCTCAGGACCTAACATCCAGGACAGGCTGTATAAAGTAGACATGATATGCAGAATGGAAGAACTTGTAAGCAAATTCTAAAAACTATGAAGCCCCTGGCTGACCTTCCGATTCCAAAGCGCTCTTCCCCAATCTTGTCCATCTCTCTCAACTTTGTTCCCTAGTTACCACTTTAAGTCTGGCATTGGGACCTTCACCTTAGACCTCTTTCACACAACAGTATGTATTTTGCTGTGTTTTGTGGCCCTTTTTTCACGGATCCGTTGTTCTGTTTTTTGTTTCCGTTGTGTTTCCGTTTCTATTCCTTTCTGTTCCATAGTTCTGCAAAAAATCTCTGTTTGGTTAATGTATGCGATCCGTTTTTTGTGGATCATTACTAATTTGTAGTCATTACTGTAAAGTACAGTAATGTTTGTAAACAGTAAACACATAGGCAAAGTGGGCATGGATCCGCAAAAAAATGGATGACATACAGATGTGTTCCGTATGCATTCCGCAATTTTTTCCTGACCCATTGACTTGAATGAAGCGACAGAACGTTATTTGCGGATAATAATAGGACAAGTTTTATCTTTTAGCGGAACGAATATACAGAAATGAATGGTTCCGCATACGGACCGCAAGTGGAAACTCGGAACACGGAACGGAAATGAGAAAAAAATATGTTTTTGTGCAAGAGGCCTTACTCTGTGTTGCAAGTGAACCCACCTCAAGTATAAATCACCCTCCATTTCACAAGATTACCTACAATTGAGCATATTTCTGTTAAACATTGCATATCTCTTTTGCACACATCTAGGAACTATGGGGGACATTCAATCAAGACTAGCATTTTGTTTATCAGTTTTTATTTATCCGTGTGCAGCCAAATTTATGTAGAGGAGCACGCCTCTCATAGATTTGGTGCATGTTTTTGCTTGCCATGTGATAATGATCTATGGCAGTCTCTTAGCTGCCTTAGATTTATGTCTTAATTCAGTGTTCTGCTGCCCCCCCCTCCCACCGGCCCTTTTCCCATTACTTCATAAAAGTGTCAAGAAGGGGGAAAATCACTTTGAATTCTGTTTATGCCACTTTAAATAAATGTCCCCCTTTGTGTATAGTTTTTTTCTTTTTTTTTCTCAGTTTATGTCTAATTTCCTATCTGTCCTATTAATGTTTTTTTGTATGTTTTTCTCTACACAACATCTATATCTAATGGAGCATGGATTTCTGGTTTTGCATGTTTAATTTCAATAAAAAGTTACCTTTTGTCTTCAATAATAATCAATATCAGGCATATGCAATATGGCATATACAGTCGTAGCCAAAAGTTTTGAGAATTACATAAATATTGGAAAAGTTGCTGCTTAAGTTTTTATAATAGCAATTTGCATATACTCCAGAATGTTATGAAGAGTGATCAGATGAATTGCATAGTCCTTCTTTGCCATGAAAAGTAACTTAATCCCAAAAAAAACTTTCCACTGCATTTCATTGCTGTCATTAAAGGACCTGCTGAGATCATTTCAGTAATCGTCTTGTTAACTCAGGTGATAATGTTGACGAGCACAAGGCTGGAGATCATTATGTCAGGCTGATTGGGTTAAAATGGCAGACTTGACATGTTAAAAGGAGAGTGATGCTTGAAATCATTGTTCTTCCATTGTTAACCATGGTGACCTGCAAAGAAACGCGTGCAGCCATCATTGCGTTGCATAAAAATGGCTTCACAGGCAAGGATATTGTGGCTACTAAGATTGCACCTCAATCAACAATTTATAGGATCATCAAGAACTTCAAGGAAAGAGGTTTAATTCTTGTTAAGAAGGCTTCAGGGCGTCCAAGAAAGTCCAGCAAGCGCCAGGATCGTCTCCTAAAGAGGATTCAGCTGCGGGATCGGAGTGCCACCAGTGCAGAGCTTGCTCAGGAATGGCAGCAGGCAGGTGTGAGCGCATCTGCATGCACAGTGAGGCGAAGACTTTTGGAAGATGGCCTGGTGTCAAGAAGGGCAGCAAAGAAGCCACATATCTCCAAAAATAACATCAGGGACAAATTGATCTTCTGCAGAAAGTATGGTGAATGGACTGCTGAAGACTGGGGCAAAGTCATATTCTCCGATGAAGCATCTTTCCGATTGTTTGGGGCATCTGTAAAAAGGCTTGTCCGGAGAAGAAAAGGTGAGTGCTACCATCAGTCCTGTGTCATGCCAACAGTAAAGCATCCTGAGACCATTCATGTGTGGGGTTGCTTCTCATCCAAGGGAGTGGGCTCACTCACAATTTTGCCCAAAAACACGGCCATGAATAAAGAATGGTACCAAAACACCCTCCAACAGCAACTTCTTCCAACAATCCAACAACAGTTTGGTGAAGAACAATGCATTTTCCAGCACGATGGAGCACCGTGCCATAAGGCAAAAGTGATAACTAAGTGGCCCGGGGACCAAAACATTGACATTTTGGGTCCATGGCTTGGAAACTCCCCAGATCTTAATCCCATTGAGAACTTGTGGTCAATCCTCAAGAGGCGGGTGGACAAACAAAAACCCACAAATTCTGACAAACTCCAAGAAGTGATTATGAAAGAATGGGTTGCTATCAGTCAGGAATTGGCCCAGAAGTTGATTGAGAGCATGCCCAGTCGAATTGCAGAGGTCCTGAAAAAGAAGGGCCAACACTGCAAATACTGACTCTTTGCATAAATGTCATGTAATTGTCGATAAAAGCCTTTGAAACGTATGAAGTGCGTGTAATTATATTTCACTACATCACAGAAACAACTGAAACAAAGATCTAAAAGCAGTTTAGCAGCAAACTTTGTAAAAACTAATATTTGTGTCATTCTCAAAACTTTTGGCCACGACTGTAGTTGTCTAAAGTTTTCTTTAAGCACATCATCATACAATGATAAATAAAATAACATTTAATCTAAGTAAAATGCCAAAGTTATTTAGGTATATTAATCAATAAGACTTTTAATATACCATGATATACTAAAATTCAATTCCCCTTAGTAGAGTTACATATTTTTCATTTTTTTACATTAAATTGATACAAAATCATGCATAGACAATTTCAGAGTTCATCAGACTATCACATGATGAATAAACCATGCAATGCCATCCGGATTATAATAATACCACATGAATTCCACATTCAGCTTATTTGTTAACTCTACCAAAGTGTTACCTTAAAATAGACTCTACCTCTTTCTCTAAAAAATAGAGAACATAGAGACCCCAATCACCCCCAAATCCCCTTTAATTATTTTATTTATTTTTATTCATATGTTTATTTTTTGCTTGGGCTTTAACAACTTCAGAACTGAGCAATTTTTTACCTTAAGGACCAGGTCAAAATTTGACTTTATGTGGTAATAACTTTGCAACACATTTACTTATCTAAGCCATTCTGACATAGTTTTCTCATGACACATTGCATTTCATGACAATGGTAAATTTGAGTCAATAAACTTTACTTTTATTTATAAAAAATACAAAATTTACTGAAAAATTAGCAATTTGCAAATTTTTTATTTCTCTGCTTATGGCCTCTTTCACACTACCATTTTTTTTTCAGTTTTGCGGGCCGTTTTTTTGCATTCCGTATACGGAACCATTCATTTCAATGGTTCCACAAAAAAAAAGGAATGTACTCCGTATGTATTCCGTTTCCGTATTTCCTTTTTTCCGTTCCGTTGAAAGATAGAACATGTCCTATTATTGCCCGCAAATCACGTTCCGTGGCTCCATTCAAGTCAATGGGTCCGCAAAAAAAACTGAACACATACGGAAATGCATCCGTATGTCTTCCGTATCCGTTCCGTTTTTGCGGAACCATCTATTGAAAATGTTATGCCCAGCCCAATTTTTACTGTAATTAATTTTAATGTAATTACTGTATATGCCATATGGAAAAACGGAATGGAAAAACGGAACTGAAATGGAAACGCAACGGAAACAAAAAAACGGAACAACGGATCCGTGAAAAACATACCGCAAAACACCGAAATAAGCCATTCGGTAGTGTAAAAGAGGCCTATATCTCATAAAATAGTTATTACTTTACATTTCCCATATGTCTGTCTACTTTATGTTGGCATTATTTTGCAAATATCATTGAATTTTTTTTATTTTTGGATGTTAGATTAATTTGAATTTTAGTTGAAATTTTTAACATGTTTAAGAATTTCCAAAACCCGCGTTTTAAAGCGCCAATTTATGAAGCCAATTTGTGGGGTTTATATAATAGAAAGCGCTGACAGATTACTCCATTTTAAAAACTACACCCCTCAAGTTATTCAAATATATATATATATATATATATATATATATTTATTTATTTATTGCAGAATTTTTCATTTTAAGGCTACTTTCACACTTGCGTTGTTCTTTTCCGGCATAGAGTTCCGTCACAGGGGCTCTATACCGGAAAAGAACTGATCAGGTATGTCCCCATGCATTCTGAATGGAGAGTAATCCGTTCAGTTTGCATCAGGATGTCTTCAGTTCAGTCGTTTTGACTGATCAGGCAAAAGAGAAAACCGTAGCATGCTACGGTTTTATCTCCGGCTAAAAAAACTGAAGACTTGCCTGAATGCCGGATCAGGCATTTTTTCCCATAGGAATGTATTAATGCCGGATCCGGCATTCAGAATACCGGAATGCCGGATCCGTCGTTCCGGTATGCGCATGCGCAGACTGAAAAAAAGGTGAAAAAATAAATGCCGGATCCGTTTTTGCCGGATGACACCGGAAAGACGGATCCGGCATTTCAATGCATTTTTTCGACTGATCAGGCATTTTTAAGACTGATCAGGATCCTGATCAGTCTTACTAATGCCATCAGTTAGCATACATTTTGCCTGATCCGGCAGGCAGTTCCGGCGACGGAACTGCCTGCCGGATCTCTCTGCCGCAAGTGTGAAAGTAGCCTAATCCAGTTTTTCCTGTAAGGTAGAAAGGGTTAACAGCATCAGAAAGCTCAATATTTATTATCCTAATTCTGAAGTTTACAGAAACAACTCATATGCATATAGCAGGGCGCAGAAGGGAAGGAGCAACATATTGATTTTAGAGAGCAGATTTCACTGGTATCATTTTAAGTTGCCATGTTGCAATTGAGGATCCCCTGATGCACCCCTACAGTAGAAACTCCCAAAAAGTTACCCTATTTTGGAAACTAAGAGATAAGGTGACAGTTTTATTGGTACAATTTGGGGGTGCATATAATTTTTGATCCCTCGATATTATGCTTTTTGTGTGGCAAGGTAACAAAAAAATAACTGCTCTGGAACAATTTTTTTTACAATGTTCACTTAACATGATAGATCATGTGCTATTTTTAAAGAGCAGGTTGTTTCAGATACAACAATACCAAATATGTCTATTTTTATTTTAGTTTTACATAATAAATATAAAAAAAAATTAATCATGTTGTTGTGTCTCCATATTCTGAAAGCCATACAATTTTTTATTTTTCTGCCAATCGTCTTGTATAGGGGGCTCGTTTTTTACTGGAAAAGTTGCTTTTTTATTGGTACCATTTTAGGTATATAAGATTTTTTTATTGTTCAATATTACACTTTTTGCGGGTAAGGTGACAAAAAATGGCTTTTGTATGTAAATATTTATTTTATAGTTTTTTCGCTGTTCAATTAAGGGGGTTGGTCATGTGATATTTTTCTAGAGCCACTTATTATGGACGTGGCAATATCTAATATGTCTATTTTGATTACCGTATTTTTCGCCCTATAAGACGTACTCCCCCCCCCCCAAAGTGTGTGTGTGTGGGGGGGAATTGCAGTGTGTCTTATGGGGCGAATGCTGCAGTTTACAATGATACACCACCGACCACAGTGCGGTCGGCGGGTGTATCAGTGGGGAGGGAGGAGGGGCTGGGGGCCGGCATCTAGTTTTGAATGGCAGCGGGGCCCGGTGCAGTCACTGTATTCTATTGCATCGGGCCCTGCTCACTGTAGTAATCCTATCTATAACGGTAGGCATTGTTTAACAATAATCTTCAATACATCCATTAATCTTCACTTACTAACGTCCGTATGAGGCAGGAGGCCGGGCGGGCAGGCACTGGCAGCGTAACTCACTACGTCACACGCCTGCTCCGCCCACTTTATGAATGAAGCAGGCGGCGCGGGCGTGTGACGTAGTGAGTTACGCTGCCAGTGCCCGCTCGCCCGGCCTCCTGCCTGATACAGACGTTACTAAGTTAAGATTAATGGATGTATTGAAGATTATTGTTAAACAATGCCTACAGTTATAGATAAGATTACTACAGTGAGCGGGGCCGGGTGCAATAGAATACAATGACTGCATCGGGCCCCACTGCCATTACAAGACTAGATGCTGGACCCCACCCTCTGTATTGACATTCACACAACACAGGGACACAGTTATGGGGGGGATCTGTGGATGACACATAGCATAAGATGCTATATGTGTCATCCACAGATCCCCCCCATAACAGTGCCATCCACAAATACTCCCATAACAGTGCCATCCACAGATGCTCCCATAACAGTGCCATCCACAGATGCCCCCATAACAGTGCCATCCACAGATGCCCCCATAACAGTGCCATCCACAGATGCCCCCATAACAATGCCATCCACAGATCCCCCATAACTGTCAGCAACAGATCCCCCATAACAGTGTCAGCCACAGACCACCATTAGTTCAAAACCCAACAAAAAGCACACCTTTTGGTTAAAAAATTTTTTTTTTATTATTTTCCTCCTCAAAAACCTAGGTGCGTCTTATGGGCCGGTGCGTCTTATAGGGTAAAAAATACGGTACATACTGTATTTTTTTATGAAAAATCACTTTGAAGGGAAAGGGGCACTTTTTTTACAGTAAACATTTCATTTTTTTATTTTTATAAAATAATTTTTTTTCACTTTTTTTTCACTTTTTATTGTCCCAGTACATAGACATTTTAGAATCTGTACATAGATATGCTGTATTGTACAACATTGAAACTATCAGTTTCACACTGACATTGTGCCTATGAGACCCAGCCATTGAGGTATATAAGGGATTAGTCAGAGCCAGACCCCTGCATTGATTGGGCATGCACAGCTCTTGTGCCCCCCTGATCTTCATCATATGATAGTATGTCAATGTGCGTGAAGTCACTATGTACTATTATGTCAAATTTTGCCAAGGTGTTAAAAAACATAACACCAAAACAAAATGAATATATTTTTCATGTCCTGCTTTTAACGGACATGTAAATATTCAAACATTCATGAAAGAAACATACGGTATGATTTATTTCTCAGTGGTCTCTGGCTACTTTTCCCCCAAGGTAATGAAACACTAAAACATGTTCATTGCTACAGGCATTTAATTGATTGAAAAAGTGCAATTCGGGGATTATTCTCTAACAACTAAAATAAACAAGACATACTTAAATGTTTCAATCATAGGGTGGTCACATATTTTGATAGTATTCAATTTATAACAGGAGAAACCTGTGGCTTCAGTTAACAAATAAGTGGACACACAGTATAAAAAAAGGAAATTAAGTTTAGGCATAATATAATATTTTATCATTTTAATATAATTAGCTCTAATGCAAATAGCTATTGCCCAGCCATTTTACCAAAAGATTTACAGGGCCCCACCAAACCATTACTTGTCACTTTGTAGAACATTTGTTACCACAGCCTTGGAAGCTACAGTAGCAATCCCACTGGAACTAAGAAGTGTGTGATGTGCATTTTTTCCTAAAAGTTAGTAAATTGTATGATGATACTTTCTTCAAATATTCATAACATTAACATTTTTTTCTTTTCTTGTTTTCATGCTATATTTAATGCATTCATTATGGAAAACCATGAGATAAATTTGATTATCCTACCAGTCTCCTAACATAACTAGGTCAATAAGATTAAGAGAGTATGCTAAAAATTTTTAAATATATATCAAAATAGTTTTACCTTGCCCACATACTGGGGATCTGGTCCCATGTGTTCTTCTAAAACAAAGAACTGATTCCATACCCATCCACGTTTTGGCCGGTGGTGAACTTCTGTTTCTCCTTCTATGTGTTTGGTTTGATTTCTGGTCACTTTTATGGGATTGTGATGGGTTGCTCCATAGCATCTCTGCACAAAACAGAGACATACTAGAACTGGACAAATACCAGATGAGCTTGTAAATCTCATGGTAGAAAATGTTCCTTTTTTAGCAGAGTTGTAAATTTTTAATCCAAATGCCTTGGATATGCTTGGTTTAATGCTACACTGTGCCTGGTAAAACAGTCAAACATGGTCTTCTGTGAGCATCCATTGTTTCTATAAATTTTTATATAAGAAAAGTATGGTATTTACATCCTGAAAAATCTGTTTGAGCACAGTCTCTGTGGAATTCCTTAAGATGTTGTCCAGAAGGGGACCATATTATATCTAATGGAGGGAAGAAAGAAAGATAAATCAAGACAGTAATTCAACTGTTTCACCCACAATATTAGCAACTTTTAATTATAGAGAAATGTGTGAAACTTTTATTTTAATCAATGAAGACAAGATATCTAAACCCCTCATTGAATATGAATATGCCTTTTTACAATGGTCTGTAAAGGGCCCTTGGTTGGGCAGCCACCTTTTCATGGACATAAATGTTGCTTTTGGCTTATTCACTACCAAAAAAACGAATAAAGGCGATACAAAATGTTATGTACCCCAAAGTGATACCAATGAAAACTACAAGTCAACCCATAAAAATCAAGCACTCATACAGCTCTATATTTTAAAAAAAGGTATGGGCCTGGGATGCAGTGATGCAAAAATGTTCTTTATTTTCTTATATATACATAAAAAGTCTACATACCCCTGTTAAAATGTCAGGTTTTTGTGCTGTAAAAATATGAGACAAAGATAAATCATTTCAGAACTTTTTCCACCTTTTAATATGACCTATAAACTGTACAACTCTATTGAAAAACAAACTGAAATATTTTAGCTGGAGGGAAGAAAACAAAAAAAATTCAAAATAATGGGGATATAGCTGTGTTCAGAATTAAGCAATCACATTCAAAATCATGTTAAGTAGGAGTCAGCATACACCTGCCATCATTTAAAGTGCCTCTGATTAACCCCAAATAAGGTTCAGCTGCTCTAGTTGGTCATTCCTGAAATTTTCTTAGTCGCATCCCACAGCAAAAGCTATGGTCCACAGAGAGCTTCCAAAGCATCAGAGGGATCTCATTGTTAAAAGGTATCAGTCAGGAGAAGGGTACAAAAGAATTTCCAAGGCATTAGATATACCATGGAACACAGTGAAGACAGTCATCATCAAGTGGAGAAAATATGGCACAACATTAACAGTACCAAGAACTGGACGTCCCTCCAAAATTGATGGAAAGACGAGAAGAAAACTGGTCTGGGAGGCTACCAAGAGGCCTACAGCAACATTAAAGGAGCTGCAGGAATATCTGGCAAGTACTGGCTGTGTGGTACATGTGACAACAATCTCCCGTATTCTTCATATGTCTGGGCTATGGGGTAGAGTGGCAAGACGAAAGCATTTTCCTACGAAGAAAAACATCCAAGCCAGGCTACATTTTTCAAAAACACCAAAAATGTGTTATGGTCTGAGGAAACCAAGGTTGAACTTTTTGGCCATAATTCCAAAAGATATGTTTGGCCCAAAAACAACACTGCACATTACCAAAAGAACACCATACCCACAGTGAAGCATGGTGGTGGCAGCATCATGCTTTGGGGCTGTTTTTCTTCAACTGGAGCTGGGGCCTCAGTTAAGCTAGAGGGAATTATGAACAGTTCCAAATACCAGTCAATATTAGCACAAAACCTTCAGGCTTCTGCTAGAAAGCTGAACATGAAGAGGAACTTTCAGAATCTTTCAGCATGACAACTACTTAAAGCATACATCCAAATCAACAAAGGAATGGCTTCACCAGAAATCTGAATCCAGACCTTAATCCAATTGAAAATCTCTGTGGTGATATGAAGAGGTCTGTGCACAGGAGATGCCCTCGCAATCTAGTCTGCACCCGTTCCGCAATTTCGGATCCATTTATACGGTCGTGTCAATGTACCCTATTGCTGTTTTTTCCCATCTCTCTCCCAGAAAGAGTTAATCAAAATGTATTAGTAAGTTATGTGTACCCCAAAACGATACCATTAAAAATGATACCATTGAAAGATTGATTGATCACTAAGGCCCAAAACAGGCTGGTCACTAAGGGGGTTAATAAACTTAATTATCGCCTTGTTCTATGAGCCAATGCATTTATAGGCATTAGCTTTTAGCAACTATTCACAGATTATTATTTTTTTTAAAGGTTCATTATTTTAACAAACATTCCATGTTCATGCTTGCTTACTTGTTTGTATTGGTGTTCACATAATTACAAATTTCAAGATATAATATACTTTAGACAATTTTAATATTTTCCCACAAAACTATATATTGATCTATTCAGCTACCCCTGCTCTGCAACATGCTGGCTACAGATTGCATTGCATTTTTTGGTGACAGGTTCTTTTTAAATATTACATTGTTATAAATACATTCCCAGGTACATTTTACTAATTATGATGGCTCATTTTGTGAAGGGGCAATCAGAGGAAATATATTTCTACCACCAAATTTGGACAAACAAAAGCCATCCCAATCACACAGCAGGATAGGTTGCTTTAAAATACAGAGCTGTACCTGTCTTAGGCCTCCTGCACATGACCGTAGGTGTCCCGTTACCGTCTTGCGGACCGCATTTGTGCATCCGCAATACACGGGCACCGTTCCGTGTGCATTCCGCATCACAGATGCGGACCCATTCACTTCAATGGGTCCGCAAATCCGGGGATGCGGAATGGTGCGGAATGGAACCACGGAACGGAACCCTCTGCCTTTCAGTAATTAGGATCCTAAATACAACTGATAATATCTTCAGCTGAGTGTCTGTAGGAGTCCATATTAACATAGCTGAGGTGTAGGAAGGATGGACAGACTGCTAAAAATACAAACGTGACACTTCAAAGGTCTGCTACCTTTCTGCTAATAGAAAACAATGATAAATCTTGCACCATTATTGATGATAACGCTGCTGCTGATTATTATTATTATTATTATTATTATTATTATTATTATTATTATTATTTTAAAGCAGTATTAATTCCAAGGTGATGTACATATAATAATTGATTTATATAATATAAAACAAAAACAAGTTCAATAAACATAACTTCAAGAGAATTTAAAGGTGTTGTGCAGCACATTTAAAGGGTAGGCTATTAATATCAGATCAGTAGGGGTTCTACACCTGGCATCCCTTCTGATCAGCTGTTTGAAGAATAGGTGGCTCTCCTGTTCATTACACTATGCTGCCGCTCCAGAAGAATGGAGCCATAAATTGTCATTATACTGCACTTGCAAGGCAACAGACAATATAATGAACATAAAGCAGTGCTAGCATGGAGTGCCACCTTCACCTGAAACAGTTGATCAGGGGGGTGTCAGGTGTTGGACGCCTGCCGATCTGATATGGATAACCTATCCTGATGACAGGTCATCAATATATATTGCTGTAAAACTAATGTATTTCTGATTCTAAAGAAATAGCAGCCTTTTTGCTGAGTGTTATCAACAGTTATCTAAACTTGTTTTACCTGTTGATCATATTAGTGAATATCTCAACTCACTTTAATTACAGTGTCTATTACAAGAGAACAGGGGGAGAGGTTGGATTGAGGAGCTTATAACAACGTTAGAACAATCCTCTAAAAACAAGACAAGTTTGGATGGGATTCCTTATGAATTGGATTAATCAAGTTTCAGAAACAAGTTTTGATGGAGTTACTTGCCACATTTAATGCTGCTTATTTTGATGCTGTTTTTTGCCATCCTCTATGGAGGAATCAGTTATTTCATTAATAACTAAGAAAGACAAATCTCCTAAATACAGATATGAAAGTATTGGCCAAAATGTTATCTAACCAATTATTAATACTTATCAAAAAGTTGATACACCCAGACCCAAGAGGATTTATACTCAGAAAGTCTATAGCCTATAATATAAGATGTTTTTTTATTTTATTTTTAAATCTACAATATGCTGTTTTCTGCTCTGGTCGTAGAGGTCTATTAGCAATAGATGCAGCTATAGCATTTAATTTTCTCCTTGAAAAATGAGACTTTGGGAAAAAATGTATTGGTTGGTTGAAGTTACACTACTATATAGGAACCCTAGGGCCAGAGTATTGGTGAATGGGGAGAGCAATGGGCTTTCCCCTTTCACCTTTGTTATTCGCCATTGTGATTGAGCCCTTGGCCTCCATGATCAAAGCAGGTGACCGGGTTGGGGGGTTTTCAATTATGGGTTGTGAAAAAAAGGTTTTACTATACGCAGACAATATGCTTCTCTTTTTGAATGACATAAAGGATGTGGAGAGGGTCATCCAAATGTATGGCACCTTCAGAGATTGCTCTGGTTTAGAAGTCAATTGGAATAAATCTTGTTTTCTACCACTGTGGATCGGGAGTGATTTGGAAGTTCTGCAATATGGGATAACAATAATGGATTTTTTATTTATTTAGGTACATGGGTTGTTGGTGATTGCCTGTACTTTTGTACTTATTCCTCCATTGCTAGAATATATTAGGGGTGGGGAGAATGTGTGAAGGAGGGTAACACTTAATAAATATTTTGCATATTTTTTCTAATTCCCCAGTTTTTATCACTAATAAAATATGTAATACAATAGAATCAATAAATGGCATTATATATTTGTGAAAGAATGTAAGGGTTGAACAAGAGGATATAAAAAGGACATGTTTACTTTATTGGAATCTGAGGTATTTAGTTTAATATGAATTGCACATATTTAGATTAGAACACAAGATTTGATTTAACATTAACAATATTGAAGATATAAAAGGATATCCAGACCACTACTTTTTGGAGGAATCACTACCTAGGAGAACTTAATAAAGTTATGGATATGGTTTTTTGGTTGTCTAAAGGTATTTATTTGGTTAAACACCTTTTTTAAATGAAGAACTCAAGTCATTTAAATTGTCTAAAAAAGAATTTTCCATGACTTGTCAGGATTGGCTTAGATATCTACAATTGATTTGTAAGAAAGCTGGGACAGGTATCTCATTTCACACTAAAGGCTTAAGGGGGCATGATGGTCTATCTAAGAGAACACAGAGGATGGGTCTTATCTCTGTGGTTTATAAGATATTAGCAGAAGGACCCAGCTTACCACGGTTATATTTCATCTATTTCATTTTATGTTTCCATGTGTCGTAAAAAGATATCGACAGTTTCCCCATAACAGTGACCTCTACAGTGCCCGCCTCTTTAACAATGACCTCTACAGTGCCCGCCCCTTTAACATTGACCTCCACAGTGGCTGCCCCTTTAACATTGACCTCCACAGTGCCGGCCCGTTTAACAGTGACCTTCCCTTTAGCATTGACCACCCCTTTAACAGTGACCATCATAGTGGCCGCCCCTTTAACAGTGACTGTCACAGTGACCACCCCTTTAACAGTGACCTCCACAGTGTCGGCCCCTTTAACAGTGACCTCCCCTTTAGCATTGACCACCCCTTTAACAGTGACCTTCACAGTGACCGCCCCTTTAACAGTGACTTTCACAGTGACCGGCCCTTTAGCTGTGACTTTTACAGTGACCGCCCCTTCAACCGTGACCGCCCTTTTAACAGTGACTTTCACAGTGACCTCCCCGTTAACAGTGACTTTCACAGTGACCGCCCCTTTAACAGTGACCGCCCCTTTCACAGTGACTTTTACAGTGGCCGGCCCTTTAACAGTGACAGCCCCTTTAACAGTAACTTTCATAGTGGCCGCCTCTTTAACAGTGACTTTCACAGTGGCTGCCCCTTTAACAGTGACTTTCACAGTGACCGCCCCTTTAACTGTGACTGCATTTTTAACAGTGACTTTCACAGTGACCGCCCCTTTAACCTCTTGGGAACACATGACGTACCGGTACGTCATGATTTCCTGGTACTTAAGGACACATTACGTACAGGTACGTCCTGTGTATTTCCGGTCACCGCCGTGCGGCAGGCGGTGGTCGAAACTGGGTGCTTGCTGAAATCAATCAGCAGGCACCCTGGGCAATGCAGAGAAGTGAGATCTCCTGTGAGAAGTTTGTTCAGACAAAGTAAAGTGAAAATACAGTACAGTACACTATATAGTGTACTGTATTGTATTATACAGACATCAGACCCACTGGATCTTCAAGAACCAAGTGAGTCTGGGTCAAAAAAATCTAAAAAACAGTAAAAAAAAGGAAAAATTAAAAAAACACATTTATCACTAATTAAAAAAATAAAATAAAAAATTCCCTACACATGTTTGATATTACCGCGTCTGTAACAAGCTGATCTATAAAACTGTCATGTTACTTTCCCCGCACGGTGAACACCATAAAAATAAAAAAATAAAAACTATGATGAAATTGAAAATTTGCCCACCTTACTTCCCAAAAAATTTAATAAAAGTAATAAAAAAGTAGTATTTATGCCAAAATAGTACCAATCAAACTGTCACCTCATCCCGCAAAAAATGAGCCGCTAAATGAGACAATGGCCCAACAAATAAAACTATGGCTCTCTGACTAAAACATGATTTTTTTTTTTTGTTTCAAAAATGCTTTTTTATGTTAAACTTAAAAATAAATAAAAAAGTTGACATATTAGGTATTGCCACGTCTGTAATAACCTGCTCTATAGAAATACCACATGATCTAAACCTTGAGGTGAAAACCGTAAAAAATAAAAACGGTGTCAAAAAAGCAATTTTTTTGTCACCTTATATCACAAAAAGTGTAATAGCAAGCGATCAAAAAGTTGTATGCCACCCAAAATAGTGCCAATTTAACCATCATCTCATCCCACAAAAATGATACCCTACCTAAGACAATCGCCCAGAAACTGAAAAAAACTATGGCTCTCGGACTATGGAGACACTAAAACATGATTTTTTTTTTGTTTAAAAAATGAAATATTTGTGTAAAACTTACATAAATAAAAAAGAAGACATATTGGGTATCGCAGCATCCGTGAGAACCTTATCTATAAAAATAGCACATGACCTAAACCCTAAGGTGAACACCGTAAAAAATAAAAACAGTGTCAAAAAAGCAATTTTTTGTCACCTTACATCACAAAAAGTGTAATAGCAAGCGATCAAAAAGTTGTATGCCCCCAAAATAGTGCCGATATAACCGTCATCTCATCCAGCAAAAATTATACCCTACCTAAGACAATCGCCCAAAAACTGAAAAAAACTATGGCTCTTGGATTATAGAGACACTAAAACATGATTTTTTTGTTTAAAAAATCAAATAATTGTGTAAAACTTACATAAATAAAAAAAAGTAGACATATTAGATATCGACAGGTCAGTAAGAACCTGCTCTATAAAAATAGCACATGACCTAAACCCTAAGGTG
This sequence comes from Bufo bufo, assembly GCF_905171765.1. Lineage (NCBI taxonomy): Eukaryota > Metazoa > Chordata > Amphibia > Anura > Bufonidae > Bufo > Bufo bufo. The sequence goes on along the minus strand of NC_053393.1, from coordinate 343,675,150 downwards.
AACACCGTAAAAAATAAAAACAGTGTCAAAAAAGCAATTTTTTGTCACCTTACATCACAAAAAGTGTAATAGCAAGCGATCAAAAAGTTGTATGCCCCCAAAATAGTGCCGATATAACCGTCATCTCATCCAGCAAAAATTATACCCTACCTAAGACAATCGCCCAAAAACTGAAAAAAACTATGGCTCTTGGATTATAGAGACACTAAAACATGATTTTTTTTGTTTAAAAAATCTAATAATTGTGTAAAACTTACATAAATAAAAAAAAGTAGACATATTAGATATCGACAGGTCAGTAAGAACCTGCTCTATAAAAATGCCACATGACCTAAACCCTGAGGGGAACACCGTAAAAAATTAAATTAAAAACGGTGTCAAAAAAGCTATTTTTTGTCACCTTACATCACAAAAAGTGTAATAGCAAGCGATCAAAAAGTCGTATGTCCCCCAAAATAGTGCCAATCTAACCGTCATCTCATCCCACAAAAATAATACCCTACCTAAGACAATCGCCTAAAAACTGAAAAAACTATGGCTCTCGGACTATGGAGACACTAAAAGATGATTTATTTTGTTTCAAAAATAAAATAATTGTGTAAAACTTGCATAAATAAAAAAAAAACATATTAGGTATTGCCGTGTCCATAACAACCTGCTCTATAAAAATACCACATGATCTAACCTGTCAGATGAATGTTGTAAATAACAAAAAAAAAAAACGGTGCCAAAACAGGTATTTCTTGTTACCTTCCCTCACAAAAAGTGTAATATAGAGCAACCAAAAAATTATATGTACCCTAAAATAGTACCAAAAAAACTGCCACCCCATCCTGCAGTTTCCAAAATGGGGTAACGTTTTTGTAGTTTCTACTCTAGGGGTTCATCAGGGGGGTTTCAAATGGGACATGGTGTCAAAAAACCAGTCCAGCAAAATTTGCCTTCCAAAAACTGTATGGCATTCCTTTCCTTCTGTGCCCTTTCATGTGCCCGTACAGCAGTTTACGACCACACATGAGGTGTTTCTGTAAACTACAGAATCAGGGCCATAAATATTGAGTTTTGTTTGGCTGTTAACCATTGCTTTGTAACTGGAAAAAAATTATTAAAATGGAAAATCTGCCAAAAAAGTGACATTTTTAAATGTTATCTCTATTTTCCATTAATTCTTGAGGAACACCTAAAGAGTTAACAAAGTTTGTAAAATCAGTTTTGAATACTTTGAGGGGTGTAGTTTCTAAAATGGGGTCACATTTTTGGAGTTTCTACTCTAGGGGTGCATCAGGGGGCTTCAAATGGGTCGTGGTGTCAAAAAACCAGTCCAGCAAAATCTGCCTTCCAAAAACCGTATGGCATTACTTTCCTTCTGCACCCTGCCGTGTGCCCGTACAGCAGTTTACAACCACATATGGGGTGTTTCTGTAAACTACAGAATCAGGGCCATAAATCTTGAGTTTTGTTTCGCTGTTAACCCTTGCTTTGTAACTGAAAAAAATTGATTCAAATGGAAAATAAAATTGAAATTTAGAAATGTTATTTCTATTTTCCATTAATTCTTGTGGAACACCTAAAGTGTTAACAAAGTTTGTAAAATCAGTTTTGAATACCTTTAGGGGTGTAGTTTGTAAAATGGGGTCATTTTTGGGTGGTTTCTATTATGTAAGCCTCACAAAGTGACTTCAGACCTGAACTGGCCCTGAAAGAGTGGGTTTTAGAAATCTTCTGAAAGATTTGCATCTAAACTCAGCCTTGTAACGACCCCAAAAAATAAAATGGCATTCCCAAAATTATCTAAACATAAAGTAGACATATGGGGAATGTAAATTAATAACTATTTTTGGAGGTATTAATATGTATTATAGAAGTAGAGAAATTGAAACTTGGAAATTTGCTAATTTAATTTTTTTTTTACTCCATTTTACCAGTGTCATGAAGTACAATTTGTGACAAAAAAACAATCTCAGAATGGCCTGGATAAGTAAAAGCGTTTTAAAGTTATTCACACATAAAGTAACACTGGTCAGATTTGCAAAAAATGGCCTGGTCCTTAAGGTGAAAATGAGCCTGGTCCATAAAGGTTTAACAGTGACTTTCACAGTGACCACCCCCTTAACAATGACTGACTTTCACAATGACTGCCCCTTTAACAGTGACTTTCACAGTGACTGCCCCTTTAATAGTAACCACCCTTTCAACAGTGACATCCACAGTGCCCGCCCCTTTAATAACAGTGACTACCACTGTGCCTGCCCCTTTAAAAACAGGGACCTCCACAGTGCCCGCCCCTTTAAGCAGTAAAGATAAATGGCTGGGTTGTTATGGAAACCTGGAGTAAAACTGTGTTCATGGCAGTTGGGATTTGAAGAGAAAGACTTGCAGGCTTGTATTGGCTAATGTGGGTTATTTTTTTTAGGAATATCTCAGGAACGGTACGTCCTACAGAGCTGAGACCTGGTCTAAAACCTTCCCAGACACCTGATGTACCCGTGTGCCAAATTTGGTAAAGATAAGTCCAGTCGTTTGGTCGTGCAAAAAGAATGTACAGACAGACGTCGAGACAGACAGACAGAAATTCTTTTTTATATATATAAGAGATTACTAGAGTATAACCTCTCCATTATAAAGCTCAATAATAAGAAATGATAATATAAGTGTATTGTCAAGTTGGTCATATTCAATGGCGGGGCATTAAAATATCAAAAAAAATTCTGTGAATGCCTAACATACTTTCCGTTCATCATTAACCATGGTTTATGCTACTCTCTAAGTTTATTACATAATATAAAGGTATGAGGGGATTCACTATGCCTTAAATGTGGGGAGAGATATAGAGTTTGCTTTGATGTGGTGTTCAAAATTAGGCCTCATGCACACGGTCGTTGTTTTTGTCCGCATCCGAGCCGCAGTTTTTGCGGCTCGGATGCGGACCCATTTACTTTGTGTGCTGTCCGCATCCATTGCTCCGTTCCGTGGCACCGCAAAAAAAATATAACCTGTCCTATTCTTGTCCGTTTTGCTGACAAGAATAGGCAGTTATATCAATGGCTGTCCGTGCCATTCCGCAAATTGCGGAACGCACACGGACGCCACGGACCACAAAACACACAACGGTCGTTGGACAGAGACTAAGGATCACATTAATGTGATCCTAGGCGAAGAATTAAACTTGATCCTTGTTTTTTTGTATTGGGTCTTTGTATTCAATATAAATGATGTCATAAAAAAAGCTCTCCGTTTTAATGACTGGAGATTTAAAGTTGGTAGGGTGATGCAATTTGAAAAACACAATTTCAGTAAGTACCACTCAGCCTGTTGGACAGTTAAAAAAAAAAGATATTAAGAAAGTTTATTTTTTTTTTTTTTCTCAATATGCCTGGGGATTAGGTTGGGATTTTTTGGCTGATAATTTTTTTGTATTTTTTTTGTATTGATCAGATGGATGTGAAGTGTCAAAATGCTTATTTTATGTTGTTGGCATTGAATGCATTCTCTGTATACACACTTATGCAGAGAATGATATAAATCATTGATAACACACCACAAATGTACAACTAAAGCCAGAAATAGCAGAGATTTAACTGTATATATTAAATATTTACTGAATCGTTTCCCACAAATTTATATATTAATCAGCTCAGTTCCTCCTGCTCTGTAAAATACTGCCTACAAATGAGGTGACAGATCCTTTTAGTTTGGATGGTGAGGGAAAGTTTGATTTGTTGGAGTAGCGAGTTACAGAATATAGGGAATGCATAGGGGAAATCTTGTAGATGACTGTGTTACTTACTTCGTCACAAAGCGCATTTCTTTGTAAGTAGCGGGCACAATGACAGGGAACGGGTATTGCGCCGCCCCCTTTCATTGAACCCCTCAAATGCTGAGTTCATCACTGATTGCGGCATCTGAGATTAAAAAATAATGGCTTTCATGGGTTAATCAGTTAAAAATAAATAAATAATACTCACTTTATCCAAATAAGTGAGAAGAGGCTGCTGTGGCCACATTGACTGAAGATCCCCGTGAAATCTTATGTGGTGCGTAATGACATTATCACGTTGGCTGGCGTTGTGGCGTAATACATTACTGCGCAAGAGATTTCCCACATGATCTTAAATCAAGATGGTCGGGGTGGGCTCTTTACACTCAAATGGATGAGGTGAGTATGATTTTTTTTTTTTTTTAACGCCAGGCAAAATTGATTCGTTAGCACGAAGAGATTCAGCTTGGCAGCTAATCATATTTTCCCCAAAAAGTGGATTGAAGTCTACTTTAAATACTTTGATTCACTCAACATTGATAAGCAGACAAGAGAGAAGCAAAGAGGTCTTGGAAGGATAAGATATCAGATGTCTTGATATATCGGGCTACTAGGTCAGAGATAAAAGGAGGGGACAAATTATGGGTGGCCTTGCAGGTCATTGTTATTATTTTAAACCAAATTTGATGGGACATGGTAAGGCAGTGAGAGGATTGTCAGAGGGCAGAAGTGGATGATAAATGAGAGGATTAACCAATTGAGATGGCCTTGCGATTCACCCAGCGGTTGCTTTGCGGCGGACTTTGCTCGTTCGCTGAATATGCGAACATATGGCGATATTCGCAAGCACCATATTTTTTCCAAAGCACCAAACTTTGACCCATGACACATCCATCAGGTAGGACAGGACAGGCAATTGAGACATTTCAGCACATGGACACAACCCTTACCCTATAAATAAACCCGATCTGGCAGCCATTTTACATTCAGTTTTTTGCCAGTGTAGGGAGAGGTTGCTGTGTGGAGCAGGTACAGACTGTTAGTGACACCAAACGCTAGCTAATAGGGTCACAAAAGTCCTTTTAAGGACTAGTATAGGTGTGCTATCGATAGGTGTGATACAGTCCTGATAAAAAGTTTAAGACCACTTGAAAAATGGCAAAAAATCATATTTAGCATGGCTGGATCTTAACAAGGTTCCAAGTAGAGCTTCAACATGCAACAAGAAGAAATTAGAGTGAGACAAAACATTTTTGGAGCATTCAATTTAATGAAAACAACGAATAAACTGAAACAGGCTGTTTTTCAGCTGATCAAAAGTTTAGGACCACATGCATTTAAAAGGCCAAATCTGTGCAAAGATGTGGATTCATTGTCATTTTCTGTCAGGTAGTCACACGTTGTGATGGCAAAGGCAAAAAAACTCTCGCTTTTTGAACGTGGTAGGGTTGTTGAACTGCATAAGCAGGGTCTCTCACACCATCGCTGCTGAGGTGGGACGCAATAAGACAGTCATTTGGAATTTCTTAAATTCTTAAATGATCCTGAGGGTTATGGAACAAAAAAGTCAAGTGGAAGACCCAAAAAATTTCATCAGCACTGAGCCAGAGGATCCAATTGGCTGTCCGTCAAGACACTGAACGATCCTCGATTCAAATTAAGGTCCTTACTGGTGCTGACTGCAGCCCCATAACCATCAGACAGCATCTAAGACTGAAGGGCTTCAAAAACAAAAAAGTCTTCAAAGACCTCGTCTCCTTGAACACCACAGAACTGCTCGTTTGGACTTTGCAAGAGAGCACCAAACATGGGACATTCAAAGGTGGAAGAAAGTTTTATTCTCTGATGAGAAAAAATGTAACCTTGATGGTCCTAATGGTTTCCAACGTTACTGGCATGACAAGCAGAACCCACCTGAGATGTTTTCTACGCGCCACAGTGGAGGGGGCGCCATAATGGTCTGGGGTGCTTTTTCCTTCAGTGGAACAATGGAGCTTCAGGAAGTGCAGGGGCGTCAAACGGCCGCTGGCTATGTCCAGATGTTGCAGAGAGCATTCCTCATGACTGAGGGCCCTCGCCTGTGTGGTAACGACTGGGTTTTTCAACAGGACAAGGCTACAGTACACAATGCCCGCAGGACAAGGGACTTCTTCCAGGAGAATAACATCACTCTTTTGGCCCATCCTGCGTGTTCCCCTGATCTAAATCCAATTGAGAACCTTTGGGGATGGATGGCAAGGGAGGTTTACAAAAATGGAAAACAGTTCCAGACAGTAGATGGCCTTCGTGCGGCCGTCTTCACCACTTGGAGAAATGTTCCACTCACCTCATGGAAACGCTTGCATCAAGCATGCCGAAACAAATTTATGAAGTGATAAACAATAACGGATGAGCTACTCATTACTGAGTTCATTTTTGGAAGTTGGATTTCTGTTTTTAGGGTGGTTTAGTTTTTTTTTGGAGGTGTGGTCCTAAACTTTTGATCAGCTGAAAAATAGCCTGTTTCAGTTTATTCGTTGTTTTCAATAACCGCCTCCGGACCGCCTAACGCTGGATTGCGTTCCGGAGACGGCAGCTGCAGGCAGAGTCACGCATCTATGCATCATCTCGCGAGACGCGAGATTTCCTGTGAAATCGCGCACACAGGCGCGCGCGTTCAAAGGATCGGAAGGTGAGAGAGTGGATCTACAGCCTGCCAGCGGCGATTGTTCGCTGGCAGGCTGTAGATGCGATATTTTTTTAACCCCTAACAGGGATATTAGACGCTGTTTTGATAACAGCATCTAATATACCTGCTACCTGGTCCTCTGGTGGTCCCTTTTGCTTGGATCGACCACCAGAGGACACAGGCAGCTCAGTAATAAGTAGCACCAAACACCACTACACTACACCCCCCTGTCACTTATTAACCCCTTATTAACCCCTGATCACCCCATATAGACTCCCTGATCACTCCCCTGTCATTGATCACCCCCCTGTCATTGATCACCCCCCTGTAAGGCTCCATTCAGACGTCCGTATGTTTTTTACAGATCCACGGATACATGGATCGGATCCGCAAAACACATACGGACGTCTGAATGGAGCCTTACAGGGGGGTGGTCAATGACAGGGGGGTGATCACCCCATATAGACTCCCTGATCACCCCCTGTCATTGATCACCCCCCTGTCATTGATCACCCCCCTGTAAGGCTCCATTCAGACGTCCGTATGTTTTTTACGGATACATGGATCGGATCCGCAAAACACATACGGACGTCTGAATGGAGCCTTACAGGGGGGTGATCAATGACAGGGGGGTGATCATCCCATATAGACTCCCTGATCACCCCCCTGTCATTTATCACCCCCCTTTCATTGATCACCCCCCCTGTAAGGCTCCATTCAGACGTCCGTATGTGCTTTGCGGATCCGATCAATGGATCCGTGGATCCGCAAAACACATAAGGACGTCTGAATGGAGCCTTACAGGGGGGTGATCAATGACAGGGGGGTGATAACCCCATATACACTCCCTGATCACCCCCCTGTCATTGATCACCCCCCTGTAAGGCTCCATTCAGACATTTTCTTGGCCCAAGTTAGCGGAAATTATTATTATTATTATTTTTTTCTTACAAAGTCTCATATTCCACTAACTTGTGTCAAAAAATAAAATCTCACATGAACTCACCATACCCCTCACGCAATCCAAATGTGTAAAATTTCTTAGACATTTATATTCCAGACTTCTTCTCACGCTTTAGGGCCCCTAAAATGGCAGGGCAGTATAAATACCCCACATGTGACCCCATTTCGGAAAGAAGACACTTCAAGGTATTCCGTGAGGGGCATATTGAGTCCATGAAAGATTGAAATTTTTGTCCCAAGTTAGCGGAAAGGGAGACTTTGTGAGAAAAAACAAAAAAAAAATCAATTTCCGCTAACTTGTGCCAAAAAATTAAAAATTCTATGAACTCGCCATTCCCTCATTAAATACCTTGGGGTGTCTTCTTTCCAAAATGGGGTCACAATGTGGGGTATTTATAATGCCCTGACATTTTAGGGGCCCTAAAGCGTGAGAAGAAGTCTCCAAATGTCTAAAAATGCCCTCATAAAAGGAATTTGGGCCCCTTTGCGCATCTAGGCTGCAAAAAAAGTATCATACATGTGGTATCTCCGTACTCAGGAGAAGTTGGGCAATGTGTTTTGGGGTGTCATTTTACATATACCCATGCTGGGTGAGATGAATATCTTGGTCAAATGCCAACTTTGTATAAAAAAATGGGAAAAGTTGTCTTTTTCAGAGATATTTCTCTCACCCAGCATGGGTATATGTAAAAAGACACCCCAAAACACTTTTCCCTACTTCTTCTGAGTACGGCGTATGTGTGACACTTTTTTGCAGCCTAGGTGGGCAAATGGGCCCACATTCCAAAGAGCACCTTTCGGATTTCACAGGGCATTTCTTACAGATTTTGATTTCAAACTACTTCCCACGCATTAGGGCCCCTGAAATGCCAGGGCAGTATAACTACCCCATAAATGACCCCATTTTGGAAAGAAGACACCCCAAAGTATTCCGTGAGGGGCATGGCGAGTTCCTAGAATTTTTTATTTTTTGTCACAAGTTAGCAGAAAATGATGATTTATTTATTTTTCCTTACAAAGTCTAATATTCCACTAACTTGTGACAAAAAATAAAAACTTCCATGAACTCACTATGCCCATCAAGAAATACCTTGGGGTGTCTTCTTTCCAAAATGGGGTTGCTTGTGGGGTAGTTATACTGCCCTGGCATTCTAAGGGCCCTAATGTGTGAGAAGTAGTTTGAAATCAAAATGTGTAAAAAATGCCCTGAGAAATCCGAAAGGTGCTCTTTGGAATGTGGGCCCCTTTGCCCACCTAGGCTGCAAAAAAGTGTCACACATCTGGTATCGCCGTACTCAGGAGAAGTTGGGAAATGTGTTTTGGGGTGTCATTTTACATATAACCATGCTGGGTGAGAGAAATATCTCGGCAAAAGACAACTTTTCCCATTTTTTTATACAAAGTTGGCATATGACCGAGATATTTCTCTCACCTTGCATGGGTATATGTAAAATGACACCCCAAAACACATTGCCCAACTTCTCCTGAGTACGGCGATACCGGATGTGTGACACTTTTTTGCAGCCTAGGTGGGCAAAGGGGCCCACATTCTAAAGAGCACCTTTCGGATTTCACAGGGCATTTTTTACACATTTTGATTTCAAACTACTTCTCACACATTAGGGCCCCTAGAATGCCAGGGCAGTATAACTATCCCACAAGTGACCCCATTTTGGAAAGAAGACACCCCAAGGTATTCCGTGAGGGGCATGGCAAGTTCCTAGAATTTTTTATTTTTTGTCAAAAGTTAGTGGAATATGAGACTTTGTAAGGAAAAGAAAAATAATAATCATCATTTTCCGCTAACTTCTGACAAAAAATAAAAAGTTCTATGAACTTACTATCCCCATCAGCGAATACCTTAGGGTGTCTACTTTCCGAAATGGGGTCATTTGTGGGGGTTTTCTTCTGTCTGGGCATTGTAGAACCTCAGGAAACATGACAGGTGCTCAGAAAGTCAGAGCTGCTTCAAAAAGCGGAAATTCACATTTTTGTACCATAGTTTGTAAACGCTATAACTTTTACCTAAACGATTTTTTTTTTACCCAAACATTTTTTTTTATCAAAGACATGTAAAACAATAAATTTAGAGAAAAATTTATATATGGATGTCGTTTTTTAAAAAGAAAATTACAACTGAATGTGAAAAATTACATTTAAAAAAAAAAAAATCGGTAAATTAATAACAAAAAAAGTAAAAATGTCAGCAGCAATGAAATACCACCAAATGAAAGCTCTATTAGTGAGAAGAAAAGGAGCTAAAATTCATTTGGGTGGTAAGTTGCATGACCGAGCAATAAACGGTGAAAGTAGTGTAGTGCAGAAGTGTAAAAAGTGGCCTGGTCATTAAGGGTGTTTAAGCTAGGGAGGCTGAGGTGGTTAAATTGAATGCTCAAATTTTTTTTGTCTCACTCCCATTTCTTCTTGTTGCATGTTGAAGCTCTATTTGGAACCTTGTTAAGATTCAGCCATGCAAAATATGATTTTTTGCCATTTTTCAAGTGGTCTTAAACTTTTAATCAGGACTGTACTTATAATATACTTTCTAACATAGCATAGTATTTGTATAGTATTTGTATTGTGCAGCAGTTGTGTGCGGTAGATAGAGGGACAAATGCTATTGGAATAACTAATTGCAACAGGTGTGATTTACCTGTTGCCACAAAAAAAAAAAACTGATCGAGGGGTGTGATATACCTATAATATACCTTCTAACATAGAAAGTATATTATGGTGAATTTGTATTGTACAGCAGTTGTGTGCGGTTCTGCTGCAATACTGCAGCTAGATAGAGGGACAAATGCTATCGGAATAACTAATTGCAACAGGTGTTATATACCTGTTGCCCCCCAAAAAACTGATAGAGGGGTGTGATATACCTAAATATACCTTCTAACATAGAAATAATATTATAGTGCATTTGTATTGTACAGCAGTTGTGTGTGGTTCTGATGAGATACCACAGCTATATAGAGGGACAAAAGCTATTGGAATAACTAATTGCAACTGGTGTTATATACCTGTTTGCCCCCCCCCCCCAAAAAAAAATCTGATTGAGGGGTGTGATATACCTATAATATAACTTCTAACATAGAAGGTATATTATAGTGCATTTGTATTGTGCAACACTTGTGTACGGTGCTGCTGAGATACTGCAGCTAGATAGAGGGACAAACACTATTGGAATAAGTAATTGCAATAGGTGGGACATACCTGTTGCCCCCCCCCCAAAAAAACTGGTAGAGGGGCGTGATATACCTATAATTTACCTTCTAACATATAAAGTATATTATAGTGCATTTGCATTGTGCAGCAGTTGTGTGCGGTTCTGCTGAGATACCGCAGCTATATAGAGGGACAAACGCTATACGAATAACTAATTGTGACTAGTGTGATATACCTGTTGTCCCCAAAAAAACTGATTAAGGGGTGCGATATACCTGCTTCCACAAAATATTGATTGAGGGGTGTGATACACCGGCTTCCACCAAATATAGATTGAGGCCTGCGATACACCAGCTTCCACCAAATATTGATTAAGGGGTTTGATATACCATCTTCCAGCAAATACTCATTATTGGGTTTGATATACCTGTTTCCACAAAATACTGATACAGGGTATTGATATACCGGCTTCCAACAAATATTGATTGAGGCCTGCGATACACCGGCTTCCACCAAATATTGATTAAGGGGTTTGATTTACCAGCTTCCAGAAAATACTTATTATTGGGTTCTATATACCTGTTTCCACAAAATACTGATAGAGGGGATTGATATACCGGCTTCCAAAAATATTGATTGAGGCCTACGATACACCAGCTTCCCACAAATATTGATTAAGGGGTTTGATTTACTGGATTCCAGCAAATACTCATTATTGGGTTCTATATATACCTGTTTCCACAAAATACTGATAGAGAGTATTGATATACCAGCTTCCACCAAATATTGATTGAGGCCTGCGATACACCAGCTTCCACAAAATATTGATCAAGGGAATTGATTTACCGGCATCCCGAAAATACTCATTATTGGGTTCTATATATCTGTTTACACAAAATATTGATAGAGGGGATTGATATACCGGCTTCCACAAAATATTTATTGAGGCCTGCGATGTACCTGCTTCCACAAATACTGCTCTTCTATAGGGACTTTGTCACAGGGTCATTTTGAAAATGACAGGCAGAGGAAGAAGCAGGCCATTCCGCAGAGGTGGTAAGGGTTGGGCAGGTGCACAAGGCTGGAGCCTAAGTGGGAATTTGGAGAAGGTGCGTGTGATTATATCAAAGGACGCACTAGAGTTGGTTGAGTGGCTCACTCAGCCTTCCGCTTCTGCACCCTCCTCATCCTCTGTATCAGCACCGTCCTCACTCTCTGCTGTGTGCACCTCCAAAGACACCACCACCACCACCACCATAGCCCCTTCACTCGAGTCAGAGGAATTAATTTCCCACCCATTCCCAGACCTTGCCGATGCGCAGTGATTCTTGGAATCGAATGAGGAAGAGGAGGTAGCAACGGCCGCCACCCAGCGGTCTGACAACAGTACCCAGATCAGACCAAAGAGGGTGGTCCCCGCTGTTGCTGCCTACTCCAAGATCTCTAATGTCAGTGGTGGTGAAGGTGATGATGATTATGTGTTGACAAGTGTACCCCCAAACGGGAACAAAAAGCTTTCCAAAATTTAGAAATAAACTGGGTACCCCGATCCGAAACAACATCGGAAGGGACCCCCATGAAGCCATCGGAAGGGACCCGTCCACGATTTCACTGACGAATACCTGAGCAAGAGTCTTAGCATTAGGTAGTGCGGGTAACACAATGAAGTGTACCATTTTGCTAAACCTGTCCACTACTACCAAAATAACTGTTTTACCCACAGACAAAGGTAAGTCAGTGATAAAATCCATTGACAGATGTGTCCATGGTCTATTGGGAATGACGAGTGGTAATAGAGACCCTGCAGGACGTGTATGTGAAACTTTTGCGCGCGCACAGGTAGAACAAGAAGACACAAAATCCAATACATCCTGATGCAACCATGGCCACCAAAAACGACGAGACAATAGCTCCAAGGTTGCTTTACTACCCGGGTGCCCAGCAAGTGCCGAATTATGATGTTCCTTTAATAGTTCGAAATGCAGGTTCAACGGTACAAACAATTTCTCTGAGGGGCAAGAGACCGGGGCGTCCCCCTGGGCCTCTAACACCTTCCCCTCTAGAGCAGAGTGTACCGCAGAAACAACCACTCCTCTTTGAAGAATGGGTACCGGATCACTCACATTACCCCCTCCAGGGAAACAACGAGATAGTGCATCAGTCTTGGTATTCTTTGCCCCAGGACGATAGGTAATAACAAAGTTAAACCTGGTAAAAAATAGCGACCACCTAGCCTGTCTAGGGGTGAGACGCTTAGCTGATTCGAGGTACAGAAGGTTTTTGTGGTCCGTAATCACAGTGACGGGGTGGACTGCCCCCTCTAAAAAGTGACGCCATTCTTCAAACGCTAGTTTAATAGCTAATAGTTCCCTATTGCCAATATCGTAGTTCTTTTCTGCTGTAGATAGTTTTTTAGAAAAGAAAGCACAAGGACGCCATTTGCCAGGAGACGGACCCTGAGACAGCACCGCCCCCACTCCCACCTCTGACGCATCGACTTCAACAATAAAAGCTGAGAGACATCAGGTTGGACTAGTACAGGTGCCGAGGTAAACCTCTCTTTTAGAGAGGAAAAAGCAACTTTAGCGGCGTCAGACCATTTAGAAAAATCAGTCCCCTTCCTAGTCATGTCAGTAAGGGGTTTTACAATAACTGAATAATTTTTAATGAATTTCCTATAGAAATTTGCGAAGCCCAAGAAACCGTTGCAGAGCTTTGAGGTTCTCAGGAAGATCCCAATCTAAAATTGCCTGGACCTTCCTAGGATCCATACGGAAACCTGACGCAGATAAAAAATAACCTAGGAATTGTATCTCCTGAACGGCGAAGACACATTTTCAATTTTACTATATAATTCATTCGTCCGTAGGAACTGCAGTACTTGTCTGACATGCACCTCATGTGTTCTCAGATCAGACGAATAAATTAAAATATCATCTAGGTATATTACCACAAACCTGCCGATTAGATGACTAAAAATGTCATTAACGAAATGTTGAAAAGACGGCAGGAGCATTGGTCAGACCGAAAGGCATAACTAGATTTTCATAATGCCCCTCAGGGGTGTTAAAAGCTGTCTTCCACTCATCCCCCTCCTTGATACGAATCAGATTGTAGGCCCCCCTAAGATCAAGTTTGGAGAACCACCTAGCACCCGCAATCTGGTTAAACAGGTCAGGAAGAGAGGAAGAGGGTATGGGTCTCGGATGGTTATCCGATTTAATTCGCAAAAATCTAGGCAAGGACGCAGGCCCCCATCTTTCTTTTTACGAAGAAAAACCCTGCAGCCACGGGTGAAGAAGAGGGTCTGATGTGTCCTTTAGCCAAGCTCTCGGAGATATAATCCTTCATGGCTTGTCTCTCTGACCCGAAAGATTATATAACCTGGTCTTGGGTAATTTTGCGCCGGGAATAAGGTTAACCGGGCAATAATAAGGACGGTGAGGTGGTAACTTCTGACAACCCTTTTCAGAAAAAACGTCCTCAAAGTCCGAAATAAATGTAGGTAGGGTAGTTATGGAGGCGACTAAGCAATTGCTATTTAAGCAATTTTCTCTGCAATGCTCACTCCACTCCGATATCTCCCTGGCCTGCCAATCCACCACTGGATTGTGCGCTACCAACCAGGGAAGGCCCAGCACTACCGGAGAGGGAAGCCCCTCCAGAACATAACATGAAAGCATCTCGTTATGGGGGTCCCCTACCCGAAGGTGTAAATTATGAACAATGTGGGTGAGGTTTCTCTGAGACAGTGGAGCAGAATCAATAGCGAATATGGGAATAGGTCTCTGTAGCGTACAGAGAGAAAACCCATAGTGCGGGCAAAATGGGCATCTATCAATTTACCCCTGCTCCACTGTCTAGAAAGAAAGAAATAGTCTCCGTCTTAACACCAAAAACAATAACTGCTGGCAACACAAATTGCGATGTACGTATGGACGCAACATATACCCCCCAGCTGACATCCTCCACACAGCCTGGGTTAGTAGTTTTCCGACGGTCTTTTGTTTCTGAGGAAAGAAGGACAGACATTAATGAAATGACCCCTCTACCCACAAAAAAAACAAACCCCACGCCTACGGCGAGCCTCAGGAGGACGGACCTGACCGAGTAGTTCCTCCTAGCTGCATAGGCTCGTCTAAGTCTGTACAGACTAACTGCTGCTTGGGAGGGTTTACCAATTGCTCCGGTTTTTTCAACCTGTCCCTAAGGCGTCTATCTATTCGGATAGAAAGGGACATAACCGCATCAAGGGAAAAGGGGGTCTCATATAATGCAAGCGCATCCTTAACCCTTTCGGATAACAAGAGCAGAACTGACTCCTGAGAGCCGGTCGTTCCATTGGGTATCTGTAGCCCACCTAACGGAAGTCAGAGCAATACTCCTCTACCGCCGCTCCTTGTAGGAGTCTCCGTAACTTGATTCAGCCAGTGCGACCGGTCAGGGTCGTCATATATGAGACCCAAGCCCCGAAAAACTCATCCACTGACCGAAGAGCCTGGGAATCAGAGGGTAAAGAGAATGACCAGGACTGCGGGTCCCCCTGCAGCAGGGAAATAACAACCCCCACCCGCTGTTCTTCATTACCAGAGGAGTAAGGGCGCAGTTTAAAATATAATTTACAGGCCTCACGGAATGTCAAAAACTTGTCCCTTCCCCCAGAAAATCTGTCAGGGAGAGGGACCTTGGGTTCCGCAACAACCTGGTTACCAGTAGCAACCGCTGGGCTTGCGGTCAGTTGTAATTGCTGCTGTTGCTGGAGGACCGACGCCTTCAATCCTGCCACCTCCAAAGACAGGCCATGAAAGTGTTTGGACAGAGCAGCAATTGGATCCATACTGGATTCTAAGTAGGTAAATTATTATTATTTTTTTTTACCTACACAAAATAAGGGCCAGATATAATGTAATGACCGGTGTCACGCACAGGGAGGGAAAAGGGAAAGCCCTGCCCAAGGGAGAGGGAAAGGTGGTGACTCCTGACTCACCTTGCGGCTGGCACCTGACTGCCCTGACGTCCCTAGACGGGTTCCTCACCCGTGCGGCGATCACGTGCCTAAACCCTGGCTTTCCCTAGAATGAACCCTAGATAGTGAACGGTGGGATCGCTAGTCCGCACCACTGACACTAAGAGGGAAACACCAGGGAGAGGACAGACAATACAGACAAACACATACACCCAGGTGGGCGACCACAGCAGACTACAAAGGTCCAACAGGGATCCGGTAACGTTCTGGACCAACTACCAGAGAATGCAGCAACACAGCTCCAGAGGGTCAGTATAGAAGTCCAGGCAGGAAGCTCTATATCTGGCAACCAGAGAAGTGTGAGAGGGGAATATAAGGAGGTTGGGAGTGCTGGACAAGGAACAGCTGAGGAGAAGGAGCTACGGATCCCTGAGTGAGCCAAAAAGGGTTGCAAAGCAAACCCAGAAAGCTACCATAAGGAAACAACCCTATCTTACATAGAGCGCGCAGCCAACCGCTGTGACTTCCTGACCCCGGGTATAACGGAGTCAGGCGTGGGTCTTGACACCCTCGTGACATTGACTTTTTTTACAGGGCTGACACTGATATATCGCCGGCCGCTATGGTGCACAGTGTGGCCGACGATACATCAGTCACAGTGCGGGGAGGGAAAAGGGGCTGGAGGCAACTCACAGCGGGGCCCGGTGCAGTCACTGTAGTACACCGGGCCCCGCGCACAGAAGTCTTTGTATGTAAAATCTTTTATTAATGCTTTATACCGTAAATCGCTCTCCTTTTGATAAACTTTATTAGCCTAAACGCCTGCATCAGTACTCACTATGAATGTAGCGTGCGGTCCGGCCGGCGCGTGACTGAAGTCACGCTCCTCCCACTTCATTAATGAAGCAGGAGCAGGATGATGTCATGCGCCGGAGGGACCGCACGCTACATTCATAGTGAGTACTGATGCAGGCGATTAGGCTAGTAAAGTTTATCAAAAGGAGAGCGATTTACGGTATAAAGGATTAATGAAAGATTTTACATAGAAAGAGACTTCTGTGCGCGGGGCCTGGTGTACTACAGTGACTGCACCGGGCCCGGCTGTGAGTTGCCTCCAGCCCCTCCTCCCTCCCCACACTGTGACTGATGTATCGCCGGCCACACTGTGCAGCATAGCGGCCGGCGATATATCAGTGCCAGCTAGTTTATCAAAAGGAGAGCGATTGATTCAGGATTAAAGAAATATTTTACATACAAAGAATAAAGTACTGTAATGCGGTGAAACATAGGGCCATGAGGGGGACCAGCATAAGATGCTATATGTGTGTCACCCACACATATAGCATCTTATGCTGGCCCCCCTCATGGCCCTATGTTTCACAGCACACATCCCCCATAACAGTGCATCATCCATAGATCCCCCCCATAACAGTGCATCATCCACAGATTCCCCTCCATAACAGTGCATCATCCATAGATCCCCCCATAACAGTGCATCATTCATAGATCCCCCCATAACAGTGCGTCATCCACAGAGCCCCATAACAGTGTCATCCCCAGACCATTAGTTCAAAATCCACGAAAAGCACACCTTTTGGTTCAAAATATTTTTTTCTTATTTTCCTCCTCAAAAACCTAGGTGCGTCTTATAATCAGGTGCATCTTATAAAGCGAAAAATACGGTAATCATACTTCTGATATATATGAATGCATAATATGTGGGAAACTATTACTGATGTTTTAGCCATAATATATTTACATATATTATAATATATTATATATTCGAAATATATAATATGTGTAAATATATTATGGCAAAAAAAAAAAAAAGATTTCTATTTGTTAAAGTTCTGGGCTGTGATGCAGAAGCAGTGAGTTCAAATCATGTCACAAACTTTTTCAGAAATAGAGGTTACCGTATATACTCAAGTATAAGACGATTTTTTTGGCACATATTTTTGTGCTCAAAAAGCCCCCTCGTCTTATACTCGAGTCTAGGTCTGTATTATGCCAACTTACATTGCCATAATACAGACCATGACATGTTGGGGGCCGGAGAAGCTGTTACTTACCTTTACAGCTGCTCCGGTCAGCTCCCAGCACGTCCGCGCGGCACCTCTGTTAAGCTCCCAGTGTAAATCTCGCGAGACACGCGGGCCGCAAGATTTACACTGGGAGCAGACTGCGAGATTTACACCGGCAGTAAGTACCGGCCCTTGCACAGCCTCCCCCCCCTGGACAGCCCCCCCTGCCCCTGAACATCCCCCCCTCCCCCTGGACAGCCCCCCCTCCCTGGCCAACTATGAAGTAGGGAGGGGGGGAACAAAAAAAATAAATAAACAACCTGATAAATATAAAAAAAAATGCCCAGTTGATGGGAGTCTGACTCCCTGTATTTAATGCAGAGTGTGTGTGTATATAATGCACACACTCTGCATTAAATACAGGGAGTCAGACTCCCATCAATCTGAGTCACCCTCTTGCAGATGTGTGTATATAATGTAGAGTGTGTGCATTATATACACATACACTCTGCATTATATGCACACACTCTGCATTTTAGGTGCAAGCGGGTGACTCAGATTGATGGGAGTCTGACTCCCTTTTCTGACTCTCCCACTCATCCTCTGCAGCCTCTGTGGGTGGTCCAATGACTGTTTTTGTACTGTTAAAGTTATTGTTGATACCATATTGTTTTTCTTTGAAATAAATATTCAAAAACCTTTAACCTACTGATGCCTCAATTAATGTAATTTTATTGGTATCTATTTTTATTTTTGAAATTTACCAGTAGCTGCTGCATTTCCCACCCTAGTCTTATACTCGAGTCAATAATTTTTCCCATTTTTTTGGGGTAAAATTAGGGGCCTCGGCTTATATTCGGGTCGGCTTATACTCGAGTATATATGGGTAAATTAGATTTATATATTTTATATTTTTCTTAGTAATTGTAAAAAATGTATGTCACAAAATAAATGTGTAAGTACTAAAAAAATAATAATAATAATAATAAAAAAAAATATATATATATATATATATATATTTTTTTTTTTATATATATATTCACCCATGCGGTACAGCAATGTTTCGGCTTAACATATTAGAGCCTTTCTCACTCCTTGAGAAAGGCTCTAATGTTGAGCCAAAATGTTGCTATACCGAATGGGTGAATAAAAAGATTTAAAAAAAGTTTGACAGGATTTGAACTCATAGCTTTTGCATCACAGTCCTGAACTTTAACCACTACACTACACTGCGTGCAGAATTATTAGGCAAATGAGTATTTTGACCACATCATCCTCTTTATGCATGTTGTCTTACTCCAAGCTGTATAGGCTCGAAAGCCTACTACCAATTAAGCATATTAGGTGATGTGCAGCTCTGTAATGAGAAGGGGTGTGGTCTAATGACATCAACACCCTATATTAGGTGTGCATAATTATCAGGCAACTTCCTTTCCTTTGGCAAAATGGGTCAAAAGAAGGACTTGACAGGCTCAGAAAAGTCAAAAATAGTGAGATATCTTGCAGAGGGATGCAGCACTCTTAAAATTGCAAAGCTTCTGAAGCGTGATCATCGAACAATCAAGCGTTTCATTCAAAATAGTCAACAGGGTCGCAAGAAGCGTGTGGAAAAACCAAGGCGCAAAATAACTGCCCATGAACTGAGAAAAGTCAAGCGTGCAGCTGCCAAGATGCCACTTGCCACCAGTTTGGCCATATTTCAGAGCTGCAACATCACTGGAGAGCCCAAAAGCACAAGGTGTGCAATACTCAGAGACATGGCCGAGGTAAGAAAGGCTGAAAGACGTCCACCACTGAACAAGACACACAAGCTGAAACGTCAAGACTGGGCCAAGAAATATCTCAAGACTGATTTTTCTAAGGTTTTATGGACTGATGAAATGAGAGTGAGTCTTGATGGGCCAGATGGATGGGCCCGTGGCTGGATTGGTAAAGGGCAGAGAGCTCCAGTCCGACTCAGACGCCAGCAAGGTGGAGGTGGAGTACTGGTTTGGGCTGGTATCATCAAAGATGAGCGTGTGGGCCTTTTCGGGTTGAGGATGGAGTCAAGCGCAACTCCCCAGTCCTACTGCCAGTTTCTGGAAGACACCTTCTTCAAGCAGTGGTACAGGAGAAGTCGCATCCTTCAAGAAAAACATGATTTTCATGCAGGACAATGCTCCATCACACGCGTCCAAGTACTCCACAGCGTGGCTGGCAAGAAAGGGTATAAAAGAAGAAAATCTAATGACATGGCCTCCTTGTTCACCTGATCTGAACCCCATTGAGAACCTGTGGTCCATCATCAAATGTGAGATTTACAAGGAGGGAAAAACAGTACACCTCTCTGAACAGTGTCTGGGAGGCTGTGGTTGCTGCTGCACGCAATGTTGATGTGAAACAGATCACAACACTGACAGACATCCATGGATGGCAGGCGTTTGAGTGTCCTTGCAAAGAAAGGTGGCTATATTGGTCACTGATTTGTTTTTGTTTGTTTTGAATGTCAGAAATGTATATTTGTGAATGTTGAGATGTTATATTGGTTTCACTGGTAAAAATAAATAATTGAAACTGGTATATATTTGTTTTTTGTTAAGTTGCCTAATAATTATGCACGTAATAGTCCACCTGCACACACAGATATCCCCCTAAAAATAGCTAAAACTAAAAGCAAACTAAAAACTACTTCCAAAATATCAGCTTTGATATTAATGAGTTTTTTGGGTTCATTGAGAACATGGTTGTTGTTCAATAATAAAATTAATCCTCAAAAATACAACTTGCCTAATAATTCTGCACTTCCTGTATATAGTTACATAGCCAATCTCTTTAAAAAAAAGTAGGTCTCAGTAGACGTACAGTACAGTAAAAATCTCATTTTAATTTTATTTTTTTAAGTAACTGGGTATGCAGCTATTATAGTTGAGTGGTTAAGTTCCTTGCTTCTAATACAATAGGTTGTGAGTTCGAATCCTGGAAGAAAATTTTCTGAAATACAGGCATATATGGACATAGCTATATATGGAGTCAGAGCAGGGACTCCTAAGCCGAACTAGAGGTCCCGACACCTTCCCCTTTTTAAAACAGGGGGTGCCTGGGGTTCTCTCCCATTGACTTCAATTGGAAGAACACCCGAGCATTGCAAAGTGTTCTACTCGAGCACACAAGCACTTTGGTGCTTGCTCAACACTAGCTATACATTTAAAAAATAAATATTATCATATCTATATTTGTAGAACATTTAAAAAATGTAGGTGAATCTTGAAATTGCAATTCAAGTGGCATCTATATTTTTAATACAGAGAATAATTTGGGGAAGGTTAAATCAACAAAGAATGAAAAATTAAAACTGAATTTTACTGTACAAATAGGAATTGCAAATGGTGGTCCTTCTATATGGCTTGCATGTTTCACCTAGCAGAAAATGTCTTTTTAACTTTTAATTTCCCATAACTGAGTTTAATACATGACTGTTTCAATTCTAAATAGAAAATAATATCAAGGTTGTACTTGTTTTATATTTATATTGCACTATTTTAATCTCTATAATTTTTTAAGGGAAAAATATGAGAGCAAATAATTAATGGAGTCCCATAAGACATTTACAATCCATGCTACAGTATTGTCCCTGTTTTCATACACTACAATATTAAAAGGTCTGTATGTCTAGAAAAATAAATAAAAATAATAAAACCCGTAAAGGTCATTCTTTGAAACTCATCTTTCTTTAGTCAATCAAGTACAATTTGTATTGTTGGTGATTTTATTGCCTGACTGTCATATCTGTCAGTTCTTGTAAACTCTGGAAAGTAATGCATATTTATAACATGTATGCATCTATATTTTATTTTAAATAGTTACAGTAGTTTGCATGCGTAATATATTTACGAGTGACTTTACAGAATGAAAAGTTTAATACACAAATTCTGTTGCTGATATTTCACAAAAATTTGTCTGCAAAATAAATCTGAAGCTTTTCCTGATTTCTGTGCAAAAACTGGGCACAATGCCATTTTTACTGCCCCATGTTAACAGGCACAATCTACGAAGGAGGAAAAAGAGCAGAACATCATGGAAATTGCAATTTTTTTTACCAGAAACATTTTTTTTTATTTACCGTTTGTGAATGTTTGTAATTACAGTGCATTCTAACAGTGTTAGTGAACACATTGTACATTGCAACAAGATATGGAGTAGATACACTGGCTGCATCTGAATCAATAAATTGACATCTTACCATAGCCATGTTACTAAATGCATTGTACATTGCGCATAAGGGATAGATAAAGCAGCAAATGCATTTCACATCAGTAAAATAAAATATGACCATGTTAGTGAGGGCATTACTGCATCACAGGGTCTAATTCAAAAAGACGTTTCACAAAGGTTAAAAAAAAAATTATTGTCACACACGTGTTTTAGTGAAGGGTCAGTGTTACTTTATCAAAGTGTGTTTTACTGCAAAAATTGCATTATTACCTTTATAATTTCTCAATGCCAGTGTGCAGTGTCTTTAAATGATAGAAAAACACTTGCAATTTTGCTAGTACTGTTCAATAATCTGTGACCGTGTCTTTTCATTCATAGGAAATTGATGACTTTTGACTTATAGGCCTCATATAAAAATATCTGAAAAACAGAGAGTGCAAGACAAAAGACCCTGGCCTTATCATGCTAGAGTTAGAATGTGTTTAGTAATAGCAGTAACAACACAGACATCCGACCAGTAGTAATAGAGATGGCAATTGTTGGTATAGTTGTGGTGGTAGGGGCAGTGATTTTCTGTTTTTGCTGTTTAGTCCTTTTACTCTCTTCCTTCTTGGAGCTAGTAACTTTTTTACTTTTCCATTCACATACTGTAGCCATATGACACCTTTTTTCTTTTTTTTTTTGCAGGACAAGTACTTTTTAAAAGCACTATTTAATATTGTATAGAGTGTAGTGGGAAACTAGAAAACAATTAAAAATGAGGTGAATTGATAAAAAAAAAAACTTAATTTTGCAATTTTTTTATGGCTTTGCTTTTATGGCTTTCATTAAAATTCATTGTAAAATTGACTTGTGAACTTCATTCTCTAGGTCAGTATGATTAAAACAATAGCACACAGGCATTGTTTTTCTTGTGTTTTCATACTAAAAAAAAGGAAATTATTTTTTTCTTTTTATCACCATATTTTTTTTATAGTTACCTCTATAGAGCTATGTTAGGCCTCATTTTTGTAGTAATATCTGTGATTTTTCAGTTATACAATTTTAGATCACTTTTTATTCATTTTTTGGATGAAGAAACAATCAAAAAAAGTTATGCCATTCACTGTATGGATGTTTTTTTTATTTTAATAGTATGAGCATTTTCAGATACAGTGATGTTATGATGTTTATTTTTTTGTTTATTTATTTTTATCTTCATTTTGCGGAAAGGAGTGATTTGAACATATATATATATATTTTTAAACTTATTCTCCTTTTTTAACCTTTTTTAAGTGATCATAACATTCAATCATTGGATTGTAATTTGTATAAAGTAACAGAACTTTATCCATTACACAAAGATCGGTATATTCAAATACTGTCACGAGTTAGAGATCCAGCGACAGACCTCTGCGTCGTCAAGCAATAATGGGAGTAGTCGACAGGTGCCTACTGTTTTAAACATCAGACAATGGGGGCTAATGTATGCTGTTGGCTGTCAAATGCGACCACCGCATCTGGGAGCTCAAAAACCAGCAAGCATGCAATGCGGATGTGCAATGGCTCCCTCTAGTGGTGATCGGGGAGCTGGATAGTGTGTGATGTAGCCTTTGTCCTCCTGATTGATCCAAGCCTGTGGCAAATAGATTCCTATTGAACCACTGCCTGTGGCAGGGCTCCATAGCAACATAGCATTAGTCACATTGACACCATTGCTAATGTATTGAGGTCTATGAGAGAAGCAATCTAATGATTGCTTGTTAAAGTTTCTTAGGGGAACTATTAAAACGTGTAAACAAATAAATAAATGTTTTTAAAAATATAAAAAATATATATAAAAATTTAAATCAACCCCCTTTTACCAAAATAAAAATAGATAAACAATAATAAAAATAATTATCATGGACATTGCAGAATGTGCAAACACCTGTACTATTAAATATAAAAATATTTATTCCATATAGCAAACAGTGAAATGGAAAAGAAAGGTAAAATAGCCAATTTGCTTAACCTCCCATAAAAAAATTATAAAAAGTGATCAAAAAAGTCATATACACCCCAAGATGGTATTCATGAAAAGGGCAGATAATCCCATACCCACTCTTACCCAGATCCATACACGTAACTACAAAAAAAATAAAAAATATAGGGGTCAAAATATATATATATATTTTTTGTATCAAAATGCAAGAAAGACTATACAAATATAGTATTTTCGTAATTGTACTGACCAGGAGAATGAAAGTGACTAGTCAGTTTTACTGCATAGGGAACACAATAAAAACAAAACCAATAAAACAGTTTTGGAATTGCATTTTAACTGCAATTTTACCCTATGTGGATTTTTTTTTTTAGCTTCCCACTACTTTGTATGCAATATAAAATGGTGCCTTTAGAAGATACAACTTGTCCTGCAAAAAAACAGCCCTCAAATGGCTATGTGAATGGAAAAAAAAAAATGATGGCACCGAAACGAAAACTCAAAAACTCAAAAACAAAAAACTCTGTCAGTGAAGGGGTTAAAGATCTTTTGTGTGGTGTGCCATACTATTATGCCAAGTTGGGAAAGGGTTAATTCTATTTCATAGTAGTCATCATTAGACTCTTCCGCTCTGTGGTCAGTCATTGATAATAGAATGTGTGGCCAGAAAACAACTCTATAAGCTCAGCAATCCAGCTGTGAACAAGCTGAATCCTGACCTAGCCAAGTCGCTGGTGAACATACAGACACGGAATGCACACAGAGTAACTCGTTTTTTTTGCGGACCCATTGAAGTAAATGGTTCTGCATACAGTCTGCAAAAAATAAGGAACATACACTGAAAGAAAATACTTTTGTGTAACATGGAGCACTTAACCAAATTTAGTCTCCATCTTTTCAGCTGTCTCTGCTACAAGGTAGCAAAGTAGCAGCCAATTCAGACTTAATGAACTTTTGGGGCCGAGACAGTTGTCCTTAAATTTAGTTTTAATCAATATGGAAATGTGGCACACTTCCACGCCTTCACCAAAATGCATTTTTGCTATATAATATTTGTCATTTTTTCAGTTTAAGTTTATTTTTACACTAATATAGACATAAAAAAACTATACATTTATGGTATCGTTATAATTGTACTGACTTAGAGAATGAAGGCACAGGTCAGTTTTGCCGCAAAGGGAACGCCGTGGGACGAAAACCCATAAAACGGTGGAGGATTATATTTTTTCCTATTCCACCCCATTTGGAATTTTTTTCCTGCTTCCCACTACATTGTATGCCATATTAAATGGTGGCTTAGAAAATACAACTTGTCCTGCAAAAAAAAAGTCCTCATATAGCTATATGAACAGAAAAATAAAAAAAGTTATGGTTCAAGGAAGATAGGGGAAAAAAAATAAAAACGCAAAAATGAAAAAACCTCTGGTATCCTAAGCATTAATATGTTCTGTATAAACAGGAGAGAAATATGCTCCAGTTGAGGCATCGTTTTTGGAACTTTGTTTCCAGCAAGCTACTGCAATTTTACTATAACTTTGTGTGTGTTTAAATGCCATCTGCCGCATAAAATGGACAATTTTTGGAAGCTTTGAAGTATGAAAAGGCATTCATATTTAACCATTCTAATGTGCTGTGTGTTTTTAAGCACACTGTTTGTTAACGCTGTCAGCTTCACTATGACATTATTTGCTATTGCTGTCATTGCGTTTGTGAGCTTTGGGAGGGTGGGATGGGGAGAAAAAGTTTGGAAAATAATAAAAAAGAGATAACATCTTTTTATAAAAGTCCTAGGAGACTAGAGAGTGTATTATTATCATTTTTTTAATATGACCAATTAGACCACAAAACAAATTCAAGAAATTCCTTGCACTTTGTGGCAACAAATCAAATTTTTTCCTAAGATGGCAGCTGCATGTGTGAGGACACCATAATGCCAGGCATGCAGCCAATCAGCAGCCAGCCAGCCTGGTGATGTCACAACCCTTAAATAGCGGCAGCCATCTTAGATTCTGCCATTTACCAATGTACTAAGTGCAGGGAGAGATGTCTGCAGGCACTAGGGAAAGTGATATGAAAGAATTGATTGTGGTGAAAAATGGATTTATAAGTGCAGGGAAAGAATAGGGAGGAATTGTTCCACAGCATTTGTGTAGAACAGGGTTCAGTAGGGGAGGTTGACTGGGTAATAGGAACAATCCTATTACACCTTGGTGCACTGACTGGGGATCCAAATTGCCATTTTACCGCTCTGTTATTCCAGCAAACAGTTCTTGTTATTGGGGTGAAAGTGCTGTTTGATACAGCCATTAGCAGGGTTTATTACAAGGAAATATTTCTACAGTATGTCTTATTTTCCCTTGTGTGGTGCAATTATACGTTAAGCCCTTTTTGCTGTGTATTAGTGGCGAAATAAAAATATATTCGCCGTTCAGAGTTGCATTTATCTGTTGAAAAACCTGTTGTGTTGTGTAAAAGTAGAAACAAATTAGGGCCTAATTGTCATTTAGCAGTGCAGTCATATATTCTACAGCCCTGTTTCCTGTGTATTAGTGGCAAAATAAAAATATATTCGTCATCCAGTGCTGCAATTATCTGATGAAAAGCCTGTTGTGTTGTGTAAAAGTAGAAAAAAATTTGTGCCTAATTGCACTAGTGCGGTACAGTGATATACTCTAAAGCCCTGTTTGCCGTGTATTAGTGGCATAATAAAAATATATTTGCCGTCCAGCGTTGCACTTATCTGTTGAAAAGCCTGTTGTGTTTTGTAAAAATAGAAAAAAATTAAGGCCTAATTGCCATTCAGTGGTGTAGTGATATACTCTAAAGCCCTGTTTGCCATGTATTAGTGGCAAAATAAAAATATATTCACCATTCAGTGTTGCAGTGAAACTCTCTAAAGACCTGTTCACATTTATTAGTGGCAAAATAAAAATTTATTCGCCATCCAGTGCTGCACTTATCTGTTGAAAAGCCTGTTGTGTTGTGCAAAAGTAGAAAAAAATTAGGGCCTAATTGCCCATTCAGCGGTGCAGTGATATATTCTACAGCCCTGTTTGCCGTGTATTAATGTGAAATATAAATATATTCGCTGTTTAGCGTTGCACTTATCTGTTGAGAAACCTGTTGTGTAAAAGTAAAAAAAATAAAAATTAGGGCCTAATTGCCCTTGTGAGGTGCAGTTATATATTCTAAAGCCCTGTTTGCCATGTATTACTGGCGAAATAAAAAATATATTCGCCGTCCAGCATTGCACTTATCTGTTGAAAAGCCTGTTGTGTAAAACTAGAAAAAGATTAGGGCCTAATTGCCATTCAGCGGTGTAGTGATATACTCTAAAGCCCTGTTTGCCGTATATTGGTTGCAAAATTAAAATATATTTGACATTCAGTGTTGCACTTATCTGTTGAAAAGCCTGTTGTGTTGTGTAAAAGTTTAAAATAATTAGTACCTAATTGCCCTTTAGCGGTGAAATGAAATACTTTAAAGCCCTGTTTGCCATGTATTAGTGGCAAAATAAAAATATATTCGCCGTCCAGTGTTGCACTTATCTATTGAAAAGCCTGTTTTGTTGTGTAAAAGTAGAAAAAAAATTGTGCCTAATTGCACTAGTGCAGTACAGTGATATACTCTAAAGCCCTGTTTGCCGTGTATTAGTGGCTAAATAAAAATATATTCGCCGTTCAGCGTTGTACTTATCTGTTGAGAAGCCTGTTGTGTTGTGTAAAAGTAGAAAAAAATTAGGGCTTAATTGCCGTTCAGCAGTGAAGTGAAATACTCTAAAGCCCTGTTTGAAGTGTATTAGTTGTGAAATAAAATATATTCGCCGTCCAGCGTTGCACTTATCTGTTTTAAAAGCCTGTTGTGTTGTGTAAAAGTAGAAAAAAATTAGGGCCTAATTGCCGTTCAGCGGTGCAGTGATATATTCCACAGCCCTGTTGGCAGTGTATCAGTGGCTAAATAAAAATATATTTGCCGTCCAGCGTTGCTCTTATTTGCTGAGAAGCCTGTTGTGTAGTCTAGTGATTAGCGGCAGGGGCAATATTCGAATTTGCGATATTTCGCTAATATTTTGTAGAATATTTGTCATATATTCGTGAATTCGCAAATTCGAGATTATATTCTTGATTGTGAAAATCGGCAATGTATTATTTGCGTAATGCGCACAAAATACCAGCGTGGGGTTGGTAACTTTTCTATTGGTTGCTAGGGATGTTGCTAAGATGTGACAAAGCCTCTCATTGGCCCACAGGTTAGACGAAGGGAGGGATGATCACCTGATTTGTACTGTGTTAAAAAAACAAAAAAAATAATAATATTCGTCATTATGAATATATATCACTATATTCAAAATATTCGCAAATTCTCAAAGTGACAATATTTGCGATAAAAATTAGCTTTTCGAATATTCGCGCTCAACACTAGTGTAGTGTGAAATTTAAAATAATTAGGGCCTTATTGCCTTCAGCGGTGCCGTGATATACTCTAAAGCCCTGTTTGATGTGTATTAGTGCCAGGCCCTGCACAGGGGAGTGGCAGAGGCCTAAATGTTTCTGGCGCAGGCAGAGGTTGCAGCAGAGTAAGGGGACGTGGCAGCAGGGGTCGCAGCGAGAGGCTTGAGCTCCCGCTATCATCTAGCGGCCGTGTCTTGACCAGCAACCCAGCTGTTCTTGAATAGTGATGGCCTTGCAGTTCGCCCGGCGGTCGGTTCGCGGCGAAATTTGCTCGTTCACGATTGGCCGAACATGCGAACATATGGCGATATTCGCGCCCGCCATATTCTTTTACATTGTGAAGAACTTTGACCCATGACACATCCATCAGGTGGTACAAGACAGCCAAATGAAAAGTTTCAGCACATGGACATACCCCCTACCTTATAAATAGACCCGATCTGGCCGCCATTTTAAATTCAGTATTTTGTCAGTGTAGGGAAAGGTTGCTGTGTGGAGCAGGGACAGACTTTTAGGGACAAAAACACTATCAAATAGGTCCACAAAAGTCCTTTAAGACTGTATAGGAGTACTATTGATAGGTGTGCAGTAAAGAGGGGTGTAATACACTTATAATATACTTTCAAACATAGAACGCATATTATAGTGGATTTGTATTGTGCAGCAGTGGTGAGCGGTTCTGCAGCGATACTGCAGCCACACAGAGTGACAAACGCAATTAGAAAAAATAATTATAACTGGTGTGATATACCAGTCGCCCCCCCAAAAAAAAACTGATAGAAGTGGGGTGTTATATACCAATAATATACTTTCTATATAGTGCATTTGGGTACAGCAGCATTTGTTTGTGGTTTTGCTGCGGTCCCTCTGCTACACACAGTGACAAACGGTATTGGAAAAAATAATTATAACTGGTGTGCGCATGCCCGGACGCAAAAATTATATTGTCAATATTTCGCATTGAAAAAACTAATGGAGATCGCAAATTCGAATAATACATCTGGTATGTCACTGTCCATGTTGTGGGACTATTTGTGCACTTCTAGTAATTATTTCTTGGCTGCAAATATGAGCTGAATGTTTTTTAGATTTGCCTGCCATTGAAATGAATGAGAGCCGCTGCAAACTTGCGGTTCGCGAACATTTGATGGCATTCGCAAACCGTCACCGCAGATGTTCGTCCATCACTATTTTTGAATGGTTGACTCGGTCATCCACTTCATCCCAAGTGACATCAGATACCCCCAGCCAAGAGTCGGTGGGTTCCTCTGACAAGACGCTTAGTTGCCATGGCCCAGAAGCAGGCCCTGTGCCGCCCCGACCCCCCTTTCCTGAACCTTCTCTTTCATTTTCAGGTCCCTCATTGCAAGAAGTAGTATATTCCCTTGGCTGGGCTTCACTTTTCATGGAGGACAAGCTACTAGAGGACAGTCAGCAGATTCTGCCCAGCCAAGATCTGGAGGAGACATCCACTGCTTCCTCTGGTAGGTGGGCAAGTAGTGATGAGGAGAGTGGCATGGGAGCTGGTGTTGCAAATAGTCAGGCTCCTGACCCAGAGACTGTTGAGGAGGACATCAATGACATGCAGACATTACTCAATGATGATGATGTAGCTGATTTGCACTTGGGCGCCGGTGATGAAGAGGCTTCATCATCATCGGAAGAAGAGGGTAGCAGCTTGCACGTGAGCCAGAGGCGAGCCAGCAAGTTGCTAGCATGGCCGGGAGTCAGCAGGGTGGCAGCAGTGGGAGGACGGGAGCCAAACGTGCCCGGGGTAGACTACCTGCTTTGCGGGAGCCTTCCTACCCTGGAAGTAGCGGTGCAGGGGTTCAAAGAGGCAGCGGCAGTAGCAGTCAGTGCATAGTGTTGGGGGTAAAAAAATCACCTACTCGGTGGTGTGGCAGGTTTTTGTTAAGCCGCCGGAGGATGTAAACGTGGCCATATGTAGAATCTGTGGGCAGAGGGTAAGGCGTGGCCAGAGTGCCAATGTTGGCACTACGGCCTTGCATTAACATATGCAGCGTCGCCATAAATGATAAAAGCCAAAGGGGGCCCAGCATGCATGTCGAACCTACACCCCGTGAACTTCATGGTCGCTGTCATGGCACAAAACAGGTTGAACTTAGGGTTAGGTTCCCGTCTTACAAAGATCTCCTTGATGTGTGGCAGATGGGCTCAAATAATTTTGTACAAAATGTATTTGCCAAGCATCTCAAATTTATAAGCATAGCATTAGCATTACAATACATTTTGTACTTTATTTGGTTTGCAGAGAGCTGTTGCATTGTATGTTTTGTTCTATGTTGTGTTTGCAGCCATAGCAACGTGCACCTGCACATTGGGATGTGCTGACTAATCCCCTTTTTTTTTTCTTCGCCATAAAGTGGACTGGGAGAACCGTGGCTCCTAGTGGTGGTCCAGACTGCAGCAGCAACCGCTACATCACCCAGTGCACACACTCGGTTTCAGGCAGTAAAGGCTCCACCACCTCAGTCAAAGGAAGCTCTCTGTCCTTCCCATCATCTGCTGGTCCTGATGCTCCTGCTCCTCCTACTTCTCGTCACTCATTCCATCAGCAATCGATCACCGAATCGATTGCCAAAAGACGACAGTATGTGTGCACTTATCCAATAGTGCAGCAGCTGAATGTGCTCCTGTCCAAGTTGCTGGTGCTGCAGTTCCTCCCTTTACAAGTGGTGGACTCTGCACCTTTCAGAGAACTGATGGCTTGTGCCGAGCTGAGATAGAGAGTCCCAAGCCGTCATTTCTTTGCCAAAATGGCAGTAGCAGCCCTGCACACACATGTAGAACAGAAGGTGGGCCAGTCCTTGAGCCTGTCAATGTCAGCCAAAGTGCACGGCAGCGCTCACGTGTAGAGCTATAACTACAGATAAGGACAATACATGTCCTGCACAACCCACTGGGTGAATGTGGTTCCTGCACAGCCTCACCAGCAACTTGGCCAGGTGACGCCGCTTCCGCCTCTATGTTGTCACGCTGTTGGTCCTGCGACAATGTCCGCCTCTGCCTCCTTTTCCTCCACCGTGTCCTCAACCTCCGCTGCTAGGACAATTCACAGTGCCCCTCCAGCAGCATACCACATGTGCAGGGCACGGTGGTGTCGCGCTGTTCTGCACCTTGTTTGCCTGTGCAAACAGAGTCACAAAGGGGAGGAACTGCTCCGTGTCTTTTATCAAGAAATCGAATCTGCATGCACTTAAGCAGCTCGTACACCGCAAAGCACACCCTCCTTGAGCTGCAGCAGCTGAATGTCATCCCCAAAATAGGATGATATGCAATGTTTCCACCCGTTGGAATTCTACTCCATATGTTGGACCGACTGACGAACAGAGAAAGGCCATAAACGATTTCCTGATGATCCAAGTGGACAGGAGTACTCCCCTGTCTAACTTCGATGTCAGAAAGTGGCAGCTCATGCGTGACACCTGTTGTTTTCTCAGGCCCTTTGAGGAGGCCACGTTATTTGTCAGTCGCCAGTACTATAGGATGAACGATGTAATTCCAACTGCTTCAAAACCTGGAACAGATGCTGGAAAATCTGGCTGATCAGAGGACTGGAGACTTGGCGCCTAGATCTCATGGCTACATGTGGGGGCTGAACTGGAGGAAGAGGAGGTGGAGGACATGGGAGCACAAGCAATGTGTTGCGTAATGGGTGGTTATTGTACACAGGTGACAGGAGAGAAGGAGCAGGACGAGCAGGACCAGCCAGAGGAGCTATAGGGCAATGAGGCAGAGGACCCAGACACATTGTGGCAGTATGTAGTGGAGATGGAGGTAGGGAGTCCGGCCGAGTCATTTGCACAAATGTCCCACTGCATTCTTAATTGGTTGGGTAGTGACAGTTGAAATGTCACCATTCGGCAGAGGGATAACTTCTGGCTCTCCACCTTGTTGGACCCTTGCTACTGGTCTAAAATGGGGCCATTTTTTACACCCGCTGAGAGGGAGGACAAACTGAACTACTATAGAGACATCCTATGTAGTCAGTTGGCCGCTGCCTATCTGAGCCATCATTCATCCTCTCACAGGTTTGACGGGGGGGCCATCTGCGCTCATGTTTCACTGTCATGGCTGCTGGGGAGGGGGTGGGGTGGCAGCAGCGGTACTATCTCCATCAGAAGCAGCCTGAGTCTAGAGTTGCTGATGAGTAGCTTTATTTACCCGCATAGTGAAGAAAATACTCACCAGCAGCAGCATCTACACCTGAAGCAGAACGTGAACCAGCAGGTAGATGCATACTTGGAGTGCACCCTGCCAGCCATCATTGAAGATCTGCTGGACTACAGGACAGGAAAATTGTATTTGTAGCTGCAACTGGCAGAGTTTGCCCTGGAAAAGCTGTTCTGCCAGGCCAGTAGTGTGGCATCAGAGTGGGTGTTTAGTGCGGCTGGAGCCATAGTTACCCCAAAAAGAACTCGCCTGTCCACCCAAAATGTGGAGAGACTTACCTTTTGTCAAGATGAATCAGCCATGGATCAGCCAGGATTTCCACCCACCAATTCCTGATGCATCAGTCTAGATCATCCATGGTGCCACACCAACACTTTGACAAAAGAGACCAGTTTCTTCTGGCTACCTGGCTCATCTACTATTCTGATGCTGCCACCTGCCTGAGGCCACACATCTGATGCCAAGTGTTCTTTCTATCACCCACCATCTTCAGCTGGTACTGGTATTGCCACCCACCTCCACACTATGTCACCTTGCCACTCTGTGGCATCCTGATGCTGCTCCCACCTCCACACTATGTCACCTTGCTACTCTGTGGCCTCCTATTGATGCTGCCGCCACCTCCACACTTTGTCATTGGGCCACTCTGTAGTCTCCTCATGCTGCTTCAACCTCACCACTATGTCATAGGGCTACTCTGTGGTAACCTTATGCTGCTGCCACCTCCACACTAGGTCATCTTGCCACTTTGCGGCCTCCTGATGCTGCGGATACCTCCACACTGTGTCATTGTGCCGCTCTGTAGCCTACTAATGTTGCTGACACCTGCACACTGTCATTGGGCCTCTCTGTGGTCTCCTCATGCTGCTTCCATCTCAAGAGTATGTCATAGGGACACTCTGTGGTCTCCTCATGCTCATGCCACCTCCACACTATATCACCTTGCCACTCTGTGGCCTCCTGATGCTGCTGCCACCTCCACACTATGTCACCTTACCACTCTGTGGCCTCATGATTCTGCCTCCACCTCCACCTTTTTCTTTTGCTGTAGTCTGATGAAGGCCAATGTGTGGCCGAAACGTCACATTGTACACAGCCGCATTACCAATTAAAAAATACCTTTTCTTGCAACTGAATTGCTGGAGTTTCTATATTTATTTTAAGATGGGGTGGGAACCCGACTTCCAGCAGCAAACAGACGGCAGAGTGCCACAAAGTTTTGCTTATTTTTTAATTCTCCCTGACGGAGTGGAGCACCTGCCATACCATGGCAAGTGGTACATTGTCATTCCAACAGGAGGAGATTTCTGAAATCCTATCCCAAGTCAACCTTTCCGGGGAATTTTTACAAACACCAGCTTCCGAATTTAAGGCACGGGACCTAGAGCGAGAATCCAGACGTTTGCTCAATTATAATTTGCACAGCATGACGATAGCCGAATACTTGAAGGTGAAACGCATCCCGCGAGGGTTACGAATACGAACCAGACCAACGTTCTTCACAGAAAATCGTGAATTCTGCGAGAAATTTGAGCAGATACTCAATAAGTGCTCTTTCGACCTGATGACTTTGACTCTTTCATATCTACACAACGCCATCAGCACAACTAAAACAGAAATCAATACAATTGAAGAACAACTGGTAGCAATCATAATGACAGAGGACTACAATCAACTTAAAGAAAAAATAACTGCATCTTTGGCAAAGCAACGCAAAGAGGTGGAGGCAACGAAGAGGAGTACATTTCTCAGGGACACTGAAGACTACAGGCAGAACCGGGTCTACAGATGGCCAGATGCCACTAACAACCGATCAAGCTACTCCAACAAACGCTCATCATCCAGAGATTCAGCACAATCGGGCTCGAGTGGTTATATCCACTTTTAGTATAGATCCGACGACCAACAACGACAATTTCGGGGTAGAAGAGGCCAAAGAGGAGGAGCCAATACCACAACGCGAGGAACTTCCGGTATTACTACAAGATCTCAGGTACAATCATTAGTGATTAACATATCATCACACATATTGGGGCCAGCAGAGATGTCCCTATTAGAAAAAGGACTCTCTTACTGTCCATCTAATCAGCTGGATACGTTCCAACTTGATGTAGATTGACAGAGACTATTCAGGAACATTCGTCTTAAGGTTCATTTCTCTGGTAACCCTGACAACACTAATAGAGGAGACCCCTTACCCAAACCAGGGATATCCATCCGGGATCTTGGCTTGCGTAACAAAAGCCACTTTACGCCCCCTAAAACCCAACCTGCTATTGAGACCTTGATTTCCCTTATTCAACGAGACATGTCTCAATTCAGAAAGAATTTAGCCATGGGCAAAAATAAATTCATGCACAACTTAGAGAATACGGAGAGACAAGCTCTTTCGACTCTCAGGAAGAAGAAAGACCTTGTTCTCAAACCAGTGGATAAGGGAGGAGCTTTGGTTGTCATGGACAAACAGAAATACATAGACAAAATACATTGTCAACTCAATGACCATTCTGTATACCTGAAACTATCTAAAGATCCGACAAAGCAGGTGATGGAGAAAGTACAATCGGTACTACAATGCTACCATGGACTTGAGGTAATTGATGAGTCTGTGGTCACCTTTTTATCAAAATCAAACCCTACCATGCCTGTCATTTACATATTACCTAAAATACACAAGGATCTTCTAAATCCCCCTGGCCGACCCATAGTGGCCTCAACCGACTCTATCCTTTCACCATTATCCATCTTGATGAAAAAAGTCCTGACTCCCATAATCAGAGGTACAAAATCCTTCTTACTGGATACATCCTCCTATTCTAATATTACTTGATAACCTACCTCCATTGTCCACAAATACTTTTTTAGTAACATGGGATGTGGTAAGTCTATATAGATCCATTCAACATTCAAAAGGCTTAAATGCAGCCTTCACAGGACATACAACCCAGTCTGGTTGACTTTTATATGGATCTGCTTGAGCTTGTTCTTTTGAATAATTTTTTCCTTATCCAGGATAATTACTACTTACAGCAACAGGGTACTGCTATGGGGTCCAATGTGGTGCCTCCTTATGCAAATTCCTACATGGCAGACTTTGAAGAAACCTATACATTCACATTTCTGTACACAGGAAGCGTAATAACATGGAAGCGTTATATCGATGACATTTTTTT
Source organism: Bufo bufo (assembly GCF_905171765.1). Lineage (NCBI taxonomy): Eukaryota > Metazoa > Chordata > Amphibia > Anura > Bufonidae > Bufo > Bufo bufo. The sequence continues at coordinate 343,639,635 of NC_053393.1, read as the reverse complement.
GCACACGGGAGGGCACATTGGACTCCTTGCTTGAATTTCACACATTCCTCAATTCCATTTACCCAGAATTGCATTTTACCATTCACTATCATTCTGATTCGATTAATTTCCTAGATACCATGGTCACTAAATTATCAACCGGTGCCCTTACTACGGATCTGTACAGAAAATCAACAGATCGCAATAACCTTTTGCACTTCTCCAGTTTTCATTCTTTAAACACCAAGTCACTTCCGCATTCCCAATTTGAACGTATACGCCATATAGTCAAAACAGCCCCTCTTCAACAAACCAGAATAATAGAAATGAAACAGCGATTCCTAGCGCGAGACTATCCACAACGCCTTCTCCATGAAACAGATAGATCCAGATCAGACAAACATACAGGAGTAACTAATAGGATACCCTTTGTTCATACCTTCCACCCGAGTGTCTACCCAGACATTGCCGAGTTTAAAGATCCTACACTGTCCTGTACACGCCGCCCTAAGAATTTATGAGACCTAATTGTGAAGGCTGACATAGGCCCCTCCAAGACTATCATGAGACAGACCTTTATGCACAAACAAAAGACTGGAACATTTCCCTGCGTATGCTGCCTTCAGTGCTCGAATGTATTAAAAGGACCCCAATTCTATCATCCCCAGTCAGGTAAAAGCTTCCCTATTCGACAGTGTCGCCACCTCCACACTGTCATTGTGCCACTCTGTGGCCAACTCCTGATGTTGCTGCTGCCGCCTACACACTCTGTCATGGTGCAACTCTCTGGCCTCTTGATGCTGCCGCCACCTCCAGTCTCTGTCATTTAGCTACTCTGTGGTCTTCTAATGCTGCTTCCACCTCACTACTATGTCATAGGGCCTCTCTGTGGACTTATCATCCTGTTCCCACCCTCTCCACTTCATGACTGGGCCACTATTTTGCCTTTCGGCCTGGCTGACAACATGATTTATTTGACCCTTCTTCTGATCTGTCAGAAGAAAAGAAAAATGAGATGCACAACGGATCCTGTCTATGTAGCACCTGTAAGTCCTGTATGGTCCCATCAGACTTGGCTTATGATTTGGTATCCAAAAGCAGGAGTGGGTACAAACACAGAAGACATGCAAATATTCCATTCACATGTCATCTTTGCTTTGAATACACGCCAGTTTTTTTTTTGGCATTAGCAATACTGATGGATTACTGACTAAATGCTGGCCAAGTAAAGGTGGATGCTCCGCAGACAGGATCTGTTTTTTGTGAATTATTGTTCTGACAGATCAGAGGAAGGGAAAATTAAACAATGACGTCAACACAAACTTACTGCTGACACCCTCTACACTTTGTCGTGGGGCTCTACTTGTATAAGCGTTTAATAGAGCAGGTTCTGTAGACATCTATGTGGAATCAGCTGACAATGGTGTAAAAGGAGTGTGCTTTTTCTTGGCGTTAAGGCTGTAAGGCTGAGTTTACACTTGAGTTATTTGGTCAGTTTTGGCTCCATGACTGACTAAATAGGTGAAGTGTGCTATGATTCTAAGAGCAACCCCTGTCATCTGCATGTCATATGGACTCACAGTATTATTTCACTACCAAAGCAGACTCCCTATGCGTGTTACTGCAAGGCACAGTGTTCTACACCACTATAAAGGCTCTGTGCAGCCAGGAAATAGACATTTTCTAACATAATTTGCAGCTAATAAATTTGGGTGGAACCAAATTTTTCCCCAAAAAATTGGTGGACCGGCGAGTCGAATTTTGGAAAAATGTGCTCATCTCTAATTGCTACACCTGACACAAAGGATTGTATCCTGCAGTTAGTAGGCTAATTTCTTCCTCTAAGGAGTTCTCATTTCTATGTACTCTTTTATATAATTCAGGGTTTTTAAAGACAAGCAATAATTAAGTAATCTGGTAAGTAAAACTGCAGACATTTATCTTAGAAATTCACAGATGATGATTATGCTAGAGAAGTGCATTTACAGTAATTGCTAAATAAACAATTACTCTAATTACATTGAGTCCACCAAGAAAATTGATTTTGAGAGCTTATCATTGAGCTAAGCAAAATTAGTGCATTTAGAGTTCTGAAAGCTGGTCATAGGATCCAAAAAGAAAAAAAAGCATGATACCAGCATTCACCTATATAGGATAAAGCTGCATAATACTGGACCACTATTCTGTTATATGGAAACAATGAAGAGGTTGCAGTACTCACCTGAGAACTCTGAATGCTTCAAACAGCTGCTAAAAGTAAGACCCCACTGATCCAATCTGGTTTATCTTAGGGATCTAAAACAAAAAATGTATAAACCTTTTAATAGTCATTTTAATAATATACAGTATTTACGATATAAGGTAGTCAAAGGGCTTTTGCATTTTTTAATTTTTTTTATTAGTGGTCTATCATTAGAATATCTATATACAGTTGCAATAAAATGTATGTGAACCCTTTGGAATGATATGGATTTCTGCACAAATTGGTCATAAAATGTGATCTGATCTTCATCTAAGTCACAACAATAGACAATCACAGTCTGCCTAAACTAATAACACACAAAGAATTAAATGTTGCCATGTTTTTATTGAACACACCATGTAAACATTCACAGTGCAGGTGGAAAAAGTATCTGGACTAATGACATCTCCAAGAGCTAATTGGAGTGAGGTGTCAGTCAACTGGGGTCCAATCAATGAGATAAGATTGGAGGTGTTGGTTACAGCTGCCTGCCCTATAAAAAACACACACCAGTTCTGGGTTTGCTTTTCACAAGAAGCATTGACTGATGTGAATCATGCTCGCACAAAAGAGCTCTCAGAAGACCTACGATTAAGAATTGTTGACTTGCATAAAGCTGGAAAGGGTTATAAAAGTATCTCCAAAAGCCTTGCTGTTCATCAGTCCACGGTAAGACAAATTGTCTATAAATAGAGAAAGTTCAGCACTTCTGCTACTCTCCCTAGGAGTGGCCATCCTGTAAAGATGACTGCTGAGCACAGCGCAGACTGCTCAATGAGGTGAAGAAGAATCCTAGAGTGTCAGCTAAAGACTTAAAAAAGTCTCTGGCATATGCTAACATCCCTGTTAGCCAATCTACGATACGTAAAACACTAAAAATGAATTCGGAAGTTTATCAAGACATTTTGCAGGAGAACTTAAGACCACCAGCTGAAGCTCAACAGAAGATGGATGTTGCAACAGGACAACGACCCAAAGCATAGAAGTAAATCAACAACAGAATGGCTTAAACAGAAGAAAATACGCCTTCTGGAGTGGCCCAGTTAGAGTCCTGACCTCAGCCCGATTGAGATGCTGTGGCATGACCTCAAGAAAGCGATTCACACCAGACATCCCAAGAATATAGCTGAACTGAAACAGTTCTGTAAAGAGGAATGGTCAAGAATTACTCCTGACCGTTGTGCAAGTCTGATCTGCAACTACAGGAAATGTTTGGTTGAAGTTATTGCTGCCAAAGGAGGTTCAACCAGTTATAAAAGGGTTCACATACTTTTTCCACCAGCACTGTGAATTTTTACATGGTGTGTTCAATAAAAACATGGTAACATTTAATTATTTGTGTGTTATTAGTTTAAGCAGACTGTGATTGTCTATTGTTGTGACTTAGATGAAGATCAGATCACATTTTATGACCAATTTGTGCAGAAATCCATATCATTCCAGGTTCACATACTTTTTCTTGCAACTGTAAGACCAGAGGAGGTCTCACTTTTAGCACCCAACCAATCAGTTGTTTTGAATGGTGGTCGCTTTATTATTTAAATTGCTCCGTAATGGACAATTCTATATTTCTAGCCACCCAATTGTACTTGTAAGACAACCAAATAATGGTGTAAAATGGCGAATTTAGACAAGTGGATAATCATTTAGTCGATAACTGACACTATAACATTTAGCAATTTAAAGCCAATCACAAAGCAGGATATTCTTGCAAAGATTATTGTGTACAAATTTGCATACAATTTCTTATTCACTTAATCAAGGATATTTCATTGTTTTAAGACAGCAGCAATTACATAAAACATTGTTCACATCTCCAAAAGATCACAAAATGTACCTTTACAATGCCACAATTCAGTATTGACAAATGATAATTTATTTATTTGCATAAACAATTTTACAAACATTGAACAAGCATTTTCAGTACAATCATTTTTGAGATTTACTAATTTTCATATACTGTATTTTTTTCTAGAGACCTAGAGGAGCACTGACTGGCTTATAATACTCCTAATGTGTACTTTGTGCTCTCCATAAGGAAAAATATTACCCCAACCAAGGCCCCTCAGCCTGCCAAGGCTTGTAAGTTTGATGATACTACCAGGAAAATATCTCCCTGTAAAAAAAACCTCTCAATTAACAGTTTGGGGCTACCACCAAAAGTTTAGTGAATACAAAATAGGTGAAAATTGAACTATGAAGCACAAGGATGTATTTATAAATATACATGCTAGAGATAAGCAAATCCATTAAGAATTTATCCCAAACTTTCCAAAAACACCCCATTTTAACAAATATTTTGTGATTTGCTTTTAAGCAAATGAAGAGAGAGATCTACATACTGTATATAAAAAAAACATACAATTCAGTTTTCTTTTTTTAAAAGGATTAATAATGCTAGTATGTGTGCTTGTGTGTATGTGTACTGACTATTGTAGGCTTGAAAACACTCCTCGTAACTGATTGCAGCATCTGAAATAAATATTAAAGCCTTTCAGGGGTTGATCAGTTAAAAAAACTAAATAAATTGTACTTACCTTATCCATTTGAGCGTGAAGAGGCCACAGTGGCCATCTTGAAGATCTGGTGAGAATTTTTGTGTGGTGCATGATGACGTCATCACACTGGAAGAAGTGGTGACATCATACGTCACCGTGCACAAGATTTTGTGCAGAATCTTCAAGCAAGATGGCAACAGCTGCCTCTTCCTGCTCAGATGGATGAGGTGAGTATGATTTTTTTTTTTTTTACTGCCATTTCAGGAAAAAATTATTTGTTACCACGAAGCACAAGGAAATTTGGCTTTGCGGCAAATCAAAATTTCTCTTAAATATGGATACTTCAATTCACTCAACACTAGACACGATGCAGAAAAATTATTTTTTATATTTTAATAGGTGATACCTGCTATGTTTATTTGTTTATTTATTTTATATTTACAACTGGAAAAGGGGTATATTTAAAATTTTTATTATTTTTGTTTCATATTTTACTTTTTTTCAACTTTTATAATTGTAATTTTTAGTCCCCTGATCTAGTCTTATGATCACTTTTCCCATAGTCCATAATAGAGTACTATTGAGATCTATGAGATTATTACTGCTTGCTTGAGAAGCTTTGCCTCGTGCATGGCTTTTCAGACAGTTAGCCATGACAGGCCTGGGAACTCCCCCAAGGCTCCATGCTATAATGGCAACCAATCAGAACCTCTTCCCTCTGCCTAACCCTACAGATGTCTTGATGGCTATTGACCACTGTATCTGAGGGGTAAATTATTGGGATCAGCATCATCGTGGATGAGTGCCTGCTATATTGCATAGCCAGCACCCACTATGTATGTAGCAGGCTCAGCATGTGAGCCCACATCATACTCCTTACACTGCACCACTATGTAACTATATTTCATGGTGAGCATAAGGGTTAATATTAAAAACCTATCCTTAGGATAGGTCACCAGTATCAAGTCAGAAGGGAAAGGTGCAGCATCTCTGTTGTACCAAAACAAGTGGCCATTCCTAGTTACTGCGGCATGGCTCCCGTTCAAGCACCTGGTTCTGGCACACATTGAACCTTCAATCCACTGCTTGACTAGGATGTTGGGAGTTAGACTCCCACTGATCTCATATTGATAATGTTTTCTTAGGGATAAGTCTTCAATATTAAACTCCTAGAAAATCTCTTTAATATAACTTTTTCTATAGTTACAGGTGATGTTATATTCAGTGCAATGAATTTTATGGAAGATGGTAGTAAGTTACAATCTGACATATACCTACTGAGTGTTCACATAGTCACTTGACAAATTAAGTTAAATATGGATAAATTAAAAACCTGTGCATATGTGTACTGATAATTTACATAAACCATGTGCCGCAGGTGGTGTGAGACTGGTAGAGTCACTAGTGTTAATACTGGAGAAGAATCTACATGTACTTGTAGATCATCACAAAATGAACAGCATGTGATTTCAATCAGCTACTTCTAAAGCCAGCAGGATGCTGTTGCGAATTCAAAGAGGCATAAACTCAAGTGAGAAAGTAAAGCCTCATGCAGACATCAGTGGAACACGGTCCGTGAGATACCGGACTGGCATTGCAGGAGCGCACGGCGTCATAGCAACCAATGCCAGTCCGGTATCTCACGGACCGTGTTCCACAGACATCTGCATGAGGCTTAATTCTGCAGCTAGCATATGTAGTTCAATTAATGTCACACGTTCATATAAATGATGCTCAGGGGGTTGTAATAACTTACTTATGAGGAAAGATCAACAATAAAATTTGAGTTAAATTTTTATAAAAACAAATTCAGCATTTGTTAATGTATTATTGTATAAATGTAGTCAATTTTTTTGCAATCTAACTCTATTAAGCTAATTTTTGTTGATATATGTGTGCCACAGTATTATAACAATTAGATATACTGCTCAGCAGCAAGCTGTTTTCTTTTCGGTTGGTCCTGTTGTTTATGCAATTTTTTTAGACTCCCGTTGAAAAGTTAATAAACGAAATAAAAATTAGAGAATAAATCAAACAAACAATTCTTACTGTGCAGCATAAATTAATCCTGGTGCATACTGAGTGAATATACCTCTATACAATATGATTGCTGGTTTTCATATCTCAGTCCATTAAATATTATAATACATGTGTGCAATTTTTCATTAAGTAAGATATTGGGGGCTTCACATGCAGAGCTTGGAATTAAAGAGTGACTTTCATAGTACAGTACATTTTGTTTTCTTTCTTATTAAAACATAGATGTAACGTAGGTAAAAAGGACTGAAATATACAATTAAAAAATATTTGTTATTTAAAACAATGGATTTAATTTGAATAATATTGTTGGAGTGTAAATAAAGAGATACAAAAATTAGTAGATTAGTTTATAGTAAACGCAATAATTTTATAGAAAAATACATTTCCATCAAAATATTAACTTTTCATATTTGTGCATGAAGAACGGCATTCTGCTAGCAAACAGAAATAATGTTAATGGTAATGCAGCAAACTGTACCTTAAAGGGGTTGTCTGGCCTTTTATTATTGATGACCTATCCTCAGAATAGGCCATCAATATCAGATCGGCAGGGTCTGACACCTGGCACCCCCGTGATCAGTTGTATGAGGAGACAGTGCGTGCATAGACAGCAGCTGTGAACAGGAAGAGAAAAGAGAGATGGCAGGTGCTCACTGCACGAGTGGTCTCCTCATACAGCTGATCGGCGTGTGTCAAACCCCCGCCGATCTGATGTTGATGACCTATCCTGAGGATTGATGACCTATCCTAAGGATATTATTTTATCCTACCAAAACCTGGATCTAGATTGATTCTGATTCATTTTTCTTGTATAATGGTATAATGGAAATTTAATACAGTGGGGTTAGTCATAACTAGGCATTCTTTTACTTGGGACAAATATTTAACTAACTTTCTTTGCCCTAACTAAATAAATTGCATGGTGTCTTTCTGGATCTCCATTAACATCTAGAAGTTGGGACAGATGTCCTACCAGACTGAAAGAATGGACAAAATGTGATGTGATCACTTATCCAATATAATTATATGAGGGCCCTCCTACACAGCAACTGAGCCACAAAACACTCCATATCCACACTGAAACATAACAATTTAAACTGTCAAAATAAATCTGTCACCAGAATAATCGCAATTGAAGTAAAACCATAGCCTAATACTACTTAGTACCTTTTTCCAGATGTGCCTTTGTTTCAGCAATAGATATTTTCTATCTTCTGAAAATTCAGCTTATTTGGTAGGCAAATGAGCCAGAAAGGTGCCCAGAGGGGCTTCGCTATTGCAGGAAGGAGCCCAGGCACGCCTCCTGCTAGTGCCCAAGCCCGCCCTCATGCTGGGAGCAGGGAAAAGGGGGGCAGAGTTATGGCTTGAATGTTATGTAGCTGCTTGAATGTGATGTAGGAGGGGTGTGTGGACACATTGTGGCAGGAGGAGTGCCTGGGCTCCTTCCTGCAAGAATGACGCACCTCTAGGCACCTTAGTGGCTCATTTGCATTCCAACTAAACTGGATTTTCAGAGGATAAAAAACATCTATAGCTGGAACAAAGGCACATCTGTATATAAGGTACTAAGTGCTATTAGGGTATGGCTTTGCTTCAATAGCGATTATCCTGGTGTCAGATTTCCTTTAAGTCCAAATGCTTTGTTCACTTTTATGAATCTGACTGTGAAGTGTCTGCATCAGCCCCATAGAAGTGACAGGCTTCCACTGAAGGACTGACATGCCTACCACTCCATTCAGAGATGAGGCTTGGGAGCCGTTTGTTCTCAGTACCTCTGTGGTCATCAGACATCCCATGATTTCATATTGATCACTAATCTTGGTCACTGATTCATTGATTCTAGATCCGAAGTCAATTTGCTCCAAACTTCGTTTTAATGCTGTACAGAGACAAGTCTCCATACAGCATTAAAATGAATGGGCTCTGGCAAGACAAAGTGAGTAATAATTTTGGCAAATAATTTTTAAACTTTAAAACCATTTTAAAACATGGATCCGAAGACGGCTTCTGTACTGACCTTGGTGCCGTAACCGACTTTAAATCCATGTTTTAAAGTTTAAAAAACAAATCCCAATGCTATTCACTGAAGTCCCACAAGACTTTAGTTATAACTCACTTTGCTTCACTGGAGCCCATAATTTTAAATGTTATATAGAGACAAATCTCTGTACAGCATTCAATCGAAGTTTTGACCAAAGCGACTTCAGATCTATTATCTGAATCTCGCTTCACTCAACACTATTGATCATATTTGGATAGGTGATCAATAATTTGTGTGTGTGTGTGTGTGTGTGTGTGTGAGAGAGTGGGGGGGGGGGAGTAACTCCTTTGAAGGGATACTAAATCTAGTAATAAATAATACAGTAAACAGAATGTAATCTTGCCCACACTGTTTATTAGGCCTCTTTCACATGAATGTGTGCGCTCTGTGACCATATTGCGGACCGCGTTTGCGGATCCGCAATACACGGGCGCCTTTCCGTGGGCATTCCGCATCACGGATGTGGACCCATTCACTTAAATGGGTCCGCAAATCTGGAGATGCGGAATGGTGCGGAACGGAAGTACGGAACGGAACCCGTAGTGCTTCCGTGGGGTCTCGTTCCGTACTTCCGTTCTGCAAAAAGATAGAACATGTATTATCTTTTTGCGGAACAGGCGGATCGCGGACCCATTAAAGTTAATGGGTCCGCAATCCACTGCGGCTGCCCCACGGTAGGTGTTCGTGCATTGCGGCCCGCAATTTGCAGGCCGCAGCATGGCCACGGGGCGCACATGTTTGTGTGCAAGAGGCCTTAGTTTGTAACATTTGTTGCATGATCCTGAAACAACTAACTTTGTAGAATTTCTGCAAAGAACGCAGATTATTATTTGGCTAATTTGCAGGAGCTTCTACAGTAGACCAGCTGAGGGGGTCGAGCTCAATTATGTTAATGTTCTACTAAAAATAATTCCTAGCAGGGAGGCTACTATTTCAGCCAGTTCCCTTACAGACACAGGACAGCGAGGAGGAGGGACATGGCTGATGTCCCGGGTTACATAGAGAATATTTCTTTATAATTTTTATTTTGAAGACAGACTAGGAAAAAAGTAGAGATGAAGAGAAATTTGGGAATATATATATATATATATATATATATATATATATATAATTTAAATATATATTTTTTTTGCACTTTCTGTTTAGTGATCCTTTAATGTTTCCATTTGTTATATCCAAGATATTTGGGTACATTACTTGAATGTCAAAAGTGTACATCAGATAGTAACTGATATCTATTTCGTTGAACAGAAGAAGACTTGCTTAAAGATTATTAACGCATAACATAAGATGTGCAAGCATAATATTTTAGAAAGTTGGATATCTCCTGATTTCTATTTTAAGTAAAAGTAAATAAAAAATTGCATGGAATTTAATTTTCTCCAAATGCTTTTATCTAATTTTAATAAGAATGGAGACTGAAGAGTCTGAGCAGTTAGTCTATCATTTCCAAAAAGAATATTGTTATATAAAAATCAAGAATTAATAAAGAAAAAAAATTGAAACTTTCAAGGTTTACTGAAACAAAAAAAATGTAACAGTTTTGTTCAATGATTATTGTTCTAAATTCCAGGAACAAATGCTCCTTGCAAAAGCATAAAAATATTACAAAAGATTTATATGTTCTGTCCCTGTAGTAATGGAGTAGATAATTGAAAAGATGTATGTAGCATGTAGAGCTGGGGCAGGCAGAATATGTGCCTAATTAAGAAAGAAAACTCTTTCAGAACAACTAATTTTTTTGTATTTGCATATGCTCCATTTCATATGATTAAAAAAAGCTGTATAGAAAACTTGACATTATAAAATAAGTTGCCTACTACACACAAAAAAAACAACAACAACAGTCTCGATAAAGTTATAGTATACATTTTTTTGACTGCAGTGCTATCTACTGTATATTGGTAAATTGTTAGGTTTACAGGATTGGGGAAGATTAAACTGGAATTAATGTGTTGTCCTATCATCCTAAGGCCTCTTTCACATGACCGTTTTTTTTTACCATCTACAGGCCGTTTTATACGGAACCATTCACTTCAATGGTTCCGCAAATAAAACGTAATGTACTCCATATGCATTCCGTTTACGTATTTCCGTTTTTCCATACCGTTGAAAGATAGAACATGTCCTATTATTGCCCCAAAATCACAATCCGTGGCTCCATTCAATCCAATGGGTCCACAAAAAAAAAACGGAACACATACGGAAATGCATCCGTATGTCTTCCGTATCCGTTCCGTTTTTGCGGAACCATCTATTGAAAATTTTATGACCAGCCCCATTTTTTCTATGTAATTACTGTATACTGTATATGCCATACGGAAAAATGGAACGGAAAAATGGAACAGAAACGGAAACACAACGGAAACAAAAACGGAACAACGGATCCGTGAAAAACGGACCGCAAAACAATGAAAAAGCCATATGGTCGTGTGAAAGAGGCCAAAATTGAATGATTTCTTTCACATAATGTCCAAGCAACAAAGGTCCCAAAAAAATAGCAATTTTCTATTTAATGTGCAGCAGACATATATAAGTACACAAGACTCATGTTCCTCCGCAATAACCATAACTTTTTTATTTTTCCTTTCACATAGCTATATGAGGGCTTATTTTTGGCGGGATAAGATGCATTTTTTTAATGCCACAATTTAATTAACCATGTCTTCTACTAAAAAACAGGGAAAAAATTATTTGTGTGGTAAAATAAAAAATAAAAAAACTGAATTCCACCAAGGTTTTTGGGGTTTTGACATCACAGCGTTCACTATGCACTAAAAATGACCTGACGTTCTTATTCTGCGTCTCAGTATGAATGCGGCGATACCAACCTTGAACAGATCTTTTTTTGTTTTACTACTTTAAAAAAAAAAAAAAAAACCCTGAGAAAAATCTAAATATTATTTCCATCGCTATATTCTGACAGCCATAACTTTTAAAATTTTAGTCTACAAAGCTGTATAAGGGCTTGTATATGTTTGTAGTATGACTTTTGTATCACTGCTATTTAATTTTTTGGCAGGACAAGATGACAAAAATAGCAAAGGTTTTAAATTTTTTATTTCTGTTATGGCGATCACTGCACAGGAATGTTTTTTTAAATATTATAATAGTTCTGACATTTGCAGACGCTACAATACCCAATATGTTTATGTTGTTTTATTGTTTGTGTATTTTTATAGATAAAATTGGAAAAAAGGCGGTGATTCAAACTTTTAATATATTGTTTTTTTGTTTTTGTTTTTAAATACTTTTTGTTTCAATTTTTCTTTAAAACTATTAGCCCACTATTGGCCTAGTACATGGGATCTTTTGATCCCATTTCCAATTCATCCTAATAGACATCTAAGGCCCGCTTCATACACCCGCGGGGGCATAACGCTATATATATACAGCGTTATGGGTAAAGAGGTTAATATATGTAGGGAATTCTTCTAGGACGCAAGTATCTCCATACAAATGATATCTCATGGGATATGGTCTATTTAGTTATTTTTTGTCAGTAAAGACTCATTTATAGTCGCTCTCTGGGAACCCTATTACTGCTCCATTAAGTGTGTGTGAACCTTTAAAATGCTGCTTATTATTTTATTACGATAGTATTTGTTCTTACAAGATTGAAGCACAGTTATGGGTATTTTTACACTTGTGTCAGAGGATTCCAGCAGGCAGTTCTGTTGCCGTATGCAAACGGATAGCATTTGTTTCTGGATCCGGATCCGTCTGACAAATGCATTGAAATACCGGATCCGTTTCTCCGGTGTCATCCGGAAAAACGGATCCGGTATTTATTTTTTTCACATTTTTAAAGGTCTGCGCATGGTACCGGATCCGGCATTAATAGATTTCAATGTAAATTAATGCCGAATCTGGCATTCCGGCAAGTGTTCCGGAATTTTGGCTGGAGAGAATACCACCGCATGCTGCAGTATTTTCTCCGGCCAAATACCATAAGAGGGACTGAACTGAAGACATCCTGATGCATACTGAACGGAATGCTTTCCATTCAGAATGCATTAGGATAAAACTAAAGCGTTTTTTTTCCGGTATTGAGTCCCTGTGATGGAACTCAATATCGAAAATCTTTAACGCTAGTGTGAAAGTACCCTAACACAGATTGTCAAATATATTTGCCTGTTTACCATTATGAATTTTGTTATTGCTTTCCATTTTAACATGGTTATAATGGAAAATAACAGAATCCATAAGACGGAAGTCAAAATAGAAACCTTTAGAGGCATTCCGTTTTGATCAATCATAATAGAGGTTATGGGCAGCATAACGGAACCGTCTGGTTTCCGTTAAGCAGGACAGAAAAAGTCCAGTTGGCAACTTGCCCTTTAATGTGATTAGAGTAATTAAATGGTCAGCTTATATCTAAAGGTAAAGTGATTGCTCCGAAGTCCAAACAATCAGATTTAGTGTAGTTTAGCAGCGTGTGAGGTCACATGAGCACCCTTTTTACAATTAGGCTCACATTTTATTTTTTTCAGTTATATAGCATATTCCTCAGCACTGTATAGAGACTGCTGTCACTTATCAGTCCTTGTCCCCATTGGGACTCACAATCCAAATTCCCAATTAACCTATTTGAATATTTCTGGATTGTAAGAGGAAACAAAGCAACAGGAGGAAACTTATACAAGTTCAGGTAAAACATACAAAATGTACAGATGATGCCCTTGGCTCTGCATGGATGTCACTATCTACAAGATCAATTCTTACGAGGTGATTTATTTTTTTATTTTTTACTTTGCATAGAAATGATTAAAACCACATCAGAATGTACCATATCAAATCAGTTTATTTGAACAATACTCATTTAGATGAGAAAAATTACAGTCCTAGAAATTATGTGTACTCTGTTCTCTGTAATGCCACCATTCATTTTTTTTTTAACAAAATTTGAAATTAAGGGATATTTTCACTGCATCAGTGCATTATATTTTCCAATGCCTACTGAGAATATAAATTATTCTGCTTTCTGCCTCTGGCTACTTAAACCATCAGGAAACCAAAGGATTAATCTATCTCCCTGTGTAATTCATATTTTCTCTGTTGATATTCAGCTAAGTATAGAAACAAGAGCAGATCACTAGGGACCATATGCACCTTGTAATGCCCTAAAAGCTTTCATTTTTTAGGAATTATACCAGAGAGTACTAAAAATCATACTGTGCTACTTCTTTAGTGACCACAAAATAACTACAACCCTATTAACGGCTGGGTTGTAATTTTAGAATTCTCTCTGCAATTGACATTTAACTGGATTCATGTACATGTCATCTTGCTAACCTTTAGATGCAATTTTCAATACTAAGGAGATATTTTGTTCACCTACTGTGATCACAAAATGTTATTTATTTACCATAAATGGTGTCATGAGGTCCAAAGAATTGAGTATCATGACAAATTCTAAAATTCTAAAATTCTACAGTTTTCTGCTCCATAGTTTATATATAGTAGTATTAAAAGTAATACAAATGTCATCCCACATTTCTTAATACTCTAGGGTTCTAATTTGTAATATTGTTTGTACTAGATCTATATGTTTGAAAAACAGATAATGCTTTAAAGTATTAGGAAAATTTAATTTATGTAAGTTACATTATAAAAGCTACCTAGTAAAGTTATAAGCTGATTTAACATTGAATTATGACCTTTGGGGGTTTGTCACGTTTATTAATAATAAAAATAACAATAATAACAAGAATACAAATATCACAAACCCAATGTACTGTATTGTTGTGTCTCTTCATAGGTAAATGCATTGATATCCAATTCATTCTAGTCAAGATGGATGTTCATTTCCTTTAAGAGCCATGCTCAACTATATTTGCAATTTTGTATGTCTTGAGCAGGCCAAAGTAAGGTCGTACAAAGGTTAATAACCTTTAGTGTTATTCTTCTCATGAATGTACCAGTCTTCTCAATCCTCCTTGTCTACTTATAAATTTATGATGGGAGATAATGATAAGCTCTATGCAGCTGGTGATAATTAGATATTTATTAATGAAGCAAAATATATAATATTCATGTATTCTTTTAATGAGCCTTAGTTAGTCCTTAGCATAAGACAATCAGTAGGACATAGAGATATATATATATATATATATATATATATACAGTACAGACCAGAAGTTTGGACACACCTTCTCATTCAAAGAGTATTCTTTATTTTCATGACTATGAAGGCATCAAAACTATGAATTAACACATGTGGAATTATATACATAACAAGCAAGTGTGAAACAACTGAAAATATGTCATATTCTAGGTTCTTCAAAGTAGCCACCTTTTGTTTGATTACTGCTTTGCACACTCTTGGCATTCTCTTGATGAGCTTCAAGAGGTAGTCCCCTGAAATGGTCTTCCAACAGTCTTGAAGGAGTTCCCAGAGATGCTTAGCACTTGTTGGCCCTTTTGCCTTCACTCTGCGGTCCAGCTCACCCCAAACCATCTCGATTGGGTTCAGGTCCGGTGACTGTGGAGGCCAGGTCATCTGGCGCAGCACCCCATCACTCTCCTTCATGGTCAAATAGCCCTTACTTTCAAAGTTTTCCCAATTTTTCGACTGACTGACTGACCTTCATTTCTTAAAGTAATGATGGCCACTCGTTTTTCTTTACTTAGCTGCTTTTTTCTTGCCATAATGCAAATTCTAACAGTCTATTCAGTAGGACTATCAGCTGTGTATCCACCTGACTTCTCCTCAACGCAACTGATGTTCCCAACCCTATTTATAAGGCAAGAAATCCCACTTATTAAACCTCACAGGGCACACCTGTGAAGTGAAAACCATTTCAGGGGACTACCTCTTGAAGCTCATCAAGAGAATGCCAAGAGTGTGCAAAGCAGTAATCAAAGCAAAAGGTGGCTACTTTGAAGAACCTAGAATATGACATATTTTCAGGTGTTTCACACTTGTTTGTTATGTATATAATTCCACATGTGTTAATTCATAGTTTTGATGCCTTCAGTGTGAATCTACAATTTTCATAGTCATGAAAATAAAGAAAACTCTTTGAATGAGAAGGTGTGTCCAAACTTTTGGTCTGTACTGTATATATATATACAGGGTGGGCCATTTATATGGATAACACCTAATAAAATGGGAATGTTGGTGATATTTACTTCCTGTTTGTGTCACATTAGTATATGTGAGGGGGGAAACTTTTCAAGATGGGTGGTGACCATGGCGGCCATTTTGAAGTCGGCCATTTTGAATTTTGTTCTTTCAATAGGAAGAGGGTCATGTGACACATCAAACTTATTAGGAATTTCACAAGAAAAACAATGGTGTGCTTGGTTTTAACGTAACTTTATTCTTTCATGAGTTATTTACAAGTTACTGACCACTTATAAAATGTGTTCAATGTGCTGCCCATTGTGTTGGATTGTCAATGCAACCCTCTTCTCCCACTCTTCACACACTGATAGCAAAACTGCAGGAGAAATGCTAGCACAGGCTTCCAGTATCCGTAGTTTCAGGTGCTGCACATCTCATATCTTCACAGCATAGACAATTGCCTTCAGATGACCCCAAAGATAAAAGTCTAAGGGGGTCAGATCGGGAGACCTTGGGGGCCATTCAACTGGCCCACGATGACCAATCCACTTTCCAGGAAACTGTTCATCTAGGAATGCTCGGACCTGACACCCATAATGTGGTGGTGCACCATCTTGCTGGAAAAACTCAGGGAACGTGACAGCTTCAGTGCATAAAGAGGGAAACACATCATCATGTAGCAATTTCGCATATCCAGTGGCCCTGAGGTTTCCATTGATGAAGAATGGCCCCACTATCTTTGTACCCCATATACCACACCATACCATACATTTTTTTGTTCCAACAGTCTTGGAGAGATCTATCCAATGTGGGTTAGTGTCAGACCAATAGCGGTGGTTTTGTTTGTTAACTTCACCATTCACATAAAAGTTTGCCTCATCACTGAACAAAATCTTCTGCGTAAACTGAGGGTCCTGTTCCAATTTTTGTTTTGCCCATTCTGCAAATTCAGTGCGCCGATCTGGGTCATCCTCGTTGAGATGCTGCAGTAGCTGGAGTTTGTAAGGGTGCCATTTGTGAGTAGCTAATATCCGCCGAAGGGATGTTCGACTAATGCCACTCTCCAGTGACATGCGGCGAGTGTTACGCTGTGGGCTCTTGCTGAATGAAGCTAGGACAGCCACTGATGTTTCTTCATTAGAGACAGATTTCATGCGTCCACATTTTGGCAAATCCAACACTGAACCAGTTTCACGAAACTTAGCAAGCAGTTTGCTAACTGTAGCATGGGAGATGGGTGGTCTCGTAGGGTGTCTTACATTGAAATCTGCTGCAATGACCCGGTTACTGCGTTCACCAGACATCAACACAATTTCAATCCACTCCTCACGTGTTAACCTCGGCGACATGTCAATGGCTGTAAACAAAGAGAAACTTGTAAATAACTCATGAAAGAATAAAGTTATGTTAAAACCAAGCACACCATTGTTTTTCTTGTGAAATTCCCAATAAGTTTGATGTGTCACATGACCCTCTTCCTATTGAAAAAGCAAAACTTGGATTCAAAATAGCCGACTTCAAAATGGCCGCCATGGTCACCACCCATCTTGAAAAGTTTCCCCCCTCACATATACTAATGTGCCACAAACAGGAAGTTAATATCACCATCCATTCCCATTTTATTAAGGTGTATCCATATAAATGGCCCACCCTGTGTATATATATATATATATATATATATATATATTACTTTATATTATATTGTTATATGTTATGAAGACATGTATCCAGTATATTATATATATTTCTCATTAGGAAAATATTCGTCTCTAAAAGAGTGTCTGTAAAGATGTGTATTTTGTAACCATTAATCACAGAGGAGGTATTGATATCTCTGTGAGAAAACAAGGCCAATTTATACTATCATGATCCATAAATCAACAGTGTGAGAAACATTCACAGAGACGCCTAGAGGTCTGTCTCTAATTGCTACAAGTGTCAGAATTAATCCCTATAGCTTTGAATTAAAGCTTCTAAGGTCAAATGTATAGAATATGTTTTATTCAGACTTACATAAGTTAACCCTATATACTATGATGCAAATAGCTTATACAGCAGTGCCACCTAGATATCAGTAGGTAACATTACAACAGTAGCATTCTGGGTAAGGTTATGATGTCACATTTTTTATCAATGGTCACGCCCATCCGACAATGATTGGAAAGTTCCAAACTAGGAAGGTGTGTCTAAGGCTACTTTCACACTTGCGTTCAGAGCGGATCCGTCTGGTGTCTTCACAGACGGATCCGCTCCTATAATGCAGACGTTGGGATCCGTCTGCATTATAGTTTAGAAAAAATTCTAAGTGTGAAAGTTGTTTAGACGGATCCGTCCAGACTTTACATTGAAAGTCAATGGGGGACGGATCCGTTTGAAAATTGAGCCATATTGTGTCAACTTCAAACGGATCCGTCCCCATTGACTTACATTGTAAGTCTGGACAGATCCGTTTGCCTCCGCACGGCCAGGCGGACACCCGAACGCTGCAAGCAGCGTTCGGGTGCCCGCCTGCTGAGCGGAGGCCAAACGGTGCCAGACTGATGCATTTTGAGCGGATCCGCATCCACTCAGAATGTATTGGGGCAGTACGGATGCGTTCGGGGCCGCTTGTGAGAGCCTTCAAACGGAACTTACAAGCGGAGCCCCGAACGCTAGTGTGAAAGTAGCCTAACTGATAAGTTTGTGATCATAAACCATACACAGAGAGAGGAAAAGGTAGAGGAAAAGGAGAAGAGAGGAAGGAGACAAGTAAAGCTCTCTAGAGGGGTCTATCAAGATGAAAGCCATGGTGAGATGCGCTATGATGGACCACCCAGCTTTCCTAGGCGCACAAGTGAGATTCCTACCAGGACTTGGTAAGAGACACAGAAAATAGTATTTCATTTTATTAAGACTAATTTGATAGTGTGGGTGAAATTATACCATCTAGATTGGCGAATAAATAAATGATTAAATTAATTGATCATCTCCATATTGAGATGTAGTCTTAGGATATTGTGAGGCTTTATTCTACCTGCAGAAGAATCTAGACTCATAATCTAGCAAAGCATTAAATAATAGCTTTGATATATATATATATATATATATATATATATATTTATTGATAGAACATTCTTCGCCAAGCTAAGTGATGGGTTCCCACAGGAAGGACTTATTTCAATTCCTTCCTATTTAAGATATGTTCTAGCAAAATCCTAGATCCCTGTTATTTGTCTTAATAGTCTTACCAAAGTTATATGTGTGAAAATAGTCCAGGATGGGGCGGAAGGATACAGTTGTCTCTTCTAAGTTATATCCTTGAATGGATTTGCCCATCTTGAAGCCATGTGATGTGTAGTTGGTTAGGGGGGGCAGAATGTATTTAGCATTCTATATTGATGTCTAGGATTAGACATGCCCATCTTGATATCATGAGGTTTTCTCTGAACAGAAGTGATGTATATAACTTATGATCCTACTTTGATATCCTAACCTAATAATAGCTTGGTTATAATGTGACGAGTTATTTCCACTCACATGTATTGTTAAGCTTGTAATGCTTTATATTAATGCTATATATATATTAATTTGCATGTATCATTGTTTTTATTTACTTATATATGTTTATAATGTTGTAACCAATAAATCTGCATATTTTTATAATACCTGTGTATTATTGTATAATGCAGAACTACATTTTATCATTAACATCATCTCACGTCAAAAAGAACTTATTTATCTGAGGAAATAGTCGGACTCAGATGTGAATTGTATCAATTAGGTTGTCTACATTTAACCAGGTCATGATTTTAAGAATTTATGACAAATTTTATAAATTTTATTTTTTTATGGTTAATTATTTTTATGACCATAATTAATAATTCTTTATTGAATTATTACCCCCCCCCGACAGTATCCTATGATGACTTTAAATTTTTATTTCTCTGGTGATAAATTACTCTGGTCTAAATTACTGTATATACAACAGGTTGGACATAATATACCTACAAAATAGTATAGGATAGTTGAAATTGTAATAGTTCATGTTTTGGCTTAATATTATAATTTTAGAGGAGAATAAATATAAATAAAATACACACTTCAGTTAGAACTTGAATATAAAAAATATGCTTCAGCTTGTCTCTATTATGGCTACTCAGTGGAAATTTCAAACAGAGAACATATACCTGCTGGTTATAATCCTCATGTTACAGATAATTGAGAGGAGATTAACCATTTAATCATGGAAACATGGAAGTCCTAAGCCAAAGCAATAGCATATATTTAAAATGAAGTTATAGTTTGGATCCACATGCAGTATTTTATAGCAGAAGCAGTTTCCGAATATACAGGGTGGGCCATTTATAGGGATACACCTTAATAAAATGGTAATGGTTGGTAATATTAACTTCCTGTTTGTGGAACATTAGTATATGTGAGGGGGGGAAACTTTTCAAGATGGGTGGTGACCATGTTGGCCATTTTGAAGTTGGCCATTTTGAATCCAATTTTTGTTTTTTCAATAGGAAGAGGGTCATGTGACACATCAAACTTATTGGGAATTTCACAAGAAAAACAATGGTGTGCTTGGTTTTAACGTAACTTTATTCTTTCATGAGTTATTTACAAGTTTCTGACCACTTATAACATGTGTTCAATATGCTGCTTATTGTGTTGGATTGTCAATGCAACCCTCTTCTCCCACTCTTCACACACTGATAGCAACACCGCAGGAGAAATACTAGCACAGGCTTCCAGTATCCGTAGTTTCAGGTGCTGCACATCTCGTATCTTCACAGCATAGACGATTGCCTTCAGATGATACGAGATGTGCAGCACCTGAAACTACGGATACTGGAAGCCTGTGCTAGCATTTCTCCTGCTGTGTTGCTATCAGTGTGTGAAGAGTGGGAGAAAAGGGTTGCGTTGACAATCCAACACAATGGGCAGCACATTGAACACATTTTGTAAGTGGTCAGAAACTTGTAAATAATTCATGAAAGAATAAAGTTACGTTAAAACCAAGCACACCATTGTTTCTCTTGTGAAATTCCCAATAAGTTTGATGTGTCAAATGACCCTCTTCCTATTGAAAAAACAAAAGTTAATGTGCCACAAACAGGAAGTTAATATCACCAACCATTCCCATTTTATTAAGGTGTATCCATATAAATGGCCCACCCTGTATATTTATTACTGGAAATTTCAATTTCTCAACTACTGTCTTCTAGGTATTAAAATCCAAAGCACAGAAGTTATGACTTGGGACCCTATAGAAAATAAACAAACTCAGCCTATTTTTTCCATCATATTGTTCCATAATGAAATTTCAAGCCAGTGAAAGTTTTAGAGGTATTTGCTCATCTTTTGGAGGGGACAAGGAATTTGCTTGCCTCTGACAATTTTCTGCTAAAGTGTTTGCTAGTGTAACTGTTAATGTAGGTTGGGGGAGCTCTTAGTGATGGGGTAAACTTTAGATGGATCCCACCCTCTCATGAGTTCTACAGCAACTATCTCTCTGATGGGAAACTTTCTAGTCAGTATTGTATAAGCCAAGTATTAGTTTAGCACTATTCAGGGCAGATACTAGTTCAGCTCTAAGAGAAACATCATCCCTGTTGAGAGCAGAATCCCTGAGGAAAAGCTGTAAAAGACATTTATAGACTGTGCAGGATAACAAGGCAATGCATTGTAGCAAGGTATTTACTATTTATGGAACATATATAGACTTTACTGATTGCAAAAGGATTAACAGTTAATGGCACCTTTCACACTTACAAAAGTTTGGTCAACCATTTGTAGTTTTGCATCCCTCAGTTGGAAATTGCAAGCTGATTTTAAGAATTTATCCATGTGGATGGTTTGTAGTCCCTGCCACCTACCACACTTTTTTGCTATGTGTGTGGATGTTGTGTTGTCTGGTATAGCTACCATGTTTATGAGAGTTTTGCACTCTGTGATCATCTTTGAATTTGTTTAGAAGGAGATCAGGGACTACTACGCCTAGTATTTTCATTATTACTGCCTGCCCATATACCGCTATTGCAATGTGATTTGCCTTGGAACTGTGCCTTAATATCGTTGGGTGTACTACAACTCTCATTCTGCACTTTAGTAAAGAGAGACTTGTTCATTTTGATACAGCTGTAATTTATTAAAAACATATGGAAACATCTAGTACAGTCAAAATTATATTCTATTTTAATGCTCTACAAAATAAATTGCAATTTTGATACTATTTTATTTTTCTCTTTGTAAAGTAAATATTTGACTATTCATAACCTTATTTTCTATAGATAGGTGGCAGTTTGACACTTTTTTTAAGTGAATTGAAAGTGCCTTCGAAGCAGAATTTGGTCTGAAGTTTAGGAAAACGTTGATACGCCATGAATCCGAATTTTCTTGTACTTCATGGTATCAAATAAGGTTTTCCTAAAATGCCTGCTGCACATGTTACAAAGTGAAACTAAGTTTTGCAGAGACAAGTCCGGTAATGCAAGATCAACCATAATGCCATGCAGTCAGCCAATCCGCTCTTCCCTCATCCCACACAATCTCCGCCATTGTCCTGTGAGCTGAGAATAGGGAGAGACATGGAAAGCTCTCATGCGTTAGGGACAGTGTTGATGGAAACAATAGAAAAATATTGGAGAGTAGAGGGAGAGTGCAGGGAGACTTATTCAGTTTTATTTATTCCTACAATTACTTATTCCTACATCAGCCATCAACTAAGATATGTAATTCAATACCAATAAGATGGAAGCCTTTATTATTCCAGCGCCAGTGTGCCAACCAATTCCATCCAGTCTGCACCACTTAGGGGGGCCCAGGTCTTAATGATGACCAGCCTCATCTTTTGCTGTCTTTAGAAATCATCCTTCAAAGTCTCCATGTTCTAGAAAAGTCAGCAAGATACAGAGAGCTAGATGACCCAGATGACATATTCCACTGATATTAGATGATGTGGAAAAGGAGAAAAAACATATGGAAGAAGAAGGCGTCCCACCTTTAGAGAAGAAGAGCTCTGGGTTGGAGAAGTGGGTATACAGCCCCTGTTTAAAGGTGCCTTAAAGGTGTCATGTGGCTATTAACAATGAAGACCGACTTCACAGTGCAGTTTTCATTATTAAATAAAAGGCAGCTGTGGGCTAATTGGTCCCAAGGTTCTTCACCGCAGCATGGCTACAACACACCCACAGCATGGCCTGTCTGCGTGGCCATACCCTAAGGCCTCCTGTACACAAACGTGTGCTGGTCATGCCCGTGCTGCGGACCGCAAATTGTGGTCTGCAATGCAAAGGCACCGACCGTGGGGATGCCACATGCAGATCGCGACCCCATTCACTTGAAGGGGGTCCACGATCCGTCCGTTCTGAATAAAGATAGGACAAGTTCTATCTTTTTGCGGAAAGGAAGCACGGAACTGAACCCCACGAAAGCACTCCGTAGTGCTTCTTTAGGGTTCCATTCTGTGATTCCGCTCCGCATCTCTGAATTTGCGGACCCATTCAAGTAAATCGGTCCGCATCTGTGATACAGAATACACATGGTCGGTGCCCCGTGTATTGCGGACCTGCCGTATGCGGGCCGCAATATGGCCACGGGGGCACACGGTCGTGTGCAAGAGGCCTAAGGCAGAGTAGCCTAGGAATACCTGATTTATAGTAATTCTTGACAAATAAATTCAGAACTAATCAAATTTCTTGTGGAACTTCGGCAAAGTTTCCAAAACATTTTTTTTTTATTATCTCTATTTACAGATCCATTGAACTTAGTTTGCTAATATAATGTTGATTTAATATTTGATTGTATTTACTCCTCACTGATGATCCAAAGGTCAAAACATACACACTGCAGCTTTCTATTGACTACAATTATTTATAATTCAATGACATGTTATTGAGCTATAATCACGAGAAGAAGTGGCAAAATATCTCTACTAATTCCAAAATTTGCTTCCTTTTTTAAATTAATTTTTTTTAAAAATATGAAACAATTAAAGATGAGATCAGTTTAATCCCTTAAGTTTTTTTTTTATTCCCATATTTTAAAAGCCATAACCTTTTTATCTTTCTCTCAATATAGCCAGCATAAGGGCTTGTTTTATTATGAATGAGTTGTATATGTTAATGACACCATTTTGGTTTGAATCTAACATTTTGTATAACTTTAAAACATTTTGGGGACATCGGTGTGAAAAACAACACAATTTTGTTTCTGCTTTCAGGGTTTCATTTTTATGATGATCACTGCGCTGAATAATGGCATATTAACTTTATTCTGAAGATTAGTATGGTTATCGAGATGTCAATTTATATAGTTTTTGACACCTAGAACTTTCCATTTTTCTACTCATTATGCTGTATGAAAGCTCATTCCTGGAGTGAGCTGTATATATTATTTCAGGATACATACATACAAAATTTTTATCAATTTTTGGCAGGGAAGTTTAAAAAAAAAAAAAACTCACAATTCTGGCATTATGGAGTTTTTTTTTATTGTAATCATGGGATAATTTAATACATGAAGTTGTTACAGAAGCAGTGATATTAATGATGTTTTTGTAAATCATTGTACGGTATGTTTCAAAAATGGAAAAATGTTTTTGACTGTTTTATATTTTTTTATACTTTAATTTTTTTAAAATTTTAACAAACTTTTTTGTTTATAGAAATAGAGTAGGAATGCTTTTTGAAAAGTGTGTATGCTCATGTGCCACATTTATCAGTCCACTTTTTTTACATGAGTTTCTCAATTTTTATAGTAGTATATGTAGTTTTGTCATAAATGAGTGGTAAAACAATAAAAAAAATAAAAAAAACATTAATTAAGACCAAAATGGATAGATAATCTATGCCAGATATCTGGTATAAATTATAAAAATTGTGCCAAGCCAGCTATATCTTTCCTTGTACCAACCCTTTCCCCCTCCGTACACTACCCACTTAAAAAAAAAATGACAAAGAGGGCTTTACATAGTAACATATATACATAAGGCCGAAAAAAGACATTTGTCCATCCAGTTTGGCCTGTCATCCTGCAAGTTGATCCAGAGGAAGGCAAAAAAAAAACTATGAGGTAGAAGCCAATTTTCCCCACTTCCCGACTCCAATCAGGCAATCAGAATAACTCCCTGGATCAACAACCCCTCTCTAGTAGCTATAGCCTGTAATATTATTACGCTCCAGAAATACATCCAAGGCCCTCTTGAATTCCTTTATTGTACTCACCATCACCAGATCCTCAGGCAGAGAATTCCATAGTCTCACTGCTCTTACCGTAAAGAATCCTTTTCTATGTTTGTGTACAAACCTTCTTTACTCCAGACACAGAGGATGTCCCCTCGTCACAGTCACAGTCCTGGGGATAAATAGATGATGGGATAGATCTCTGTACTGACCCCTGATATTTTAATACATATTAATTAGATCTACCCTCAGTCCTCTTTTTTCTAAAGTGAATAACCCTAATTTTGATAATCTTTCAGGGTACTGTAGTTGCCCCATTCCAGTTATTACTTTAGTTGCCCTCCTCTGGACCTTCTCTAGCTCTGCTATGTCTGCCTTGTTTACAGGAGCCCAGAACTGTACACAGTACTCCATGTGTGGTCTGACTAGCGATTTGTAAAGTGGTAGGACTATGTTCTTATCACGGGCATCTATGCCCCTTCTGATGCAACCCATTATCTTATTGGCCTTGGCAGCAGCTGCCTGACACTGTTTTTTGCAGCTTAGTTTGCTGTTTATTAAAATTCCTAGATCCTTTTCCATGTCAGTGTTACCCAGTGTTTTATCATTTAGTATGTACGGGTGACTTGCATTATTCCTTCCCATGTTCATAACTTTACATTTGTCAATGTTAAGCCTCATCTGCCACTTATCTGTCCAAGCCTCCAGTCTATCTTGATCCCTCTGTAGTAGTATACTGTCCTCTTCAGTGTAAATTACTTTAGTGTCATCTGCGAAAATTGATACTTTAATATGCAAGCCTTCTACAAGATCATTAATAAATATATTGAAGAGAATAGGGCCCAATACTGACCCCTGAGGTACCCCACTAGTGACAGTGACCCAATCTGAGTGTGTACCGTTAATAACCACCCTCTGTTTTCTATCATTGAGCCAGTTACTTACCCACATACAGACGTTTTCTTCCAGTCCGAGCATTCTCATTTTATATGCTAACCTTTTATGTGGTACAGTGTCAAATGCTTTGGAGAAGTCCAGATATACGACATCCATTGATTCACCGCTGTCAAGTCTAGAACTTACCTCCTCATAGAAACTAATTAAATTAGTTTGGCATGACCGATCCCTCACGAAGCCATGCTGATATGGCGTTATTTGCTAATTTCCGTTGAGATGCTCTAAGATAGCATCTCTCAGAAAACCTTCAAACAGTTTACCCACAACAGATGTTAAACTTACCGGCCTAGAGTTTCCAGGCTCTGTTTTTGGACCCTTTTTGAATATTGGCACCACATTTGCCATGCGCCAATCCTGTGGGACATTTCCTGTCAGTATAGAGTCCGCAAATATCAGAAATAAGGGTCTGGCTATGACATTACTTAATTCCCTTAGGATACGGGGGTGTATGCCATCCGATCCTGGCGATTTGTCTATTTTAATCTTTTTAAGTCGCTGATGTACTTCTTCCTGGGTCAGACAGGACACTTTTAATGGGAAATTTATTTTTACATTCTGCATGTCACCTGACAATTTATTTTCCTCAGTGAATATATTGGAGAAAAAAATATTTAACAGCTTTGCTTTCTCCTCGTCGCTCTCTGCGACTCCCCCCTCAATACTCTTTAAAGGGCCGACACCTTCAGATTTATACTTTTTAACATTTATATAATTGAAGAACATTTTAGGGTTAGTTTTACTCTCTTTGGCAATGAATCTCTCAGTTTCTAGTTTGACCGCTTTTATTTGTTTTTTACATGTTCTATTTTTTTCCTTATAGTTTTTCAGTGCTTCCGTGCTACCCTCCGGTTTTAGTGATTTATATGCTTTCTGTTTGTCATTTATTGCTTTCTTTACAGTTCTGTTTATCCACATTGGTTTCTTTTTGTTCCTTAACCTTTTATTCCCATACGGTATGTACCTCTCACAATGAGATTTTAGGATGTTTTTAAAGATATCCCATTTTGTGGCTGTATTTTTATTTTTGAGGACTTTGTCCCAGTTAGTTAGGCCTATGGCCTCTCTTAGTTGGCTAAATTTAGCTTTTTTGAAGTTTGGTATTTTTGTTCCTCCCTGTAGAAATGCTCTTTTGAATGATAATTGGAAGGTTATTACTTTATGGTCACTATTTCCCAGGTGTCCACCAACTTGCACGTCTGTTGTTCTGTCAGGCCTATTGGTTAATACTAAGTCCAGTATGGCCGTCCCTCTAGTCGGGTCCTGAACCAGTTGGGAGAGGTAATTGTCTTTGGTTATTGCCAAGAACCTGTTTCCCTTATGAGATATACAAGTTTCAGTTTCCCAGTCTATATCTGGGTAGTTGAAGTCCCCCATAATGACCAACTCATTATGATTTGCCGCCTCGTCTATCTCGTTTAGTAGTAGATTTTCTGTGGACTCTGGTATATTAGGTCGTTTATAGTAAACTCCTATTAGTAATTTATTGTTGTTTTTAGCTCCATGTATCTCTACCCACGGTGACTCCACATGTTCATGTACCTCACTTATATATTCCCTAAGTGTGGGCTTTAGACAGGACTTTACATAAAGGCAAACCCCTCCCCCTCTCCGGTTTTGACGATCCTTTCTAAACAGACTGTAACCTTTTACATTAACTGCCCAGTCATAGCTATCATCCAGCCATGTCTCAGTTATTCCCACTATGTCATAGTCCTCCTCACACATCACTAATTCCAGTTCACTAGTTTTATTAGTCAGGCTTCTGACATTAGTATACATACATTTGAGAGGTTTATGTATATTTTTTACCCTACACCTTTCCTTCTGAACTGTTCTAGTCCCTCCTTCCATTCCTCCCACAGTCCCACTACCTTGCCCCCAGTCTCTATCTGCACTATCTTCCCCTCCTATAGTGTAATTTCCCTCCCCCCCAGTCCCTAGTTTAAACACTCCTCCAACCTTCTAGCCATCTTTCTCCCCAGCACAACTGCCCCTTCCCCATTGCGGTGCAGCCAGTCCCTACGATAGAGCTTGTAGCCGATAGAGAAGTCGGCCCAGTTCTCCAGGAACCCAAACCCCTCCTTCCTACACCAGTTCTTGAGCCACTTGTTTATCTCCCTAATCTCCAACTGCCTTTCTTGTGTGGCTCGTGGTACAGGCAGTATTTCGGAAAATACTACCTTTGAGGTCCTTGCCCTAAGCTTTTGACCTAAATCCCTGAAATCATTTTTAAGGACTCTCCACCTACCTCTAACTTTGTCATTGGTTCCGATATGGACCATGACCGCTGGATCTTCTCCAGCCCCTCCCAGTAATCTGTCAATTCCTAAAATTTGGTGTAACCATGGTATGTGCCTCACTTTGTGACTTTTTTTATGCCAGTCTGGTGTTTAGGGGATAATAAATGTACCCCATATTGTATAACATATTCTATGGCAAAAAAAAAATCAACCCTAATATATTCACGATTATAACCACCTTCCCTTTTATTTTAGAGCAAAGAACATTTGCATAGCATGTTTGCTGAGAAATACCATCATACATTATATAATATGCATGTTTCTGTATCTTCTATTTTTTTCTTATAATAGTATATACTGTACAATATATCACCAACATATTCAATACAGTCTACAAAACCTTTTAAAGCCTATCTGCAAAAACAGACAGCATAAGAAATGTATTACTTTTTGTTATCAGGCACAAATGCCAAGCTTGGAAAATGAAATTGAATGCAATAAATACTGATACGAAAATGAAAACTAACTACGTGTATTCAGAGACTGACTAAGTAAGGTGGTTGTATTGTTAGCATTTTAAATAACCCATATCTAATATAAATGTCATGACATTAGGCAAAATAAACCTGAAATACTTAAATACGTCTGCAACACTAGGGCAACTACAGAAAAACAATCTTTTTTTATTTTATTTTTTGGGGGGAGGGAGTCCAAAAATGCATAATGAAAAGGACCTTACAATTAGATTGGCCCCCTTTAAATCAATTTCAGAAGATTCACTGTTATATGCCTTTTTTTAAATCAACACCACGTTGAGAAGATGCAACCTTCCAAATGTCTTTTTAATCAAAAACAGGATCATATCACAACAGTGATGGATCAGTTAACAATCCTACTAATTGCTATGGAACCAAAACTGATGAAAAATTATCAGTATGCTTCAGTTTCATGATTACATAGTAAAAGTGGTATTACACTGCCTGATCTATCGGAAGTGCGAACGCCAATGGATGATAAAATATCTGTCAGCGCTCATTGGCATTGGTCTGTGCAGTATTACGTTCTGTGCAATCAGTGATATACTGCAGATAAACAGGCATCTTTCATTCTGATGAAAGATTCCAAGCAACCGATGAACATTAATTGGCTGCTCGATTATACAACCCAATTATGGGTCCTATGAAAGCATGTTCCAAATAATTTGTCAATAAGTTTCCAGAGTAATAGGCCCTTTACATAGGTTGAAAATAGACACATGTCAATTAAGTTAATATTTTCTCAGAGCAATAATATGACATTCAATGTTGGATTAACTATAACATTCAAAGCGTTTTGCTATCAGATCAGCATCTAAATGTGACGTAGTATCTGCCATTAGTACCTCTTGGAGTAGAGCATTCCATAGTTTGAATACACTAACTATAAAAGTATTTTTTAACTTACTTTTTTCTTTTTAAATTCATCATTTTTTTAAATTGATATCATAAAAAAAAAAAAACAACAACATTGAAATGGAAGATAAATGATGCAAATTCATTATGTAGGGTATATTTCAGTTGAAACACTTTCAATTTGGGCCAAATTTATGCAGACCAAACTGAAACTGATGGCTGATTGGACGGAATAAGACCCAAAATAAATTTCGGGAAATGTGCACATTTATAATTAATACTTTTTTATACAAACCACATGATATGTCGTGTGATGCTGGGCTTAGTCCCATCGGTTTTACAAAATTACTAACTTACACTGGAATGTGCTATATATAGTTGATGTAGATTTGATTCTCATAAACTGCCAAATGGTGTGCTAAATTTATTAAGAGACATTCCTCCCTCCAGTGCACATTTCCATCATACCATTTTATGTCTGTCACGGCGCGGTGTGGGTGGTAAACTCCACACCGAACACAGGAGGGAAGGGAAAAGGTACTAGGCCTGGAAAGGGGAAAGGTCACCACCTAGTGAATCCCTAAACCGAGCCCTGACTACTATTCGTATGAACAGACCTCAATGGTAGGAATGTTCATACGCAGGAACCTAGAGCCCTATCTGACCTGTAAATAGTGTCAGGACAAAATATGACCTGTTCCTACCCAGATGAAGGAACAGGAGACTCCCTCAGGCCAAATACCAAAAGATAGGGGAATACAACAAACAAAAAATAGGAAAAAGCACTTAACTCCAAATTACGTGGATGAGCAGAAACTCAGTGGAAAACCAAACACCAGCACTTCCACAACCAGATAGGAACTATCAACCGCATAGCATGATGGGTGAGACCAGACTAAATAGAGGAGTTAGAATGACCACTTAAGCTACACCTGAGACAAGAGGTGTGGTCATAATCAGCAACAACACAGAAATAACTGAAACCAATGAGGCTGTCAGATCACATCACATGCAGCCAGTTTCTTAGATCTTCTGACCCTTGTCACGGGAGAGACCGTGACAATGTCCTGCAGTGTGGTATATTATAAATTAAAATGTTGCATACTATATGCAAAATGTTCATTATTATTATTATTATTATAATGTTTTTTTTTTTTTTTTTTTTTTGGCAGCCTGTTGTAGATGGAAAGGGAACCCTGTCCACATGGCACATGGGCATGTAATATACAGGGGCATAGTGAATAAGGCAGTAGGTGAGGGTACAATTTAAAACAGCGTACTTTAGGATATTCCATATTCTATGTTTTTTTTTATGAGGACTCAAAAAATATAATAATAATTAGGTACAAAGCCATATTTTGATCAATAATCAGCTGCCAGACAATACCACACCTCCATTTGCCTCTGAGTTTATATAGAGACAACAGAAATATTTACTCCCACATTTAATTAAAATCCTGCTGCATCTCATGCATTATTGCAAAAGTAATCTTGCCATATATGCATTGCACAGAGGCAACATCTGATGAAATGTGGAGTGTCTATTGGCCCATAATATAGACCCATAGGTACTCTTTACAAACCATAAGGGTCTATGTTTGACAGTCACAGTTGACACTTTGACAGTCACTTAAGTCACTTTAGTGGTGCTTGTGTTTAGTGCAGGAAGATAGCAGACTATTATAAATGAATAATTAGAGATATCCTAAAGATCTGAGTTATCTTAAAAACTAAAGGGCACATTTATTCAGACTGTTTTTTTAGACACCAGTCTTAATAAGGTCCTATGTTGGCGGTAGACCTGCCAAAGTTATGAAGAGGCGCAGGCCTCTTCTTAACTTTGGCGGATCCAGTGGGACTTCTAAACGTAAATAGTATAGATATATAGTGCCTCACTATCACGGTCGGCGTGGCTATCACATACATGACACAGAGGGAGGGAACGAGGAAGGCCCTGCCCAAGTGAGAGGGAAGATGGTGACCCCTGACTCACCTGGCGGCTGGCACCTGGCTGCCCTGACGTCCCTAGACGGGTTCCTCACCCGTACGCCGATCACGTGCCTAAAGCCCTGGCTTTCCCTGAGCTGAGCCCTCGGTAGTGAACAGGGCGATGGGAACACTAGTCCGTACCACTAACTCTAAGGGAAAACACCAAGGGGAGGACAGACAACACAGACTCAACATATATTCCCAGATGGGCGACAACAGGAAACAACAATAAGCCCAACAGGGATCCGGAGGGTAGCACACAGGAACGACAACCAGGATTAACCACTCCAGTGGGTCAGTATAGATGTCCAGGCAGGAAGCTCTATAACTGGCAACTAGAGAAGTGTGAGGGGAGAATATAAGGAGGTAGGGAGTGGCAGACAAGAAACAGCTGAGGAGGAGAAGCTACGGATCCCTGAGAGAGACAAAAAGGATAGCAAGGCAAACACAGAAAACAATCACTAAAAGACAACGTGATCTTTAGATATAGAGCGCGCAGCCACCCGCTGCGACTTCCTGACCCCGGGTATAACGGAGTCAGATGTGGCTCTTGATACCCTCGTGACAGTACCCCCCCTTTCACGAGGGGCCTCCGGACACTCAGGACCAGGTCTCTCCGGATGAGAGGCATGGAAAGTCTGAATTAACCTGTTGGCGTTTACCTCTGACGCTGGAACCCACATTCTTTCCTCGGGACCGTAACCCCTCCAATGCACCAGATACTGAAGAGAGTGGCGGACCCGACGAGAATCAACAATTCTGGCTATTTGAAACTCCAGATTACCAGCCACAATGACAGGAGGAGGTGGCAGCGGCGATGGTTCTAGAGGTGGAACATACTTCTTGAGTAACGATTTATGGAAGACGTTATGGATCTTAAAAGTCTGAGGTAGCTCCAGGCGAAAAGCCACAGGGTTAATGACGGCTACTATTTTATAGGGACCAATGAACCTAGGACCCAGTTTCCAAGAAGGAACCTTCAACTTAATATTCCTAGTAGACAACCACACATAGCCATTCACTCCTAGGTCCGGACCTGGCGACCCTTTCTTATCGGCCATGCATTTATATTTACCACTCATCTTTTTCAAGTTAACTTGCACCTTCTGCCATACCGATGAAAGAGATGAAGAAAACCTTTCCTCTTCGGGAACCCCAGAAGACCCCCCCTCTTTGAAAGTACAAAATTGGGGATGAAAACCGTATGCACCAAGGAATGGTGACTTGCCAGTGGACTCCTGATAATGATTATTTATGGCAAACTCAGCTAACGGTAAATATGATGACCACAACTCTTGGTTTTCAGACACAAAACACCTTAAATATGTTTCTAGGTTTTGGTTGGTACGCTCAGTCTGTCCATTCGACTGAGGATGGAAAGCTGAGGAAAAGGACAAGTGAACCCCCAAACGGGAACAAAAAGCTTTCCAAAACTTAGAAATAAACTGGGTTCCCCGATCCGAAACCACATCGGAAGGGACCACGATTTCACTGATAAACACCTGAGCGAGAGTTTTAGCATTAGGAAGTGCGGGTAGCGCAATAAAGTGTACCATTTTGCTAAACCTGTCTACTACTACCAAGATAACTGTTTTACCTGCCGACAACGGTAAGTCAGTGATGAAATCCATTGACAGATGTGTCCATGGCCTATTGGGGATGAAAAGTGGCAATAAAGACCCTGCTGGACGTGTATGAGAGACTTTCGCGCGTGCACAAGTAGAACAAGTAGACACGAAATCCATTACATCCTGACGCAACCTTGGCCACCAAAAACGATGAGATAAAAGCTCCAAGGTTGCTTTACTACCCGGGTGTCCAGCAAGTGCCGAATTATGATGTTCTTTTAATAATTCAAGACGCAGGTTTAACGGTACAAACAATTTCTCTGAGGGGCAAGAGGCCGGGGCATCCCCCTGAGCCTCTAACACCTTTCCCTCTAGAACAGAGTGTACAGCAGAAACAACCACACCTCTTTGTAAAATAGGTACCGGATCACAAACATTACCCCCTCCAGGGAAACTACGAGATAATGCGTCTGCCTTGGTATTTTTTGCCCCAGGACGATAGGTGATTACAAAGTTAAATCTGGTAAAGAATAGCGACCACCTAGCTTGTCTAGGGGTGAGACGCTTAGCCGATTCTAGGTACAGAAGGTTCTTGTGATCCGTAATCACCGTGACGGGGTGGATTGCTCCCTCTAAGAAGTGACGCCACTCTTCAAGCGCCAGTTTAATCGCCAACAGTTCCCTATTTCCAATATCATAATTCTTCTCCGCAGAAGATAATTTTTTGGAAAAGAAAGCGCAAGGACGCCATTTGCCAGGAGACGGACCCTGAGACAATACAGCTCCCACTACCACCTCTGACGCATCTACCTCGACAATAAAAGGCTGGGAGACATCAGGTTGAATTAGAACAGGTGCCGAGGTAAACCTCTCCTTTAGAGAGGAAAATGCATCTTTAGCGGCGACAGACCATTTGGAAAAATCCGTCCCCTTCCTAGTCATGTCGGTAAGGGGTTTAACGATCACTGAATAATTTTTAACGAACTTTCTATAGAAATTAGCGAAACCCAAAAACCGTTGTAGGGCTTTAAGGTTCTCAGGAAGATCCCAATCTAAAATTGCCTGGACCTTACCAGGATCCATGCGGAAACCTGAAGCAGATAATAGATATCCCAGGAACTGTAATTCCTGAACAGCGAAGACACATTTTTCAATTTTCGCATATAATTTATTCGTCCGTAGGACCTGCAGTACTTGCCTGACATGCACCTCATGTGTTTTCAGATCAGCCGAATAAATTAAAATATCATCTAGGTATATGACTACAAACCTGTCGATGAGATGACTAAAAATATCATTAACGAAATGTTGGAAGACAGCAGGGGCATTGGTCAGACCGAAAGGCATAACTAGATTTTCATAATGCCCCTCAGGGGTGTTAAAAGCTGTCTTCCACTCATCCCCTTCCCTGATACGAATCAGATTGTAGGCCCCCCTAAGATCAAGTTTGGAGAACCACTTAGCACCCGCAATCTGATTAAAAAGGTCAGGAATGAGAGGAAGAGGGTATGGGTCACGGATGGTTATCTGGTTTAACTCACGGAAATCTAAGCAAGGACGCAGGCCCCCATCTTTCTTTTTAACAAAGAAAAACCCTGCAGCCACGGGTGAAGAAGAGGGTCTGATGTGTCCCTTAGCCAGACTCTCGGAGATATAATCTTTCATGGCTTGTCTCTCGGGACCCGAAAGATTATACAACCTGGACTTGGGTAATTTTGCCTCGGGAATCAGGTTAACCGGGCAATCATAAGGACGATGAGGTGGTAGTTTCTGACAACCCTTTTCAGAAAAAACGTCCTCAAAGTCCGAAATAAATGTAGGTAGGGAAGCTATGGAGGCGATTAAGCAATTGTTATTTAAGCAATTCTCTCTGCAATGCTCACTCCACTCCAATATCTCCCTGGCCTGCCAATCCACCACTGGATTGTGCGCTATCAACCAGGGAAGACCCAATACCACCGGAGAGGGAAGGCCCTCCAAAACGTAACATGAAAGACACTCATTATGGTGGTCCCCTACCCGAAGGTGTAAATTACGAACAATGTGGGTGAGGTTTCTCTGAGACAGAGGAGCAGAATCTATAGCGAATACGGGAATAGGTCTCTGCAGCGTACTGAGAGACAAACCCATAGTGCGGGCAAAATGGACATCAATCAAGTTTACCCCTGCTCCACTGTCTAGAAAAACAGAAATAGACTCCGTCTTAACACCAAAAACAATGACCGCTGGTAACACAAATTGAGATGTTCGTATGGAGGAAACGTATACCCCCCGGCTGACATCCTCCGCACAGCCCGGGGTTAGTAGTTTTCCGACGGTCTTTTTGTTTTTGAGAAAGGAGGGACAGACATTAATGAAATGACCCCTCCCCCCACAGAAAAAACA
Source organism: Bufo bufo (assembly GCF_905171765.1). NCBI lineage: Eukaryota > Metazoa > Chordata > Amphibia > Anura > Bufonidae > Bufo > Bufo bufo. Next base: position 343,604,069 of record NC_053393.1, on the reverse strand, counting down.
AGCCCCCCCCCCCCTACGGCGAACCTCGGGAGGACGGACCTGACGAGAAGTTCCGCCTAGCTGCATAGGCTCATCTAAGTCAGTACAGGCTGACTGTTGCTTGGGAGAGGCAACCAATTGCTCCGGAATTTTCGATCTCTCCCTAAGACGTCTATCTATTCTGATAGAGAGGGACATAACAGCATCAAGGGAAAGGGAAGTCTCATACAGCGCCAATGCATCCTTAACCCTTTCAGATAACCCAGAGCAGAACTGACTCCTGAGAGCCGGGTCGTTCCACTGAGTATCCGTAGCCCACCTACGGAACTCTGAGCAATATTCCTCTGCTGACCGATCTCCCTGTAGGAGTCTCCGTAACTTCGACTCAGCCAGGGCGACTCAGTCAGGGTCATCATATATGAGACCCAAAGCCCCAAAAAATCCCTCCACTGACCGAAGAGCCTGAGAACCAGGGGGTAACGAGAACGCCCAGGATTGCGGATCCCCCTGAAGCAGGGAAATGACAATCCCTACCCGCTGTTCTTCATGACCTGAGGAGTAAGGGCACAACTTAAAATATAATTTGCAGGCCTCACGGAACGTCGCAAATTTGTCCCTTCCCCCAGAAAATCTGTCGGGAAGAGCAACCTTGGGTTCAGTGACAACCTGGTTACCCATAGCAACCGCTGGGGGTGCGGTCTGCTGCATTTGCTGCTGTTGTTGGAGAACAGACGCCTTCAATCCTGCCACCTCCAAAGACAGGCTTTGAAGCTGTTCTGCCAAAGCATCAATAGGATCCATATTGGATTCTAAGTAGAGAGAGAAAAAAAACAACAAATAAAAAATTTAAATTTTTTTTTTTATTTTTTTTTCTCAAAAAGTAAGGGCCAGTTATAATATCACGGTCGGCGTGGCTATCACATACATGACACAGAGGGAGGGAACGAGGAAGGCCCTGCCCAAGTGAGAGGGAAGATGGTGACCCCTGACTCACCTGGCGGCTGGCACCTGGCTGCCCTGACGTCCCTAGACGGGTTCCTCACCCGTACGCCGATCACGTGCCTAAAGCCCTGGCTTTCCCTGAGCTGAGCCCTCGGTAGTGAACAGGGCGATGGGAACACTAGTCCGCACCACTAACTCTAAGGGAAAACACCAAGGGGAGGACAGACAACACAGACTCAACATATATTCCCAGATGGGCGACAACAGGAAACAACAATAAGCCCAACAGGGATCCGGAGGGTAGCACACAGGAACGACAACCAGGATTAACCACTCCAGTGGGTCAGTATAGATGTCCAGGCAGGAAGCTCTATAACTGGCAACTAGAGAAGTGTGAGGGGAGAATATAAGGAGGTAGGGAGTGGCAGACAAGAAACAGCTGAGGAGGAGAAGCTACGGATCCCTGAGAGAGACAAAAAGGATAGCAAGGCAAACACAGAAAACAATCACTAAAAGACAACGTGATCTTTAGATATAGAGCGCGCAGCCACCCGCTGCGACTTCCTGACCCCGGGTATAACGGAGTCAGACGTGGCTCTTGATACCCTCGTGACACTCACCCTTCTGATTACCAGGGTAGGTGCTCTAACTAAGATGTGGTTCACCTTAACCACACAAGGAATTGACAATAAGGAATAAATTATAGTGAGCACTCAATATCTGTGGCTATACATCAGGTCCAATATGTTACAACTCATTTATTAAATCATAGAATTATGCATACAATAAAATAGAAATGGACAGTATATAAGATATAAGGTATTGCGGTCTATTATAAATGTATAATATCACAGTATTGTTATATATTAAAATCAGTTATATATCACTAAAAGCAATTAAAAGTTAACATGTATCCTTATGAACGCTGAAACTATGTTCCTAACGTTACAGAGTCGCAATTGTATATCGCGTTAATGAGGAGGATAGTTCAATGTCTTGTGCGGTATCTCCGTGAGTGTATATTCAATAGTACTCACTTATTTGAAGTCTGGCTTGTATATAACTGCCCGTGGTGGCGTCCACGGGTTACACCTTATTTGCTTGATTAGGGCTCATTTCAAAATCTGGTTTGGAGTTAGGTAATTTTGAAATCCCTCCTTGTATTTTTAAATAAGGATATTCAACATTTTATTCATTACTCCTAATACATCGACATTAAACAGACCTGATTAAGTTCATTATGTATTTCTATAAAAAATTCATTATTTCATAATCCCTAATATATTTTTCATAAATTCATACTATATCTATAATCAATAAATCTTTCTATAAAATAGTGATAAAACTATACAATTGCTGTAAGAGCGTTAATTTACGTCTCCCCTCTGTATATAATATTGCAATACTAAAAATATTATTAAAACAATTTAAAATAATAGTTTATTAATAAATAAATTACGAATAAGAAATCACAGATGAAGTCAGAGTGATTTTAATTATTTTAATTATATTATATTTTAATTAAACTATTATTTTAAATTGTTTTAATAATATTTTTAGTATTGCAATATTATATACAGAGGGGAGACGTAAATTAACGCTGTTACAGCAATTGTATAGTTTTATCACTATTTTATAGAAAGATTTATTGATTATAGATATAGTATGAATTTATGAAAAATATATTAGGGATTATGAAATAATGAATTTTTTATAGAAATACATAATGAACTTAATCAGGTCTGTTTAATGTCGATGTATAAGGAGTAATGAATAAAATGTTGAATATCCTTATTTAAAAATACAAGGAGGGATTTCAAAATTACCTAACTCCAAACCAGATATTGAAATGAGCCCTAATCAAGCAAATAAGGTGTAACCCGTATAGGGTATATAAGGAAGTATTGTTGGATCCCATAACCAGCTACTGAGGAAGAGGTCAGAGACCTTGAAACGCGTATAGCGGATGGGACCCTTATAGTGGACAAGACACCTCAACATACCGGAGCTGATCAGCACGCGCAGTTACGGGCATAACCGCACAGACGGTGATCGAGATTATCCCTGACTCACCATAGGAGCCTTGAATCAACTAACAGGCAAAGACTTCCCCGGCGCCCTGATTACGTGAAGTGCCGGCAAGAGCGCAGGATGCCAGCTACACATGGGATGCACAGCAGCTATTTGGGAGCAGGTCTCTTAAAGTACCATAACGACACCGCGGACACTGAGCATCGGGAGATATCCCATATTATCATAAGGAAACCGGGTGAGTGCACTGACCTGTGGTGGGACGCCACCACGGGCAGTTATATACAAGCCGGACTTCAAATAAGGGAGTACTATTGAATATACACTCACGGATATACCACACAAGACATTGAACTATCCTCCTCATTAACGCGATATACAATTGAGACTCTGTAACGTTGGAAACATAGTTTCAGCAATCATAAGGATACATGTTAACTTTTAATTGCTTTTAGTGATATATAACTGATATTAATATATAACAATACTGTGATATTATACATTTATAATAGACCGCAATACCTTATATCTTATATACTGTCCATTTCTATTTTATTGTATGCATAATTCTATGATTTAATAAATGAGTTGTAACATATTGGACCTGATGTATAGCCACAGATATTGAGTTCTCACTATAATTTATTCCTTACTTCTAAACGTAAGACAGCTTCCTAGCTGTCTTACATTTACACCATTTTCTACATCTAAACCAAGCATAGAAAAAGGTAAATGAGACAGGCCTGCTGGCCTGTCCCCTTCCCCGCCCATGCTATGCACACTTTTTTAGACCTGGCATGAGGGGGGTGAAGTCACAGATTGAGGCACAAAGGACCTTTGTGACGCAATCTGCACCAGAAATAAGCCTAATATAGGCATATTTGTGGCTAATAACTGATCCCCTAAATGCCTTAAGAAATGGCTAGGAACTGGTAAAGCTGAATACAGAATATTTTTTTCTTAAAGGCATTTAGTGACATTGTGCAGATTTTAGGTTAACTCAGACAACCCCTTAAATATATTTTAAGCATACTCGTCCTAGTACTAACACATACAAAGTTATCTGACTACTGAAAATCATGCTTTTCATGCATTCAAGTGAATGCATTCTATTGGTTTTATGAGGATGAATTATCCACATGAACATTTCTGTATTTTACTTTCTCAAAATAAAGTATCTGAAAAGAATCACCTGAAAGAACTCCAGTGTCTGAGACAACACTTTTCCCAGCAGGACACACGCTGCTGGAATTCTTTGTATTATTTATCAAGGGAAATTTTGAGAACATAGGAGACAGCATAAGTTGGAATAGTTCAAGTAAATCAAATGGCTGTACAATGCAAAATATATTGTTTCCACATTTACATTGTTTGCTATTTAACCCCTTAAAGGGGCTGTGTCACAAAGTATATTCTTCATTCTTCAAACAAGCACTCGGATTTTAATTCTTTTGTATTTGCATGTAATTAAAAAATGTGTATACCTAGTGAGCTATTCAATAAAATGTATCTGTATAGCACCACCTGCTGTTCATTCTTTTCCTTATAGATGTCCTTGTCGCTGAGCTGGTTGAAAGTGTTCAGTTTAAATCTTTAACAGCCACCAGCCATATGCTTTGTTAATAGCTGTGGCAGTTACTGGGAGAGAGCTGAAGCATAAAGGACACCGCCAACCCATCCCCCGAACTTCCGGGCTGAAGATAATCTAGCAGATCAATTGGAGTAGTGAATGTGGAGATCTCTAGCCCCATGTACAGTTCAGTACAGGGCTGGTTCTAGCTTTGTTAGAAAGGCATTGTTCATTTTCTACATCAATCATGGCATAGCCTTGTTAAGGATGCCTATCGTACAGTGGAGGTCAGGGGTTTTTAAACAACAGACACCCGTAGGAAATGTCCATGATCGTCAGTATCTCTGATCATGGACATTAAACCCCACAGATGCCATGGTCAATAGTGAACACTGTGATGGGGGAAACTGTTCAGTTGCTATGGCAGCTCCGGGCCCTCTGAATGCTCCAGCTAGAGCTTTTTTTCCTATGACAATGTTAAAGCACCAGGAGCGGAGGATGATGGAAAAGTTAAGAACCTATGTTTGTGTGGCAAACTCTGCAGAGATGAGTTGTGGCTGAAAGAAATTGTCATGGCAAGTATCTCAAGCTCTGTATTGATTAATCTACAATAAATGACAACTGGAACACTGTGTGAACCAAAAATAACTAAAACTAGCCTAACAGGTGTTGTGGATTGTCCAAGCAAAGATAAGCAGCTTTAGAAATGGAACATAAGCCAACTATTTGCACAAGAAAAATAATCACATCAAATAGGAAACAAACAGTACACTTAGAGGATTTAAAAAAACACTTCAAAGGCGCTCCGTGGATGCGCTAAATAGTGGCAGCGGTATCGCAGCAGAACCGCAAAGTCTGCCGCATAGAAGAAAGCACTTGTAATGAATATAATGATACTGCGCTCTGGGACTCTAAATATATTTAGATTAATGCAGGGGTATCATAAGTTGATACAATCTAACACATGAATATACACTATTGTACAAGTCTCTATCTGGCTTTGCCAGTGTACCTGCAGTGTAGACTCCTGTATGTCGATCCTCCTGCTTATGCTCTGCTGTTTGGTACGCTCGTGCGTCTTCCTGAAGACAGGGATTGCCGATTAGATGATTAACGCTTGTCGAATCATCAATGCTAAGGTTCGGGGAGTAAGGCAGTCCACGTATCGTGTAGGTCAGCGTGCAGCTTCGCGCCCCGGCCGGTGACGTGATGCTAAAGCTGATAGACGTTGGATGCAATTTTTTTAGCGCTCACTCGGAGCAATGAGTGACATCACTACCGCGGTCATCAATGACCACAGGTGCCAGGTATCTTTTCTCCAACGCGTTTCGAACAGACGCTGTTCTTCATCAGGGAATGTTACAAGGCTGTTCACGCTCCCTCTATTTATGCGCTCATTTTGCAATCCAGAATGTTAACCACTTCCCTGTCGTTCCTACACAAATCTGGATTGCAAAATGAGCGCATAAATAGAGGGAGCGTGAACAGCCTTGTAACATTCCCTGATGAAGAACAGCATCTGTTCGAAACGCGTTAGGGAAAAGATACCTGGCACCTGTGGTCATTGATTACCGCGGTAGTGACGTCACTCATTGCTCTGAGTGAGCGCTAAAAAAATTGCATCCAACGTCTATCAGCTTTAGCATCGTGTCACCGGCCGGGGGCGCGAAGCTGCACGCTGCACGCTGACCTACACGATACGTGGACTTCCTTACTCCCCGAACCTTAGCATTGATGATTCGGGAAGCATTAATCATCTAATCGGCAATCCCTGTCTTCAGGAAGATGCACGAGCGTACCAAACAGCAGAGCATAAGCAGGAGGATCGACATAAAAACAGGAGTCTACAGTCGTGGCCAAAAGTTTTGAGAATTAGATAAATATTGGAAATTGGAAAAGTTGCTGCTTAAGTTTTTATAATAGCAATTTGCATATACTCCAGAATGTTATGAAGAGTGATCAGATGAATTGCATAGTCCTTCTTTGCCATGAAAATTAACTTAATCCCAAAAAAAACTTTCCACTGCATTTCATTGCTGTCATTAAAGGACCTGCTGAGATCATTTCAGTAATCGTCTTGTTAACTCAGGTGAGAATGTTGACGAGCACAAGGCTGGAGATCATTATGTCATGCTTATTGGGTTAAAATGGCAGACTTGACTTGTTAAAAGGAGGGTGATGCTTGAAATCAGTGTTCTTCCATTGTTAACCATGGTGACCTGCAAATAAACGCATGCAGCCATCATTGATTTGCATAAAAATGGCTTCACAGGCAAGGATATTGTGGCTACTAAGATTGCACCTCAATCAACAATTTATAGGATCATCAAGAACTTCAAGGAAAGAGGTTCAATTCTTGTTAAGAAGGCTTCAGGGCGTCCAAGAAAGTCCAGCAAGCGCCAGGATCGTCTCCTAAAGAGGATTCAGCTGCGGGATCGGAGTGCCACCAGTGCAGAGCTTGCTCAGGAATGGCAGCAGGCAGGTGTGAGCGCATCTGCACGCACAGTGAGGCGAAGACTTTTGGAAGATGGCCTGGTGTCAAGAAGGGCAGCAAAGAAGCTACTTCTCTCCAAAAAAAACCATCAGGGACAGATTGATCTTATGCAGAAAGTATGGTGAATGGACTGCTGAGGACTGGGGCAAAGTCATATTCTCCGATGAAGCCTCTTTCTGATTGTTTGGGGCATCTGGAAAAAGGCTTGTCCGGAGAAAAAAAGGTGAGCACTACCATCAGTCCTGTGTCATGCCAACAGTAAAGCATCCTGAGACCATTAATGTGTGGGGTTGCTTCTCATCCAAAGGAGTGGGCTCACTCACAATTTTGCCCAAAAACACAGCCATGAATAAAGAATGGTACCAAAACACCCTCCAACAGCAACTTCTTCCAACAATCCAACAACAGTTTGGTGAAGAACAATGCATTTTCCAGCACAATGGAGCACCAAGCCATAAGGCAAAAGTGATAACTAAGTGGCTTGGGGACCAAAACATTGACATTTTGGGTCCATGGCCTGGAAACTGCCCAAATCTTAATCCCATTGAGAACTTGTGGTCAATCCTCAAGAGGCGGGTGGACAAACAAAAACCCACTAATTCTGACCAACTCCAAGAAGTGATTATGAAAGAATGGGTTGCTATCCGTCAGGAATTGGCCCAGAAGTTGATTGAGAGTATGCCCAGTCGAATTGCAGAGGTCCTGAAAAAGAAAGGGCCAACACTGCAAATACTGACTCTTTGCATAAATGTCATGTAATTGTCGATAAAAGCCTTTGAAACGTATGAAGTGCGTGTAATTATATTTCACTACATCACAGAAACAACTGAAACAAAGATCTAAAAGCATTTGAGCAGCAAACTTAGTGAAAACTAATATTTGTGTCATTCTCAAAACTTTTGGCCACGACTGTACACTGCAGGTACACTGGCAAAGCCAGATAGAGACATGTACAATAGTGTATATTCATGTGTTAGATTGTATCAACTTATAATACCCCTGCATTAATGTAAATATATTTAGAGTCCCAGAGCGCAGTATCATTATATTCAAAACAGTACACTTAAATGGTGCCCCCCTTATCATCGTTTTAGCAGCAAATTATCATCCACCAGAGTTATGAAGAGAAGCCTGCCTCTACATAACTTCGGCAGATCCTCCCCAACTTCTAAATATAAGACAGCTTCCTAGATGACTTACATTTAGACCATTTTCTACACCTAAAACAGGTGTAGAAAATGGTAAATAAGACTGGCCTACCTGCCTATCCCCTTTCCTGCCCACGTCATGCCTCCTTCTTTAGACCTGGCGTGAGCGGGGAGAAGACGCAGATTGTGGCACAACGGACATTTGCTCCGCAATCTGCACCAGAAATACACCTAATTTACGTGTACTTCTGTTTGATAAATGACCCCCCCTTTGTTCCAAAAATGAATAAATAAAATTGCATGGTCATTTATTGTTTGCAACAGTGAATTTTTATCTGAAGAAATAACACAATACTTTTTATCTGTTGCCAGTATTATTAAAAGCAGCCAGGAAGCACAAATCTATTTATCACATAACATGCAGCCATGTATAGGAAAGGGCTCATCAGACCAGTTCATTAAGAGGAAACGACATCACAAATATTATAATTTCATGAGCATCAATTTTCAGGAGCAAGCAGAAGTAACTGCAGTAACCATTGCATTGATTGATAGTAGAAAATAAACTATAAATGTTGCACACACTAATTGAGGAACTTGAGCCAACTGCTGGATGTCTGAATTTTTCATTAGAAGCCATTACAATGCTTATTTTTTATGTACAAGGGATATGGAACAATTATACATGATAGTTTTGTTGAAAAAAAAAATGTAATTGTCTTAAAGCTAAAATGTCAAATAAGACTCATTAGATAGAATATTAATGTCTTTGCGGTTAATCATTTTAAGAAGAACTTTTTCTCAAATAGCATTTTACCTTAGTAAAGAAAATACACTTTAAAACAAACTATGCATGATATTTTTTATGGTACAAACCTTAAAGGGTTGGCCACTTTCTGGGTTACTGTTGACAAATTTGTATTTAAGATGACTTTATGGCCCTTATTAATTTCATTTTTTATATTTCATAAGTTATGCTCCTTGCTGACCAAGTCTTATGTACTGTCCAGGCAGAGGTTCTGTCCATAAAATGGCTGCTGATAGACAACCATCTTATGGACATAATCTCTATGCAGACAGCACAGATGACTTGTCCAACAAGGGGACATGGCTTATAAGAAAAGAAAAATTGAGCAGAATATTAACAAAGGATATAATAGTAAGTGCCATATGGTCAACTTACATACACATTGGTCAACAGTAGCCAGAAAGTGGCCAACCACTTAAAAATTTTACAGTAATGGAAAATAACTAAACTATTTATTGGCTGTATGGACTGTAGATGCAGTCTAAACACAGTTTAATGGAATAAATGTAAACCAGGGTCCGGTATCAGATGGGTTATTAACAAGTGTCATCTAGCAGCTCAATTTAGTTTTATCTGTATTCTTTATGATAATTGATAGCATGAATAATAATGATTATAACAATAACAGCTCCAGTGGATTGTCACAAAGAATATATTTTGCTTGGTTTCAAAATAGGATCAAGCTCTTCTCTATACATTCTACATTTGTAAAAGTTCTGTTCCACACTGATTTTCTGCAAAGCTTCTGCCCTCTGTACATAATAATATGACACCATAACATAAGATTCATTCTCTCCCCTTTTGTGTATAGGAAGAGATGTAACAATCCAGTAAAGCTTTGTGGGGAGAGCTTCCCAGATGACTAATTCCCATTCCCAGCTGGTTGTTAAACCATGTTTTCTCTAAAACACTGCAGGGTTCCAGAGTAAAACACAGATGTGTGTAAGAAAGGATCCTGTCTGTATTTTATATGCATTCCCTTTAAAAACATACATAAAAAATCGGCCTGTTATAGATGAGAAAGAGATGTTCACAATTACAGACAGTGTTGACTTAATTTACTGAGATAACAATAGAGAATTGATTAAGGTTAGGGAGAGGTAGAGCCTTGTGTCATAAATTATGCATCAACCCTATATAATGAGAGCTGAACATAACCAAAGGTTTGAACTTGAAAATATACTGTAACGTGAATATAGTAATGGCATATATGTAAAAGGTCCTTTTATGTGTATCAGTTCTAGTAATATGATTCTGAAATTGCACTTACAAATGCTCTAATACTGTACTGAAACCATCGACACTCATCAGAACAAAATGCAGACATTGGCTATAAAAGATGGGGTCTTTCAAAGCATCTGAAAAATTTTATGTCTTAATATCAAGAAACAATTCTCAGAATGTCATAACCACATTATGTGTATTTTAAAACAAATGAATTTCCATTCCCTTGTACAAAATTTGTTAATGCCAAAATTAGACTTACTCTGTACTGCTGCTTTATTGTTCCTGTAACTTTTCCTATGAAGTGAACTTCATGAGTGTACAAAGCTTGAATGTGCACTAAGGCTACTGTGGCAATGTGAACATTGAGTTGTGCAGTAAAGTCACGGGGAAGCAGGATAAAAGGGGTGTTGTGTGCACTGGGAGCGTGTCACCAAGGGGCCCTCCTTGGTGGAGCAAAAGCCCTAGTTCAGGTGTCCACTATAGTAGCTGGTTCAGCTATTTCAGGGCGGGCTTTTACTGGGAACAGGCAATGTGTTGGGTGGGTGCCTGTTCCCCATGCTCCAGTCCGGGACTTAGGGCATGCTCATGTCCAGGGATCCTATTTATTCCTGCTACTGGATCTTAGGTGTGGCTTACTCTGGAGTGTTTGGTTAAGCAGAGTCCTGGTGAGTCTCTGTGTGAGTGGTCCCAGCCGGGTGGGCTGAGGGGCCACGAGGCTAGGCGATAGCCTGAACTTTGGGGGACGCGGTGACGCCTGTGAAACAAGGATCACGAGGCCAGAGTTGGGAGGACTACTGGGCCACAATTCCCCAAAAGGTATTGAAGTGTCACAGCCTGGAGGTTGCTGGACTGAATGGCTGAGGAAAGCCGCATTTGTGTTCCATGTGTGAACAGGGCTCTCTAGGTGAGTCAGGGATACACTTATGTGTTTAGTTAGAGCCTAGCCGGGCAAGGGTTTGTTATTTTGTGTGGATGTCACACGTGATAAGCTGAAGCTGCGACTTCATAACCTGTTTTGCTGAAACGTCCGGAATAAAACACGAGTTTGGACATTCTACCCTTGTCTGGTGAAGTAATCTGTGATGGCGACCCCCTAAAAGTAAACGATCCTTTACACTACTTTCAGACTGGCGATAAGCTTTTCCTGCAGGCTGTTCTGGCCGGATCTGTACTACCGTTTGCACACATCTGCTGCCAGACGTCCGCCCCGGCCCCTGGCCGCACGCTGTAGCATTGGTCTACATGTTTGCCGCGCTGTGGCCGAAAATCCAGCCAGTCCCTATTATAAGGAATAGGCCCTGGTGGACTTCCAGCAGCACTCTTAGCAAATGGTAGCACGGATCAGGCACGTTGTTCCCCTGCCGGAACAGCCTGCCGGAGAAGCCTAATGCCTGTATGAAAGTAGCCTAACACTGTGTACTAAAACCTCATGTTCACTTTTATAATTTTGCTTAGCTGCAATAAATAAATGTAATAAACTGAAGTCCAGTCCCGGTATTTCTATCTGTAAAGTTGTTGCTACTGTAACTAACAGTGTGCTCCCATGGCATCAGTATTGTATGCTCCAGCACATGTGCCAGGAGTCCAGGACATGTTCTTAATGCATATTCCATATGTATCTATGTGACCTTATGAGCCCAGTGGATGCCAAACGAGTATTAAATTGACATTCAGCAAGCTAGTATATGAAAAATATAGTTAAAAACTGTTTTATTTTAATAAAATCTATTATAAACATATATCCTACATTATATTGGATCCAATTATGTGCTAAATTTTGGAATCTGGTTGCAGTTTTGTAGCTAAACGAGCTCATACTATTGGTAGTATGGTTTCACCTACTGTACCCGTAGCTTATACTGATATAATTATACTACAAGTCAGTCTAACTGGTTAAATATTTGCAAATATTTAATTAGAACCATGAGATTTCCATTTCCTCAAACACATAAACAATATTGTTTTAATTCCTTCAAGTTCTGTGATCCTACACATGTAGTATTTGATTATACTTGATCATACATCATACTTGATCGAGTATAGCATTTGTCAATTATAATATGTGGGAAGTAACATCAGATGGGCAAGGAAATGTATAGGTGAACATTTATATGAAATAGTTAACTTACTACTGGGAATTCACCAGGAACAGCCAAGCACTTTGTTCACAGACGCCAAGGTACCTTGAATGCTATCAGAGCTATTATTATTGAAAAAGTACATAAATTCCAACTTGGGGGAGATTTAGGAAGGTTTAATTAGATACAGGGAGGCATAACGGACATGGACTCTCAACAGCAGATTCCCAAATTGATTTAACTATTTTCACAGTGCGGTTCACCGTGCCGTGTGTTGCCATGCAGGCTGGCTGTACGCCTTTTGCGTACTGGCTACGGGTGATTCTGTGCAGGCTGGTTGCTTTTGGCTGCGTGCTGGCTGCTGTATCTGGTGTGAACCTGCCCGTGTATGTGTGTACCCCTTTGACTGTGTCTGTTTCTGTTCAGTGTTCCGGTTGCCATGGGCAACACCCAGTTCTGTTCTTGTGTGTCCTGTTCTGAGCTCTGGTGCTGATTGGGTTAACTTCCCTGTCTGCTGTGCTTGGGTGTGGTTTTGCAGTTGCACTCGTTCAGCACCTATTTCTCCCTGTGTGTCCTGTTCCTGGGGTCAGTTCTGTTTTAGGGTGGGTTCACACTATCATTAGGGATTCTGTTATGGCTTTCCATTATAACATGGTTATAATGGAAAATAACGGAATGCCCAGACAGAATGCAAAACGTAAGCCTTTAAAAGGCATTCTGTTTGCTTTCTGTCCTAATAGAAGTCTATGGGAAAGCATTACGGATCAGTCTAGATCCCGTTATGCAAGACAGAAAACAAAGTCCTGTCGACAGGACTTTGTTTTCCGTCTTGCATAACGGGACCCAGACAGATCTGTTAAGCTTTCCCATAGACTTCTATCAGGACGGAAAGCAAATGGAATGCCTTTTAAAGGCTTCCGTTTTGCATTCCGTCATAATAGAAGTCTATGGGCAGAAGAACGGATCCGTCCTTCCGTCTTATGAGGTCCGTTATTTTATAACGGAAAGCCATAATGGAATCCCTAACGCTAGTGTGAACCCACCCTAAATTGTTCTGTCAGTTATCCTGTTCCATTCTTGGTGTTGCTCCTTGCTGCTGACCCAAGGGGTCTTTCCATCGTCCGTTTATATGGTTCAGCCTACGTTTACATTGTTGTATTATGTTCCTTGTTTTGCCATGTCCTGTTCTGTCTGTATCTGCCCTGTATTATGTTATTTGTTCCTGGTTTGTTCCTTGCTAGCCTAGCAGTGCTTAACCGTGTCCATTGTCAAGTCTGTATTCCTGTAGAGCCTAGCAGAGCTTATCTGCGTCTTAGCTGCATTTGCATCTGTATCTGTATCAGTATCGCTGTCTGTCTCTGCTGGTACCTTTGTTAGTAGCTTCCAGTCTGCTGGTACCATTGTTGGTATCTTCTGGTCTGCTGGACCAGCTGCCACTGACTTGGTTTATGCTCTGGAGTCGCCCCTGGCAACTACCGTGGCTAAAGTCTATCCTCACCACCATAGGTGCTAGTGAAGACCTGGTTTTGCTTAGTTTCGCCCCTCCAGAGTATTGCCAGTCAGTGGCACAGTGGGTACACACCAGCTGGTTCGTTACAAATATGAAACTGATTTAAGCTTATCTATATAAACCTACAGTTTTGGGAGAATACATAAATGTCATCAGTGCAAGAAGAGTTAATATAATGATCTACCCCTCCCAAGCTCTGACATTAGAGAGTGGAAGGTTTTAAATGGAGGTTTCATTTAGTATTTAATATGCTATGACTAAGTACCTGTTTCTGTGTAATCTAAAAAGGACATCAATTCGTGAGCATCCCATTGATGGAGTAAAGGATTCCGAGTTCTGTAACAGAAGACAGAACTCTATCAATTACATTGTTCAGCCATAATCACAAAACCAGTGACAGGTGAAGTAAAAAAAACATTGGTTATCTTATCACTAGAATTGCGCGAACCTGCCTTTTGGCAGGTTCATATATATATATATTTTTTTTTTAAAGGCTTTATTATGTAAAACTGAAATAAACAAAGAAAGTAGACATATTTGATATCAACGCATCCGTAACAACCTGCTCTATAAAACTAGCACATGATATAACCTGTCAGATGAACGTTGTAAAAAAATAAAAACAGTGCCAAAACAGCCATTTTTTTGTTACCTTGCCTCACAAAAAACGTAATATAGAGCGATTAAAAATCATATGTGAATTACGTAAAAATCATAAGTGAATTACGTAATGGAATCTGTTCTCATGGAATCCATCATGTAATTCAATGCCGGCTTGCCACATAATACAAGTGTATGGCCAGCCCAGAGGGTTCCGTTCTGCTGGCAATACACTTTTATTATGACAGCATTCAAAATGGAATGCCTCTAAAGGCATTCTGTTTGGCATGCCGTCATTGAATTACGTTATGGATTCTGTGAGAATGGAATCCATTACGTGATTTACTTAAAACCCAAACCCGATCTCGAACGTGCCAAAAGGCAGGTTCGCTCAACTCTACTGATCATGTAAGATCAGTCAGTTCTTACGTTGATTCATTGGAAGCAGCACAAATAAGCAAACATAAAGATCTGAGTAACTTTAACCCCTTCCCGACATATGACGTAATAGTACATCATGACGGCAGGTGCATTCCCGCATTTTGACGTACTATTAAGTCATGGTGATCAGGCCGGCACCGGAGAGGCACGCGCCCGATCACTGCAGGCTTCCGGCAGTCCCTGATAGCCTGTACAAGCCAATGCCGGTGGATTAACCCCTTCTATGCCACAATCAGCGCTGACCGCGACATAGAAGGGATTTGAGGAAGCCCATCAAGTCCCCACCATTTTTGTCACCTTACATCACAAAAAGAGCAACACCAAGCGATCAAAAAGGCCTATGCCCCCAAAAATGGTACCAAACGAACCATCACCTTATCCCGCAAAAAATGAGACCTACTGTAAAACAATCACCCAAAAAAAAAAAAAAACTATAGCTCTCAGAACATGGAGACACTAAAACATCTTTTTTGGGTTTCAAAAATGCAATTATTGTCTTAAAGTGAAATAAATAAAAAAAAAGTATATAATATCATATACATTAACCCCTCAGGTAAACACAGTAAAAAACTAAAAATAAAAACAGTGCCAAAAAAAGTTGTTTTTTTTTCCAACTTACATAACAAAAATTGCAACACCAAGCGATCAAAAAGGCATATGCACCCCAAAATAGTACCAATTAAACTGCAACCTTATCCTGCAATAAATGAGAACCTACCTAAGATAATCGCCCCAAAAAAAAAAAAATATGACTCTCAGACAATACAGACACAAAAATATTTTTTTTTCTTCAAAAATGCTATTATTGTGTTAAATAATAAAAAGTAGATATGTTAGAAGTCTGTGTCCGTAACAACCTGCTCTATGAAAATATCACATGACCTGACTCCTCAGGTGAACACCGTAATTTTTTTTTCCACAAAAACAGTGCCAAAAAAGCAATTTTTTGTCACCTAACATCATTTAAAGTGCAACACCAAGCGATCAAAAAGGTGTATGCCCCCCAAAATAGAACCAAACAGTCATCTCATCCCGCAAAAAATGAACACCTACCTAAGACAATCAGTCAAAAAATAAAAAAGCTATGGCTTTCAGACTATGGAGACACTAAAACATAATTTTTTGTTTCAAAAGTGCTATTATTGTGCAAAATTTAAATAAATAAGACAAAGTATAGATATTAGGTATTTCCACGTCCGTAACGACCTGCTCTATAAAATATCACATGACCTAACCCCTCAGGTGAACGCTGTAAAAATAAATACATAAAAACTGTGCCAAAACAACCTATTTTTTTGGGCACATTGCCTTATAAAGTGTAATAGAGCACACTGCAAGAGTCTTTTGGAGTTCATGCTTTGACCTGTCAGAGCTGTGTCAGTAGCATAAGAGACTGGTCCAAAATTCGGCAGATGGCTTTAATATTTTTTTGTTGATCTGAGTATGTTAAAAATAACTTTGCATTTACTCTGAATCAACTTTAATAATCACATTTATTGGCAATAATTAATACTAAACATATTTTAGACTGTCATTTCAAACTTTAACATTTATTTTGAGAATGATGTATACAACTATACTGTGCTGAATGGTTTTAATTCAGATTCGTTAACAAGTCTTTATGTACCATTGAGTAATTGTCACAGCTTATTTCCTTATTACTTGTTCACAATAATAAATATTAACCATGCATATGTGACCAGTGCCCACCAGTTCAAAGTGCTGGTGTCAATCCCAGACATTTATGAAAAGTCCTTTTCTCTGTCTCCTTCCTATGTCTATCTCTGAATAGAGCTTTGGGCCTATGATTTTCTCCTCCCCTTTCTCCTGATCATTGTCTTTAACACTTTATTATCTGACTTGTTCTCTTGTAAAATATGCAGGAATGTTAGTATAGCATGTGGTATGGGGTTCATTACTGCAGTGATGCTCTTCTCAGTCATTTCAATGGAAGCAGAATTGCAGTAACCAGCTCTTTCCATGCCAGAATGGATGGAGCTGTGCAGTTCTTTTGCCTATTTCTGATGCCTGAGCTACTCCAAGCAGCTGATTAGCGGGGCACACCCATCTGACCCCCATCTGATCTTCATGGACTATTCTGAGGATAGGTCATCAAAATATAAATCCCATAAAACCCCTTTAATGTTTTGGAGAACAGCTAACCTTTATTAAACTACTAAAATTAACAAAAATAAAAACCCAATTACTACAGGCACATTAGCTTATTGTTACAATGTCAGTTCATGGTCGCTGCTGTCTGGCACGCATGCCAACTTCCTTTCCGTGAATTCGGACCATTGCTTGTTGTATCTCATCTCAGTGTAGTACCTTAAGGGTTAACCTCCTCTTCCTGTGTGAGCTGCTGTTAGTCTGTTCCCAATTGCTAATCAGCCTGGGCTATATAACTTTGCTGGTTCCTTACTTCATGGAAGGTCTCTCTAGCTTGCTAGACTCTGTAAAGTGCTAGAATCCATTTGTCTGCCTGTGTAAATACTGCTGCCTGTTTCCTGAATGTTGACCGTCCGCAACCTGACTTGACCTTTGCTCATTCACCCCCAGTAGAAGAGGAGATGATCCCAACTGGGCCTCCTCTTGCCCTGGGCCCCATAGCAGTTGCATGGTCTGCCGCTATGGTAGGTACACCCCTGGCCACACGCCATTTTTTTCTGATCACCATGGGCATATTGGCCATAGACCCTACAGGGAAATTTACAGGTGAGTAGATGCCCAGGGGGCCACTTAATCTCTCATCTTTGCTGTCAGCAAGGTACATAAAGATCTGATGCTCTTAGCATTAATTAATGTAGGAGCATCAGGCGTAGCTTCATACTGTGGGGAGGGCGGAAGTATATTGTGCTGAACTGTGTATTTGGTTCTGCTGGGGTGGTATTTTGTCCTGCACTATGGTACTGCTGGCCCTGCCCACCTTCTGTAAATATGGACCGGCCTACAACATGGGGCCACTTTTATTTTTTTCCAGGGCCAGTTTAAGTTCCCAGTCTGCCCCTGCTGATCTCTGTGGGTAAGTAGCCAAGAACACCAGGATTGTTCCAAGCTGTAGCAGCCTAATGGCACCCCTGTAGAAATGGCCGGATCCCTGTACTCTACTCTTGGTCATCAGCAAGGTACATAAAGATCTGATGCTCTCAGCATTAATTAATGTAGGAGCATCAGGCACAGCTTCATACTGTGGGGAGGGCGGCAGTATATTGTGCTGAACTGTGGTATTTTGTTCTGCTGGGGTGGTGTTTTGTCCCTTGCCCTGCACACCTTCAGTAAATATGGACTTTTATTTTTTTCTTTCCAGGGCCTGTTTAAGTTCCCAGTCTTCCCCTACTGATCTCTGTGGGTAAGTTGCCAACCACACCAGGACTGTTCCAAGCTGTAGAAGCCTAATCACACACCTGTGGCAATGGCCAGATCCCTGTAAAGGGGTTAAAAGGTTAAAACCAGGGGACTGTCAGGATAACGTCCTCAGGACTAGACCTAAGTCAGACCATATGGTTGGCACAGTGGATTCACAACAACCTCTTGTATCATTTATCTTTTGTAGCAGTACAATTAATGAAAACCAACAACTTTTTTTGAACCAAAAATAACATAGTTTTATTGATAGAGCATCATGTCAAGCTAGTCTCATTAATTTCTTTGAATATATCACAAAAATATTGGGGGAAGTTGATGCATTGGCAAAGTGTCTTGATACAATTCCACATAAAAAGTTCCATATTAAACGTCACCCATATAACTGTACTTTCTGTTGCTCATCTAGCAAAATTGTCCACCATATCAAAACAGAAAGAAATGTGATCGGAAAATAATTTTTAACTACAGTTTATTTTCATGTGGGAAATAAA
Source organism: Bufo bufo (assembly GCF_905171765.1). NCBI lineage: Eukaryota > Metazoa > Chordata > Amphibia > Anura > Bufonidae > Bufo > Bufo bufo. The sequence goes on along the minus strand of NC_053393.1, from coordinate 343,585,384 downwards.
TACTTTATGCTTTTAAATCAATGGAGGTATCATTATACAAGCAAAGATCACATTATGCAAAAGTACTTAAAAAACAAGCACTATGACAGGAACAAAAAGATAGTTGTAACGGATCCGCTTCCGTTAATGGACGCTTCCTAGCTTGCGCCGAGGACCACAAGCACCGCACTGGACACCACAAGCACTGCAGACTCCACAACCGCCATAGCTTAACTGGCGCTGCGCCGTCTTCCTTCCACCCTGAATGAACCTCCAGCATTCAGGACCGTGTGGGAAAGATCTCTCCTCCAGGGAATATGCAGAGCATAGCAATCCCCAGCGTTATACAGCAATTTCCTCCAATAACGAGACAAGGCTGCGTTTTGAAGGGTTAGAAAAACATGAACTGAACTGAACTCTTTATTGAGGGCTACCCGCCCGTATTTATGCAGGTCCCCACAATGCATCATGGTTTCCTCCTCTCTGCCCTGGAGACACCCGAAGAGCAATTCAATTTTCTCCCAGGACAAAGGGAAATCACCAATACACATGTGGGAACAATAGGGCAGGAATTACCGCCCAAATACACAAAATCCTCCCTTCTGTCTGGGATATAATTATGGATTAACATAACTATCACAGACAGTAAAAATACAGTTTTTAAACATACACTGTAACTTTAAAACCATACATTCCATCTTCATAAAAATTACATATTTAAACTCTGCATATATCAAACAGAAACACTTCCAAAAATCACTCAAATCCCTCCAGCGGATCAAAAGTTTAGTGGAAGTCCTTTATGACCGACCGCAAGCACAATTTCCTGCCCAAAACAGTTCCATAGATTTGGGCTGTGCGGTCGGTCAATTTCATGCAGAAAAACGACTAAGTCCCATCTTCGAACGGGACTTAGTCTCTGGAGCTGAAAGTTCAGTATGGAAGAAGGTAAGGGTCAGCGGCGTTCGTGTATCTGCGCATCCGATTCCAGCTCCACAGAATCCCCAGCATACACCGCTGACCGCGTTCGGTCCCACCAACATTCCAGACATGCGGCACAGTTCTGTCACACTGTTCCTGAAGGGCAACATGTCCCGGGGCCATAGTCGTAGGGCAGGAGGCTAGCCATAAGTCCTCTACAATGCCCAGTGGCAAATGGCAGTTTGTCACACATCTCCCCTTTGGGGGGAAGACTAACCAGGCACCTGACCTTCTGTCGGTCAGTGCCTCCGTTAGTCGATCCACCAACCCACAGTAACCAGATGCCCGAGTAGCCCACCCACAACAAACAGGTACAAGGGTGACCCACCCACAAGAAACAGTTACTGCACCTGGGTATTTTGCTGTGGTGATGGGGCAACATGCTGTGGGGACTTGAGGGAGGGCAGAGGCTGACTGCACTCTGCCCAGCTGCCAGCTCTTCTGCTGGGGTGCTGAGACCATAGTCCGGCTCAGTAGCCAGAGGAACATGGGAGTCAGCAGGGGTTAACATCGCCTCTGTTAACCCTGAGGCCACGTTAGGAGTTAACTGGGAGGGGAATTTGTACTTACCCCCTCCTCCTGTTGTCCTGGTGAGGGTAGTGGGGGATCTGGACAGGCTGTCCAGCATCCCGGTAGAACAGGCGCAGAGACCACGGTCCCATCTGCGCCGTCTGGGCGATTGGTGTCTCCCCTTGTTATGGTAAGCTGCCGCTGGGGAGAGAGGGTGCTTCGCTCCTCTCCCTGAAACACAGGCTGCCGCTGGGGAGGAAGGATGACACCTTCAGCTCCCTGGGGTACACACTGCCGCTGGGGGGGAAGGAGGACACCTTCAGCTCCCTGGGGTTCACACTGCCGCTGGGGGGGGAAGGACGACACCTTCGGCCCCCTGGGGTACACACTGCCGCTGGGGAGGAAGGACGACACCTTCAGCTCCCTGGGGTACACACTGCCGCTGGGGGGGAAGGAGGACACCTTCAGCTCCCAGGGGTTCACACTGCCGCTGGGGGGGAAGGACAACACCTACGGCCCCTTGGGGTACACACTGCCGCTGGGGAGGAAGGAGGGCACCTTCAGCTCCCTGTAACACACACTGCCGCTGGGGAGGAAGGATGCCACCTTCAGCTCCCTGGGGTTCACACTGCAGCTGGGGGGGAAGGACGACACCTTCGGCCCCCTGGGGTACACACTGCCGCTGGGGGGGAAGTACGACACCTTCAGCTCCCTGGGGTTCACACTGCCGCTGGGGGGGAAGGACGACACCTTCGGCCCCCTGGGGTACACACTGCCGCTGGGGGGGAGGACGACACCTTCGGCCCCCTAGGGTACACACTGCCGCTGGGGGGGAAGGACGACACCTTCAGCTCCCTGGGGTTCACATTGCCGCTGGGGGGGGAGGAGGACACCTTCAGCTCCCTGGGGTACACACTGCCGCTGGGGGGGAAGGAGGACACCTTCAGCTCCCTGGGGTTCGCACTGCCGCTGGGGGGGAAGGACAACACCTTCGGCCCCCTGGGGTACACACTGCCGCTGGGGAGGAAGGAGGGCACCTTCAGCTCCCTGTAACACACACTGCCGCTGGGGAGGAAGGATGCCACCTTCAGCTCCCTGGGGTTCACACTGCAGCTGGGGGGGGAAGGACGACACCTTCGGCCCCCTGGGGTACACACTGCCGCTGGGGGGGAAGTACGACACCTTCAGCTCCCTTGGGTTCACACTGCCGCTGGGGGGGAAGGACGACACCTTCGGCCCCCTGGGGTACACACTGCCGCTGAGGGGGAGGACGACACCTTCGGCCCCCTGGGGTACACACTGCCGCTGGGGGGGAAGGACGACACCTTCAGCTCCCTGGGGTTCACATTGCCGCTGGGGGGGAGGAGGACACCTTCAGCTCCCTGGGGTTCACACTGCCGCTGGGGGGGAAGGACGACACCTTCGGCCCCCTGGGGTACACACTGCCGCTGGGGAGGAAGGATGCCACCTTCAGCTCCCTGTAACACACACTGCCGCTGGGGAGAAAGGATGCCACCTTCAGCTCCCTGGGGTTCACACTGCCGCTGGGGGGGAAGGACGACACCTTCGGCCTTCTGAGGTACACACTGCCGCTGGGGGGGAAGGATGACACCTTCGGCCCCCTGGGGTACACACTGCCGCTGGGGGGGAAGGACGACACCTTTGGCCCCCTGGGGTACACACTGCCGCTGGGGGGGAAGGACGACACCTGTAACTCACGTTTTTGCTGGGGCGCAGGGACGGAATACTTCGCTATCTCTGCCCGATATTCTGCTTCCTGCTGCAGATACTCCGCCAGTTCTCTCCTCACTTACGGTACAAGTTCCTCTGTCAGGTGGGGCCCGTAGATAGCCGACCGCCTCTTCAGCATAGCGTCAAACCGTACGTGACTATACCAATAATCCAGCTCTGCTTGGTGTTCCCAGGATGCTGCTCCTCGCACTAGGGAAGCCATCCCACCGCTTGCCACCAATGTAACGGATCCGCTTCCGTTAATGGACGCTTCCTAGCTTGCGCCGAGGACCACAAGCACCGCGCTGGACACCACAAGCACCGCAGACTCCACAACTGCCGTAGCTTAACTGGAGCCGCGCCGTCTTCCTTCCACCCTGAATGAACCTCCAGCATTCAGGACCATGTGGGAAAGATCTCTCCTCCAGGGAATATGCAGAGCATAGCAATCCCCAGCGTTATACAGCAATTCCCTCCAATAACGAGACAAGGCTGCGTTTTGAAAGGTTAGAAAAACATGAACTGAACTGAACTCTTTATTGAGGGCTACCCGCCCGTATTTATGCAGGTCCCCACAATGCATCATGGTTTCCTCCTCTCTGCCCTGGAGACACCCGAAGAGCAATTAAATTATCTCCGAGGACAAAGGGAAATCACCAATACACATGTGAGAACAACAGGAGAGGAATTACCACCCAAATACACAAAATCCTCCCTTCTGTCTGGGATATAATTATGGATTAACATAACTATCACAGACAGTAAAAATACAGTTTTTAAACATACACTGTAACTTTAAGACCATACATTCCATCTTCATAAAAATTACATATTTAAACTCTGCATACATCAAACAGAAACACTTCCAAAAATCACACAAATCCCTCCAGCGGATCAAAAGTTTAGTGGAAGTCCTTTATGACCGACCGCAAGCACAATTTCCTGCCCAAAACAGTTCCATAGATTTGGGCTGTGCGGTAGGTAAATTTCATGCAGAAAAACGACTAAGTCCCATCTTCGAACGGGACTTAGTCTCTGGAGCAGAAAGTTCAGTATGGAAGAAGGTAAGGGTCAGCGGCGTTCGTGTATCTGCGCATCCGATTCCAGCTCCACAGAATCCCCAGCATACACCGCTGACCGCGTTCGGTCCCACCAACAGTCCAGACATGCGGCACAGTTCTGTCACACTGTTCCTGAAGGGCAACATGTCCCGGGGCCATAGTCGTAGGGCAGGAGGCTAGCCATAAGTCCTCTACAATGCCCAGTGGCAAATGGCAGTTTGTCACAATAGTCAAGAAAGATATGGCACTCATATATCCGGAACACTGCTCAAACATTTGATTTTATTATATTCAAATATTCTGCAGGTCACAAATTACTAAAAATCATGCATCTAAAATCAACATACAAGATACGTAAATTGTAGTAGAAATACACATTAAAACCATTAAAACGTCACTAAAATGATGATTACTATGTTAAATGCTGAGGAATAGGGTATTCGTTGAACCTATGTGTCTAGCAGCAAATGTAGTCAGGTCATCAAATAAAGGTGATCGTTCAGGCTGGGTGTCGATCAGACCATCACCATATATTCGATAACCACAAAAATTCTCAGTGGAAGAAGTCAGAACCCATAAGACTTTGAAACGCGTCTGGGAGAAATTTGGACCCTCTAATACCACCCTTTCTGTGTACACTACAGACCACCAGGACCTGCACCTCTCTCTTATCTGCTGGCTGAGAACAGATTGCCCCCTGCCTGCTAAAGAAATCCCTGGAGCTACACTGTTCCACTCCACCTTAATTGGAGCAACCCAGGATTTAAGCACAAGGGACACTGAAACAGCAGAGACCAGAGGAAAGCCTTTTTTGCGCTTTGGAGGTAAGGGAGTAGTACAGCTCATGAAGAGGTGGGACGCCACCAGAGAGCTGGAATCCCGAATTATTCAAGTTAATCTGTGAAATTGATACAGTGTTTCTATAACGAAATATTGACTTTGTGAGCCGACCAAATATATAGTGTTGGATCGATACAACACTTGTAACTCACAGCCAATAATCAAACTGAAACCACGTCCTGCTATCTGGGAAAATTATACAAATGCATTCCAACATGTTTAATGGCGACTATTAATGCTGAATATTTGGTGACCATCCAATCGAGATTCTGGTTTGAATGACTATTATATCTGTTAACCAGAGTATATTGTGAATTGTGGTTATTGAATTTTTGTGGTTATCGAATATATGGTGATGGTCTGATCGACACCCAGCCTGAACGATCACCTTTATTTGATGACCTGACTACATTTTCTGCTAGACACATAGGTTCAACGAATACCCTATTCCTCAGCCTTTAACATAATAATCGACATTTTAGTGATGTTTTAATGTGTATTTCTACAACAATTTAAGTATCTTGTATGTTGATTTTAGATGCATGATTTTTAGTAATTTGTGACCTGCAGAATATTTTAATATAATAAAATCAAATGTTTGAGCAGTCTTCCGGATATATGAGTGCCATATCTTTCTTGACTATCTTTTTGTATTAACCTTTTGGTGTGTGGAGTTCACACTGAGATATTGAGCACCATTCTATCCCCATTGATTAGTAGAGCCACCCCATTCTGCCAATACTATGACAGGAACATCCTGTGGTCCTTTCTAAGGACCTAGGCAGTAGTGATGGACGAACATTTCACAAACGCTTACCGTGCGTTCGAGTCGGGCCCCATTTACTTTAATGGCAGGCGAACCTGAAAAACTTTCAGGTCATATTTGCAGCCACCAAATACTTACAAGAAGTGCACAAATCGTCCCACAACATGGACGGTGACATACCAGAGGGGGATCAATGGCAAAAATTCCCCCCCAAAAATATGCATTTTAATCAGGTGACATTTGTATGCGTCTTAAAGGAAAATTATCAGAATTTGTACCCTGCTGGAGCCTAATTTTTTTTTTAATTTTAGGCCAAGGGAGTACAGGCCACAAAAATTAGGAATTCACCGGACAGAAAACATCAAGTGATTATGTGGCTGGAGGTATATTAGACGGTCATTGGATATCCATTTTACTGAAGGCCAGTACAAATACAGTACAGACCAAAAGTTTGGACACACCTTCTCATTCAAAGAGTTTTCTTTATTTTCATGACTATGAAAATTGTAGATTCACACTGATGGCATCAAAACTATGAATTAACACATGTGGAATTATATATATAACAAACAAGTGTGAAACAACTGAAAATATATTATATTCTAGGTTCTTCAAAGTAGCCACCTTTTGCTTTGATTCCTGCTTTGCACACTCTTGGTATTCTCTTGATGAGCTTCAAGAGGTAGTCCCCTGAAATGGTTTTCACTTCACAGATGTGCCCTGTCAGGTTTAATAAGTGGGATTTCTTGCCTTATAAATGGGGTTGGGACCATCAGTTGCGTTGAGGAGAAGTCAGGTGGATACACAGCTGATAGTCCTACTGAATAGACTGTTAGAATTTGTATTATGGCAAGAAAAAAGCAGCTAAGTAAAGAAAAACGAGTGGCCATCATTACTTTAAGAAATGAAGGTCAGTCAGTCAGCCCAAAAATTGGGAAAACTTTGAAAGTAAGGGCTATTTGACCATGAAGGAGAGTGATGGGTTGCTGCGCCAGATGACCTGGCCTCCACAGTCACCGGACCTGAACCCAATCGAGATGGTTTGGGGTGAGCTGGACCGCAGAGTGAAGGCAAAAGGGCCAACAAGTGCTAAGCATCTCTGGGAACTCCTTCAAGACTGTTGGAAGACCATTTCAGGGGACTACCTCTTGAAGCTCATCAAGAGAATGCCAAGAGTGTGCAAAGCAGTAATCAAAGGAAAAGGTGGCTACTTTGAAGAACCTAGAATATGACATATTTTCAGTTGTTTCACACTTGTTTGTTATGTATATAATTCCACATGTGTTAATTCATAGTTTTGATGCCTTCATAGTCATGGAAAAAAAAAAAAAACCTCTTTGAATGAGAAGGTGTGTCCAAACTTTTGGTCTGTACTGTAGATGTCAAATATACACACCTAAAGAATTATTAGTAACACCAAACTAATACGGTGTTGGACCCCCTTTTGCCTTCAGAACTGCCTTAATTCTACGTGGCATTGATTCAACAAGGTGCTGATAGCATTCTTTAGAAATATTGGCCCATATTTATAGGATAGCATCTTGCAGTTGTTGGAGATTTGAGGGATGCACATCCAGGGCACGAAGCTCCCGTTCCACCACATCCCAAAGATAATCTATTGGGTTGAGATCTGGTGACTGTGGGGGCCATTTTAGTACAGTGAACTCATTGTCATGTTCAAGAAACCATTTTGAAATGATTCGAGCTTTGTGACATGGTGCATTATCCTGCTGGAAGTAGCCATCAGAGAATGGATACATGTTCTCATTCTGTTTACGCCAAATTCGGACTCTACCATTTGAATGTCTCAACAGAAATCGAGACTCATCAGACCAGCCAACATTTTTCCAGTCTTCAACAGTCCAATTTTGGTGAGCTCGTGAAAATTGTAGCCTCTTTTTCCTATTTGTAGTGGAGATGAGTGGTACCCGGTGGGGTCTTCTGCTGTTGTAGCCCATCCGCCTCAAGGTTGTGCGTGTTGTGGCTTCACAAATGCTTTGCTGCATACCTCGGTTGTAACGAGTGGTTATTTCAGTCAACGTTGCTCTTCTATCAGCTTGAATCAGTCGGCCCATTCTCCTCTGACCTCTAGCATCCACAAGGCATTTTTGCCCACAGGACTGCCGTATACTGGATGTTTTTCCCTTTTCACACCATTCTTTGTAAACCCTAGAAATGGTTGTGCGTGAAAATCCCAGTAACTGAGCAGATTGTGAAATAATCAGACTGGCCCGTCTGGCATCAACAACCATGCCACGCTCAAAATTGCTTAAATCACCTTTCTTTCCCATTCTGACATTCAGTTTGGAGTTCAGGAGATTGTCTTGACCAGGACCACAACCCTAAATGCATTGAAGCAACTGCCATGTGATTGGTTGACTAGATAGTTGCATTAATGAGAAATAGAACAGGTGTTCCTAATAATTCTTTAGGTGAGTGTATATGTTTAAAATAACAAAAAAATATAAAAATGGATTAAAAACATGGCTAACGAAATCCCCCCTCTTGAAAAAAACCCAAATGATAATAGTTAAAATTCGATAGCACGTGGTCGTCAACAGGTGTTGAATTCCTTAGAGGTCCCAAACATTAGGCATTCACCGGACAGAAAAGAACAAGTAATTATGTGGCTGAAGGTATATTAGAAGGTCATTCAATATCAATTTTACTGCAGGCCAGTGGAGTACAGGCCCCAAACATTAGGCATTCACCAGACAGAAAAGAACAATTGATAATGTGGATGGAGGTACATTAGGCGGTCACAATATAACAATTTCACTGTTGGCCAGTTCGATTATAGGCCCCAAAAATTATGCATTCAATGTACATATATGATCAAGTGATTATGTGGCCGGAGTTATATTAGACAGCCAATGGATATCAATTTTACAGCAGGCCAGTGGACTACAGGCCCCAAAAATTATTCATTCACTGTACAGAAAAGAACAATTGATAAAGTGGCTGGAGGTAAATTAGGCAGTCACCGTATAACAATTTTACTGTTGGCCAGTTAGATTACACGCGCCAAAAATTATGCATTCAACGTACATAAATGATCAAGTGATTATGTGGCTGGAGGTATATTAGACGGTCAATGAATATAAATTTTACAGCAGGCCAGTGGACTACAGGCCCTAAAAATTATTCATTCACCGTACAGAAAAGAACAATTAATAATGTGGCTGGAGGTAAATAAAGTGGTCACCGTATAAAAAATTTACTGTTGGCCCCCAAAATTATGCATTCACCGTACATAAATGATCAAGTAATTATGTGGCTGGAGGTATATTAGACAGTCATTAGATATCAATTTTGCTGATAGATGTCAAATACATATGTTTAAAAGAACAAAAAATATAAAATTGGATTTAAAACATGACTAACGAAATTGAAAAAAACCAAAACAATAATAGTTCAAATTCGATAACACGTGGTTGTCATAGGTGTTGAATTCCTACGGGGTCGCAAACATTAGGCATTCACCGAACAGAAATGGCCTTTTATGCCGCTGTATTTACCTAAGACAGGGACAATTATTTGTTCTGGGGGGTGGCGGATATTTGTGGGCTGTCGTGAGGAAATTTTATTAATTGTGGTCGTCACTGGTGTTGAATTCCTCTGAGATCCATGCCTCAATCATTTTTAGAAATGTGAGGTAGTCCACACTGTCGTGAGCTAGGTTAGTGCGCTTATCGGTCACAATTCCCCCTGCTGCGCTGAAAGCAGTGCAGGACCGGTGTGGCTCTTGGCTTCCAGGCACAACAGCCGCAGCACAGCATGGCAACGTCTCACCTGGCACTTCAAATAGGTTCTGGGGAGCTTGGAGGGTGCAGCGGAAGAGGCGGTAGCAGTGGAAAAGGAGGAGTCAGCTGAGGAGGGGACGGAGGATGGAGTAGGAGAAGACGGAGGAGAAGAAGAGGCAGGTCTGCATGCAATCTGTGGCGGTAACACCAAATCCACACACGTGCCACGGGTTACATGCTTGACGGCCATCAGTCGGTTCACCCAGTGGGCAGTAAAAGTTATGTACCTTCCCTGCCCGTGTTTGCTAGTCCACATGTCTATGGTCAGATGCATCTTGGACCTTCCATTGCGGTTTGCCAATGGCTACAAATTTTCTAAAGACCTCCGAGTCCACCAATTTATATGGCAGTAGTTGGCGGGCTAGCAGTTCTGACAAGCCAGCGGTCAGCTATTGGGCAAGATAATTATCTGGCATCATCACTTTTTTACGCTCGAACATTTGGGCCATGGAAGCCTGCCTGCCTTGTGACAGATGAACCGGTGGAATTTGGAGTAGAGGACAAATGGGAGGAGAGAGGAGAAGGAGAAGATGCAGGACATGGAACACCAGGAGTCTGGCTTTGTGGGTTCTAACGGCATTGCTCCTATTGGGCTCAGTGATGGGAGGCCAGGTGCCTTCCTAAGGCGGTCATCCTTTGGTGAGTGTTGGGCTTACTGCTACTTATGCGTTGACACCACAGGCTGCAGATGGCAACACTATTGTCAGCAGCTGACACGTTAAAAAAAGCCCACACTGCGGAGCCATGTGCCGGCATACTGGGAGTGCAAGATGTGACCGTGCATGGTGGTTGGCTCGCTCCAGATACATTTGCAGTCTGCTTTTTGCCTCCTGTGCACTGCGAGTTCTGCCTGCTTCTCCTCCCTATCTGCTGCTCCGTCTCTCCTTCTGAACTCCCCTCCTCTTCCTCTCTGGTAGGCACCCATGTGACGTCCATTGACACATCATCGTCACCTTCACCACAACTGACATTAGAGATCTCGGAGTAGGCAGCAACAACGGGGACCACCCTCCTTGGGCTGATCTGGGTACTGTTATCAGACTGCTGTGTGGTGGCCATTGCTACCTCCTTTTCCTCATCTGATGCCAAGAATGGCTGCGCATCAGTAAGGTCTGGGAATTGATGTGAAAATAATTCCTCTGACTCGAGTGAAGGGGCTATGGTGGTGGTGGTGTCTTTGAGGGTGCACACAGCAGAGAGTGAGGAGGGTGCAGATACAGAGAATGAGGGTGCAGAAGCGGAAGGCTGAGTGAGCCACTCAACCAACTCTGGTGTCCTTTGACGTAATCTCACACACCTTCTCCAACTTTTAACTTAGGCTCTGGCCTGGTGCACCTGCCCGAATATTAAAACCTCTGCGGAATGGCCTGCCTCTTCCTCTGCCTGTCATTTTCAAAATGACCCTGTGACAAAGTCCCTATAGAGCAGTATTTGTGGAAGAAGATATATAGAATCCCTTAATCTGTTTTTTTTGGGAGGCAACTGGTATATCACACCAGTAGCAATTAGTTGTTCCAATGACGTTTGTCCCTCTGTATAGCTGCGGTATCTCAGCAGAACCGCACACAAATGCTGGACAATACAAATGCACGATATATAAATTATATTATAGGTATATTAAACCCCTGACTCAATCAGATTTTTTGGGCGGCAACTGTTATATCAAACCAGTTGCAATTAGTTGTTCCAATGACATTTGTCCCTCTGTATAGCTGTGGTATCTCAGCAAAACCACACACAAATGCTGCACAATACAAATGCACTCTATATAAATTATATTATAGATATATCAAACCCCTGCCTCAATCAGATTTTTGGGGTGGAAACTGTTATATCACACCAGTTGCAATTAGTTGTTCCAATGACGTTTGTCCCTCTGTATAGCTGTGGTATCTCAGAAGAACCGCACACAAATGCTGCACAATACAAATGCACTATATAGAAATTATATTATAGGTATATCACACCCTTGCCTCAATCAGACTTTTTGGGGGGCAACTGGTATATCACACCAGTTGCAATTAGTTGTTACAATATCGTTTGTCCCTCTGTATAGCTGCAGTATCGCAGCAGAACCGCACACAACTGCTGCATACAAATGCACTATAATATACTTTCTATATTATATATATTATAAGTATATTGAGAAGTAAAAAAAAGGGGGGTCAGTCAGCACATCCCATAGCACCGCATTATTGCAAATGCTACCAGCCAGTTAGAGATATTTGGCAAATCATTTTGTACAAAATTATCTGAGCCCGTCTGCCGAACGTCAAGGCAATCTCTAGTTAGACGGGTTCCTAACACTATATACCTGTTGTGTGCCATGGCGGCTAACATACAATTCAGAAGGTATAGGTTCCACTCACATGCTGGGCTCACCTGAATTTCTGTCATTTTCGGTGCCAAAATGGCCTCCATTGAATCCAGGGAAGACATGGACCAGCATGCACGCTGGGCCCACTCCACACCACCCCCGGCGCCACATGGTCACCAAGGACTGCAATGAGAGTCCACACACTATCTCTCTCCTGGTGCCATATGGTTTCAGTGAGTGAGGGGGAGTGGGCCAAGCTATATACTAACACTGATTAAAATCAACCTGTGAGACAAACGAGCTGGTCAGGAGTGCACGACTAAAGAGGCAGCCACGCCTCCAGCATACTGTGAAGTAAAAAAAAGGGGGGTCAGTCAGCACATCCCATAGCACCGCATTATTGCAAATGCTACCAGCCAGTTAGAGATATTTGGCAAATCATTTTGTACAAAATTATCTGAGCCCGTCTGCCGAACGTCAAGGCAATCTCTAGTTAGACGGGTTCCTAACACTATATACCTGTTGTGTGCCATGGCGGCTAACATACAATTCAGAAGGTATAGGTTCCACTCACATGCTGGGCTCACCTGAATTTCTGTCATTTTCGGTGCCAAAATGGCCTCCATTGAATCCAGGGAAGACATGGACCAGCATGCACGCTGGGCCCACTCCACACCACCCCCGGCGCCACATGGTCACCAAGGACTGCAATGAGAGTCCACACACTATCTCTCTCCTGGTGCCATATGGTTTCAGTGAGTGAGGGGGAGTGGGCCAAGCTATATACTAACACTGATTAAAATCAACCTGTGAGACAAACGAGCTGGTCAGGAGTGCACGACTAAAGAGGCAGCCACGCCTCCAGCATACTGTGAAGTAAAAAAAAGGGGGGTCAGTCAGCACATCCCATAGCACCGCATTATTGCAAATGCTACCAGCCAGTTAGAGATATTTGGCAAATCATTTTGTACAAAATTATCTGAGCCCGTCTGCCGAACGTCAAGGCAATCTCTAGTTAGACGGGTTCCTAACACTATATACCTGTTGTGTGCCATGTCGGCTAACATACAATTCAGAAGGTATAGGTTCCACTCACATGCTGGGCTCACCTGAATTTCTGTCATTTTCGGTGCCAAAATGGCCTCCATTGAATCCAGGGAAGACATGGACCAGCATGCACGCTGGGCCCACTCCACACCACCCCCGGCGCCACATGGTCACCAAGGACTGCAATGAGAGTCCACACACTATCTCTCTCCTGGTGCCATATGGTTTCAGTGAGTGAGGGGGAGTGGGCCAAGCTATATACTAACACTGATTAAAATCAACCTGTGAGACAAACGAGCTGGTCAGGAGTGCACGACTAAAGAGGCAGCCACGCCTCCAGCATACTGTGAAGTAAAAAAAAGGGGGGTCAGTCAGCACATCCCATAGCACCGCATTATTGCAAATGCTACCAGCCAGTTAGAGATATTTGGCAAATCATTTTGTACAAAATTATCTGAGCCCGTCTGCCGAACGTCAAGGCAATCTCTAGTTAGACGGGTTCCTAACACTATATACCTGTTGTGTGCCATGGCGGCTAACATACAATTCAGAAGGTATAGGTTCCACTCACATGCTGGGCTCACCTGAATTTCTGTCATTTTCGGTGCCAAAATGGCCTCCATTGAATCCAGGGAAGACATGGACCAGCATGCACGCTGGGCCCACTCCACACCACCCCCGGCGCCACATGGTCACCAAGGACTGCAATGAGAGTCCACACACTATCTCTCTCCTGGTGCCATATGGTTTCAGTGAGTGAGGGGGAGTGGGCCAAGCTATATACTAACACTGATTAAAATCAACCTGTGAGACAAACGAGCTGGTCAGGAGTGCACGACTAAAGAGGCAGCCACGCCTCCAGCATACTGTGAAGTAAAAAAAAGGGGGGTCAGTCAGCACATCCCATAGCACCGCATTATTGCAAATGCTACCAGCCAGTTAGAGATATTTGGCAAATCATTTTGTACAAAATTATCTGAGCCCGTCTGCCGAACGTCAAGGCAATCTCTAGTTAGACGGGTTCCTAACACTATATACCTGTTGTGTGCCATGGCGGCTAACATACAATTCAGAAGGTATAGGTTCCACTCACATGCTGGGCTCACCTGAATTTCTGTCATTTTCGGTGCCAAAATGGCCTCCATTGAATCCAGGGAAGACATGGACCAGCATGCACGCTGGGCCCACTCCACACCACCCCCGGCGCCACATGGTCACCAAGGACTGCAATGAGAGTCCACACACTATCTCTCTCCTGGTGCCATATGGTTTCAGTGAGTGAGGGGGAGTGGGCCAAGCTATATACTAACACTGATTAAAATCAACCTGTGAGACAAACGAGCTGGTCAGGAGTGCACGACTAAAGAGGCAGCCACGCCTCCAGCATACTGTGAAGTAAAAAAAAGGGGGGTCAGTCAGCACATCCCATAGCACCGCATTATTGCAAATGCTACCAGCCAGTTAGAGATATTTGGCAAATCATTTTGTACAAAATTATCTGAGCCCGTCTGCCGAACGTCAAGGCAATCTCTAGTTAGACGGGTTCCTAACACTATATACCTGTTGTGTGCCATGGCGGCTAACATACAATTCAGAAGGTATAGGTTCCACTCACATGCTGGGCTCACCTGAATTTCTGTCATTTTCGGTGCCAAAATGGCCTCCATTGAATCCAGGGAAGACATGGACCAGCATGCACGCTGGGCCCACTCCACACCACCCCCGGCGCCACATGGTCACCAAGGACTGCAATGAGAGTCCACACACTATCTCTCTCCTGGTGCCATATGGTTTCAGTGAGTGAGGGGGAGTGGGCCAAGCTATATACTAACACTGATTAAAATCAACCTGTGAGACAAACGAGCTGGTCAGGAGTGCACGACTAAAGAGGCAGCCACGCCTCCAGCATACTGTGAAGTAAAAAAAAGGGGGGTCAGTCAGCACATCCCATAGCACCGCATTATTGCAAATGCTACCAGCCAGTTAGAGATATTTGGCAAATCATTTTGTACAAAATTATCTGAGCCCGTCTGCCGAACGTCAAGGCAATCTCTAGTTAGACGGGTTCCTAACACTATATACCTGTTGTGTGCCATGGCGGCTAACATACAATTCAGAAGGTATAGGTTCCACTCACATGCTGGGCTCACCTGAATTTCTGTCATTTTCGGTGCCAAAATGGCCTCCATTGAATCCAGGGAAGACATGGACCAGCATGCACGCTGGGCCCACTCCACACCACCCCCGGCGCCACATGGTCACCAAGGACTGCAATGAGAGTCCACACACTATCTCTCTCCTGGTGCCATATGGTTTCAGTGAGTGAGGGGGAGTGGGCCAAGCTATATACTAACACTGATTAAAATCAACCTGTGAGACAAACGAGCTGGTCAGGAGTGCACGACTAAAGAGGCAGCCACGCCTCCAGCATACTGTGAAGTAAAAAAAAGGGGGGTCAGTCAGCACATCCCATAGCACCGCATTATTGCAAATGCTACCAGCCAGTTAGAGATATTTGGCAAATCATTTTGTACAAAATTATCTGAGCCCGTCTGCCGAACGTCAAGGCAATCTCTAGTTAGACGGGTTCCTAACACTATATACCTGTTGTGTGCCATGGCGGCTAACATACAATTCAGAAGGTATAGGTTCCACTCACATGCTGGGCTCACCTGAATTTCTGTCATTTTCGGTGCCAAAATGGCCTCCATTGAATCCAGGGAAGACATGGACCAGCATGCACGCTGGGCCCACTCCACACCACCCCCGGCGCCACATGGTCACCAAGGACTGCAATGAGAGTCCACACACTATCTCTCTCCTGGTGCCATATGGTTTCAGTGAGTGAGGGGGGGTGGGCCAAGCTATATACTAACACTGATTAAAATCAACCTGTGAGACAAACGAGCTGGTCAGGAGTGCACGACGTATATTACACCCCTTAGTACGTCACACCTACACCACTTCCTTAAAAGGACTTCAGTGGCACTATTAGCTAGCGTTTGGTGTCTCTATACTCTCTAACAGTCTGTTCCGGCTCCACACAGCAACCTCTCCCTACACTGGCAAAAAACAAAATGTAAAATGGCGGCCAGATTGAGTTTATTTATAGGGTAGGGTGTGTGTCCATGTGCTGAAACATCTCAATTGGCTGTCCTGTCCCACCTGATGGAAGTGTCATGGGTCAAAGTTCTGCACAATGCAAAGAATATGGCAACGGCGGACATCGCCATATGTTCGCCTGTTTGGCGAACAGCAAGCAAGCAAAGTTCACCGTAAAACGACTGCCGGGCGAACCGCAAGGCCATGTCTACTTGGCAGCAAAGATCCATACAATAACACCTTTAATGTAATAATTACATTACTTATAGGGGTATTCAGGTTATATAAAATTAGCCCTTACAAACAGGATAGGATATATTGTAACTAGTAGATTGCTCATTTTCTGACTGCTGAGACTATCACTGATTACAAGAAAGGAGGCCCTGTAAATCAATAGTACAGGCAAATATAAGAAACTTTGTAATATGTCTTGCCAGAGTTTATGCCTTGTTATTAGTTTTCAGCTATTTTCCTTCTCCTTTGCATTTCCAAGTTAATTTTCTCTCTAAAATTTTTGATAAATCCCTCTTCTAAAAACCAAAAGGTTTGCCAGCTCACTGATAGATCAGATTGCATAAGCTCATAAATATCTATAGAGAGGGGAAGAAATGAGGTGGAAGGAGGAAGTGCGGAAAGAAACAGACATAAGGGAGAAAAAGATGGTTCAGAAGATTCAGCAGCTAATAGTAAGTATTATATATCATCCCAAGGGCTTTATTCATATCATTATTGCTCAGTACTTAGTATAATGTCTTAAATGGTGCTTTTGACTGATTCTGAGTGATAGAAAGTTAGGAAGCAGAATATGTGTTCTCTGTGTGTAGTCTATAGGAAATATAATGAGAAGCTAGTCTCCACCCACCATCTCAGGGACAAAATCTCAGGGAGAAAATTCATAAAAACATGCCATATAGACGTTAAATTATAGCTGGAATTAGTTACAGCACTCATGTGTACACATATTATTTATGACTGCTTATTCTGAAAAGTCATTTTAAACAACAGGTGTGCCTTTAATAATATCAAAAAACTATAGACAAACAAATTGCTACACTAGGAGTAACATTTCTGACCTGAAATTCTTACCGTATAAAATACCGCTTACGTAATAAATTTAAATAATTACAACATCAGAATAGCTGCCATTAGTGTTTAATATATATGCTACACCAAAATAAAGTGTTAACAATGTGAAATGCTTGTTAATAGATTGTAAAAAGAGCTTAAAGGCATGATTTCTGATACAGATATGGATATGCTACACCAAAATAAAGAAGTGTTAACAATGTGAAATGCTTGGTAATATATTGTAAAAAGAGCTTAAAGGCATGATTTCTGATACAGATATAGATAGCTGTTTAGCACATCAGGAATTACAAACAAGCATATTACGCTCCTCAGGGATTTGCAATAACTAAATACTGTAGATTAATGATTTGATTTACAACTTTGGGTATATTAAAGATGACTGAAACTATATTACAGAGAACCTGCCTCCTGGATTTTGGTGCTAGATTTTGTTTCTATAGAAAGACCTCTACAAAATGCTATTAAACAGACTGATATTTTGACGTAGAGTTAAGCACATCAGTTCATAAAGAACAAGTTAGTTATAAACCTCCAAAACAATTTGTCCTCAAAAATAACCCAAAGCTTTTGGGCTTGCTTCGGGTGATTTCAGTAAAATGACGCATAGCACCATTTTCTGCACATGTTGGAGGGAAAAAGCACAAGGAAGAAAGAAGACGGATGCTCACCTGACCATGAGATGAAGTGGGAGAGAGGACTTGTCCTGATTGGCTAACAGTGTGACAGACATCCTGGATAAGCCAATCGGTGGGTCATCAGGCAGGTAGGTGCCCTTGTAGAATGAGCAGAACATTATTTTGTGCTAAGCTCTGAATACGGGTGGATAGGTGTAGCAGTGTCAGAAAACGATCTTCGGGACAGTGTACAGTCACAGTCAAGCTTCTATTCTATGTTAGGAACAGTTTAGGGAAAGGCTAGAAAGAAGAAGAATTGTATAGAATAGAGAAAGGTGGGGAAAGCTGTTAGCCAGGGTGTGAGGCGTGAAGCTGGTTGTGCCAGACAGTGCCTACTAGTTGCAGTTACTGCCTTATATTACAGCTGCGGCAGAACCTCAGAACCAGCGCTATATATATATATATATATATATATATATATATATATTGTTTTTCTTATTTGAACAGGTTTATTTTGTTTCTAACCTGAAGTTTCTCTTATTGGCATTTTATTTTCAGTACAGTATTACTAATATTATGCTACAGTGCTGACTGCTGACCAAGTAGTATATATTTTTTTATCAGTGCCTTATATCTGTCAGTGCTAAACATGCTGCATTGTAGCAGAAGCATTTTATGGTAACTGCCATTTATTTATATATATTTTTTTTACAGTATCATATATTTATAGTTTTTAATTGTGTTGCAGTGTAGCAAAAGCAATAACATCACTTTTCTACCTGCAAAATTATTTATACCATACAAAGAAATCAAACTGCCTTTTCTGCACACCTCCCATGCGTGGCCAGAAACTACTTTACACTCCCAGCAATTGGATGGTGCACAAGCTTAATTCCCATCTGTCAAAGATACTGGTGGTGCTGTCACTTCAGTACCATTTAGTAGAGTCTGCTTCCTTTAGGGAGCTGATGGCATAGGTCAGCCTCATTGGAAGATACCTAGCCGGCATTATTTCTTCTAAAATGCCATCCCTGCCTTGTACTTTCACGTGGTGGAGAATGTGGCCCACTCATGTTGGACACCTGGAGCAGCTGTTACAGACAGGGATAGTAAATGTTTTTTACAGACCACTGGGTCAATGTTTTTTGTGTTAGTGGCGAGGCAGCACACTAGTAAAAAAGCCAGGTACTTTTGACCCCTCCACCATTGTGTTGGCCTGCCTCCCACACCAAGTATTTATCCACCTCCTCCATGGACACCCTAATGTCCCTGATAGCAGCAGGGCACAGCATTTCTACCACATCCCCCTCATTCCTATAACATGTGTCAAGTCAAGTATTGCAATGAGATTTTGGAGCTGATCAGCCATCAGCCTAAGGCCTCTTGCACCTGACCATATGTGTCTTGTGGTCTGCAAAAAACGGATCCACAAAAAATACGGGTGGCATCCGTGTGCATTACGTATTTTGTGGAATGGAACAGATGGCCCCTAATAGAACAGTACTATCCTTGTCCATGATGTGGACGATAATAGGACATGTTCTATTTTTTTGCAGAACGGAAATATGAACATACGGAAGCGGAATGCACATGGAGTAACTTCCGTTTTTTTGCAGACCCATTGAGATTAAAAGTTCTGCATACAGTCCACAAAAAAAACTGAATGGACAGGGGAAAAAAAATATGTTCGTGTGCAAGAGGCATAAGAGACAGTAGCCACACAGGTGAGCAGATGTTAAAGTACTGTAGCAAATCAAGCAGCAAATATCCCAATGGCTGTAACACTGCATTTGGGGGAATCTGGGTGAAAAAAAACACATGCTCCCTGCATTGCACACATAATTAACCTAGGTGTGCAATGCGTGTTAAAAAAGTATACTTGCCTTTGCAAAGTGCTGGCAATGTCCAGGAGACTGTCCTCACATTTAAGCATTTCTTACGTGGCAAGAAATGCTCTCCTGGATTTGTAGCAATATAAAGGTCTGCCATTACACTGCTTAATCCAAGATCCTCTAACTTGCTGGAATTCAACACTGCACATGCTAGACCATCTATATGAGAAGCTGGAAGCCATGAACGATCTTATCCCCCTCAAATTCATCTTAGAACAGACACTGATGCACATTCAATCAAATACAAATGTAAATAAACAATTCTCCGTTACGTTGCTCCTATTGTCTTTGTTGGCGCTGCAGAGTCACCCTGTGAAGTGGGTTAAATTCACAGTAAAAGTCAATAGAAAATAAAGGTTATCACGCTGCCAAATTTCACCTCAACGAAAGAGGGTTGCTGACTCCCCCGCAGTTTGGAAATCCTCGGAAGAGCAAGACCTTCTACGGGGGTTTAAAGATTGATGCACATAGTGAAGTACCGCCAGATAGACCATATAAAAGAAGACTTATACTCACAAATTGAAAAGTTAAGCATGCATTGAATAAAACGTATCCACATCTACAGGTGTGCCCGACCTAGGTTTTGCCTGGTTTGCTTCATCAGGGGCGAATGTCACACCCTCCAGGGGCGTGTGTTTATATAGGCAGGGAATTTCAAACGCGCCCTCATCCCCTCTTTTGTTATCATAAAAAGCCATAGATCAAATTATTAAAACATATATTAAAAAACTAAATAAAAATCATCTCTAAACATTCATATATAATGTAGCCCAATTTTCAAATTCATATAATCAGTACAGCACTTTTTTGTTTCATAAAAATCACGTGGTACATTCCAACCAAAGAGCAGTTACTATCACATTGCGAACCAATCAGAGGTTACTATGCAGGTGACGTTTACCTTCATTCATCACTTTCATTCATAATATAGTCAAATGTTTTGGCTCAGCGAATAGACACTCACTGACTGCGTACTGCAAAATTTCCACCTTAATCAAACAAATTAACATTTATTTACATTCTCTATACCATGTCAATCTAAAATATAGCTTAAAAAGAAGGGAGGGCTCAAAGTCCTCTATCTTATTAAGACGACAATGTAGTTGTCGAACGAAAGCTCCCAAAGAACCTACTCAAAACAACTTTGCTATAAGTTCATAGTATGTATCCAAAAGATCATGTAATCTACTGCCCTGTCAGTACAAGACGTAACCTGTCTCTTTATATATAATGCAGTGACAACTTAAATGATATCCAATGGAACATTTTCCATCCCCATATTTCCCACCTAAGGGGCTCAGCTGATTGCACAGTCTTTATTAGTCTACAATACTTGGTTTCAAATCAAAATATTAAATCACTGTGGCTGTAAGGTCCCCAACTTGTAGATCCATTCAACCTCTCGTCGATTAGAATTTGCCACAGGGTCACCACCACGCCATTTATTATATACTCTCTCAATCCCTGCAAATTTCAGCCCATTTGGATCTTTTCCATGCATCTTTTTAAAGTGCAAAGATACACTATGGGCTTCTAAACCCTTTTTTTATATTTCTAATGTGTTCTTGCAGTCTTGTTTTTAAGTTTTGTAGCGTTCGCCCTACGTACTGCGGCATGCAAGGGCATTCTAGAAGGTAAATAACCCCATATGTTCACATGTTGTATTGGATTGGATTTCTTGGATATTTTTCTTTCTATCACTTTGCATGCGGTTTCTGCAAGGAATGCAGAAACCGCACCATGTGAACTGATTCTTCTCTTTTTTTTTTTTAATTTGCAGGGATACAACTATGTAACAAATTATCACGTATATTTGGAGACCTTTTGTATACCACATCTGGCTTTGCTGGAATAATGGTCCCCAAAATGGGGTCATTTTTCAATACCGGACAGTTTTTCCATAGGGCATTTTTAATGGGAGCCACCATAGCATTAAACTGGGTGAAAAATGTGAACCTATAATCTTTATCCTCTTTTCTCTTAATATCACTATTATTGTTTCGTATGTCACTCATTTCAATCCATTCACTGCACCAAGTAAGGTATTTATTATCATAGCCTTTCTCTTCAAACCAATTACATATAATGGTACTTTGTTCTCTATAATACTTCCTATCTGTACAGTCACAATGTATTATCTTCAATTGTCCCTTAGGGATATTTTTAATCCATGGGCTGTGATGGCAGATTTTTACGTCTATGAACACATTAACATCAGTTTTTGTTTTTTTTTAAAAGGTTTTAGTTTTAATAGTATTCCCCTCTACAAAAATAGTGAGATCCAAAAAAATTACAGACTCCAAACTGATTTCACTAGTAAAAGTCAAATTCCAAATGTTCCTATTAATACCAGCTAAAAACCTCTCCAGGCCTTGACATGCCCACTTCCACATTATCAAGAAATCATCAATGTAACTTTTCCACAGGGTAAGTTTCCCACCCTGATGTTCTTTTTGTAGCACTGGTTCAATAGTCTCCTCCTCCCAAGATGACATAAAAAGATTAGCAAAACTGGGGGAGAATTTCGTCCCATCGCTGTACCAGTCTGCTGTAAAAAATACATATTACTAAACCAAAAATAGTTATGGTTAAGACAGAAATCGAGACAGTAACAGATAAAATGTCCTTGCACCTGGGACATAGCCAAATCATTTTTAAGCCTCTCTTATACCGCTTTAATACCAAGATTTTTTGGGATGATGGTATATAGCGAGGCTACATCAAACTGTAACCAACCACATATCCTCAGCCCATGGGCCCAAATTTTTGATAATTTCTATAACACTACCCGTATCCTTCAAATATGAGGGAGATTGTATAACATACTTCTGAAGAAAAAAATCTATGTACTCCTTGTGAGGGAGCCCACTCCCAAAACAATAGGCCTTCCTGGGGGATTTGACAAGCTGTTATGGATTTTGGGCAACTGGTATATAGCTCCTTTTTGTTTATTACCCCACTATGAAAACCTTCTAGCAACAATGAGTCAAGTTTCTGCTTAAAATATACAGTAGGGTCTTTTTTCATAGCCTTATACGTATTTTCATCAAACAAAAGTATTTTTAATTCATTCTCATATTTATCTTTATCTAACACAACCACCCCTCCCCTCTTATCAGCTGGTTTTATAACTATTTGTGAATTTTGTTCTAGACCTTTAAGGGCTTTTTTTTATTCTACCGTCAAATTGTGCATCTTTGGTTTATCATCCATCTTTTCCAGTTGTTAGTTATCATCCATCTTTTCCAGTTGGGCTACGTTATATATGAATGTTTAGAGATTTGGCTTTTTATGATAACAAAAGAGGGGATGGGGGCTCATTTGTAATTCCCTGCCTATATAAATACACGCCCCTGGAGGGTTTGACATTCACCCTTGATGAAGCAAACCAGGCGAAACCTAGGTCGGGCACACCTGTAGACGTGGATACCTTTTATTCAATGCATGTTTAACTTTTCAATTTGTGAGTATAATAAATCTCTTTTTATATGGTCTATATGGAGGTACTTCACTATGTGCATCAATCTTTAAACTCCTGCAGAAGGTCTTGCTCTGACGGGGGATTCTGATGTTTGGTGGTGCCCAAGCTAACTGTGATTGGTCGGCAACTCTCTTTCATTGAGGTGAAATTTGGCAGCGTAATCACCCTTTATTTTATACTGATGCTCATTCAGCAGGGAACAACTGTGGAAAAGAAACCACTAACACATCTTGCTGTCTGCCCTGTAGCTGTTGGGAACCCACAAGAAGAAACTCCTATTAAGGAGAAAGAAGAGGTTAAGGATTAGGAGCTATCACTGGAGGAGGAGCAGTAGGAGTCTGAGGTGGAGGAGGATGATGATAACAGAGACACCGACCACAACACCCAATCATTTCAGTAGGGGTGGAGCTGGAAAAGCACGTTGGCCAGAATATCAACCTGTATGCTTGTTTGCTCACTGATAGGTATATCATTTACATCCAGCAGTCTGATAATATTGGATAGCCATGCTTTTAGACCCTCACTATCAAAGCAAAATGGGAGAATATTTTCTCTCTCCCTCGAAAGTGAGACTAATATTATGTTACTAGCAGTAAACATTGTGTACGCAGCTTGCCGCAGCTTTAGATTAGCAGATGCCTGATATCACTGTATCTGAAAGGGAGGCTCCTCTCTGCCCCCTGCAGTCACCCACTTGCCACCACCATAAGCAGCAGAAGCCAGTTCAGTCTTCTCAACATGATGGAACAGTTCTTTCACATGCTTTGCCAGCCTGAGGCAAATCAACAATTAAAGACTTCCTGTCTTAACACTCAGGTTCAGGCCTACTTACACACTGGCCTGTCTCTGGTGTATAACCTGTTCCTTGATCCTATGGACTTCTGGGCAGGCAGACTAGAAAGTGGCCAAAACTGACCCAGTATGCTTTCTGTCTTCTTTCTTGGCCAGCCTCCATTGTCATCTCAGAGAGGTTTTCCAGCGCCCCAGGGGGCTTGTTGACACCCTAACTGACCAAATTGTCCTGTGCCAGTGTCAAAAACATCACTTTTGTCAAAATTAACCAAGCTTGGATTCAGGAGGATGTTCACACACTCCGGTTGAGGCCGATGAATAAATTTGGCTTTGCTGATGGTGCCCAATCTTGCCACTGTTGCTTTCTGCCTGCTTGTATGCCATTATGTTCCATAAGGCTGTTGCGGCTAGTGCTGTCACCATCATGCCACTACTTCTGTCTGACTGTCTACCTACATGTACCATATGGCTGCTATTGCCCCCACCGCCTCAGCTGCTACTTCTCATTGCTAATCCCCTACTGCCACCACTATTAATGCTACACCTTAGCCACTACTACTTCTATCACTACTACTATTATTACTACTACCCATAGACAGCCGATTAACTGCCTTGAATGTTTTATGCTATGCTACTTCTGCTGCCGCTACTATTGCAGACACCTGTTTCTATTGCTCTACTGTTTTTAAATCCATATTGCACTGCTGCTGCTCCCAATTAAAATGGATAATTTTTCTAGGCTCATTCAGAATGAGCCACTTTTTCTTCTGATAATTATCACTTGTGTGCGTCTAAATACAGGCAGGCATTATGCCCTCGTTAAGGCATAATTCTTGGAGTCTTGGTCCCAACAAGCCATTCTTTCTTCTTGTGCATGTCGTAAGGGCAGGAATTCCGACCCCAACAAGGCATAGTTTTTTGATGCTTGGTCTAAAAACAATCCACTGTTTTATTTTTATTTGTTTTTTTTATGCAATAAAACCAAGTGTTTTTAAAACACTACCTGCCCCCAATAAGGGTCACATATGGTGCTGCAACCAATGACTGGAAGAGCAGGTGAGTATGTATTTTTGTTTCCCAATAGGTATAACAGTATGTTATTCATACATAGTTTCAAAAAAGTAAAAGAATGAAGCTGGAGAACCTCTTAAAGAGGGCATTTCTGGCAGTTTCTTGTGAATTAATCAGTGACACGGCTTAGATATGCATCACAATTGCATAGAATAATAGCTTCTAAACCTGGTGACACTTCCTAGGTTATCCAGCTATCTAATGATTAAGAATAACACATATGTTGTAACATGAACATAGTTCCCCTGAAGACCAACAGTAGTAACTGCAGAAATTATGTTTGCTGCAAAAGCTGGGATCTTTTAAATTCAAAAAGAGAAACAGATCTCTTTAATTTTTTTTATCCCTATGGTATGGTTATATACAGTATAACACATTTCTTACAATAAGAATGTATTATTATCAACTATAGATTTTGATTTCATAAACAATGTATAATATATTAATACACAGGAGAATGTGGAGACTCTGTAATAAACTCAGGCTGCAACAGTGAAGTAAATTATATATAAATACAATAATGATATAGTTGACTTAGCTTCAATACCACAATATATTTTCATTCCTATAGTCAGGGATACTCTTGAATAGAGATTTGTATCTGGCAATAACCGGCAAATGGAAAAATCAACATTGCTGTTTTAGCTGTTGTTAAAGCGCTTTCATTTTAAAAGGAGCCCAGACTTCTCGGTAGCATCTGACGTGCTACAGGAAGTAGCAGGAAGCTAGCGAAGCCCAATTACCTGCACAAGTATTGCCGGAGACACGAAGGTTGCCCGAGACAAACAGGGAACCATACTACAAACTGACTCCGGGACAACCAGAGAAATACCTCTGACCTACAGCAGGTTCTGTTCACCAGTCATAACAGACTGTATGTGCACCAGTGAGGTATTACCGAAATCCTAGATTCAAAACAGATAAAAGCCAGAGGTAAGCATACCCTTTACTCACGCCACGTGGGACGCCACAAACTGGATACCATCTCCATGCATGTGAGTACTGGACTATTCTCTGACAAACAGCACTATCTAATATTTAATATGTAAACCTCTTGCTAGATCACTTTGTGAATCGAATATCCCAGACTGCAACATTGTATATGAAGCAATATAGTTGTCATGCCCTGCTCAGGCTATGTGCGGAGGTCTGCCAGGTTAGCAGCACGTGTGTAGCCTTTTGTTTTGTTTTGGAGTTGAGCTGTATCCGCCTCCCTTCAGGTGCACTGGGTGGGGTCATTGGTTTGAGTTTAAATTACACCCACTCCCAGTGTCCTGTGCGGGTTATAGCTTCTGTCTGGCTCTGTGAAAGGAAGGAAGGAAGGATTTGCTGTTCCTGCTCAGAAAAGATAAGTTGGTTTTTGTTTTCTTGTGGTTGGCTGTCTAGGTTATTAGAGAGACGCCTGCCCCCTCCAGGTTCTCAGGGAGCAGGCTGCCTCTATCCCCCTTTCACTATCTTAGGGATTTTAAGGAATTTTCAGCCCAGGCACGAGGACATGTTATTCCCACCTTCAGGGTCTGAATGTGGGCATAGAAGTATAGGGAGAGCTGGTAGGGATTTGTCAGGAGGTGACCTTGATCCCCAGCTTCTCGCCTAGACACTTGTTTGTTTATTTTCTGTTTATCTGGTATCCTGTCCGCCGTGACAATAGTAAGCTACATTTCCCTAAAGAGATACTAGATATATATCTTAGGGAAGCGATTGTACTACCATTACTGCAGAGCTCCTTCAGATTGTGGGCAATACACGATTCATCACCTTGATCAAACATTTTTATACATATATTTTTTCTGTGAGCACATTGGCACTTTAAAGCTCACAACATCCATCTCTGCTGCACGTTCACCATCTTTTTGTATATTTTTTCACAGTCTTTTTCACAGTATTATACAGACTTTACATGGACTTCACCTACAGTTCAGTTTTGTGTTTGATATACACTTTTTCAGCCACAATTTCAAACCTGTGTATTGCAATATAGAAGGACATATCCACTTGCTTCAACCTGAGATTTGAATGAACTCTGCTCGGGTTGCAATATCTGTATCCCAGCAGCTACCTTACTTAGTTTATGAAAACTAGTATGCATATATTATTGTATATTTTTTTTTGGATTATTCGCAGTATTGCTGATTTTATGACGTCTTGTTTTTTATTATATTATTATATTCCTATCTTGGAGTTATCGGTACGGATATAGATTTTTATTATACTTACTATATACCTATATATACCTATATCTCCTGTTTCCTTTGATATATGCATCTACACAATAAATTAATTTAGTAATGCCATATTAATTCTGTGTGCGTCCAGATATAAGAGTGCCCATTCACCTCCTTTGAATAACTTTTGGTGATTAGAGTTTGGTGATCAGTTTGGAGCACCTTGCCATCCCCAATCAGAGGGAGAGCCACCCTATACCTTTCCTTCCATATTCTTGAATAAGGCTACATGCACAAGACAGGGAAAAAAATGTCTGTTAAAAACGGACATGAAAATTCAATGAATTTGATTAGCAGTTATTTCTAGACCCTCCCTTCTGAGAACACCCACAGGATGGCAGGCCCCCAGCTAAAATAATGTCCCTCATAGTGTAGGATTCTTTTTTTTTTACTGTCCCCAGCTTTAATAATGCCCCCTATTTTGGCCCCATCTAAAATAATGTCTCCCATGGTGTAAATATTTTTTATAGTGCCCCCAGCTTTAATAATGCACCCATGTAGGCCCCCTGGTAAAATAATGTCCCCCCATAGTGTATGATACATTTTTTTTTACTGCCCCCAGCTTTAATAATGCCACCAAATGTAGGCCCCCATCTTAAATAATGTCCTCCATAGTGTAGGAATATTTTTTTTTTATGTCCCCAGCTTTAATAATGCCCCAATGTAGGGCCCCATCTTAAATAATTCCCCCCATGGTTTATAAAAAAGCACCCCTTGTGATGTCCGCATCCGTTTGTCTATTCCATTACACCCGAACAAATATAGAACATGTCCTATACTTGTCCGCATTACAGACAAGGATAGGACAGCTCTATTATGGGCCAGGCATTCTGATTCACAAAATGTGGAAGGCACGCGGCTGGTATTCGTGTTTTGCAGATACGCAATATGTGGACCACAAAAACAATTAAGGCCGTGTCATGAGCCCTAAAGGGGCCTGGAATCTATGAGAACAGTCCCAGGCACAGCCACCCATGCAAATATGGTGATAAATTTATCCATGTAAATCATGAGAAGGACTGGAGTAGAGATAAACAAATTTCAAGAAATTTCCAATTTGGTGAATTTTCCCAAACATTTTTTATTCAGGTCAGGAAAGCTAATTTGCATATCTACGATTTTTTGGGGAAATATATTCCAATTAGCTTTGCTGACAAAGAAGATAAAAAAATATATTCTTTCTGATGCCAGCTGATGGTAGACATGCTTATTTGTATATATTTTTCACAGAAACCAATAATAATGTTACCTATCTTACAATAGTTGTCACATATATTAAATATTTTCCATTACAGAAATAATACCCACCCATAAGTCCTCCTAAGGCCTCTGAGCTAGAAAAGTCAATTCTGTCTGCTTTGCTCTGACAAAGGGTCTATGTCCTGAAATAACTTATCTCAGATATGAGGCTAGCTTTGTTGATATTCTAGGAAGATTGTTTAAACCCTTAAGGACCCTGCCATATTTCACCTTAAGGAGCAGGCAATTGTTTGCAAATCTGACATGAGTCACTTTATGTGGTGTTAACTTTAAAACGCTTTTACTTATCCAGGCCATTCTGAGATTGTTTTCTCGTCACATATT
This sequence comes from Bufo bufo, assembly GCF_905171765.1. Classification (NCBI taxonomy): domain Eukaryota; kingdom Metazoa; phylum Chordata; class Amphibia; order Anura; family Bufonidae; genus Bufo; species Bufo bufo. The sequence goes on along the minus strand of NC_053393.1, from coordinate 343,556,499 downwards.
GTACTTCATGACAGTGGTAAAATTGAGTAAAAAAAAAAATATTTGCAAATTTCCAAATTTTAATTTCTCAATTTTTATAATAGATAGTAATACCTCCAAAAATAGTTATTACTTTACATTCCCCATATATCTACTACATGTTTTAATCATTTTGTGAATGCCATTTTATTTTTTGGGGACGTTAGAAGGCTTAGAATTTTAGAAGCAAATCTTGACATTTTTTAGAAAATTTCCAAAGCCCACTTTTTAAGGACCAGTTCAGGTCTGAAGTCACTTTGTGAGGCTTACATAATAGATAACACCCACAAATGAACCCAGATTATAAACTACACCCCTCAAGGTATTAAAAACTGATTTTACAAACTTTGTTAACCCTTTAGGGCAGATTTTCAATTTTTATCATTTTTTTTCCCACTAACAAAGCAAGGGTTAACAGCCAAAAAATCTCAATATTTATTGCCCTAATTCTGTAGTTTACAGAAACACCCCATATGTGGTCGTAAACTGCTGTACGGGCACACAGCATTGCGCAGAATGAAAGGAACGCCATATGGTTTTTGGAAGGCAGATTTTGCTGGACTGCTTTTTTGACACCATGTCCCATTTGAAGCGCTCCTGAAGCACCCCTATAGTAGAAACTCCAAAAAAGTGACCCCATTTTTGAAACTACGGGATAAAATGGTAGTTTTGTTGGTACTATTTTAGGGTACATATGATTTTTGGTTGCTCTATATTACACTTTTTGTGAGGCAAGGTAACAAAAATATTGCTGTTTTGGCACTGTTTTAATTTTTTGTTATTTACAACATTCATCTGACAAGTTAGGTCATGTGGTATTTTTATACAGCACATTGTTACGGATGCGACAATACCAAATATGTGTCTCCACATTTGTGTCTCCACATATGTGTCTCTTTTGTGTCTCCACATTTTGAAAGCCATAGTTTATTTATTTTTTAGGCGACTGTCTTGTGTAGGGGCTCATTCTTGTTGGGATGAGATGACGGTTTGATTGGTACTATTTTAGGATGCATATGACTTTTTGATCGCTTGCTATTACACTTTTTGTGATGTAAGGTAACACAAAATGGCTTTTTTGACACCATTTATATATATATATATTTTTAACCCCTTAAGGACTCAGCCCTATTTCACCTTAAGGACTTAGCCATTTTTTGCAAATCTGACCAGTGTCACTTTAAGTGCTGATAACTTTAAAACGCTTTGACTTATCCAGGCCGTTCTGAGATTGTTTTTTCGTCACATATTGTACTTCATGACACTACTAAAATTGGGTCAAAAAAGTTAATTTTTTTGCATAAAAAAATACCATATTTACCCAAAATTTTTAAAAATTTGCAAATTTCAAAGTTTCAGTTTCTCTACTTCTGTAATAAATAGTAATACCCCAAAAATTTTGATGACTTTACATTCCCCATATGTCTACTTCATGTTTGTAGCATTTTGGGATTGATATTTTATTTTTTGGGGATGTTACAAGGCTTAGAAGTTTAGAAGCAAATCTTGAAATTTTTCAGAAATTCTGAAAAACCAAATTTTTAGGGACCACTACAGGTCTGAAGTCACTTTGCGAGGCTTACATAATAGAAACCGCCCAAAAATGACCCCATTCTATGAACTACACCCCTCAAGGTATTCAAAACTGATTTTACAAGCTTTGTTAACCCTTTAGGTATTGCACAAGAGTTATTGGCAAATGGGGATGAAATTTGAGAATTTCATTTTTTTGCCTAATTTTCCATTTTAACCCATTTTTTCCACTAACAAAGCAAGGGTTAACAGCTAAACAAGACTGTATCTTTATTGCCCTGACTCTGCCGTTTACAGAAACACCCCATATGTGGCCGTAAACTACTGTACGGGCACACAGTAGGGCGTAGAGTGAAAGGTGCGCCGTTTGGTTTTTGGAGGGCTGATTTTGCTGGACTGTTTTTTTGACACCATGTCCCTCTTGAAGCCCCCTGATGCACCCCTAGAGTAGAAACTCCATAAAAGTGACCTCATCTAAGAAACTACACCCCTCAAGGTATTCAAAACTGATTTTACAAACTTTGTTAACCCTTTAGGTGTTGCACAAGAGTTATTGGCAAATGGGGATGAAATTTGAGAATTTCATTTTTTTGCCTAATTTTCCATTTTAACCCATTTTTTTCCACTAACAAAGCAAGGGTTAACAGCCAAACAAGACTGTATCTTTATTGCCCTGACTCTGCCGTTTACAGAAACACCCCATATGTGGCCGTAAACTACTGTACGGCCACACAGCGGGGCGTAGAGTGAAAGGTGCGCCGTATGGTTTTTGGAAGGCAGATTTTGCTGGACTGTTTTTTTGACACCATGTCCCATTTGAAGCCCCCCTGAGGCACCCCTAGAGTAGAAACTCCATAAAAGTGACCCCATCTAAGAAACTACACCCCTCAAGGTATTTAAAACTGATTTTACAAACTTTGTTAACCCTTTAGGTGTTGCACAAGATTTAATGGAAAATAGAGATACAATTTCAAAATGTCACTTTTTTGGCAGATTTTCCATTTTAATATTTTTTTTCCAGTTACAAAGCAAGGGTTAACAGCCAAACAAAACTCATTATTTATGGCCCTGATTCTGTAGTTTACAGAAACACCCCATATGTGTTCGTAAACCGCTGTACGGGCACACAGCAGGGCGCAGAAGGAAAGGAATGCTATACGGTTTTTGGAAGGCAGATTTTGCTGGACTGGTTTTTTTGACACCATGTCCCATTTGAAGCCCCCCTGATGCACCCCTAGAGTAGAAACTCCAAAAAAGTGACCCCATTTTAGAAAGTACGGAATAAGGTGGCAGCTTTGTTGGTACTAGTTTAGGGTACATATGATTTTTGGTTGCTCTATATTACATTTTTTGTGCGGCAAGGTAACAAGAAATAGCTTTTTTGGCACGTTTTTTTTTTTGTTATTTACAACATTCATCTGACAGGTTAGATCATGTGGTAATTTTATAGAGCAGGTTGTCGCGGACGCGGCGATACCTAATATGTATACAATTTTTTTTATTTATGTAAGTTTTATACAATAACTTCATTTTTAAAACCAAAAAATGTTTTAGTGTTTCCATAGTCTAAGAGCCATAGTTTTTTCAGTTTTTGGGCGATTATCTTGAGTAGGGTCTCATTTTTTGCGGGATGAGATGACGGTTTGATTGGCATTTTGGCTATTTTGGGGTGCATATGACTTTTTGATCGCTTGCTATTACACTTTTTGTGACGTAAGATGACAAAAAATGGCTTTTTTTACACCGTTTTTATTTTTTATTTTTTACGGTGGTCACCTGAGGGGTTAGATCATGTGATATTTTTATAGAGCCGGTCGATACGGACGCGGTGATACCTAATATGTATACTTTATTTTTATTTATGTAAGTTTTACACAATGATTTCATTTTTGAAACAAAAAAAATCATGTTTTAGTGTTTCTTTAGTCTTAGAGTCATAGTTTTTTCAGTTTTTGGGCGATTATCTTGGGTAGGGTATGATTTTTGCGGGATGAGATGACGGTTTGATTGGTACTATTTTGGAGTACATGCAACTTTTTTGATCACTTTTTATTACCTTTTTTGGGAAGTAAGGTGGGCAAAATTTCAATTTTCTCATAGTTTTTATTTTTTTATTTTTATGGTGTTCACCGTGCGGGGAAAGTAACATGACCGTTTTATAGATCAGGTCGTTACGGACGCGGCGATACCTAATATGTGTAGTGTATTTAATTTTTTTAATTTTTATTCAGTGATGAACGTTTTTTTTTTTTATCTTAACTTTTATCACTTTTTTTTACTTTTTTTTTGACCCAGACCCACTTGGCTCTGGAAGATCCAGTGGGTCTGATGTCTGTATAATACAGTACAGTACAATATATATTGTTCTGTACTGTATTTTACTTACACTGAACAGATCTATGCTTTTAGCACAGATCTGTTCAGCACCATGGACAGCAGGACGCCTGAGCAGGCGTCCTGTTGCCATGGGAACCTTCCCCGTCTGCCACAACTTCGCAGACGGGGAAGGGTAAGCACAGGGCTGAGGGGGGCTCTCTGGGAGCTCTCTCCCTCTCCATCGGGGGGCTGCAAAGGCACAGCAGCCCCCCGATGGAGAGGGAGGGAGCTCCCTGACCGATGACAGTTAACTTTTTCCATACAGCGGTCAGTACGGACCGCGGTATGGAAAGGGTTAAACGGCTGACATCTGCACAGATGTCAGCCGTTTATACCAGGGTGCCAGCAATGTGCTGGCACCCTGGTATACCCACTAGAAGCCAACGATCATTCATGGGGAGGCGGGCGGGGGATCGCGATCCCGCCTGCCGCACCGCCCGCCTCCCGCAACGCCCCCACCGCATGCGACAATATTGATTATAGGCACTCAAAAGTTTCTGATCCCCGCGGTCAGGGACCGCGGGAATCAGAAACTGCAAAAAGCGCAGCAAACCGCAGGTCTGAATTGACCTGCGGTTTGCTGCGATCGCCGAAACGGGGGGGTCACATGACCCCCCCTGGCGTTGTCACAGGATGCCGGCTGAAGGATTTCAGGCGAAATCCCGTTCTGATTAACCCCTGGGGCGCCGGAATACTGATTTCAAGTTAGGACGTACCGGTACGCCCTGAGTCCTTAAGGACTCGGGAAATAGGGCGTACCGATACGCCCTGCGTCCTTAAGGGGTTAAGGTATTCACCTGAGGGGTTATGTCATGTGATATTTTTATAAAGCAGGTTTTTATGGACGCGGTGATACCTTTTTTTTTTTTTATTAACTTTCTTTATTATTAATTCAATATTAACAAACAATTTATAACATTAGCATCATTTTCCAAAGTAAAACCCACCCCACGCCAATTCCCTCCCATCCCATGATGTGTCCTACTTCTCCACCAGCCCTCCGTAACATGACCGAGGAATGGTGGAGGAAGAGATGGAGAGCGGAGAGAGCTCTATGGGTTCCATTCTCCCAAAATTCTGCTCCATTTTTTCTCTATATCTCTTTGCTTATACAAAATATGTTCGTATCTCTTATTGGTCTTTACCAAGTTTAACCATGTGTTAATACTAGGGGCATCTCGCGCAAACCAAGAACATGCTATTAGGAGTCTTGTCAAAAACATTATCTTAAACAAAAGATTCTTTTTATATTGGTGACAACCCACCTTGGCAAGATCCCCCAATACCCAACATTCAGCAATAAAAGGAATCCGAACGTTCAGTTTTATCTCTATATAGTTGTGAATAGTCTCCCAATATTGTTTCAGCTCTGGACAAGACCAGAACATATGCAAATAATCTGCATCAGAAACATCACACCTAGGACAATTAGAATGATCCCTAATACCACATTTATTAAGCCAGGAAGGAGTAACATACAGTCTATGTAAAATATTAAACTGCACCAAAACGTGATTGAAATTATGTGATACAAGTTTTAGATCCTGAGCTAACTTCTCCTGATCCTCCAAGTGTGTCATTAAACATTCTTTTTGCCAGGCCCTCTGACCCGGGGACCAGATACCACCAAATCGTGCTGTAATTAAACTTTTATAAAGTTGAGAAATCTGTCTACTTTTTGTTATTTATGTAAGTTTTACACAATGATATCATTTTTAAACAAAAAAAATCATATTTTAGTGTCTCGGATAGTCTGAGAGCCATAGTTTTTTCAGTTTTTTGGGCGATTGTCTTAGGTAGGGTATCCTTTTTGTGGTATGAGATGATAGTTTGATTGGCGCTATTTTGGGGTGTGTATGACTTTTTGATCATTTGCTATTGCACTTTTTGTGATGTAAGGTGACAAAAAATGGCTTTTTGACACCGTTTTTATTTGAAAAAAATGTATGGTATTCACCTGAGGGGTTAGGTCATGTGTAATTTTTTATAGAGCAGGTTTTTACGGATGCGGTGATACCTAATCTGTCTACTTTTTGTTTTTTATGTAAGTTTAACACAATATCATTTTTGAAACAAAAAAAATCATGTTTTAGTATCTCCATAGTCTGAGAGCCATAGTTTTTTCAGTTTTTGGGCGATTGTCTTAGGTAGGGTATAATTTTTGAGGGATGAGATGACGGTTTGATTGGCAATATTTTGGGGTGCATATGACTTTTTGATCGCTTGCTATTACACTTTTTGTGATGTATGGTGTCAAAAAATGGCTTTTTGACACCGTTTTTATTTAAAAAAAATCTATGATATTCACCTGAGGGGTTAGGTCATGTGTAATTTTTTAGCGCAGGTTATTACGGACGCGGCGATACCTGATTGTCTTCTTGTTTTTATTTACCGTATTTTTCGCCCTATAAGATGCACTTTTCCCCCCAAAAGTGGGGAAAAAATAGCAGATTAGATTCTGCCATTTACCAGTGTACTTTGTGCAGGGACAGACGTCAGCAGGCGCTAGGGACAGTATAGAAAAAAAATAATTGTGCTAAAAAAACAATTTACAAGTGCAGGGCAACATTATTCAAGGTGCAGGGAAAGGATAGTGAGGAATTATTCCACAGCATTTATGTTGAACAGGGTTCAGTAGGGGAGGTTCCAGCCTGGGAAATAGGAACAATCCTATTACACCTTGCAGCACTGACTGGCGATACAAATTGCCATTATACAGCTCTGTAATTCCAGCAAACCGTTCTTATTAGAGTGTAAGTGCCCTTGTGCAGTGCAGTTATATGTTCTAAAGCATTTTTTTTGCTTGTATTAGTGGGGAAAAAGGACTTATTAGCCGTTATGTAGTGAACTGCTAAAATTACAGCCCTTTTTGTTGTGTATTAGTGGCAAAAGTAAAATATATTTGCAATTCAGTGGTGCAGTTATATGCACTAAATCCTTTTGTGTCGTGTATAAGTGGAAAAAACATAAGGGCCTATTTGCCATTCTGTGGTGCAGTTATATGTTTTAAAGCCCTTTTTGCGTGTATTAGTTGCACAAAAAAGTATTTGCTGCTGTGTGGTGAAGTAAGAAAATTACAGCCCTTTTTGGCGTGTATTAGTGGTAAAAAAAAAGGGCTTATTATCCCTTGTGTGCTAAAGTAAGAAAATTAATTTTAATTTCCTTTTTATTTATTTACTAGCCGAAGGACCCGGCTTCGCCCGGGTATATTTAATCTACTTAATTTAATGCTTGTGTGTGTCATTAAAAGATATCAACACTATCCACTATAACAGTGACATCTACAGCACCCCAGCCCCTTAACAGTGACCTCCACAACCCCCACCCCTTAACACAGACCCCCCCCACACAGTGCCCCGTCCCTTAAAATTGGACCTCCACAGCAGCCAACCCCCTTAACTGTGACCTTTACAGCAGCCTTCCCCTTTAACAGTGAGTTTCACAGCACACCACCCCCTTGACAGTGACCTCCACAGGGGTCCGCCCCCTTAACAATGGCCTCTATAGTAATCTGCCCCTTAACACTGACCTCCATAGTGGACCATCCTCTTAACTGTGACCTCCACAGCAGCCTGCCCCTAATGTGGCCAGAAGTCCAGTTTTAGGCGGGGCAGTCCGGCTTTCAGACTCCCTGTCCTCCGTCTGGCGCAGGGCCTGGACAGACACAAAGATGTCCTTTTGAACAGCTCACTCTCAGACAGCAGCACTGTCTGCTGTCTACAGTAGGTGTTTCTGACATTGTGTTTTTAGCACGACAGCGTCGCGCTGATACTCGGCGACATGGTGCCGAGATCTCGCACTCACTGGGATAGTGACAGCACATCCCAGCAAGCGCGTCATAGAAGCGACGGGAGATCCGACTTGGATTCCCGCCAATTCTACACGTGTTTATTTGTGTTTTTACCACTTTTCTTGCAGGTGAATGGATAGGGGTACGATGTACCCCATACTCATTCACTTAGGGTGGGGGGCCGGTATCTGGGGGCCCCCTTATTAAAGGGGGCTCCCAGATTCCGATAAGCCTCCCGCCCGCATACCCCGACAACCAACGGCCGTGTAGAATTGGCGGGAATCCAAGTCGGATCTCCCGTCGCTTCTATGACGGCTCTGTCTCCATCGCGGCAAGCCAGCTCGGCGCTGGCTCCCGCGATGGGGCTCGTATGTGCTCAATCTCGCCGAGAAATACAGCGAGATTGACACAAAATCGGGTTCACCTACTGTATAAGCTGCAGGAAGAATGTCACCGTCCCTCCCACCCCTGCAGCTGACAGAAGTTGATTTTTAACTTCATTTTTTCAATCCCTGTCGGCTGAGGAGTGGGAGGGGGCGTGGCCTAACTGTATCGGGGGCATGTCCTTTTGAACAGCTCACTCTGTCTACTTTCACACTCGCGTTTTGGTTTTCCGTTTGTGAGATCCGTTCAGGGCTCTCACAAGTGGTCCAAAACGGATCAGTTTGCATTCTAATGCATTCTGAATAGAAAAGGATCCGCTCAGAATGCATCAGTTTGCATCAGTTTGCATCAGTTTGCATCAATTCGGTCTCCATTCTGCTTTGGAGACGGATAGCAAAACGCTGCTTGCATCGTTTTGGTGTCCGTCTAATGAAACTGAGCCAAACGACATCTGTCCTGGCACACAATGTAAGTCAATGGGGACAGATCCATTTTCACTGACACAATCTGGCACAATAGAAAACGGATCCGTCCTCCATTGACTTGGATATGTCTTGGCTATGTTAAAGATAATACAAACGGATCAGTTCAGAACAGATGCAGATGGTTGTATTATCTGAACGGATCTGCACAAAACGCTAGTGTGAAAGTAGCCTAAGATAGCAGCACTGTGCTGTCTGAGTGTGAGCTGCAGGGAGAAAGTTACCATCCCTCCCATCCCTGCAGCTGGCAGAAGTTGATTTTTAACTTCATTTTTTTAATCCCTGACGGCTGAGGAGTGGGAGGGGGCGTGGCTTATCCAGATCAGGGCGTGGCTTAGCAGGACCTAAAAGTTGATTTTTAGCAAGATTTTTTTCATTCTCTGTTGGCTGAGGTGTGGGAGGGGCGTGGCCTTACTGGATCGGGGGCATGTCTTTTTTAACAGCTCACTCTAAGACAGCAGCACTGTGAGCTGCAGGAAGAAAGTCACCAGACATTACTCGATGATGATGATGTAGCTGATCGTACTTGGGAGCCGGGTGACGAAGGGGCTTCATAATTATCGGGAGAAGAGGGTGGCAGCTTGCCCATGAGCCAGCAGCAGAGCCAGCAAGTCGCTAGCATGGCCGGGAGTCAGCAGGGTGGCAGCAGTGGAAGGTCGGGAGCCAAACATGCCTGGGGTAGACCACCTGCTTCGCAGGAGCCTACCTGCACGGGATATAGCAGTGCACAAATTCACGGAGGCAGCGGCGGTAGCAGTAAGTCAGTGCATAGTGTTGGGGGTTAAATCACCTACTCGGCGGTGTGGCAGTTTTTTGTTAAGCTGCCAGAGAAGGAGAACATGGCCATATGTAGAATCTGTGGGCAGAAGGTGAAGCGTGGCCAGGGTGCCAATGTTGGCACCACAGCCCTGTGTCAACATCTGGAGCATCACTATAAAGTGGTCTGGGAGAACCGTGGGTCCCATGTGGTGGTCCAGCCTGCCGCAGCAACCGCTGCATCACCCAGTGACACGCACCCGATTTCAGGCAGTCAAGGCTCTACCACCTCATCTGAAGGGAGCTGTCGGTCATCTGCTAGTCCTGATGCTTCTGCTCCTTGCCTTCCTACTCCTAGTCAGTCATTCCATCAGCAATCGATCACCAAAGCGATTGCCAAGAGACAACAAAATTTGTGCACTCATTCAACGGCGCAGAAGCTGAACATCCTCCTGTCCAGGTTACTGGTGCTCCAGTCTTTCCCTTTCCAAGTGGTGGACACTGCACCTTTTAGAGAACTGATGGCTTATGCTGAGCCGAGGTGGAGAGTCCCAAGCGTCATTTCTTTGCCAAAATGGCAGTACCAGCCCTGCACACACATGTAGAACAGAAGGTGGGCCAGTCCTTGAGCCTGTCGGTGTCTGCCAAACTGCACGGCAGCACAGACGTGTGGAGCTATAACTACGGTCAGGAACAATACATGTCCTTTACGGCCCACTGGGTGAATGTGGTATCTGCACAGCCACACCAGCAACTTGGTCAGGTGACTTCTCTTCCGCCACTACGATGCCACGCCATTGGTCCTGCGACAATGTCCGCCTCTGCCTCCTCATATTCCACTGTGTCCTCACCCTCCACTGCAGGGACAATTCACAGTGCCCCTCCAGCATACCACATGTGCAGGGCACGGCGGTGTCATGCTGTTCTGCACTTCATTTGCCTGGGTGAACTGAGTCACACAGGGGAGGAACTGCTCCCTGTCCTTCATCAAGGAATCGAATCCTGGCTTTCTGCGCAACAACTGAAAATCGGAACCATACTGACCGACAATGGGAAGAACATGGTGTTGGCGCTGCATTAATGAAGGCTGAGCCATGCGCCCTGCAAGACACACGTGTTCAATGTGGTTGTCAAGCGGTTCCTGAAGTCTTCCACCCATCTGCAAGACATCCGAAAAATGGCCAGGAAATTTTGCATGCACTTTAAGCCACTCATACACCGCAAAGCACACCCTCCTTGAGCTGCAGCAGCAGAACGGCATACCCCAACATAGACTGATATGCAACATTTCCACCCGTTGGACCGACTGTACAAACAGAGAAAGGCCATCAACAATTTCTTGATGATTCAAGAGGACAGGAGTACTCCCCTGTGTAACTTTGATGTCAGCCAGTTGCAGCTCATGTGTGACACCTGCCGTTTGCTCAGGCCCTTTGAGGAGGCCACATTATTTGTCAGTCGCCAGGACTACGGGATGAATGATGTCATACAACTGCTTCATGCCCTGGAACAGATGCTGGCAAATCTGGCTGGTCAGGGGACTGGAGACATGGTGCCTAGATCTCACAGCCACATGAGCCCTGTAGGGGCTTAACTGGAGGAGGAGAAGGAGAACATTGAAGCACAAGCAATCTGTAGCTAAATGGGTGGTTTTTCTTCATAGGTGACAGGAGAGGAAGAGGAGCAGGACCAGCCAGAGGAGCTACAGGGCGAGGAGGAAGATGAGGCAGAGGACCCATACACACCTTGGCAGTATGCAGTGGAGATGGAGGCATGGAGGCCCCTTGAGTCACTTGCGCAAATTGCCCACTGCATGTTCACTTGCTTGGGTAGTGACAGCCGAATTGTCACCATTCGGCAGAGGGATGACTTCTGGCTCTTGACATAGAAACATAGAAACATAGAATGTGTCGGCAGATAAGAACCATTTGGCCCATCTAGTCTGCCCAATATACTGAATACTATGGATAGCCCCTGACCCTATCTTATATGAAGGATGGCCTTATGCCTATCCCATGCATGCTTAAACTCCTTCACTGTATTTGCAGCTACCACTTCTGCAGGAAGGCTATTCCATGCATCCACTACTCTCTCAGTAAAGTAATACTTCCTGATATTACTTTTAAACCTTTGCCCCTCTAATTTAAAACTATGTCCTCTTGTAGCAGTTTTTCTTCTTTTAAATATTCTCTCCTCTTTTACCTTGTTGATTCCCTTTATGTATTTAAAAGTTTCTATCATATCCCCTCTGTCTCGTCTTTCTTCCAAGCTATACATGTTAAGGTCCTTTAATCTTTCCTGGTAAGTTTTATCCTGCAATCCATGTACCAGTTTAGTAGCTCTTCTCTGAACTCTCTCCAAAGTATCAATATCCTTCTGGAGATATGGTCTCCAGTACTGAGCACAATACTCCAAATGAGGTCTCACTAGTGCTCTGTAGAGCGGCATGAGCACCTCCCTCTTTCTACTGGTAATTCCTCTCCCTATACACCCAAGCATTCTGCTAAAATTTCCTGCTGCTCTATGACATTGTCTGCCTACCTTTAAGTCTTCTGCAATAATGACCCCTAAATCCCTTTCCTCAGATACTGAGGTTAGGACTGTATCACTGATTTGACCTTGTTGGACCCTTACTATCGGTCCAAAATGGGGGACTTTTTTACACCAGCTAAGAGGGAGGACAAACTGAACTACTACAGAGACATCCTATGTAGTCAGTTGGCCGCTGCCTATCTGAGCCATCGTCCATCCTCTCGCAGGTCTGACCAGTGGGGCGCTTTGCACTCACGTTCCACTGCCATGGCTGCTGGGGAGGGGTGGCAGAGGAGTACCAGCTCCATCAGCAGCAGCCTGAGTCTAGAGTCGCTGATGAGCAGCTTTCTTCACCCGCATAGTGAAGAAACTACTCACCAGCAGCTAGACGTAGAGGATAACCTAAACCAGCAGGTGGTGGCATACTTGGAGTGCACCCTGCCAGCCATCATTGAAGATCCGCTGGACTACTGGGCAGCCAAACTGGATTTGTGGCTGCAACTGGCCGAGTTTGCCCTGGAAAAGCTGTCCTGCCCAGCCAGTAGTGTGGCATCAGAGCGGGTGTTTAGTGCGGCGGGGGCCATAGTTAACCCTAAAAGAACTCGCCTGTCCACCCAAAATGTGGAGAGACTGACCGTTGTAAAGATGAGTCAGGCGTGGATCAGCCAGTATTTCCACCCACCAATGCCTGAAGCATAATACTAGATCATCCATGGTGCCACACCAACACTTTGACAAAAGAGACCGGTTTCTTCTGGCTACCTGCCTCAGCAACTATTCTGATGCTGCCACCGGCCTGATGCCACACATCTGATGTCAAGTGCTTCTTTCACCCACCATCTTCCCCCACCTCCACACCTGATGAAGGGGACTTTAGGATCCCCGAAATGCGTTGTTTTTATATACATGCATAAAAAATATTTTTAACCAAAAGGTGTGCTTTTGGTGGGTTTTGAACTAATGGTGGTCTGTGGATGACACTATTACGGGGGCATCTGTGGATGGCACTGTTATGGGGGCATCTGTGGATGGCACTGTTACGGGGGGATCTGTAGATGGCACTGTTATGGGGCATCTGTGGATGACACTGTTATGGGGGCATCTGTGGATGGCACTGTAATGGGGGCATCTGTGGATGGCACTGTTACGGGGGCATCTGTGGATGGCACTGTTACGGGGGCATCTGTGGATGGCACTGTTATGGGGGCATCTGTGGATGGCACTGTTATGTGGGCATCTGTGGATGGCACTGTTATGGGGGCATCTGTGGATGGCACTGTTACGGGGGCATCTGTGGATGGCACTGTTACGGGGGCATCTGTGGATGGCACTGTTATGGGGGCATCTGTGGATGGCACTGTTATGGGGGCATCTGTGGATGGCACTGTTATGTGGGCATCTGTGGATGACACTGTTATGGGGGCATCTGTGGATGGCACTGTAATGGGGGCATCTGTGGATGGCACTGTTACGGGGGCATCTGTGGATGGCACTGTTACGGGGGCATCTGTGGATGGCACTGTTATGGGGGCATCTGTGGATGGCACTGTTATGTGGGCATCTGTGGATGGCACTGTTATGGGGGCATCTGTGGATGACATGACACTGCTATGTGTGACATCTTATGCTATGTGAATCAAATGAAATGGACGGCACTGTGCTTACTTTAAAGTCCGGGTGCACGGTCAATAGGTCGGATCCCCACAGACATATAATAACGAGACCGGCACTCCGTAATTTCTTTGCAGAGTAGAAAACTTCTTCTTTATTCGTCACCCATACGTGACGCGCGTTTCGGCACAAATGTGTGCCTTTATCATACAACAGGTGATAGAAATCCTCTGAAATCCAGCATGTAGCACCTACTAAACTCCCGTAGCAGGCAGTGGCAACGTAACTCACTACGTCACGCGCCTGCTCCTCCCACTTTGTGAATGAAGCAGGCGGTGCAGGCGCGTGACGTAGTGAGTGATGCTACGCTACCACCACCAGGCCTCCTGCCTGCTATGGGAGTTTAGTAAGTGCTACATGCTGGATATCAGAGGATTTCTATACTTTAACATTTCCTACACATTAGATATGATTACTACAGTGAGCAGGGCCCGGTGTAATAGAATACAGTGACTGCACCGGGCTCCGCTGCCATTACAGCACCAGATAATGGAGCTAAGCCCCTCCTCCCTCCTCACTGATACACCGCTGACCGCACTATGCAGCATCGTGGCAGCGGTGTATCAGTGTAAATGGCAGCATTCGCCCCGTAAGACGCACTGCCATTTCCCCCCTTTTGGGGGGAAAGTGCGTCTTATAGGGCGAAAAATACGGTAAATATATTCTCAGTTCACTTCTGCAGTTATTTCTGTTGAAAGTGTATAGGGGTGTATTACAGTACTCTGGTGCACTTATTATATACACACTTCGCTGGTGCACTTATATGTGGCAAAAGCGATCAGTGACCTATTTCGTTATAGAAAGAAAAAAATATACGCACTTCACTGGTGCAGTTATTTGTGGCAAAAGGGTTTAGTGGCCTATTTCAGTACAGAAAGAAAAAAATATACGCACTTTACTGGTGCACTTATTTATGGCAAAAGCGTTCAGTGGCCTATTTCAGTACAAAAAGAAAAATATATTCTCAGTTCACGTTGGTAGTAATCTGTGTTGAAAGCATGGCTGGGAGTGAGCAGGGTGGCAGCAGTGGGAGGTCAGAAGCCAAACGTGCCCGGGGTAGACCACCTGCTTCACAGCAGCCTAACTACCCGGGAAGTAGTGGTTCACGGAAGTAGCTGCAGTAGTAGTCAGTCAGTTATGTTTTATTTTGTATTTTAGTACAAAAAGAAAAATACATTCTAAGTTCACGTCGGCGGCGGTTATATGTCTTGAAAGCATTTAGTGGCCAATTTCAGTACAAACAGAAAAATACATTCTAAGTTCACTTCGGCGGCGGTTATATGTCTTGAAAGTGTTTAGTGGACTATTTCAGTTCAAAAAGAAAAATATATTCTCAGTTCACGTTGGCGGTTATATGTGTTAAAAGCATGGCTGGGAGTCAGCAGGGTGGCAGCAGTGGGAGGTCGGGAGCCAAATGTGACCGGGGTAGAGCACCTAATTCTCAGCAGCCTACCTACCCGGGAAGTAGTGGTGCGGGGGTTCACAAAAGTAGCGTCAGTAGCAGTCAGTCACTGCGTCGGTTATATGTGGTAAAATCTTTATTAAAGTATTATGATGTCTCCATGATAAATCTGCAGCATGGGGGCTCCGTTTGGCTTCTACACACTTTCAAAATCATCCTTCAGCGGAGCGAATAGATGCCGGATGACCAGGATGCTCCCTGACCTTCCCAGGAGCTGCTGCCGGGAGCAGCGGTTCATTTCTGAGACGTCCGTATAGTGCGGGGGGAATCCGAACACCCTCTCCATCTCCGTGCTCGGTTACATGTGTAAAATCTTTTGTGACATATTTTGGTGGAAAAACAAATCTTATTCAGCGTTCAGTGCTGTACTTATATGCGGTAAAATCTTTATTGATGTATTTCGGTGGAAAAACAAATTGTATTCAGCGTTCAGCGCTGCAGTTATATGCGGTAAAATCTTTTGTGACGTATTTCAGTGGAAAAACAAATCTTATTCAGCGTTCAGCGCTGTAGTAATATGCGGTAAAATCTTTTGTGATGTATTTCGGTGGAAAAACAAATTGTAATTAGCGGTCAGCGCTGCAGTTATATGTGGTAAAATCTTTTGTGATGTATTTCGGTGGAAAAACTAATTGTAATTAGCGGTCAGCGCTGCAGTTATATGTGGTAAAATCTTTTGTGATGTATTTCGGTGGAAAAACTAATTTTATTCAGCGTTCAGCGTTGTAGTTATATGCGGTAAAATCTCCATGATGTATCTATGATAAATCTGCAGCATGGGGGCTCCGTGTGGCTTCCACACACTTTCAAAATCATCCTTCAGCGGAGCGAATAGATGCCGGATGACCGGGACGCTTCCTGACCTTCCCAAGAGCTGCTGTCGGGAGCGGTTCATTTCTGAGACGTCCGTTCTGAGACCCTCTCCATCTCCATGCTCTGTTATATGCAGTAAAATCTTTTGTGATTTATTTCGGTGTAAAAACACTTTTTATTCAGAGTTCAGCGCTGCAGTTCTATGCGGTAAAATCTTTTGTGATGTATTTTGGTGGAAAAACTAATTGTAATCAGCGTTCAGCGCTGCAGTTATATGTGGTAAAATCTTTTGTGACGTATTTCGGTGAAAAAACTAATTTTTTTCAGCGCTGTAGTGATATGTGGTAAAATCTTTATTGAAATATGTCAGTCGGAAAACTAAATTCATTCAGTGGTCAGCGCTGTGGTTATACGCAGTAAAATCTTTATTGACTTATTTCTGTCGAAAAACTAAATTTATTCTGCGGTCAGTGCTGCGGTTTAATGCAGTAAACTCTTTAGTGACATATCTTTATGAACTTTGCGACTCTTCCGGGCTCAAAGAGCTATCTTGACCCTTTGTCTTGTCATTGTCTGTAGCTACTAGAGGCCTGTTCATGCAGGTTCCCCCAGAAGTATATTGGTCGATCGACACGTCATTGTGCCATTCTGTGGCTTCCTCATGCTGCAATATGGCAGACGTACTCTCTGGCGGCCGGAGCGCTCCATGTACTTCTCATCATTTTCTCACTTCTACCTCTGGCGGCATAGTGCCTGGCGAAGGCCTAATAAGGCCGAAAACATTTGCACATATATATTGCCGCTTTTTCAAATAAATAAAATACTTCAAAGTTCAAAGAAAAGCATCTATCTCGCTGTGATTTTTGTATACTATTATTACGGGTGGGGACCCTATTCACAGCATCTAAGGAGGCAGGTGGCCACAAAGCCTGGCTAAAATTCCTCATGCTGCTGCCACCTTCACACTCTGTCACTGTGCCACTCTGTGGCCTCCTGAATCTGCTGCCACCTCCAGACTCTGTCATTGTGCTGATTTGTGGTCTCCTCCTGATGCTGCTTCTGCTGCTGTCACCTCCAGACTCTGTCATTGTGCCACTCTGTGGCCTATCATGCTGCTGCCACCTCCAGATTCTGTCGTTTTGCCACTCTGTGGCCTACTTATGCTGCTGCCACCTCCAGACTCTGTTGCTGTGCCACTCTGTGGCCTTCTCATGCTGCTGCCACCTCCAGACTCGGTCGTTGTGTCACTCTGTAGCCTACTCATGTTGCTGCCACCCCCAGACTTGGTCATTGTGCCACTCTGTGACCTACTCATGCTGCCGCAACCTCCATACTTGGTCATTGTGCCACTCTGTGGCCTACTCATACTGCTGTCAACTTCAGACTCGGTCATTGTGCCATTCGGTGGCCTCCTCCTACTGCTTCCACCTCCAGACCCTGTCATTGGGCCGCTCTGTGGTCTACTCATGCTGTTCCCACCCTCCCCACTTCATTACTTGCCCACTATTTTGCCGTTCGGCCTGGTTGACATAATTTATTTGACCCTTCTTCTGATCTGTCAGAAGGAAGGAAAAATGAGACACACAACAGATCCTGTCTGTGTAGCAGCTTTAAGGCCTGTATGGTCCCATCAGAATTGGCTTATGAATTGGTAGCCAAAAGCAGGAGTGGGTAGAAAACACAGAAGACATGCAAATATTCCATTCACGTGTCATCTCTGTTTTAGATTGGCATTAGCAATATTGATGGATTACTGACCAAATGCTGACCGAGTGAAGGCAAATGCTCAACAGACAGGATCCATTTTTTGAGGGGTTATTGTTTTGACGGATCAGAGGAAGGGCAAAATAATCAGTGACTACTTTTATAAGCGTTTAATAGAACAGGTTCTGTAGACATCTATGTGGAATCGGCTGACGACGGTGTAAAAGGAGTGTGCTTCTTCTTGACGCTAACATCGACCTGTAAGGCTGAGTCCATACTTGAGTTATTTGGTCAGTTTTAGCCCCGTGACTGCACAAATAAGTGAAGTGTGCAGTGATTCTAAGGGCGACGCCTGTCATCTGCATGTCATACTGACTCAAAGTATTATTTCACTACCACAGCAGACTTCCTATGCGTGTTACTGAAAGGCACAGTGTTCTACACCACTATAAAGGCTCTCTACAGCCAGAAAATAGCAGTTTTTTAATGAAATTCGCCACAATTAAATTCGGATGAAACCCAATTTTTCCCCCAAAATTTTTGCAAATTGGTGAATCACATTTTTTACAAATTCGCTCATCTCTATTTATAGCATGTGACACCTGCAGCCAACCACTGTCATCATTGGAAATAAAGCACATCGCTTAGGACATCTTGCCTTGGTGTCTTAGCTGCTAATGTGACTTAATATTTCCTCTGGGAGCTCTTCTACCATTATACATAAAAAACAATGACCACATATATATATTTGGAAATATTGCCCTAATTAAAGATTAACTGTCACCAAAAAATGTAATGCAATCTGCAAGTAGCAGGTTAAAGAGCAGGAGAAGCTGAGCAGATTTATATATATATATATTTTTTGGGAAAATATTCAATAAAACTTGTAATTTGTATACTTAAGGGTACTTTCACACTAGCGTTTTTGCTGGATCCAGCAGCAATGCTTTTGTTACTGATAATATAACCATCTGCATCCGTTATGAACTGATCCGTTTGTATTATCTTTAACATACCCAAGACGGATCCGTCATGAACTCCAATGAAAGTCAATGGAGGACGGATCCGTTTTCTACTGTGTCAGATTGTGTCAGAGAAAACGGATCAGTCCCCATTGACGTGCATTGTGACGTCAATGGGGACGGATCTGTCTTGCTTTGCATCCCAGGATGGAAAGCAAACTGCAGCATGCTGCGGTTTGCTTTCTAGTAAGAGAATGCAACGGAATGCAGTTTGGAGCATTCCGTTCTGTTCAGTTATGTTTTGTTCCCATTGACAATGAATGGGGACAAAACGGAAGAGTTTTTTATCCGGTATTGAGACCCTGTGACGGATCTCAATACCGGAAAATAGAAATGCTAGTGTGAAAGTAGCCCAAATCTTTCCTCTTTCTGACTTTGATTGTTCATGTGTGATGTCCTATCAGTGATTGATAGCATTCTCTTTATGTATATACATAGATCGTTTTCAGTCACTGATAACCCTTCAGTCTTTTCCCACAAAACTATATATCAATCAGCTCACCTTATCCTGCTGTATAACAATCTGCCTATATTGCTTTTTGTGTTGATCTTAGTTTACTTCAATAAACCTTGTGGCAAAAAGAAGCTATTCTGATCATAACGTTATACTGTATTAGGGATTTGCAACTCTTTATTGCTAAAGTGAGTACAAAAGTAGAGCTTCATTAATAAGCATATGTCAACATGTCCTAATCCCTGAAACAGTGATGCAAATGATCTATTATTTTATACTCATATGGGTAATTACTTGCTAGACACATCTACAAAATGTCCTCTGGTAATCTTTAAACAAGCAGAAAAGCATATTTTCCCTTTTGAAATTAGACTATCTTTTAAGGCTAGCTTGATATATCCACTGATACACTAATCATATTCACTAACTTGTGACAGAGGATACAGTTGAGGTCACTGAAAATGCTATAAAATCCTGAAGCTGTTACATAAAGTGAGAATAATTATTATTTCTAATGCTTTTTTACAATATAAATTATACTTGCAGGATAGTTTTACAATATATGGAAAATATTTTTACAGCTATTAACATTTTATACTTTTAGCAAAAACCTGAGGCACATATGTAAAATGTGAATATTTCAGGGTCCATTTGCCAAGGTGATGGAACCTGATTTAGGCAAAAAATATATTGAATGTAGTATGTGTTGTACTAAAAGACCTCCATCGTAAACCTGTCAACCTGAACCCGTCTATATAACTGCATTCTCTTTTTTCACCTTGTAAAAGAAGATATAGTGGCAGATGCAAGAATGACTCTAAAAAGAGTTTGAATAGGTATATCAAGATGGAAACATCTAGTAAACATTGTAGACATTTTGCCTCTAACCATATGCCTTTATATATTTTAGCATTTCATAAAAACTTCCTCAGAGTATGGTACCCTAAGGCATTTGTTAAAGACTACAATGTTTTCTTAACTCTGTTAAGGTCTGCACTGAAATTCTGATAATATTTAAGATTTTATTTTCATTTATTTCAAAGTAATATAATATATACAATGTAGTTTATACAGGGAGTGCAGAATTATTAGGCAAGTTGTATTTTTGAGGATTAATTTTATTATTGAACAACAACCATGTTCTCAATGAACTCAAAAAACTCATTAATATCAAAGCTGAATATTTTTGGAAGTAGTTTTTAGTTTGTTTTTAGTTTTAGCTATTTTAGGGGGATATCTGTGTGTGCAGGTGACTATTACTGTGCATAATTATTAGGCAACTTAACAAAAAACAAATATATACCCATTTCAATTATTTATTTTTACCAGTGAAACCAATATAACATCTCAACACTCACAAATATACATTTCTGACATTCAAAAACAAAACAAAAACAAATCAGTGACCAATATAGCCACCTTTCTTTGCAAGGACACTCAAAAGCCTGCCATCCATGGATTCTGTCAGTGTTTTGATCTGTTCACCATCAACATTGCGAGCAGCAGCAACCACAGCCTCCCAGACACTGTTCAGAGAGGTGTACTGTTTTCCCTCCTTGTAAATCTCACATTTGATGATGGACCACAGGTTCTCAATGGGGTTCAGATCAGGTGAACAAGGAGGCCATGTCATTAGATTTTCTTCTTTTATACCCTTTCTTGCCAGCCACGCTGTGGAGTACTTGGACGCGTGTGATGGAGCATTGTCCTGCATGAAAATCATGTTTTTCTTGAAGGATGCAGACTTCTTCCTGTACCACTGCTTGAAGAAGGTGTCTTCCAGAAACTGGCAGTAGGACTGGGAGTTGAGCTTGACTCCATCCTCAACCCGAAAAGGCCCCACAAGCTCATCTTTGATGATACCAGCCCAAACCAGTACTCCACCTCCACCTTGCTGGTGTCTGAGTCGGACTGGAGCTCTCTGCCCTTTACCAATCCAGCCACGGGCCCATCCATCTGGCCCATCAAGACTCACTCTCATTTCATCAGTCCATAAAACCTTAGAAAAATCAGTCTTGAGATATTTCTTGGCCCAGTCTTGACGTTTCAGCTTGTGTGTCTTGTTCAGTGGTGGTCGTCTTTCAGCCTTTCTTACCTTGGCCATGTCTCTGAGTATTGCACACCTTGTGCTTTTGGGCACTCCAGTGATGTTGCAGCTCTGAAATATGGCCAAACTGGTGGCAAGTGGCATCTTGGCAGCTGCACGCTTGACTTTTCTCAGTTCATGGGCAGTTATTTTGCGCCTTGGTTTTTCCACACGCTTCTTGCGACCCTGTTGACTATTTTGAATGAAACGCTTGATTGTTCGATGATCACGCTTCAGAAGCTTTGCAATTTTAAGAGTGCTGCATCCCTCTGCAAGATATCTCACTATTTTTGACTTTTCTGAGCCTGTCAAGTCCTTCTTTTGACCCATTTTGCCAAAGGAAAGGAAGTTGCCTAATAATTATGCACACCTAATATAGGGTGTTGATGTCATTAGACCACACCCCTTCTCATTACAGAGATGCACATCACCTAATATGCTTAATTGGTAGTAGGCTTTCGAGCCTATACAGCTTGGAGTAAGACAACATGCATAAAGAGGATGATGTGGTCAAAATACTCATTTGCCTAATAATTCTGCACGCAGTGTAGCTATAAAACAGAATTTTTAAATACTTCTCAACATCTGGTTTGATGAAAGCCGAGTTTTCATTAAAAAAAAAAAATGTTAAAGGGATGGTAGAGATAAGCAAACCTTTTGAGATTTTTGAAAAAGTTTGGTTCAGACCTAAATCGATTCTACCCAACCCAAAGTGGCTCCAATTGCCTTGGAAATTGGTATAGTTTCCTATATAAAGTACACCCCTCACATTTTCAGTATGTCACAGTACATGTTGGCATTCATGGTTGCCTCAATGAACCCCCCACACCAAACCATGACACTCACACCACCATGCTTGACTAGAAGCAAGATACACTTGTCTTAGTACTCCTCAACTGGCTGCCCCACACACGTTTGACACCATCTAAGTCAAAATAAGTTTATCTTGGTCTCATCAGACCACAGGTTATGGTTCCAGTAATCCATGTCCTTAGTCTGCTTGTCTTCAGAAAACTGTTTGCAGGTTTCTTGTTCATCATCTTTAGAAGAGGGTTCCTTCTGGGACATTAGCTATGCAGAGCAATTTGATGGTGTGCGGCATATGAGCTGAGCACTGACAGGCTACCCTCCCCCCCACTTCTTTAGCCTCTGCATCAATGCTGGTATCGCTCATACGTCTATTTTGAAAAGACAACCTCTGGATATGACTCTGAGCATGTGCACCCAACTTCTTTGGTTGACCATGGCGAGGCCTGTTCTGAATGGAACCTGCCTTGTCAAACTGCTGTATGGTCTTGGCCACCGTGCTGCAGCTCAGTTTCAGGGTGTTGGCAATCTTCTTATAGCCTAGGCCAGGGATCAGCAACCTTCAGCATTACAGCTGCTGTGAAACTACAACTCCCAGCATTCAAACATGCTTGCCTGTTTATCTAAATGTCTAAGGTTACTTTCACTCTGGAAAACTGGCACATATTGTATGTGAAAAGTTACCATAGACAAGTGTCTTTTTGATTGATATACATTAGTGCAGCGGACTGCTAGTAAAATACACTATACAGATGAGTCTTTCCAGTGAGAACTTATGGGTGACAGATAGTGTTGAGTGAATCAAAGTCAAACAAATTGACTTGGATCCAAATTTCTGAAACAAATCAATTTTCCCTGAAATGGTGGTAAAAACAAAAAAATACATATTCACCTCATCCATTTGTGCACGAAGAAGCCATTGTGGCCATCTTGAGTAAAGATTGTCTTCAATTAAGGCTACTTTCACACTAGCGTTGTTTTAATCCGGCGTTCAATTCCGACACCGGAACTGCCCGCCGGATCCGGAAAAACGTGTGAAAACGGATTACATTTGAATCCTGATCAGGATTTTGATCACAATGAAAAAATGCATTGGAAAAAACGGATCCGCCATTTATGGACTTTAACTTTTTTTTCACATTTTTCGGGCTTAACATGCAAAAGCCGGATCCGTTTTGACTGAACACACAGTGCCAGATCCGGCGTTAATGCAAGTCAATGGGAAAAAGGCCTGATCAGGCGTTCAGTCAAAGTGTTCAGGCTTTTTGGCCGGAGGTAAAAATACTGCATGCTACGTTTTTCTGAAAAGCCTGATCAGTCAAAAAGACTGAACTGAAGACATCCTGATGCATCCTGAAGGACTGACTCTCCATTCAGAATGCATGGGGATAAAACTGATCAGTTCTTTTCCGGATTTGAGCCCCTAGGACGGAACTCAGCGCCGGAAAAGAAAAACGCTAGTGTGAAAGTAGCCTAAGAGGGCCATGACGGCCTCTATGTGATCAAATAGATAAGGTATTTATTTATTTTAAAGAAAAAATGTGGGGGATTCAGTCAGCACAACCCTGTATGCATGTATTTATTTATTTTACCCTGATTAACTCCTGAAAGGCCTAAATGGTAGCCTCAGATGCCGTGATCAGCGATGAATGCTGCATCTGAGAGGCTTAATGATGGGGGCCGACTGATCACCGCTCATTGTCATTGCGCTTGCAACATGAAATAATTTATTTGTGAAATTTGAAATAGCAGCCGAATCAAATAATAGAAAATTGGCCCCAAAATAAATAGATAACAACATAGAAGATACAAAAAAGAAGCAATGCGGAAGGTCACCCCACAAATAGTTGTAGCACTCAGTGACCAGAACACACTTAGATGACAAGAGGTGCTTGGCGGCACCAAAAAAGTAACCAGGTGGTCCTACCGCTCTGATGAGGTGCTCCTTGGTACAACGAATGCCTCACCGGTGTTGGATGATACACGTACACCGTTGCTGGAGGCAGTTGTCAAACACAGGGTTAGGGATGCTAGGCTAACTGGCCCTAGTGATGCCCTAGGGACCTACACTGGCCTAAGTGACCTGATCACGGATCCCCGTGCTCGGGCACAGTCAGGAACCTAACCCTGGAATTAGTGCACCCTATAAAGCCCTCTCCTGCCTAGTCCCTAAACTGAGCCAGGTACACTGGCAAAGGTATCAGCCGTGTCCCCTAAACAAAGTATGTCCACGATCCTGATGTAGATTGTACACTCCCCCAGCACTTTCCACCTGAGGAATTACAGGAGGTAGTACAGCATGTCACTGTTTTTGCAGGGGCACTATTATACACAGGAGGCTAAATCTATAACTCTATTATACACAATGTATACAGCGTATGACACCATTATATTAAAGGAAAATACACTGCCTCTCCAAAAAAAAGTCGCCACCTGGATTTAACTAAGCAAATAGTTATGAGCCTCCTATTGGATGGATAATTACTGCACTGGCAATTATCTTTCAGCTGGCAACAAGTTATTTAACCCCAACTGGTGCAATGAGTTGCTTCTCATTTCTTAAACAACCATGTCGAAAGACACATCTCGTGGTCGTGGAAAAGATGTTAGTCTGTTTTCTATAAAGGGTCAAATCATTGGCATGCATCAAGCAGAGAAAATATCTAAGGAGATTGCAGAAACTGCTAAAATTGGGTTAAGAACTGTCCAACGCATTATTAAAAACTGTAAGGATAGTGGGGACCCATTTTAATCGAGGAAGAAATGTAGCTGGAAAAAAATCCTGAATGATCGTGATCGGCGATCACTTAAATGTTTGGTGAAGCCAAATAGAAGAAAAACAACAGTAGAACTCAGGGCTATGCTTAATAGTAAAAATAAGAGCATTTCCACATGCACAATGCGAAGGGAACTGAAGGGATTGGCACTGAACATCTGTGTAGCCGTAATAAAACCACTAATCAGTGAGGCAAACCAGAAAAAACGGTATCAATTTGCTAGGGAGCATAAAGATTGGACTCTGGAGCCATGGAAGACGATCATGTGGTCTGATGAGTCCAGATTTACCCTGTTCTAGAGTGATGGGCGCATCAAGGTAAGAAGAGAGGCAGATGAAGTGATGCAGCCATCATGCCTAGTGCCTACTGCACAAGCCTGTGGGGGCAGTGCTATGATCTGGGGTTGCTGCAGTTGGTCAGGTCTAGGTTCAGCAACAGTACGGAGTTAATACTCCTGTTTTCTGAGATTTCTGAGTTGTGTTATCTAATCTAAGCAAACACCTTCAATTGCTTTTCAATGGCTTTTGTCTCAAAATAACACGATGAGTTAAGAAATTTGAGTTAAGAGCTGGAGTGCTAACCCTGCTACATCTGTATGTTCTCCAAGAATGAGGTCAGCTAACTACCTGAACATACTGAATGACCAGGTTATTACATCAATGGATTTTTTCTTCCCTGATGGAACGGGCATATTCCAAGATGACAATACCAGGATTCATCGTGCTCAAATTGTGAAAGAGTGGTTCAGGGAGCAAAAGACATCAGTCCAGACCTTAACCCCATTGAGAATCTTTGGGATGTGCTGGAGAAGGCTTTGCGCAGCAGTCAGACTCTACCATCATCAATGCAAGATCTTGGTGAAAAATTAATGCAACACTGGATGGAAATGAATCTTGTGACATTGCAGAAGCTTATCGAAACAATGCCACAGCGAATGCGTGCCGTAATCAAAGCTAAAGGCGGTCCAACAAAATATTTTTGGTGGTGACTTTTTTGGGGGGCGGGCAGTGTATGTCACTATTTTTATGGGGCATTGTCTTTAGTGGTATTGTATTACAGAGCAAAGTTTAACACACTTTCTTCATGGGGCCTGCATATGCTGTAGAATCAATACATTTAGGGGGAACAGTATGGGGCACCGTTTTTTTTTTTAGGGATTAAGGATACAAAAAATTCTGTAATCAAAAACTTTATGATTAGAAACCCTGAATAGATATGCTTATGTGTATTAGAAGTCATAGAAGCTTGGGTTGGATGAATAAGAAAAGCAAATAGAATAACACCAATTGGAGAAGACATCACCTGTGAGTCACTGAATGTCATTGTATAGCCTGCTTTTCACTGTGTGGGATAAATACAGGATTATCTTATATATATATTATATTTATATCTATATTACCTCACACAATAAATGGGTATATGACGTGCACCTAACTAACAGACAGATTAACTATATCAATTTCCCTATCACGTATGCAGTGCAGGTGTATTTCACGCAATAAATGGGTATATGACGTTCACCTAACTAACAGACGGATTAACTCTATCAATTTCCCTGTCACATATGCAGTGCTGGTGTACTTCACGCAATAAAAAATAATGGGTATATGACGTGCACCTAACTAACAGACAGATTAAATCTATCAATTTCCCTGTGACATATGCAGCTCTGGTGTTCTTCACACAATACATGGGTATATGACGTGCACCTAACTAACAGACGGATTAACTATATCTTTTTTCCTATCACATACTGTATGCAGTGCACGTGTACTTAACACAATAAATGGGTATATGACATGCACCTAACTAACAGATGGATTAACTATATAAATTTTCCTGTCACATGTGCAGTGCAGGTGTACTTCACGCAATAACTGGGTATATGACGTGCACCTAACACACGGATTAACTATATCAATTTCCCTGTCACGTATGCAGTGCAGGTGTACTTCACGCAATAACTGGGTATATGACGTGCACCTAACACACGGATTAACTATATCAATTTTCCTGTCACATATGCAGTGCAGGTGTACTTCACGCAATAACTGGGTATATGACGTGCACCTAACTAACAGACAGATTAACTATATCAATTTCCTTGTCACGTATGCAGTGCACGTGTACTTCACGTAATAAATGGGTAAATGACGTGCACCTAACTAACAGATGGATTAACTATAACAATTTCCCTGTCACCTATGCAGTGCAGGTGTACTTCACGCAATAAATGGCTATATGACATGCACCTAACTAACAGACAGATTAACTATTATTTTTGTGTGTCAGGGGTACAAAGTACAATGTTGTATTGCACCCAAAAAAAATTTGCTGTAGGTCACCCACAGAATTAACAGCCAGATTTATGATTAGCTTTCTGTGTCAGGAGTGCAAAGATGGTGTATTGCACACACAAAAAGTCACACTAACACTCTCCCTCACTTCAGCTGCCTGCTTTCTGTCCCTTCACTACTGAGAGCTGATGGGCGGTGCTACACGTGATCCATATATAGAGGCTTGGTCACATGAAGCACCGGCCAATCACAGCCATGCCATTAGTAGGCATGACTGTGAAGGCTTAAAAGTTTGTTGATTGGCTGCCCTGCAGCCTTTCAAAAAGCATTATTAAATGCTCGAACACCGAACTCGAACCCAAACTTTTCCGGCAAAGTTCGGTTTCGGGTCCGGATCCCAAAAATCTGAAAGTTTGTTACGGAACCGAACTTTACAGTTTAGGTTCGCTCAACACTACTTTTGGTGAAAAGCCTTAATTCATACGAGGCTTAAAATAAATCCTAGTGAATTCTTAAAGGTTCCACAGATCAGACACTTAGAAATACAATCTACTGTACATTCAGATAAGAAAACTACCACATATTTTTTTCATACAAATGTTATTTATTTTTTATAGTATGATTATGCAAAATATTAAATAGATTCATAATCAAATTTGAAATAAATAGTTAACCTGTTCACTAGCAGCACATTATTTTTAGTGCATTAGATTTTAATTTAAAACATTTTTCAACTAATGCCAGCAGCACCACAGTCAGATACATGAAGGTATGTTTATATATAACTGTCTACCATGGGAGAAAATGTGTGTAAAAATGAAAATGAGGAGTCCATAATAGTGGTCAGTTTTCAAGAATTTCTGCTACTTGGTTATTAGTGAAGCGGACAAAGAAGAAACCAAAGGATCCAATAAAACAAAGATTATTATACCATATGTACAGCTTAATGTGCACCTAAGTCATAGCGACCAAAACAATAGGTTTTCAAACATTTTATCCCATCCCTAGTTTTAAATTCTAGCTGTAGACACATTGGTACATTTGGGCCAATGTGTCCTGCAAGGATCCAATAATATCATCAAATAATGAAATAATAATCTATTTCTAATCCATAAATGGACTGCAAATGTGCCACCAATAAACATATAAATTGTAAGAGCAACTGCTATTGTGGGCAAAATATTAACATAGTCTCAATACGGGAAGCATTAGTTCCAAAGTGAGTTTTAGTCAAATGGTTTAGAAGGGTTGTCTCACTTCAGCAAGTGACATTAATCATGTAGATGAAGTTAATACAAGGCACTTACTAAAGTACTGTGATTGTCCATATTGCTTCCTTTGCTGGCTGGATTCATTTTTCCATCACATTATACACTGCTTGTTTTCATGGTTACGACCTCCCTGCAATCCATCAGTGGTGGCCGTGCTTGCACACTATAGGAAGAAGCACTATCCTCTCTGGTATCTTTTTCCTATAGTGTGCAAGCACGGCCACCACTGCTGGTCATAACCATAGAAATAAGCCATATATAATGTGATGGGAAAATAAATCAAGCCAGCATAGGAGGCAATATGATATTAACAATTATTTAGTAAGTGCCTTGTATGAACTTCTACTACTTAATAAATGCTATTTGCTGGAGTGAGACAACCCATTTAAAAATGTGGCCTTATTTACCCTCCCGCTTGCCTAAAAAAAATTCTGAGATGTATGGCATGAGATGACCCGCCTTTAAACAAAACACTATTTTGCAATATTGAGTCATAAGACATCTATTAATATGTGTCTATGTTGTGAATTACAGTGTGAAAAAGGTTTTGCTAGCAGAATATTGTATAGATTTTGTAATGGAAAATTGAAGTCCTTAATCAAATTTGAGCTAAAGTAAAGGTGGATATTGATATATTCTCGGAGTCTTTCTAAAGCATTTTATTTTACAGAAGAATGTTGGTACTGAGGGTAAATGAGTGCAAATGAATATGACATCAACCACCCCTGAATCTGGGGGACCTACCTTATTTAAAAACTATAAATTCATGCTAGGGAATTGAGAACCTGGTTGAATTGAAATTGAACATATTTTCTAAAGTAAAAAAAAAAAAGGGACAAATGGTTGATGTACAAAGGTAGCCCTTTCTTAATTTATATCTAGAAATAAAAAAAAAACCTGTGTATTCCTGCTTAGCAACTAATTAGATATCCACTTTTATCGGCAAACTTCTGAGAAAGGATGACAGAATCCTATTGGTAGCTGAGGGTCATCACTACTTTGTAATGCTCTACTTCTCATACTGTACATGCTGTATTTAATATTTACAAGTAGTAAGGATGTTTTCTTAATCTTTTAAACCTTTTATCTTTATCTTACACACATATATTAAACAAGTAATTTAAGCTATACAAGATCAAAAACATCAGAACAAATGATCCCCTAAGGAAATTGTGCTCACAGGGGAACCAGAGAGTATTTTACCATTGTCTGACTGAGAATAAATACAAATATGTAACAACATACCATTTAGAAAAAAATGTTAGCAAAAAACAAAGATGAAGAGGAACATAAAAGCTTTGAATTAGCTTCAAAGTTAATATTTTAACAGCTGGTACTATAGTATTCTGTATAGCAATTTAAAAAGTCTAAAAAAAGGATACGATTAGTACATTTTTATTGTGTAGTTGGACTGATCATTTGGATACTATAATTTTGACTGCACATAGCTTAGTTTCAAACTTGTGTGATGCTTATCCAAGGGATAGATTATTTTTCATTAGCTTGCATTATTATTGCATACATTTTTTTAATTCAAAGAATAAACAAATTATATATATAGTTGGAGTGAATTTTTTAAGAAGGTCAAGCACGCCTGCTTGCTGTACAAAAAGTGGAGCAACTTAAAAAAAATATATCTAGAACACCATCCACCAGTTGTTTTTTTATTTTTATTTTTT
This sequence comes from Bufo bufo, assembly GCF_905171765.1. Taxonomy (NCBI): domain Eukaryota; kingdom Metazoa; phylum Chordata; class Amphibia; order Anura; family Bufonidae; genus Bufo; species Bufo bufo. The sequence goes on along the minus strand of NC_053393.1, from coordinate 343,526,585 downwards.
AAGAAATTATATAGAGAATACACATATGCATTTTAAATGGTGGTGTCCCTCCACAAGGCCCATAAATTTGAATGTTTTACCACAATGGGTCTCCATACAGCATCCAAATGAACAAAGAGACTTCGTATCTATGATCCGAAGCTCGCTTCGCTCAACATTAATTATGAAGCTTCTTCTGGTCTGATGAGTTTTATCTAGTGGTAGAAATCAATTACTACAAAATGTACCATGACTATGATTTTTTTCCGAAGATACTCATTGGTGAAAGTAACTAAATGATGCCTTAAATAAACATTCAGTGAATTAAATAAAGTGGTCTCTCAAGATATAATGGCCTTAGGAAACAATATTTTCTATTAAAATATTTTTTTCTGGGTCAGGGTACCTTAAAGTATACTCAGCATACAATATCTCAGACATACAGTACAGACCAAAAGTTTGGACACACCTTCTCATTCAAAGAGTTTTCTTTGCACACTCTTGGCATTCTCTTGATGAGCTTCAAGAAGTAGTCCCCTGAAATGGTCTTCCAACAGTCTTGAAGGAGTTCCCAGAGATGCTTAGCACTTGTTGGCCCTTTTGCCTTCACTCTGCCGTCCAGCTCACCCCAAACCATCTCGATTGGGTTCAGGTCCGGTGACTGTGGAGGCCAGGTCATCTGGCGCAACACCCCATCACTCTCCTTCATGGTCAAATAGCCCTTACTTTCAAAGTTTTCCCAATTTTTCGGCTGACTGACTGACCTTCATTTGTTAAAGTAATGATGGCCACTCGTTTTTCTTTACTTAGCTGCTTTTTTCATGCCATAATACAAATTCTAACAATCTATTCAGTAGGACTATCAGCTGTGTATCCACCTGACTTCTCAATGCAACTGATGGTCCCAACCCAATTTATAAGGCAAGAAATCCCACTTATTAAACCTGACAGGGCACACCTGTGAAGTGAAAACCATTTCAGGGGACTACCTCTTGAAGCTCATCAAGAGAATGCCAAGAGTGTGCAAAGCAGTAATCAAAGCAAAAGGTGGCTACTTTGAAGAACCTAGAATATGACATATTTTCAGTTGTTTCACACTTGTTTGTTATGTATATAATTCCACATGTGTTAATTCATAGTTTTGATGCCTTCATAGTCATGAAAATAAAGAAAACTCTTTGAATGAGAAGGTGTGTCCAAACTTTTGGTCTGTACTGTAGGTCCAGCCAATTCTCTGGTAAAATACCTGTACTACCCTTTGTCTGTACTAAGATGAACAGTTTCTTTGGACACCAGGTAAGGGTGGTTTCATTTTATTTCTCTGGTATACTGAGTGCCATACAGGACCCTGAAGAAGCTCCTGTTTTCATCATAGAATATGGTTTACAGCTTTCAGCATCTATTTGTGACTGCCACATGTAAGGACTTGCTTTATCGTTCTTAGCTAACTAATGATGTTATTATTTATTTCCTTAAATCTTCATTTTCCCTTATCCTGCAGTGATATTTCAGGGCTTTCCATTTTCCAAAGGAGCTGTCAAAAATGAAAGGTGGAACCTATTGGCAAACGGCCAGTTCTACTTTACACTATAAATTAACCCATTAGTGTGTAAACTATAATCACATATTTTGATTGAAGCTGGCTACATGATCTTACTTACTTAGTATACTGTAAATGGCTACCATTTTTATGGCCTTTATAAGAATCATTATATTTTTGGAATTAAGTGCTTTGCTCTTTAGAAGGATGTATACTCACTCAAAAACATACTGTTAAATAGTTTTCCTTTGAAAATTGCTTGTTCTTCCAAGTAGTGGTTAGTTATGTACTAGCTATAAATGAAAAAGTGTAAACTGTAGCTGATCAGACTGAATTAATGTTAAAAGTCCAAGCTCACACAACCTTTGGGGACTTTGTTCAATAACAACATTTCTGTGATGTCCTGGGCAGTCACACTGTATTTTTTCTTACAGTTATTTGCACCTCTGAGGCCAAGTTGTTAAAGCTCAGTGCTATGTGGAAATTAAAGAAAGAACAAGATAGAAATGATTGTTCTCAACACTAAGAATGATCTCTACAGAGAGAAATACATTGGATGGGAACACATATTTTAATATAAAACAGAATCATTTTACTCATAGCAAATGTGCTTATATTTTTCAACAAGCTTATTACACATACAATTGCATGTTTTTCTTTTTTTATAAGATTGAAAACATGTGACCATTTTACTTTTTCCTATTTTATGTGGAAGCAAAATCTGAGAAGGATTATGCAATGAATATTGACGGTACAAAATTTTTATTTGGAGCTGCAAGCAGAATGCATTTACACTTATGGTCACCCTTAAATTCTTGGCTCTTGGCAGCAAAAAAATGTATGTACCGTATTAAAGGCTCCAACTATTGATGACCTATCCTCAGGATAGGTCATTAATATCCAATCTGTGATTAGTTGTTCTTTACAGCCTCTGGTGCTGGAAATAGCACTTTGAATAGGACAGGAAGCACAGCGTTGTTCAAAGTGTAGTGGCCATACTGGGTTACGGCAACTCAGCCACCAGCACGACCACTACACTTTAAATGGAACTTTGATTCCTGTTCCATTCAAAGTGCTAGATCCAGCGCCAGAGGCTACAGGAAACGGCTGATCAGTGGAGGTCAAGGATGTTGGACCCTCACCACTTGGATATTTATGACCCATACTGAGGATAGGTCATATATATCTGGAGCCTTGGAAAGCCCTTCAATGCATATTTTAAACCAACTGTTACAAATTGTGAAACTAAGTAGTTCTAAGTAATAGTATAATATAATTTGTGGACTTCGTGTTTTAAAACAATGCAAACATGCACAGATCCAGAAAACCGTTGCCAAAATTAACCATAACATTGCCAAGAAACTAATGATATGGATCCTTACTGGATTAACAGCATATGATTTCACTTGATAAGCGGCACACAAGCAGTCATTTCCTTGTAAGAATAGAATCTAAGGGAAACTTTTGAAGACTGGTGTATAATACGATGCTTTCAGTGTATAATATATGGGTCCATGTTTTGCTTAGCTGTTGACCATTCCTTCATTATAATTAAAGGAAACCTGTAGCCAAGAGAATGTATTGTCATCTGCCAGCACCATGTAATAGAGCAGAAAACGATGAGCAGATTATTAAAAAGCTTTCTGAGAAAAGGTTCAATATAATTAGATTTTCATTCATTAAAATTTCTGCTCATTGTGTGGTTTGAAGTAAAAAAGGCAGTCCTATGAGTGATTGACTGACAGCTGTCTGGGCATACATAGTCATAGAGGGTAGGCTGCCAATCACTGATAGGACTGCCTCCACTTCAAAGCTCAGAATGAGCAGGAATTTTAATGAATGAAGAACAAGATTTGCTTAATCTTTTCCCACAAACTTTACATCAATTTACTCAGCAGCTCCTGCTGTATAGCATGCTACATGTCCATCTCCATACAGTTTGCATCTGACATTATAAATCCTTTTAAATTAACACTAATTGACTTTCTACATCATCAGTCAGTTCTAGTTATGGAAAGGCATCAGCACCTGTTAAGGGAATTGTTAGCACTGTTGACATAGAAGACAAGGGTCATGGGTTTGAATATGGCCAAAAGCAACATCTACAAGGAGAATAGATATTCTATTACATGTTAAGTTTAATGTAACAGCCATCATGATAATCTGCTACAGTTAAATGTAGCCCTCAGGGTAATCTATTGTTATAATTCATAGTTAAAAGTTTTGTAATTAACATATTTAGTCAGTTGTATAGCTGGTGTTTGTAGGACTCAGTAACAGATGATCTAAATTAGCTTAAGATATGTATTTGAAGTATGGGTGCTGTAACACATTCGGTTTTTTATGCAGTGCTGCTCATAATTATTCATACCCCTGGCAAATTTTGACTTAAATTTACTTTTATTCAACCAGCAAGTAACTTTTTGACGGGAAATGACATAGGTGTCTCCCAAAAGATAATAAGACAATGTACAAGAGGCACTATTGTGGAAAAAAAACACATTTCTCAGCTTTTGTTTACATTTGAGCAAAAAGTGTCCAGTCCAAAATCAGTCATACCCTTCTCAATAATCAATAGAAAAGCCTTTATTGGCTATTACAGCAATCAAACGCTTCCTATAATTGCAGACCAGCTTTTTGCATGTCTCCACAGGTATTTTTGCCCATTCTTCTTTAGCAATGAGCTCCAAATCTTTCAGGTTGGAGGGTCTTCTTGCCATCACCCTGATCTTTAGCTCCCTCCACAGATTCTCAATTGGATTCAAGTCTAGACTCGGGCTGAGCCACTCCAAAACATATAATGTTGTTGTCTGCTAACCATTTCTTCACCACTTTTGCTGTGTGTTTTGGGTCATTGTCATGCTGAAATATCCATTGGTGCCCAAGGCCAAGTTTCTCTGCAGACTGCCTGATGTTGTCGTTGAGAATCCTCATGTATTGCTCTTTTTTCATGGTGTTGTTTACTGTGATTAGGTTCCCTGGTCCATTGGCTGAAAAACACCCCCAAAACATTAGGTTCCCACCACCATGTTTGACAGTGGGGATGGTGTTTTTTGGGTTGAAGGCTTCTCCTTTACGCCAAATGAAGGAAACATCATTGTGACCAAACAATTACATTTTTGGTGATCCTTGGATTCTTTTCCACCTCTCTAACTATCCTCCTGGCCAGCACAGGTGTTACTTTTGGCTTCCAACAACGTCCTCTGAGATTTTCCACAGTGCGGAATATCTTGTATTTTTTGCTCAAATGTAAATGAAAGTTGAGAAATGTTTTTTTCCCCCACAATAATGCCTCTTGTACATCGTCTTATTATCTTTTGGGAGACACTTATGTCATTAACCGTCAAAAATTGACGCTGGTTGAATAAAAGTAACTTTAAGTCAAAATTTGCCAGGGGTATGAATAATTATGGGCAGCACTGTATATTATCTCCTTTTATGATTCACTCCTGATTTTGGTTTCAATAACTACATAAAAAGTTGAATGTGTGGCAGAACCCAAAGACACAATGTGTGGTGCAGTCTGGAAAATTCTAAGGGTTATAAATCTTTCAGAAATTAGAAATAATATGTAGAGTAAATTTATATATATATATATATATATATATATATATATATAAACCCTACCTTTTTATGAATTGTGTTATCACATCAAACCAATGTCCAGGTAAATTAAGTCCCAGTGTATGTGTTTCTTTTTTTTTGCTCAACTTCCTTTCCCTTATATGAAAAGTTATTATAAACCTCTTTCACTATAATGGCAATAAGTGTGGGGCTAAACTACTGCAAGTTCACACCACTCATAAAGAAAGGGTCATGGAGGTACTTTGAACTAGGACCCTCTTCATGAGCACCAAGCATGGGTGACACCTGTGGTGCATTTGCCTTAGTAGGGACACACATCTTGAATTGTAGAGTAATTATAATAGTATGGCCTATAATAATTCTGTCTTAAGGGCCTGATTATATGCAGTTATTGTATCTAAAAGCAGTCTAGACTCTAACCTGCCAATTATAGATTTAAGCTAAGTGTAATCGATATAAATATAAGCGGATTGCAATTAAGGAATATTATTACAGGACAATGTTGGTTTTATTACTGCCTGTTGACAAGAGAGTTATCTAGAAGAGCAGGGCTACATTGTTAGAGGCTGGCGTTATATGGAAACAACACTAAACTGGAGATATTTAAAGAGTCTCTGTCAGCATGATCTACCCTATTAAACCAGGCATGTAGCCTGATCAGATTGATCAGGCTGGAGATAACAATACCTATCATTAATTTGTAGTTTTCATGATTGTGGAAAGATTAGCAGTTTTATCTTTATGCAAATGAGCAGTTGGAGCACCAAGGGGCAGGCTGTAGCATTTGAGCACAGTTAAAGCAATGCCATTGTACTCATTATACTTTCCCCTCAGCTTTGATTGACAAGGCTAATAGCCCTGTGTAATGGTGCCTGCTGTTGTGACTCACTGATAATCATTCGTGGTCCAGTGCTATATATGCTATATGGAGTCATTGGTGGCAGCGGAGTGAGCACTGTGATGGAAGGAGTTAATACTTACTTTCCCATCCTTCCAGCTACAGCTCTCCTCAGCCGTGTGTGATGCTGCTGGCACACTGGTGGCTTCAAACATAGCAGAGGAGCAGGATAGAAAGGTAAGTATTATCTCCTTCCTGCTCAGCATTTGTTTAGTGTTGATCGCAAATATTCTAATCACAAATTTTTATTGCGAATATTGCCACTTCGAGAAGATGTCGATTATAGTGCTATATATTCATAATCGCAAATACTCTTTATTTTTTTATTTTTTTTTCATCAGTAACCTCCCTTCTTGCTTGAGGGCCAATGAGAAGGCTTCAATATCTTTGTCTGAGCTTAGCAACATCCCCAGCAACCAATAGGAAAGTTGCCTACCACTTACTATATAAGAAACTCCCCATCAGCCATTTTCTGCAGTTTTTTTTGCAGTTTTGAGATCAAGAGCAGTGACATTCTGTGCTCTGTGCTTTCATCTGGATCATATTCCTTATCCAATTACATTAGAAAGCTAGTAAGCTCATATATATAATACAGATAGTTAGTGGGAGATAGTCAGTCTAGGTTAGATAGTCATATAGTGTAGCTGATTTGTGCAATCATGAAAATAATGACTGGAGATCACAAACTCTAGAATTCGCGAATTTATTGTGAAAATTTTGCGAAATATCACTTAAACTAATATTGCCCATGCCGCTCCTCACTACATTCATTCAGCTGCCACCAATGACTCCATATAGCACTGGACCACCAACGATAAACAGTGAGTCACAGCAGCAGGCACTATTACACAGAGCTATTAGCACTATTATTCATAGCGTAGTGAGGAGTATAATGTGAACTAGGGGCGTAGCTGTAGCGGTGCTCGTATGCTACAGTCTGCCCCTTATTGCTCCAACTGCAAGATAAAAGTGCTCATTTCTCCACAACCATTCGAACTACAAAAGAAAGAAAGGCATTGTTTTCTTCAGTATAGCTTAGTTTTAAAAAGAAGGGGGGGGGGGGGATATTTTAAAGACGTTATTTTCTATTAAATGTGAGAAATATAGATGTTAGTAAAGGTTATCTTAGAGGTTGCCCTTTTAATTTACTTTGAACAGACATTTCTCTCTTCAGACAGGAAAGCTCTTTATTAGATTTCAATTAGAGATGAGCGGACCCGTGGACATTTTGGGATAGGCTGAACTTTGTGTCAAAGTTCGGGTTCGGGATCTGAACTTGACCAGAATTCAATGGGGATCCGAACTTTGGTGCACTAAAATGGCTGTAAAATAGGCATAGTAAGGGCTAGGAGGCTGCAAGAGTAAGCAAAATGGGGGTAAGGGCAGGGAAATTGCCCTGCAAACAAATGTGGATAGGTAAATTACTTAAAATAACATAGAATAACATAATAATAATAATAATAATCTGAACTAGGAGGCGGAGGTCAAAGTGAAATAGGAGGTTGAGGAGGTGGTAGATGTGTAGGTGTAGGTGGAGGAGGTAGCCAACACAGTTTTTTTTTTTTCATTTGTTGTAAATTTTGGGAAGGCCCCAAAACATTGGGAAATGGAAAAGAAAGCGCAAAGGGAAAGTGCGCTGGAGTATAACAATGGCTGGGAGCGGCCGGTATACTTGTCTACCCAGTAAAAGATAGGGACAAGTCCTGTAGGTTCCATGCCTGGTTCATTTTAATGAAATGAACGGGAGCTTGTCTATGTTGGCTGTGGACAGGCGGCTGCGCTTGTATATGATCACCCCCCTGCCATGCTAAACACATGTTCGGACAATACACTGGCCACAGGGCAGACCAGCACCTACAAGGCTTAAAGGGCAAGCTCAGGCCATGTGCCCAATTTTAAGACCCATCAGTTGAATGGGGCAGACCCATCAGTCAGTACATCTAGGCATGTGCACATGTACTGTTCCACCATTTTGCTTAAATTATGCCTCCTGCTAAGACGTTCCTTATCTGTTGGTGGGACTGGTGGTTGTAACATGCTGACAAAGCTTTGACACATTTTGGCCATACAAATTTTCCCTTCTGAGGCGACTTTTTCGTACTCCTTCTCTGCCTTCGACTTGTGCTTCCACTGAGCCCCTGCTGTCAGGTGGGAATACCATCAGCAGCGCAGCTACCAGTGTGCACCTGTACTCGGGCATCTTCTGATCACGCTCCAGTGACAGAATTAAGGACAGCAAGTTGTCCTTGCAGCGGGGATTCAGCAGGGTCGCCACCCAGTAATCAGCACTGGTTAGAATGTGGGCAACTCCTCGGTCATTGCTCAGGCACTGCAGCATGTAGTCACTCATGTGTGCCAGGCTACCCAGAGGCAATGACAAGCTGTCGCCTGTGGGAGGTGTATCATCTGTGTCCTCTGTATCCCCCCCAGCCAAGCTCCAGTGATGCCTATGAGCTGCTTTGGGTGCCATCCTGCTATGAACATGGTTCCTTCTTCTCATCATCCTCCTCCTCCTCATCCTCCAGAACTGTGCCCTGGCTGGACAGTTGTGTACCTGACCTCCTTTGGTGCAGGAACCCACCCTCCGAGCCACTTATGAAGGACTGGCCTGATAACAGTTGAAATGATCCCCCTTCTTCCTCACCTTTCTCCTGTGCCACATCCTCTTCCATCATCGCCCAAAGTGTTTTTACAAGAATACATAGAAGTGGGACAGTAAGGCTGAGAAAGGCGTTATCGGCACTGGCCATGTTGGTAGAGTACTTGAAACAGCGCAACACGGCACACATGTCCTGCGTGGAGGCCCACTCAGTAGTGAAGTGGTGCTGTTCTGCAGAGCAACTCACCCGTGCGTGCTGCACCTGAAACTCCACTATCGCCTGCTGCTTTGCACTGTCTCTCCAGCATGTGCAAGGTGGATTTCCACCTTGTGGGTTTGTCGCATATGAGGCAGTGAGCAGGAAGGCCGAAGTTATGCAGAAGTGCATACAGGCGAGCAGCAGCAGGGTGAGAAAGCGATCACTGATGTCTCACACTTTCTGCAGCAGCTCTGACATATTGGGGTCATTTTTCAGGAACCTCTGCACCACCAAATTCAGCACATGCGCCAGGTAAGGGATGTGCATCAAACCCGGTCGGCCCAGAGCTGCTACTATATTTCACCCGTTATCACACACCACCGGGCCGGGCTTGAGGCTCAGTGGCACCAACCACTCATCGGTCTGTTGTCCACAGCTTCTGCACGGTTTTCGGTTTTTCCCCCTAACAGATAACTTTCAAAAGAGGGTGCTGTTGTTTCCTCCTGGCTGTACTGAAGTTGGTGGTGCAGGTGTTACACTGACCAGATGAGGAGGTGGTAAAGGAGGAAGCGGAGGAGGAGGAGGAAACAATAAACGTCCTGCAAATCCTCGGTGGCGGTAGGACATGCGCCAAACTGCTATCTGTCTCAGGCCCAGCCGCCTATGCATTTACCCAGTGTGCAGTTAGAGAGATATAACGTCCCTGCCTGTGCTTACTGGTCCAGATTTGGGTGGTTATGTGGACCTTGTTGTTGCGCAGTGCACATCAGATTTTGTCCGCCAATTGGTTGTGCAGGGCAGAAATGGCTCGCCTGGAAAAGTAGTGCCGGTTGGGAACCACGTACTTTGGGACAGCCACCGAAATAAGGTTTTTAAAAGTCTCCGTCTCCATCATACTGAATGACAGAATTTCAAAGGCCAGTAATTTTGAAATGCTGGCATTAAGGGCCAGGGATCACGGGTGGGTAGAGGGGTACTTCCTCTTTCTCTCCAGTGTTAGGGGGATGGACAGCTTAATGCTTCCATGGGACAATGTGGAGATGCTTGTTGACGGTGACGGTGGTGGAGGTGGTGGTGTTGCTGCCACATGCTCTATTTGCGGAGTGGCAGGTGCCACTGTCACTTCAGTGGGGAAGGAAGAGGCTGAGAGTGCAGCAGAAGAGGGAGCAGGAAGAGCCTGAGATCTTTTGTGGTTTTTTAGGTGTGCACTCCACTGCAGCTCGTGCTTTGCATTTAGATGACTGGTCATGCAGGTGGTGCTCAGGTTTAGAACATTTATGCCTCACTTCAGGCTCTGATTGCACAGCGTGCAAACCACTCACATCTTGTAGTCAGCACATTGTTTGAAGAACTGCCACACCCGGGAACTCCTTGGAGCTGGCTTTGGTGTGCTCAGTCCCTGGGTGCGTGGGCAATAGCAGGCGTACTGGCTAGGGGACGGCCACTCTGCTTTTGCACCCTGCTCCCTATTTTGCTGTGTGGTTGGCGCTGTGTGACCACTACCTTTCTCCAAACTGCACACGTCACTCGTGTGACCTTGATTCCATGTGGGGTCTAGGACCGCATGATCCTCCACATCATCTTCCACCCACTCTTCACCCCTGCCCTCCTTGACGGTCTGCACACTGCAGTTGGCACCTTTGTTTAGTCATCATCATCAGAGACATGCTGCGGTAGTCCACATCCTGAAACATAAGTGGTTGGGCATCAGTGCACTGAATCTCTTTAACTTCTGGGGAAGGGCTAGGTGGATGGCCCACAGAAACTCCCACCAGCAGAGTCACCAAAAAGCATAACAGACTGCTGCATGGCTCAGACTTCTTGGCTGATTTGCAAGGGGGTGAGGTGAAAGACAGATGCCCATGGGCTACAGCTGTCAACTCTGCACTTTCAGCAGGGGACCACGTGGGAGACAATGTGAAAGAACTGGAGGCACTGTCAGACATCCAATCTACTACCACCTCTACTTGTTCTTGCCTCACCATTCGTATACCGGTATTTGGGCCTACATGCACCTGAGGAAGGTGTTTCATTTGGGCGTGTAGCTGGCAAAGATCGACCATGTCCTCTCCCTGGAACAGGAGCTCCACCAACAACAGCAGCACCAAGACCAGGGCCACGTCCCTTATTTGATGCTCTTCTCATTCTTTGAGGTCACTCACCAAACTAACAGACAGATTTACTATTTAAATTGCTCTGTCATATATGCAGTGCTGTTTTACCTCACATCAAAAATGGGTATATATCACCTACCAAAATAACAAACAGATTAATTAAATTATTTTCCCTGACATGTATGCAGTGTAGGTGTACCTCACACCAAAAATGGGTATATGTCACCCATCAAACTAACAGACATATTAACTATATTCATTTCCCTGTCACGTGTGGGGTACCACAGGGGTCAGTATTGAGCCCTGTTCTCTTCAATATATTTATTAATGATCTTGTAGAAGGCTTGCACAGTAAAATATCAATTTTTGCAGATGACACTAAACTGTGTAAAGTTAACATGGAAGAGGACAGTATATTGCTACAGACAGAGCTGGATAGATTGGAGGATTGGGCAGATAAGTGGCAGATGAGGTTTAACACTGACAAATGTAAAGTTATGCACGTGGAAAGGAATAATGCAAGTCACCAGTAGGGTAACACTGACATGGAAAAGGACATAGGAATTGTAGTGAACAGCAAACTAAGGTGTAGAAACCAGCGTCAGGGAGCTGCTTCCAAGTCCAATAAGATAATGGGTAGCATAAAAATGGGGCCTAGATGCCCGTGATGAGAACACAGTCCTGCCACTTTACAAATCACTAGTCAGACCACACATGGCGTACTGTTTACAGTTCTGGGCTCCTGTGAACAAGGCAGACATAGCAGAGCTAGAGAGGGTCCAGAGGAGGGCAACTAAAGTAATAACTGGAATAGGTGGACTACAGTACCCAGAAATATGATCAAAATTAGGGTTATTCAAAAAATACAACTAAAGGGAGATCTAATAACTATGTGTAAATATATCAGGGGTCAGTACAGAGATCTTTCTCATCAGAATCTTTCCCAGGACTGTTACTGTGACAAGGGGACATCCTCTGAGTCTGTTTGAAAACATAAATGAGGATTATTTATGGTAAGAGCAGTGAGACTATGGAACTCTCTGCCTGAGGAGGTGGTGATTTTGAGTACAATAAAGGAATTCAAGAGGGGCCTGGATGTATTTCTGGAGCGTAATAATATTACAGGCTATAGATACTAGAGAGGGGTCGTTGATCCAGGGAGTTATCTGATTGCCTAATTGGAGTTGGAAGGAATTGTTTTCCCCTAAAGTGAGGAAAATTGGCTTCTACCTCACAGGTTTTATTTTTTATTTTTTTGCCTTCCTCTGGATCAACTTGCAGGATAACAGGCTGAACTGGATGGACAGATGTCTTTTTTTCAGCCCTATAAATTATGTTACTATGTTATGTATGTAATGCAGATGTACCTCACGCCAAATGGGTAAATGTCACCCACTGAACTACCAGACAGATTAACTATATTAATTTACCTTTCATGTATTAAGTACATGTGCATCTCACACCAAAAATGGGTATATATCACCCACCGAACTAACAGACAGATTAACTATTATATTTTTATGTCAGGGGTACAAAGATGGTGCATTGCACCCACAAAAAATCGCTATAGGTCACCCACAGAATTAACAGCCAGATGAATTATTATATTTCTGTTTCAGGGGTGCAAAGCTTGTGCATTGCACCCACATTAAATCACTATAGGTCACCCATAGAATAAATAGCCAGATGAAATTCCTAACACTCTCCCTCATTTCAGCTGCCTGCTTCCTGTCCCTGCACTACTCACAGCTGATGGGCGGGGCTACACATGATCCAGCTTGTATAGAGGCTGGGTCACATGATGCACCGGCCAATCACAGCCATGCCATTACTAGGCATGGCTGTGATGGCTTCTAAGTGCCAACAGCTTAAAAGCATGTTGATTGGCTGCCCTACTAGTATATGTAAAAAATATTAAGCAAAATACCATTTTGAGATCATACTTTGCATAATAATGCATTTTGCATTGTATACACAGTCATAGGTATTTTAGATTGCACTCCTTAAATAGACCTCCTCATTAGGATATACTGATTTATCACCTAATTGTCTGAGGTCACTAAAGTACATCTGAGATTCCAAGCAGTCACATTAAGGTAGCAATGACAGTCATTATGCTGATAAAACAAAATGTAAGGCAAGCATTTAACAGAATTACATATAACCCCCATGGCAGATAAAGTAGACTACCGGGCCATTTACTTTTCTGAAATGCGCCTAAATTAGGAGTATTTCAGGTGCAGATGGTACTATCTGCGACTTTGTTCTGCTCACGCCAGGTCTAAAATTGTGGGAGCGTGGCATGGGCATGGAAGGGGACGGGCCAGTAGGCAAGTCTCATTCACCATTTTGTACTCCTGCTTTAGGCGTAGAAAATGGTCTAAAATGTAAGACCGCTAGGAAGCTGTCTTACATTTAGAACTGACGCTAGTTGCGCCAAAGTTATTGAGAGGCCTGCGCTAGTGATGGACGAACATCGGCCGAGACAATTTGCAAATGTGATCGCGCAAGCGCAATCAAATGTTTGCAGACTGCAAGTTTGCGGCAGGCCCAATTCACTTTAATGGCAGGCGAACCTGAAAAACCTTCAGGTTATATTTGCAGCCACCAAATACTTACAAGAAGTGCACAAATCATCTTACAACATGGACAGTGACATACCAGAGGGGGATCAATGGCAAAAATTCCCCCCCAAAAATATGTATTATAATAAGGGGCCATTTTTATGCGTCTTAAAGGGAAATTGCCAGAAATGTGCACTGCTGGAGCGTAGAAAAATTGTATTTTAGGCCACAGGAGTACAGTCCTTAAAAATTAGGCTTTCACCTGACATAAAAGAAATTGTGATTATGTGGATTGAGGTATATTATGCGGTCAATTGATAACAATTTTAATGTAGGCCACTGGAGTATAGGCACCAAACATTAGGCATTCACCAGACAGAAAAGAACAAGTAATTATGTGGCTGGAGGTATATTAGACGGTCATTGGATTTCAATTTTACTGCAGGATAGTGGACTACAGGCCCCAAACATTAGGCATTCACTTGACAGAAAAAAAAAAAAAGTAATTATGTTGCAGTTGGAGGTATATTAGACAGTCATTGGATATAAATTTTACTGCAGGCCAGTGGATTACAGGTTCCAAATTTTTTTTATTCGCCATACACAAAAGAACAATTGATAATGTGGTTGGAGGTACATTAGGCAGTCACCATATAACAATTTTACTCTTGGCCAGTTAGATTACAGGCCCCAAAAATTATGCATTCAACGTACATAAATGATCAAGTGATTATGTGGCTGAAGGTATATTATTTTTTTAATAGTCTTTATTTTTAATTTTTTCAAGCAAAAAATAAAGAATAACATCAACCAGCAGACACACAGGTCTCAAGACTAGTACCGTCAAAATGTCATAGGCAAATACAGAATTTGAAACGTTTCGGGAGTATACGGCATGACATATTGGTATTCAAAGAAAGAAAAAGCTGAGTATATCGCCCCCCACTGAATTGTCTCATGTCAGAAGCTCTAGAGTTAAGACCAGATTCACTCTACAATCACACACACCGCAGCGCTGCAGCTCCCCAGCCGGGGAGAGAAGATTTGGCCGGCCAGGCCGCTCATATGTAATACCATCTATTGAGGCATACAGAGGAGAACCCTCCTTGTAACCCAAGGCTGAATTCTGCTAATCATATTTTTAGGATTATTGGACACCCTATTTCCTCTCTTCCCTAAGCGACATGCTTACTTATGCTAGATCTGGTACTGGTCTCGCTTGCAGCCAGAGCCCCCAAACCTTCTCAAATTTCTCCTCCTTGCCTCTCGCGATAAACGTTAGTCTATACATTGGTAGAGCTGCATCTATAATTTGAATCCACTGTTGAACCGACGGGACAGACGGGGGTTTCCAGTTCAGTAACATGACCTTCCTGGCATAAAACATCAATAGTCTATACAAAATTCTGGCGTATTTAGTTTGAATCAGGTCATTCACCAATCCCAACAAGCTGTTCTCTGGGGAACAGACTGCCGGCAAGTCCAGTTGATCATTCAGGAATTTGTGAATCCCCAGCCAACTGAGCTATCACCTGACAACTCCATATCATATGAATCAATGGTCCCCTTTCTGTGCCAGTTCTGGTACACTGCGGGCTTCCTAGTCTACGCATACAATTTAGTCTGACTGGAGTTAAGTAAGCACGATGCAGCCATTTCGCCTGGATTAATTGGTCCCTTGCACTAATTACTGAGGTTCTCCAAGTGTGCACCAATTCTTTCTCATGTCTATCCTCTAACTGCGGGATATCCTCCTTCCACCTTGCCAAAGAGCTAGATAACGGGGACGAGGTCTGCGACATCAGTTCCGCATAGAAGGAAGACACTGATTTATGCATCTCTCTCAATCTAGCAACCTTTTCAATAGGACTATATTTTAGCTTAATGGGATCCTTGCCGAATTGTTTAGCACAGGCATGCCTAAGTTGAAAGTATCTAAACATGCTGGATTTTGGGATCTGGAATTCCTCTCTGAGGTCTCTAAACGTTTTGAAGTTACCCTCTGCATATAGTTGGTTGACATATTTTACTCCAATGTTGCGGCCAAAACTCAAAGTCCTGGAGAGTACACAATTCTGGTAACCCTGGGTTTCTCCACAACGGCGTCACTCCCCTTTGCCCACCTCATCCCTACTCTTCCGTGTAGTTTTCCCCCAAATAGCCAACACTGCCCGCATATTGGAAGTGAGACATTTGACTGGGTATTTACTCTCCCTGTATATGAAATTTGTTAAGGCTTCATAGGACCCCACTAATGCAGCCTCCAGAACAGTCGCTGGGTTGTTGGCATCTGCTCTTATCCACCAACTGGCATATGTCAGCTGCACTGCTTGATAATACTTGTACATATCAGGGAGAGCCAAACCGCCCCCGACATATGATGCCTTCAGCATCTCTCTGGCCATTCTGGGCTGAGTATTGGGCCATAAGAAGGGAGTCAAAAGTTTGTCAATAGTCTTAAAATGAAAATTCTTCAGAAGCTCCGGCGCCGCCCTATACATATATAATAATTTCAGTAGCAAGGCCATTTTGAAAATATTTATCCACCCCACCAGAGAGAGAGGAAGATTTACCCATGCTTTCAACTTTTGCGTAATATATTCCATAGTCGGGAGTAGATTGAGAGAGATTACATTTTTGGACTCCTTATGTATTATGACACCCAGATATTTTAACTTTTCAACTACCAGTAGTTTTGACCTCGGCGAAACTCTCGGATTCTCAGTTTTATCCACCAAATACAACACTGATTTGGTCCAATTAACTCTAAGTCCTGAAAACCTCCCATACTCATCTATCACTTCTAGGAGCATATCCAATGACCTCTCTGTGTTACCCAAATATACCAGCATGTCGTCGGTGTAGAGTGATAATTTTTCTGTAATTCCCGCAATGTCCCAGCCCTCTATCCCTGATCAGGATAGATATTGGTTCCATCCCCAGAGCGATGGTGACAGCGGGCAACCCTGCAGGGTCCCTCTGCACAGGCGAAAGGGATTGGATAGAGTTCCATTCACTCGCACCCTCGCCCTAGGGTTCGCATATAGCAGATGCAGCCATTTCAGGAAGTTCCCTGGGAATCCAAACTTTGCCAGCACTTCCCAGAGAAACTGCCACTCAACAGAATCAAATGCTTTTCCATTATCTAAGGACGCTATCGCCCTATCCCCCACATTGTCATGTTGCGCCTGTAAGTTGGTATAGAGTCTCCTGAGATTTATATCAGTCGACTTCCCTGGCATGAAGCCGGATTGATCTAGGCCCACTAAGGATTAAATAACCCCTGATAAACGTGTTGCCAGGACTTTCGCGAGTATCTTGGCATCTAGATTTATAAGGGAAATAGGGTGATAGTAGCTACATTGCTCAGGTGGTTTCCCCGGCTTATGTATTACTACAATAGTGGCATCGGAGAATGAGGGGGGGTAGCTTTGAGACTTCTAGCGAATAAGTAAACAGTTTACTCAACCTCTGACTAAGCTTCTCAACATGCAATTTGTACCATTCTGCAGGAAACCCGTCTGGACCTGGGGTTTTATGCGGTGCCATGGAATTTGTGGCAGCCTGAATTTCCAGGGGCGTGATGGGTGAATCTAGCATATCCTTATCTGTCCTAGATAATTGTGGAAACCTTAACTTTCCCAAATAACCCTGAATCTCTTCCGGAGCATGCGCAAGAGTGGAAGAATATAAGTCGGTGTAATATCTAGCAAATTGCGTGCAAATCTCCTCCGGACTGGAGACCTCCCCCCCTGATTCTGTGCGGATCATTGCCACCACAGTCTGTGGGTTCTCAGCCCTGGCCAGGTACTCTAGTGCCTTCCCATTCTTGTCTCCCTCAGCGAATACTATTTGTTTTTGCGCCAGAAGCCTCTTCTGCGTATACTCTGTAAGATGTAGCTTGTATTCTCTCTGAGTAACCAGCCATTCTTCTCTGCATTCCCTGGACGGATCGCTAATGAAAGTCTCCTCTGCCTCTGCCAGTCTGCGCTGTATCCTAGCTCTGGTGATTTGCAACTGCACCCTGTGCATAGCTATAGCTGCTATGTAAGCTCCCCTCAGAACTGCCTTGCAAGCTTCCCATTCTGTTATCGGGTCAGAAGAACTCTCATTGGACTTCCAATATTCCCCTAACTCTTCACTACAGGATGACTCTACTGGGATTACTCGCATCCACACCGGGTTCAATCTCCAAACCCTTTCTGACTTTCCTGCGTGTTGAGACAGCACAATCTGCAGGGGGGCATGGTCTGAGATACCTCGTGGCATATACACTGCTTCCCGTATCCGGGGTAGAACATCCTGACTCCCAAACGCTAAATCAATGCACAACATACTGCCCTCTGAAGCAGCGTAACAAGAGAATTGTTTAAGGGATGGGTTCTTCCATCTCCATACCTCTGTCAAATTATGGGCCAAAGCTGCACTATGTTGTAGTGGAGGTCTTAATCTATCAATGTGGACATCCAAGACCGCATTAAAATCCCCTAATACTACAAATGGGGCTGTGGGCAGAAGTGCTATCTTCACCATGAGCTTATCTCTTAAGGTTCTGGAAAAAGGTGGAGGCACATATATTCCCACCACTATCAGAGGCTCACCTCTGGCGACTCCATACAGGATAACAAATCTATCATGCATACTGTATCCACCTGGATTTTGTTGAGCTGCCACGGCAAGGCTTTACTGACCAGAACTGAAGCCCCCCTTGCATTGTTGGTATACGTCGCATGGTACGTCTGTCCCACCCAAGGCCACCGAAGAGACAGCACCTTCCGATCTTTAAGATGCGTTTCCTGAAAAATAAGAATGTCAGGAGCATATACTTTCACATAGTTAAAAAACAATGAACGTTTAATTTTGCAGTTGAGTCCCCTCACATTCCAAGAAATTATTTTTATCATAGCCATATTTCCTGTCTGGCATGATACAATCCCTGATCGACCTCTGCAGCGCCGCGGTGCCACACATACATCCATTCACATCCTTTAGAACATTTTAGACTTATCCCCTTCATCCCTCCCTGCCCACACACCCCAACCTGTCTGGGCCTCAGATCCCGAACTTTAAATTATCTAAATTAAGGGCGCACTCCTAAGCCTCTTACAGGACCCAACTAGCTACGGCCAGCATAAGTGCTCAGGGAAATCTTTCCCAGAGTCTCCCTCAGTCCCTAAATAACCACTTAACTGTGTAAAGAACAAGAAAATTACTTGTAGAAAAGAAGAACGTTTAAAAGGAATAATAGAGAGAAACCTCCCCCTCTATGAAAAAGCCCTCCCTCTAGGAACATGTTGTCTCCCTCATTTAAATGTACTCCCTGTCACCACCATACAGAAACACTGCTTTACCTCCTGTGTCCTTACTCCCTTATTTATCTCTTCCCCCGCTTTGTAGGCAGTTTACACAAGGAGGCGGATTAAGAGAACAAAAAAGTAACTAAACCCAACAGTTGGAACTAAAAGTTCTGTTGTAGTAGTTCACCGCTGCTCCCTCTGTGGTTGACGAGTATCCACCCAGTCCGAGGCCTCTTCTGGGGACTGTAAAAACTTTGTTTCTCCATCAACTTGGATCCGCAGCCTCGTAGGGTACAACATAGCATATGTTATACCCAGTTCTCTGAGCCGTGCTCTGACTTAGTTGAATTGTTTCCTCTTTTTCTGCACCTCAGTGGTGAAGTCAGGATAAATGGAGATCCTTGTGTTTTCATAAGAGACGATTCCCTTTTTCCTTGCTGCAGCCAGGATCTCATCCCGATCCCTGTAATTTAAAACTTTCATAATGAACGGTCTCTGTGGTGCCCCTGAGGGGAGGGGTCGCGTTGGAATTCTGTGGGCCCTTTCTATTAAAAAGCACTGAGAGAGATGCAGTGGAGCCAGTGATGTTCTAATCAGATTTTCTGCGAAGGCTTCAGGCTCAGCCCCTTTGGCTCTTTACGGCAGGCCCAATATTCGGATATTTTTTCGCCTGTTTCTATATTCAGCATCTTCTGCTCTCGTCTGTAAAGCTTTGACTTGCTGCAGAAGTGTTGCAGTCAGGTGGTCATGACCTCTGACAGTGTCTTCCACCTCTCCCACTCTGCTCTCCACTTCTGTTGTGCGTGTTCTCATCTTGTCAATATCCTGATGCAGGAAGTTGATATCGCATTGGAGATGATCAATTTTCGCCGTTAAGGCAGCTTGACAGGACGCTATAGCCGACATGATTTTATCAGTTTGCGCCTGGTGAGACACATCGTTGCCCATAACCTCCACCCCCTCAGTTTGACTCATGGTGTCCATGAATATTTTGTTCGGGGTTTGAGGCGGCACCGGCTGATTTTTCCGCCACATATACTGGCTGACTAATAGCTTGTAGGACCAAGTTCGTCTCTCTCTGTACAGGAGGGCGTCTTCCGAAATATCCACAAAGTAGTTTGACCCCCCTGAACAGTCTCTGCTTAGACTACCACGCCAAGGTGTAGACCAGGCTGTGGGTGACACCCCGTATGTTGAAACCAGACCTGGAGTGTACGAGCTCAGCCTGGCCCTTTTAAGTTATGTAATCAGCTGCTTAATATATTTTGCCAGGTCCACGATGACTGGGTGGATTTGGGTTGAATCTACAGTTATTAAGTATATTTATGCTGCGTATACGGCCGCGGAATCCATTCAGGCCGATTCTATGAAAACCGAGTGCACAGTTGCTGGGTACCTGCAGGCTGGGCCTACAGTTGCTAAGTATATTTAGGCTGAGTACGCCAGTGCCTGATATATAAAAGCCAAGTACACAATTACTGGGTGTATAAAGTCCAAGTACACAGTTGCTGGGTATATGTAGGTTGAGTACACAGTTGCTAAGTATATTAAGGCTGAATACGCGGTTATGGAGTATCTTCAGGCTGGGTACACAGTTGCTAGAGATATGACGACTAAGCACTCAATTGCTGGGTATATGAAGGCTGAATATAAAGCTGCTAAGTATGTTTAGACAGAGTACGGAGTTGCTGGGTGTATGGAGGCTGCGTATACAGCTGCTAAGTATATTCAGGCATAGTACCCAGTTGTTGGGTGTATGGAGGCTGCGTATACAGTTGCTAAGTATATTTAGGCAGAGTACACAGTTGTTGGGTGTATGGAGGCTGCGTATACAGTTGCTAAGTATATTTAGGCAGCGTACACAATTGCTGGGTGTATGGAGGCTGCGTATACAGTTGCTAAGTATCTTTAGGCTGAACACACGGTTGCTGAGTTCCTTCAGGCTGAGTACACAGATCGCTGGGCAAATGGGGGACTGGGTACCCAGTCACTAAGTATATTTAAAGCTGAGCACAAAGTATACTGAATGAGTGCAGGTGAAACTCACAGTAGCTAAGCACAAGCAGGCTGGGTATATGGAGGCTGAGCTGGGTTGTGATTATCCACAGAGTCACTGATTAGGTGAAGGCTGGGTGCCTGTAGCTGAGCAGGGAGTGAGTTCTTCTTCTATCACCCCATTGCTTCTGGAGGGCGCGAATGCCGCCTTGTGGCTGCGTTCTAAAAATGGCCGTCGGCGTTCACAAACCGCTGCCGCTCTACCCTCTGTCTCCTACCCACTGCCGTCTCGACCAGTGGATCCCTCTGCTGCCGTTTACCTGCCTGTCCAGGCGACTCACCACCACACCACCGCTCTGGTAAGTAGTCTGCTACAGCCAGTCACTCCTCCAGCCGTTCGCTCTTCCTGCCTCCAGATAATGGCCGCTCCACGTGCCTCCTTCCACCGGTCGGTGTCTTCTCCTCTCCTCTCACTATCTCCGGTACAAAGCAAGGGGGAAACCTCAGGGGACCCTCCAATAGCAGGTGAAACAGTCCGGTGCACAAAATAGGATGTGGGAGACTCAGGATATGTCAGGATTGCGGGAGAGCTCTCGTGCACACGTCTTCACTCCACGACGGTTAGGCCATGCCCCCCCCCCCGGCTGAAGGTATATTAGACTGTCAATGGATACCATCTGTATAGCTGCGGTATCTCAGCAGAACCACACACAACTGCTGCACAATACAAATGCACTATACAGAAATTATATTATAGGTATATCACACCCCTGCCTCAATCATATTTTTTTTGGGAGCAACTGGTGCATTACACCAGCTGCAGTTAGTTGTTCCAATGGCATCAGTCCATCTATATAGCTGCGGTATCTCAGCAGAACCGCACACAAATGCTGCACAATACAAATGCACTATATAGAAATTATATTATAGGTATATCACAGCCCTGCCTCAATTAGATTTTTTGGGGGGCAACTGGTATAGCACATCAGTTGCAATTATTTTTTCCAATGGCGCTTGTCCTTCTGTATAGCTGCGGTATCTCAACAGAACCGCACACATATGCTACACAATACAAATGCACTATATAGAAATTATACTATAGGTATATCACACCCCGGCCTCAATCAGATTTTTTTGGAGGCAACTGGTATATCACACCAGTTGCAATTAGTTGTTCCAATGATGTTTGTCCCTCTGTATAGCTACTGTATCTCCGTAGAACCACACACAAATGCTGCACAATACAAATGCACTATATAGAAATTATATTATAGATATATCACACCCCTGCCTCAATCAGATTTTTTGGGGGGCAACTGTTATATCACACCAGTTGCAATTAGTTGTTCCAATGGCGTTTGTCCATCTGTATAGCTGCGGTATCTCAGCAGAACCGCACACAAATGATGCACAACACAAATGCACTATATAGAAATTATATTAAAGGTATATCACACCCCTGCCTCAATCAGATTTTTTGGGGGGCAACTGGTATATTACACCAGTTGCACTTAGTTGTTCCAATATTGTTTGTCCCTCTGTATAGCTGCGGTATCTCAGCAGAACCGCACACAAATGCTGCACTATACAAATGCACTATATATAAATTATATTAAAGGTATATCACACCCCTGCCTCTTTTAGATTTTTTGGGGGGCAACTCGTATAGCACACCAGTTGCACAATTAGTTCTTCCAATAGTGTTTGTCCCTTTGTATAGCTGCAGTATCGCAGCAGAACCACACACAACTGCCGCACAATACAAATGCACTATAATATACTTCTATGTTATAAAGTATATTATAAGTATATTTTACCCCTCATTATGTCACACCTATTGTTAGCACACCTATACCAGTCCTTAAAAGGACAGTTGTGGCCCTATTAGCTAGCGTTTGGTGTCGCTATACTCTCTTACAGTCTGTTCCTGCTCCACACAGCAACCTCTCTCTACACTGGCAAAAACAGAATGTAAAATGGCAGCTAGATCGTGTTTATTTATATGGTAGGGGGTGTGTCCATGTGCTGAAACGTCTCAATTAGCTGTCCTATCCCACCTGATGGATGGATCAAAGTTCTGCACAATGCAAAGAATATGGCACCGGCGGACTTCGCCATATGTTCGCTTGTTCACCGAACAGCGAACGAGCAAAGTTCGCCACAAAATGACCGCCGGGTGAACCGCAAGGCCTTCTCTAGCCTGCGCCTCTTTATAACTTCGGCAGATACACCGCCAGTTTAGGGCTTTACTAAGACTGACGTCTAAAATGCTAGTCTTAATAAATGTTCCCCCATAGGCCTTGAACATTGAACGACTGCTTCTCTGCCACGTTGTGTCTGTAGTCAACTTTACCTTTCTCTCCTAGTATTGATAATTGAATGTCACCATTACACCTTTCTAAAGGGTTATGTCCTTACCCAATCCTAGTTCTAAGTCATTTCTGACAGCATCAGACTATGTAGGGACAAATTATCTTAACAAACAAAAACACCCAGTTGTCACTTCATCCCCATCTACATGGAGACTTTTTGTGCAAAAAAGATTTTCCTATAACAGAAATGCCAATGCCAAGCTCCTCTATTAATCCAGTGACTAACAGGTGGCGTCTCCTATGTCAATGTTCTCATTTTTTTTCTCATTTCGGCACAGCCCGCCAAGATGACCAACCACTGCAAATGTTTGCAGAGTTTGCTAGAGACACATTATAAGTCCCTTGCTACTTCCACCATCTCCAGTCTTCAGAATAACACAAAAAAATCAGACCCCAGACCAGATCAACAAATAAATACAAACCAAGGAAGAAATAGCTCAAAATACAATAACAGACCCTAAGCCCCAAAACTGCTAGGGTATGTTTAACATGTACAGATGCAAACTTGATGGTTAACACGTTAAGTAAAGAATGTGAAGAAAAAGATAGCTAACTTTTCAATAGATTTCAATGGCTTTTGGCACAAGATAACCAAAATAACACTGACATGTGTTATTAGCAAGTGTTGAGTGAATCGAAGTTCACTATCTGAATTTCAGGAAAAATTCAATTAGCAGCAAAGCCAAATTTCCTCAAGCATCGTGGAAAGAAAGTGATTTTCCCTGAAATAGGGGTAAAAAGAAAAAGAAAAACATGCTTACCTCATCCATTTGAGTGTAAAGAGGCTGCCACGGCCATTTTGCTTGAAGATCCTGCCCGAAATCTTGTAGGCTATGACACATGCCACATGAGATTTTGCGCTGGATCTTCAAGCAAAATGGCCTTAATATTCATCTCAGATGCCGCGATCATCAATGAAAATGGTATCTGAGGGGTTCAATTATAGGTGGTGGTGAAATCACTGTTCACTGTCATTACACTCACTATTTACAAATAGTGTTGAGCACGAATATTCTAATAACAAATTTTTATCGCGAATATCGCCACTTCGAGAATATTTAGAATATAGTGCTATACAATATATTTGTTATATCGAATTTTTGGCATTTTTATCTATCTGAACACATGATTCCTCTCTGATTCTTGCTTGTGGGCCAATGAGAAGAAAGCAATGTCAAGTTCACAACAATACTTAGTGCACCAATTAGTAATCTGTAGTCAGACCTGCTAAAATGTGAAGTTATACATAAGTTGCGGAAAAATATTCTAATCACTGCCGATTAGCGCAATCGCAAATATATTGAAGCACTTGACTCTATCTGCATATAAAGCTATTCTAATGTTCTGCCATGCCAACCATTTTCTCCAGTTTCAGGAAACTTATACCAGCTTGAAAAATTTAGCCAAAGTGACCCACACCTGTATTTCGCATTACGAATTCGCATTACTTGATTTTTACATTGCCGATTTTTCATATTCAATAAAATAATCTCAAAGTCTAGAAATTCGCGAATATATGACGAATATTCTACAAAATATTTTTGAAATATCGCAAATTTGAATATAGCCCCTGCCGCTCATCACTATTTACAAAGAAATGCACTTTTCGTCACAAAGCAATTTTTTTTGTAAAATTCAGCAAAACAGCTGAATCAAAATTTGGAGAATTTTGTTTATCTCTAATTAGCAGAGTAAATTTTACCTTGGCTACATCTGTATATTAAGATGTACCTTTATATCGAACATGAGCCACAGTGATACATTTGTCTGGTCTAAGCTTTTGCTGTCTACATATTAGACAGAATTACTAAATCTGCCCTCTGAGTTTTGTTCAGCATATTTAATGAAAGAATACCACTTTATTTTCTCCTATTGCTCAAAAAAGTAAAGCTTTAAATATTGTTCATCAGATCATTGCAATTCAGGTGGTCTACAAAGCCTTTTATTTTAATTTTTTATCCTTACTCTTTTCTTTTCTTTGCTTTACTACATTAGCCATTTGAGGTTTTGTCTATTATCCTGATAAATATGTTTCTATTTTTTACTGATGCTTTTTTTTTGCCACTATATTTAGCAGTTTTCAACACACAAACCATATGCTGTCATAACACATTTAAGGGCACTAACATTATAATTATGACAATATCTTGGCTATGTAAACAGTAGCTTGGATGCAGTCAGCAGATGCTGAGCCTTGTCCCTGGAAGTAGGGTTTCTACCCATTAAGTGTAGCTCAAATCAACTCCAGTGACATAAGTAAATCTTCTTAAATAGTGATTTTTAATTATTATGCGGCTTAGATGTGACGTTTCGGCCAACATGGCCTTTTTCAAACTGGTGGTGCTCTGTGAGGAACTTGGAAGTCGATGGCTAAGTCTCACCAAATGTGCTGCTGCACTACCGGATGGCATCCTTCGGTAGTGCAGCAGCACATTTGGTGAGACTTAGCCATCGACTTCCAAGTTCCTCACAGAGCGGCACCAGTTTGAAAAAGGCTGTGTTGGCCGAAACGTCACTTGTAAGCCGCATAATAATTAAAAATCTCAATTCAAGATTTATTTATGTAACTGGAGTTATTTTGAATATCTTGGCTATATTATTTCAAATTTTAATTCAGTTTTATTTAAAGCAAATTATTTTTTTTCATAATTATGCACACACAAAACATCTTATAGAAAATTCTTAACATGTGGGAATATTCATAGTATTATAGGCCATATTAAAGTTTAGTTTTCTAGGCATGTATTCTTTTTCTTCACGGTAGTCATTTCCTCAAATTGTAATGAATCCCTTGACAGAAGACATTGGAAATGTAGAAATAATTGAAGTTAAATCCTATATGCTCATCTTAGTTTGTAAATGGTGATACACATTGTTTTATGTTAGAGGGTTATGAAAATAGCAATTGTAAGGCAAATAACAAAAGAAATACAAAAAAAAATATATAAAATTATTAAACAGTAAATAACAATGAGAAAAGTATCCCTGAACTTTATAGGGATGTCAGCAACATCACAGAACTAAACATTAGAGTCATTAATGATAGATATTAAAAACTGATTCATACATGTTCATTATATAAAGAGCAAACTTGTGCTTTATGATAAAAAGCTACACTAAAACCAAGGCAAAAAAAAAGAAAGTAAAAGGCAGCAATGGTTTTTGCAGAAGTGAAAAGAAAGTAGAAGCTGTGTTTTGGCGGCACATCAGCCTTTCTATGGTTGAAAAGGCTGATGTAGTGCCAAAAAGTTATATTTTCTGGATTTTAAAAGATGGATCGAAAAGACTCTACTTTCTTTTCACTTCTGCAAAAAACAGTGCTGCCTTTTACTTTCTTTTTTGCCTTGTTAGGCTCCATTCACACGTCCGTGGTGTGTTGCGGACCCGCAAATTGCGGATCCGCAACACACCCGCCCGGCACCCCTATAGAAATGCCTATTCTTGTCTGCAAGAATAGGACATGTTCTATCTTTTGCGGAGCTGCGGACCTGAAGATCGGGGCCGCGCTCCGC
This sequence comes from Bufo bufo, assembly GCF_905171765.1. Lineage (NCBI taxonomy): Eukaryota > Metazoa > Chordata > Amphibia > Anura > Bufonidae > Bufo > Bufo bufo. Next base: position 343,499,931 of record NC_053393.1, on the reverse strand, counting down.
AAATGCGGATGCTGACAGCACACTGTGTGCTGTCCGCATCAATTCCATCCCCATAGAAAATGAATGGGTCTGCAACGTATGCGGACCCATTTGCGGACGTGTGAATGGAGCCTTAAGGGGGCTTTTCAGTAAACTAAGCTCCCTATGGGATTTTCAACATGCTCTCTCCTGGCTACACTAGAGGTGCTGTATTTTTCTATTTTTTGTACACTAAAACCAAGCTACAGTAATAATGCAAAAAAATATATAAAAGAATGGTGAGACCTGAGCTTGTGAAAAGCCCAATAATGTAGAGAGCAAATAAATTGGGCTCTAGGATAAAGTTATCAGTTTGCAATCATTTTCAAGCTCTCGTATTCTCTGATCTCATCGACATAATTGAATTATAGATCCATGTTGTCTGTAACTATGATAAGGTGCCCTTAGAATGTTGTAGGCTTTTATGTTACCCCTGTGTGTCTCCAATTTAAAACAATGTGTATTATGCTGGTAAGTAACCTTAGGGAAGTTGTGTTCCTGAAGTAAGAAATAACTTTACATGCATCCTACAAGCTGAAGACCTTTAGGAGGGTATCTTTTATAAAAAATGTGTAAACTTTTATTCACCTAATGCTATTTTCACAATAGAGCTGAAACTGTTCTGGCAGTGTCACGATCAGTGTGTGTGTGGGGGGACGACGACTCCACACTGAACACCGGAGGGAAGGGGAGCAGTAACCGGGCCTTTAAACTAGGGAAGAAACAGGTCACCTCCTAGACAACCCTAATCCGGGCCGTGACTACCTATCAATATGAATATACCTTAAAGGTAGGAATATTCATAAGCAGGATACCTAGGCCCTGATTTCCCTATAAGGCCCTGGAATACGTATAGGACCAGAGACAATCTATTCCTCCCCAGATGCATGAATGGAAGTCTCTGTCTCAGGCCCAGATACAACAACGGGGAATATAACAAATACAAACAAACACGCCACTTAACTTCTGTAGAGATAGAAGAACAGGAACACCAGAGAAGATCTCACAACAGCTCAGCCAAACCCAAAAGAAGCTATCAACTGCATAGTCAGAAGGGTGGCATGAGACTATAAAGGGTTGAAGTGATGACCAATGAGCAACAGCTGAGAAAATGGAAGTGGTCATTAACCCTATCAACACTGAATCAAGAGAAATCAAGTAGGCTGTTCCTCAGACGCTCAGCCAATCTCCTTGATTTCCTGACATCAGTCAGCTGAGGGACCGTGACAGGCAGGCTGTTCCAGTAGAGGAACAGCATGCCAGAGTTCATTAAATCCTATACTTGCTGGAGCCCATTGACTATAGAGGGACTCAGGAGGAATCAGGCCTGTTTCTAGCATTAGTGCTGGGATTCGGTCAAATGAAAAGCAGCAATATTTGTCCTGCTGAATCTCTGTACTAATGTCGGAAAGAAGCCATATCCCTGCCGGGTCCCTTTCAGTGGGACATGGCGGTGCTCCATTAGTTTCCAACTATGTACAGTTTAGCGCTAGTGTGAAATTAGCCTGTCATGTTAAGTCTTTTTTCCTCCCTAATCTCAAATCTCACATTAATACATTTTCATAAACTTAAATTTGTAAGATTAAAACATTACTAATCTTGTGCTGATCCTAGATTATAGTCCATATCAAAGTCCAGAACTGCATATACAATTCTTCTGGCTTCAGATTTCAAATTGCTCATGTTGAACCAATCTGCACAGAACGTGCTAATGAGTTTCATATTTTACAGTATATGCACTAAGAGAAATATTTTGCAAGACCGGCGTTTTACATGCCAGTCTTAATCTCTCCCCTGCTTGCTTTAGATGTGCCTATATTATTAAGCGGTGCGTGCAAGTTATTATTTGCCATGTATCTTTGCAGGTCTGTGCAACAAAGTGGAGATCTATCATATATCTATAATAGGGGTCTATAGTCAGTGGACCTCCTATTGTATTGGTCAACAGTCACTACCAGCCCCCACAGAATCCTGGTAATTGGCTGTCTAGGAGGCCCACTGGTACCTTCAAGTGTGGAAGATGCACGGCCTGTAGTCAAGTATCCAAAACAAAGGAGTTTATAGGCTCATTTACACATATAGAATACACCCTACATGACTACATAAACTGCCTCACTATGGGTGTGGTATATCTGGCACAATGCTCCTGCCCTCTTGACTACGTCGGCAAAACAAAGAGGGAATTCAGGCGACGAATTAGAGACCACATCAATGATATCCAGAATAAAAAGGACACATCAGTGGCACGACACATGAATCAATACCATAATGGAGATACCACCTGCCTTAAATTTATAGGCATCCAATATGTCCCTAAACCAAAGAGGGGTGGAGACTGGGATAAAATGATCCTAAAAGCAGAAACGAGATGGATCTATAAACTTAAATCAGTGACACCTAACGGTCTCAATGAGTACCTCTCATACAAGCCATTCTTATAAAATTATTAATATAGTAGACCAGATTATATTCATATATATTCAGTAAATTTACTAACGCACACTATTAGTCTATATACCATATACGGTTTTCATGTGCATTTAAGGAATATTGCAGATATGTATTTAGACGCCCTATATCATGATCTGCGTTTGCAATGATTCCAATCTATGTACATGTATACAGCTATTCATTCAGATTGATTTGTTTTGTGTATGTGTATCTATATAACTATACTGACAGGTATACATGTATCCATTTAGAGAGATTTTATTGGTGTGTATACAATTCTATATAACTATATTGACAGGTATTGAAGCTGCAATGGTATACCTGTATGCTATGTATACATTAGCTGACTACTATATTAGGGTCTCCGTAATGGATTTAGTCTATATGTATCCACTCAGCTTAATTTAATCTGTGTATACCTGTCTGCTATCTGGTATACCTGTCTGCTATGTATACATTAGCTGACTACTATATCAGGGTCTTAGTAATGGATTTAGTCTATATGTATCCACTCAGCTTGATTCAACTTGTGTGTATACATAACTTTTTTGTTATACCTGTCTGCTATATATACACATAACTATACTGTTATACCTGTCTGCTATATATACAAAAATTTGTGTATATATATAATCATACTGTTATATCTGTCTACTATATATATAAGAATTGACTATTCTATAGAGGTCCTTATATCTAACCTGTACCCCTAGTAAATGTAAAACCTAATCAATGATCACAGACATCTAGGCAACAATACCTATGTTTATCAAATATAGATAGTATTGTTTCCTCTAGGACCGGTAACACTAATCCGGACAGAAAAGAGTTAATGCTATATCTATCCCATAACCTTTGATCCGGAGCATAGTTCTGGATAGTGAGATTGAATATTATATTTATCCCCTAACCAGTAATGTTACAATCACGTTTTTGTCCCCTAACCCAGATAGTACCAAGATCGCTATAGCAGCAATCATAAACAGAGACTTGCCGCATGGTAGCATAGCCGGGGACGCGGAGTTAGATCCCCATAGCAACTTATTACGCCCACATAACATGTCACTTCCGGATAGTGACGGAGCACTGTGAGCCCGTACTCTCAATGAGGCGGTACCTTGTGACGTGTGTCTCCGTAGGAAGCAGACATGTGACCACTGACGCACATTGTGGGAGGAGCGGTGCGCTTTAAAGAAGACGCGGGAACATGGAAAGATTGCCACTGCCATATGAAGAAAACAGACGCACAGCTACTGCTACTGCTCTGCCAACCAATATCCCTGATGAGCCGAGTCGACACCCGGTGAAACGCGTTGGATAACGGAACATTGGACATCTAGTAGTGAGGTAAGAGCGCAGGGCTTCATAGCCTAGGCCCGAGGTTCCTGAGGCTGGGGGTCGTCCTTATGAGGACGAGTGCTCCGACTACAGCCACTGAGGTTTATTCACCTTAGTAGACTAGGCCAAGTAGGGCTAGTACTTAGGGACAGCTAGGATCCTTATTAGTGGGTCCCTCCCCAGTATTCCCCCAATAGACTAGGACACTAGGCTTAATCTGCAACTATAAGACCCAGTGCTCCCTCTCCCTTCTATAGTGCAGGTTTCCACTTAACCTCATTGTCTCACTTATTTTATTAGATATAAATAAAAGTTATATATTAATTTAAACACAATAAGGCATTTTCAGTACCGTATATACCCTAAAGTGGAGATCTATACCAAAAACAAAAATGTACTGAACACGTGACAATGCTGTGCTTAACTTTCCCCCAACTGCAGATGTTATAGTGTTTATTGTCTCCATCATCCATATTGAAAGGAGAATGCACACTTACCTTAATTTGCATAAAATATATATGGCTCAAATGAGTGCCCAGCCAAAAGCCATTATATGTGGATGATTAGCTTGACATTCATAAGGGAGGGTCCTCAGCTACAGCTGATTTTTCTCCCTGTACGCTAATGAAATACGTACTGAATACTTCACAGGGCTAGAACATAATAAATGTAAATGGAAAGGATCAATAAAGCCAGATTATTTTGTGCAACAGCTTTTAGTTTTTCAACAGCAAACACAATGGCCAAACATTCAGCACATACATTACAAAGGTGCAAATGACTTACTAAAAACACCTTGCTTTTTAGATTTTCAGTAAGAAATAATAACAGAATAATATCAGGGGCAGGCAACACTGTCTTGACATAATAAAAGAGGAAATGCATCTGGCTTGCAAAATGTAATATACAGTATTTATTGTTCTTGTTATGCATGTGCATTTTCATAACTCACATAATGAAATGTTTAATTGCTTCCTCATTCCCAAAAATATAAAAAATAGAAGACAATATGACATTTATAATCATAGAGTCAAACGCTGAGTCATATGACTTTTATTTAGAAAGAGTCTTTAATGAATATTAAAAAAAATCATCATGTTATCTTTGTTGATTTGAAAACAATAGTTGTATAAAGAAAAATCAGTTCCTACAATATTAATCCAAAGTCTCAATTGCTTTTATCAGTTAGATTAGAGTCACAATTTTTATCTGTTAAAAACAGATTATTTATAAAACTTAGAAGATAAGAATGTGTTTACACGGATGTTATGGTTCAAATGTAAACGCAGATTAAAAGCAAATTACTGATGAATGATGTTAAACCACTACACAATTAACAAACTCTGCATAATTCAATGGCACAGGCAAATATAACATTTTTATTGTTTATATTTCTTATGAGAGAAAATGCCTCTTTCTTAATTTATCAAGCTTATTTTCTCCCCTATCTTCCATCCCATCCACTTACTAAAGTGTTCAGTCAATCTGAATTCTTTGGACTCCCAAAACTGATTGTTGCAAGCAACTAAAGTATAGTTGAAAGAAAAAGTATGTGAAACCTTTGGAATGATATGGATTTTTGCACAAATTGGTCATAAACTGTGATCTGATCTTCATCTCAGGCTACTTTCACACTAGCGTTGTTTAAATCCGGCGTTCAATTCCGACACCGGAACTGCCCGCCGGATCCGGATAAACGTGTGAAAACGGATTACATTTGAATCCTGATCAGGATTTTTATCTAAATGAAAAAATGCATTGGAAAAAAAGGATCCGCCATTTATGGACTTTTTTTTCACATTTTTCGGGTTTAACATGCAAAAGCCGCATCCGGTTTGACTGAACACACGGCGCCGGATCCGGCGTTAATGCAAGTCAATGGGAAAAAGATTCAGCGGCGTTCAGTCAAAGTGTTCAGGATTTTTGGCCGGAGGTAAAAATACAGCATGCTACGGTTTTCTGAAAAGCCTGATCAGTCAAAAAGACTGAATTGAAGACATCCTGATGCATCCTGAATGGATTACTCTATATTCAGAATGCATTAGGATAAAACTGATCAGTTCTTTTTTGGATTTGAGCCCCTAGGACGGAACTCAGCGCCGAAAAAGAAAAACGCTAGTGTGAAAGTACTCTAAGTCACAACAATAGACAATCACAGTCTGCTTAAACTAATAACACACGAAGAAATAAATGTTACCATGTTTTTATTGAACACACCATGTAAACATTCACAGTGCAGGTGGAAAAAGTATGTGAACCCTTGAATTTAATAACTGGTTGAACCTCCTTTGGCAACAATAACTTCAACCAAACGTTTCCTGTAGTTGCAGATCAGACGTGCACAACGAGTAATTCTTGACCATTCCTCTTTGCAGAACTGTTTCAGTTCAGCAATATTCTTGGGATGTCTGGTGTGAATCGCTTTCTTGAGGTCATGCCACAGCATCTCAATCGGGTTGAGGTCAGGACGCTGACTGGGCCACTCCAGAAGGCATATTTTCTTCTGTTTAAGCCATTCTGTTGTTGATTTACTTCTATGCTTTGGGTCGTTGTCCTGTTGCAACACCCATCTTCTGTTGAGCTTCAGCTGGTGGACAGATGGCCTTAAGTTCTCATGCAAAATGTCTTGATAACTTGGATTCATTTTTCCTTTGATGATAGCAATCTGTCCAGGCCCTGATGCAGCAAAGCAGCCCCAAACCATGATGCTCCCGCTATCATACTTCACAGTTGGGATGAGGTTTTGATGTTGGTGTGCTGTGCCTCTTTTTCTCTACACATGGTGTTGTGTGTTTCTTCCAAGCAACTCAACTTTGGTTTCATCTGTCCCCAGAATATTTTGCCAATACTGCTGTGGAACATCCAGGTGCTCTTGTGAAAACTGTAAACGTACAACAATGTTTTTTCTGTGGTATCCTCCCATGAAATCCATTCTTGTTTAGTGTTTTACATATTGTAGATTCGCTAACAGGGATGTTAGCATATGCCAGAGACTTTTGTAAGTCTTTAGTTGGCACTCTAGGATTCTTCTTCACCTCATTGAGCAGTCTGTGCGGTGCTCTTGCAGTCATCTTTACAGCACAGCCACTCCTAGGGAGAGTAGCAGCAGTGCTGAACTTTTTCCATTTGTAGACAATTTGTCTTACTGTGGAATGATGAACAGCAAGGCTTTTGGAGATACTTTTATAATCTTTTCCAGCTTTATGCAAGCCAACAATTCTTAATCATAGGTCTTCATAGAGAAAAAACAACAACAACTACATCAGCGTATGGCTCGGCATAGAAGAGCCAAAACCTCTGGTCAAGATTCAGCCGTGTACTTACATCTAAAAGAAACAGGTCACACCTTTGAAGACAGTCAAGTACGTGTTTTGGATAAGGAGGCCGATTGGTCCAAACGAGGTGTGAAGGAGGCCATCTACGTAAAAATGGAGAAGCCAAGCTTGAATAGAGGCGGGGGGTGGGTTAGACATCTATTGTCTGCCAAATACAATGCTGTCTTGACACCTTTTTCTGGGAGGTCATTATCACCTACTGACTCCAATTAGGATAATGGAATCAACACCTTTGACCCCATGCTGGGGGCAATGACCTCTGACCCCATGCTGGGTATAATTACCAGATGTTGATTCAGTTACATATTTAGAAAGATTTCTTGTACAGTCACTCAGAATTGAGAAAGCTCATTGAAAGAACGAGTAAAACGTTTTCAAGAAATCTACAGTAAGTCCAGTTGCCTTGATTTATTCTTTACAGATACTAGCTAATAGGGCTACTGGTATAGGTGTGCTATCGATAGGTTTGATATACTGAGGGGTGTGATATACTTATAATATACTTTCTAACATAGAAAGTATATTATAGTGCATTTGTATTGTGCAGCAGTTGTGTGCGGTTCTGCTGCAATACCGCAGGTATATAGAGGGACAAGCGTTATTGGAACAACTATTAGCAACTGGTGTGTTATACCTGTTGACCCAAAAAAATAATAATTGAGGGGTGTGATATACTTATAATATACTTTCTAACATATAAAGTATATTATAGTGCATTTGTATTATGCAGCAGTTATGTGCTGTTCTGCTGAGATACCGCAGGTATATAGAGGGACAAACGTTATTGGAACAACTATTTGCAACTGGTGTGATATACCTGTTGCCCCCCCCCCCCCAAAAAAAAAAAATGATTGAGGGGTGTGATATACCTGCTTCCACACAATACTGATTAAGCGGTTTGATATATCTGCTTCCACAAAATACTGATTGAGGGGTGCGATATACTTCTACAAAATACTGATCAAGGGATTCTATATACCTGCTTCCACAAAATACTGATTGAGGGGTGTGATCTACCTGCTTCCACAAAATACTGATTAAGGGGTTTGATATGCATGCTTCCACAAAAAACGTATTGAGGGGTGCAATATACATGCTTCCACCAAATATTGATTTAGGGGTTCTATATACCTGCTTCCACAAAATACTGATTGAGGGGTGCAATATACCTGCTTCCACAAAATGTTGATTAAGGCCTGCGATACACCGACTTCCACAAAATAATGATTGAAAGGTGCGATATACCTGCTTCCACCAAATATTTATTCAGGGTTTTATATACCTGTTTCCACAAATTACTGATTGAGGGATGCAATATACCTGCTTCTGCAAAATACTGATTAAGGGGTTCTATATACCTGCTTCTACAAAATACTGATTAAGGGGTTCTATATACCTGCTTCCACAAAATACTGATTGAGGGGTTCTATATACCTGCTTCCACAAAGTACTGATTGAGGGGTGCGCTATACCTGCTTCCACAAAATATTGATTGAGGCCTGGTATACACCGGCTTCCACAAGATACTTATTAAGGGGTGCGATATACCTACTTCCAAAAAATACTATATAGTGCATTTGTGGACAGGACCTGGCGAATGGAGGACGCCCAACCACCACCCCCCCTACCTAACTGGCCTGAGGTGTGCCTTGGCCTCACTAGGTCGGTATGCCTGGAAAAGGGGGCATACCCTGGATGTGAAAGTTGGATGACTGACTGAAGAATGGGAATGGGTGGGCAGGGGATGTCCGAATGTCGACGTACTGCCTGGGAGAAGTGGACCGCTTAAAACAGGTACTGGTCCCTCCCACAAATCCAGGCTAACCTGCGGCCAGCCTTATCACTTGTGGACAGGACCTGGCGAATGGAGGACGTCCAACCACCACCCCCCCTACCTAACTGGCCTGAGGTGTGCCTTGGCCTCACTAGGTCGGTATGCCTGGAAAAGGGGGCAAAACCCACCAGTGAGGGAAGGATGGCCCCCGTGCTATTCTGCCAACGTACTAAATGCTTGGACCAATTCTGCCAGAGGCTCCGGGATATACCGGACAAAGCACCCTGAGCGCCAGCGCCCCAAGTGCTTGATGATGTGCGCAGGAACTCCATGTTTGGACGCTGCGGATGCCGCACCAATGCGGAAAGAATGCCCCGAGAACTGCGCCGAATTCACTCCAATACTGGCCAACAGGGTACGGATATGCTTGGTGAACTGGCTGGTCGTGAGTGGATCAACAGGGAAAGGTAGCAACGGGTCGGTGGGGCCGTGGAGACTAAGGGCCAGCGCGAGGTTGTCCAAGACTGCCACTGGACACCAGGCGTTTGTGGTCTGGAAGAATTTGACTACATGGCCAAGACCTACCTGCCTGGTTTTATTGTGAGGCAACTGCAAATGGAAGATACTGCCTATCCTAACTAAGTCTCCCTTGCGTAGAGCCACCGCCCCTCGTCTGGCCTGTGTCACCTCACCTGGTCTAAGAAACCCATAAAAGGCCAAGTACATCGCTGTCTTGATCACCAGGCTGGGCAGGGCCCCGAACGGTGACAACGAGAGGACGTCCGACAGGCTACGAAATGTGACCCCCGTAATAGGTTGACGGCTCGGCTTGCCCGTGACCTGGCTTTTCTGGATGCCTCTGAGGATGGCCTTAATCGGGTGAGCTGAAAAAATGGAGGGTCTATCTGGCTCTTGAAGTGCCAAAAAATGTTGCACCCCTGCCAAATATAGCCTGATGGTGTTGTAGGATAACGCTAGTACTGAGTGACAGTAAGATACGAAAGCCACCATGTACTTGACCTGACCAGCGTCACCCCTAGGGTATACCGACTGGAAGTCTAAGAAAATTACACATGCTCGGCGGTATGACTTCAAAGTACTGGTCGACAAAGACTTCGTAATGAGAGAACTGGCGACCACCAACAGAGAGTCTAGTCCAAGACCAGCAGCCGCCAGTCCGGTACCGGGGTGCCCACCGCGTCTGCTTCTGGGTTCTGTAAGAAAAAGCGTGCAAAGTCAAAACGGGACAAAGCATCAGCCGCCACATTGCTGACCCCGTCCAGAAACTGGGCATGGAAATGAAACCCCTGTTCCAGAGCTATCCAGGTCAACCTACGCATGAAAGACATGATGAGTAGCGATTTGGACCTACCCTTGTTAATGATCTCTGCGGTCGCCATGTTGTCAGTGTGGAAAACCATCGTGTGACCCGACCACCTACGCCCCCAAACTATAGCGGCTGCCACAATAGGATAGATCTCGAACAATGCCGACGTCTGAGAAAACCCCGGCATCTGTAGTACGTGCGAGGGCCATGAGCCGGCGAACCAGTGAGGGCCGAATATGGCCGCGAAACCTATCGAGGCAGCCGCGTCTGAAAATACGTGTGGAGAATCAGAAGTGGCCCTCGGAATAAACATGGAAATGCCATTCCACCCACTAAGAAACCCGTCCCACATGAACAGATCTGCCCGGGCGTTGGTATCAAGATGCACTGATGCGTCCAAATCACTGGTCTGTTGCAGTAAGACTAACAACCTTGAAATTAATGATCTACCCTGAGGAATGATCCTCATGGCAAAGTTCAACATGCCCAACAGAGACTGCAATTCTCTCTTGGTGCAAACCTGAGACATGAGCAAGGAACGGACACCTGATTTGATTCTGTCGAGTTTGTCTAGTGGTAAACTTGCCGACATGGCACGTGAATCCAGAGAGATCCCCAAGAATGTGACAACCTGCGCAGGCCCTTCCGTTTTGTGGGCAGCCACCGGAATGTTTAACTCCTCGAACACCTGCAAGAGAACCTGCAAGTCAGCAGGCGCCCGTGAGGGTTCCTCTATCAACAGAAAATCATCCAGGTAGTGAATGACATTCTGGCAACCCTGAACTTCCAACAAAATCCATTCCAGAGCCTGCGCTAACTTGTCAAACAGACTGGGGCTGCTCCTGGAACCAAACGTCAACTTGGTGGCGAAATAGTACGCATCTCTCCATCTGATGCCATGCCACTGCCAGAGAGATGGGCTAATGGGCAGCAGTTTGAACGCATCAGAGATATCTGCTTTGGACAGCCAAGCGCCCCTGCCTGACTGTAGAATGACCTGGATAGCTTGATCCACGGAAGTATACTTCAATGAAAACTCTTCAGACGGAATCAGAGAGTTGAGACTAGGAACGTGGGAAGAATGTGGAGCAGAGAAGTCATAAATCAAACGGAATTTATTTGAGTATTTACCCTGCACCACCCCCACCGGGCTCACCCTCCACGTGCAAAAAGGAGAGGACTGGAAAGGACCGATGATAAAGCCCTTCTCCAGCTCACTTGCCAGCAGCAGATCCACCAGATCAGCATGGTTAGAAGCCGACTGCAGATTGGGGCATTCATGTGTCTGCTGAGGCAAGGCTATGAGCCCAGTGTGGAATCCCCGTAAGAAACCTTCCACCAGAAAAGCGCGGAACGGCTGAACGGGATGAAGCCGCAGCAGGTGGTCTAGGACCTTGACATTCACCCGGCTCAGTCATGCCGGCTTCACGGTGCAGACCGTGACCGGATGTGCCCTGAAGCATGTAGCACAAATATGCAGGAGCCTGCACTGGCTGAAGTTGCATACCGCATAGTTAAAATTATTGCAGAGCTGCGCTTTGCCCAAGTAATGAATGGGTCTCCCCAGCTTATCAAACTGGGTAGTCTGCAGGCTAGGACCCGGGTTGATCCCACCTCTGGAGGTACTGGGGGCAGCAGTGAGGTCGGCCAAAGGGCACCAGGCGGTAGTGTGAGCAGGAGACTGACATGTTGCGCACACCGGGGACTTCAGGCTGGCGAAGTGCCTGCAAAATAGCTCCATGTCAATGTCGCTCCAGTCCGTGACTACCTGGAACTGGGCCCAAATGGCTGCCGCTTTGGCCGAGAAGGACCTATGGTAGTCATAGAATGCTGTGCCCCCGTACTTATGAGCCAAGTCTACCACCCTGTAGAGGTAAATGTCCAACTCCTCTCTCCTATTGGGGCTGGCAGAGCACAACACGTCTCTGAAAAGACTGAAAGCCAGGACGAATTCAGCCAGGGTCAGCTTGCGACTGAGCCTGGGGTCTTTGGCCTTGAGTACCACAGATAACTCGCTGCAACCGAAGGACTTATTCTCCGTTACATCGTGGGATGTAATCAACAAAGATGCCAGATTGACATCCTTGCGCTCTAATATGTCCTTTCTGATGCTGGGCCTAACGAAATATACCGGCGCCACTGAAGGCGCTCTCCCGCCCTGCGACAGGTTAGGTGCTGGAAGTAGGGAAGGCACGGTACCTGTGACCACAGCCGAAGATGCCGCGCCGCCAGCTGGCCCAACTGCTGGGGGGGGGATGCGATGCTGTTCCATTACTTCCATCCGGGCTTGCAAATCCTGAATGGAACTAGTGAGCGAGTTTAAGACCGAGTGGATCTGCACCAGTGAATTGGTGATGGTGGTATTGTCACCGGAAGAAGCCGGGCCGGCCTGTGGTGTAGCGGGAAACAGCAATTTGAAAAGTTCCGCCTTTCTGGCAGTAGCCGCGAACGGAATCCCTCTCCTGAGTAACTCTGCCGTTAACTTAGGCACAGTCCAAGCCCTGATGGATGGAGTGCTGCCGTGTTCGGACCCTCTTGGAGACGGAGGCAAAGACACAAACTCCTCAATGTCTGATGGCTGAGACATGATGACTAAACAAAAAACAACAAAAGAAAGAAAACACCAAACAAAACAAATAAACAAAAAAAAAAAACGTGGAAAGAAAGAAGAGGGGAAAAAACAAACAAACAACCTGTTAACCCTACGACCTGCAGCCCGTAAGCCGACAGACAACTGACAGCACCTAACCCCCCTCCCCCGACAGGATGAACGTATGAGGAGCAGTCGACGAGGCTCACGTGAAGTATGATAGTCGTTTCCACTGAAGGATGAAGCGAGCCCGAGTTTGTCTGAATCTGTGGCGTGGCAGACTGATTAAAAACGAATACTGCGGGCTATCGAACCTACAGACGTGGTAGGTGAATGTATGTAAGTATAGGAGTCGTGGAAAACAGACCGTATGACGTATGACACTATTCTACGAGATGATACGAGGTGTCTCTGACTGACGTGCGAGAGTGTGGCTGTAGTTGGTGAATGTACCTATGCTAGTGGTGTCTGCAAGAGGCCTGACGGAAAAGGTTTCCACCAGACCACATGAAAATTTTCCCTTTAGAAATCCTTCTTTTTTTTTTTTTTTTTTTCTTTATTGATAACCACGCCCCCTAAAGGAAAAATTTTCATTTATTTATATATATATTTTTTTTTTCGCCACTGTCACATGTGCGGACTACCTGTATAGGGTAAGTACGTGGTATATGTATGTGAGGTCAACGTGTGCACAGACAAAAGCGTTGCTGAAAATGCACAGAAATGACACCGGGACCCAGCCACTAGGCCTAGGCAGCTGTGCTCCGGTAACTTGCAGCCCCAGTGTATTATGACTCAAATGAGCAGCGGAGCTGAGCCGGCAATGGTGCGTGTAGCAATGCTGCCCCCCGGTGTCAAACCTGAAAACCGCACGTGCCTGATCGCAAGGGAAAGCGATCCTGCCGCACACTACCCCCTACCCTCCCAACCTCCTGCCCTGCTTCGCTTACCCCACCTTCCTGAACAAAGACCAGCGCTGGAAAAAGCTTGTAGCAGAACGAAAAGCACCACCCGGCGTCTAGGAGCTCCAACACTTGCGGACGCTTGGTGATGACGTCACACCCAGAAGTAGCGATGTCCGAATGTCGACGTGCTGCCTGGGAGAAGTGGACCGCTTAAAACAGGTACTGGTCCCTCCCACAAATCCAGGCTAACCTGCGGCCAGCCTTATCACTTGTATTGTGCAGCATTTCTGTGCGATTCTGCTGAGATACCACAGCTTTATAGAGGGACAAACGCTATTGGAACAAGTAATTGCAATTGGTGTGATATACCAGTAACCCCACAAAAAATCTGATTGAGGCAGGGATGTGATATACCTATAATATAATTTCTATATAGTGCATTTGTATTGTGCAGCATTTGTGTGCGGTTCTGCTGCGATACCGCTGCTTTACAGACAGACCAACGTGATTGGAACAACTAACTGCAACAGGTCTGCTATGCCAGTTGCCCCCCAAGATATCTGATTGATGCAGTGGTGTGATATACCTAGAATATAATTTCTATATTGTGCAGTATTTGTATTGTGCAGTATTTGTATGCGGTTCTGCTGAGATACCGCAGCTATACAGAGGGACATACGCTATTGGAACAACTAATTGCAACTGGTGTGATATACCAGTTGCCCCAAAAAAATCTAATTGAGGCAGGGGTGTGATATACCGATAATATAATTTTTATATAGTGCATTTGTATTGTGCAGCATTTGTGTGCGGTTCTGCTGAGATCTCCAGCTATATAGAGCGACAAATGTCATTAGAACAACTAATTGCAACTAGTGTGATATAACACTTGCCCCCAAAAGAATCTGATTGAGGCAGGGGTGCGATATACCTAGAATATAATTTCTATATAGTGCATTTGTATTGTCCAGCAGTTGTGTGCGGTTCTGCTGAGATACTGGCCTGAATTAAAATTGTTATCCAATGACTGTCTTATATACCTCCAGCCACATAATCACTTGTTGTTTTCTGTCCGGTGAATGCCTAATGTTTGGGGCCTGTACTACATTGGCCTGCAGTAAAATCGATACTGAATGATATTCTACTAAACCTCCAGCCACATAATTACTTGTTCTTTTTTGTCCGGTGAATGCCTAATGTTTGGGACCTCGGAGGAATTCAACACCTGTGAGGACCACGTGTTATCGAATATCAACTATTATCATTTGGGTTTTTTCAAGTGGGGGTATTTTGTTAGCCATGTTTTTAATCCAATTCAAAACATTTTCGTTTAACCCCTTAAGGACTGGGCTCATTTTTACCTTAAGGACCAGGCCATTTTTTTGCAAATCTGACCAGTGTCACTTTATGTGTGAATAACTTTAAAATGCTTTTAATTATCCAGGCCATTCTGAGACAGTTTTTTCATCACATATTGTACTTCATGACACTGGTAAAATGGAGCAAAAAAAAACAACAACAAATAAAAAATGTACCAAAAATGTAGAAAAATTTGCACATTTCCAAGTTTCAATTTCTCTACTTCAATAATACATAGTAATACCTCAAAAATAGTTATTAATTTACATTCCCCATATGTCTACTTCATGTTTGGATCATTTTGGGAATGCCATTTTATTTTTTGGGGACGTTACAAGGCTTAGAAGTTTAGAATCAAATCTTGAAATTTTTTTGAAATTTTCCAAAACCCACTTTTTAAGGACCAGTTCAGGTCTGAAGTCACTTTGTGAGGCTTACATGATAGAAACCACCAAAAAATTAACCCATTCTAGAAACTACACCCCTCAAGGAATTCAAAACTGATTTTGCAAACTTTGTTAACCCTTTAGGTGTCCCACAAGAGTTAATAGCACATTGAGATAAAATTTCTGAATTTCAATTTTTTGGCAATTTTTCAATTTTAATCTATTTTTTTTCCAGTAACAAAGCAAGGGTTAACAGCCAAACAAAAGACAATATTTATTGCCCTGATTCTGTAGTTTGCAGAAACACCCCATATGTGGTCGTAAACTGCTGTACGGGCACATGGCAGGGCACAGAAGGAAGGGAACGCCATATGGTTTTTGGAAGGCAGTTTTGGTGGACTGGTTAATTTACAGCATGTCCCATTTGAAGCCCCCCTGATGCACCCCTACAGTAGAAACTCCAAAAAAGTGACCCCATTTTGGAAACTATGGGATAAGGTGGTAGTTTATTTGGTACTATTTTTGGATAAATATGGCTGCTCTATATTACACTTTTTATGAGGCAAGGTAACCAAAAAATAGAAATTTTGAAATTTAATCTCCATTTGCCAATAACTCTTGTGGAACACCTAAAGGGTTAACAAAGTTTGTAAAAATCTGTTTTGAATACCTTGAGGGGTGTATTTTCTTAGATGGAGTAACTTTTTTGGAGTTTCTACTCTAGGAGTACATCAGGGGGAGGTTCAAATGGGACATGTTGTCATTTTGCACCACGGTCATGGCCCAGCTCTTCCCCACGCTTCTTTTGCTGCTGCTGCCAAGATGCAGAGCATGGGGCAGCGGCTGCCGAGTGAGCGGCTGTATGGACAGTGGGGTGGGAAACTGCTGCTACACAAGTCTCCTGAGCGGCGGCCGCTTTACCACTCCTACTCCTCACATGACCGGCAGTGGGCAGCCGAACTAGAGTGCCACACTCCGCCCTGCTGCTGCTGTGCTGCCGGTGCGTGGCATGCAGACTCGCCGCCGTGCCGGCAGCTTGAGCTTAACAACTCTCCCTCCGTCATGCGCCTCCTGCTCTACCTGCCTGCTTCATTCATTCATTTAGTGGGTGGAGCAGGCAGACGGGGCAGGAGGCGCATGACAAAGATGTTTTTGACACTCACTGCACTGACTGCTGGGCGCTGGCATTTTGCCAGCAGCCTGAGCAGCGCGATATGGCTGCGCGGCCGCCCACCCATGCAGCTTAGTTAGAGGGAAGGGAACACTGACTTCAGGGGCCAGGGGGGTCCGGTCCCTGGAGTGCCGGGCCCGGTCGAAACTGCGACTCCTGTATATACGCCACTGTATATATATATATATATATATATATATATATCTTACTTAAGTTGATCCCACCCACTTATGTTGGCTTCACCTTTTCTCAATCTGGGCCACTTTTTTTTTTTCCTTAGGGCCAGTTTAAATTCCCAATGCATGCATATTACTTAAAACTAAAAGACCAGAAAGACCTACAAACAAGTAACAACTCAATGTGGCTGTAGTAAAGCCTGGCAAAGCATCTTAAAGGAGGAAACTTAGCATTTGAAGGTGTCCATAGGATCCAGTCTTTAGCCAGTCATTGACTGCACATGATTTTCCTCCAACTAATAAATCTCATTTCATATATATATATATATATATATATATATATATATATATATAGGCATTTCTATCATAGAGCCGGCTACATTCACTTGGCCGGTATGTTTTGCTGATCCGCAATTTGTGGACCACAAAACACATACGGTCATGTGAATGTAGTCTTAGGCTTGAGCTACCGGATGACAATAAGTCGCACGACACATAGGGCACAACTACGCTGCTGCATGCATCCATCGCAGTGCAACACCATAGCCTATCATTATAAAAACTGTTGTGTGACATTGGTACGACAAAATGTCGTGTGACACATGTCATCATGTAGCCTTAGCCTTAAAGGGGCAGGGCGCTGTGGAGGTCACGGTTAAGGGGGCATGGGCCACTATTAAAGGGGCAGGGCGCTGTGGAGGACACTGTTAAGTTGGCAGGTGCCACAATTAAAGGGGCAGCTGCTGAGGAGGTCACTGTTAATTGGCAGGGGCCACTATTAAAGGGGCAGGCTGCTGTGGGGATCACAGTTAAAAGGGGCAGGGGCCACTATTGAAGGCGCAGCTGCTGTAGAGGTCCCTGTTAAAAAGGTCACTGTTAAAGGGGCGGGCACTGTGGAGGTCACTGTTAAAGGGGCGGACACTGTGGAGGTCACTGTTAAAGGGGTGGGGTATTGTCTGGGGTCAATGTTAAGGGGAGAGGGGCTGTGGAGTTCACTGTTAAAGGGGCGGAGTGCTTTAGAGGTCCCTGTTATGGGGGATTCTGTTGATATCTTTTAATGATACATAAACATTAAGTGAAATAGATTAAATATACCTGTGCAAAGCCAGGTCCTTCTGCTAGAATATATATAAATATAGCAGCCATTACATATAAGCAGCCATTACATATGACCCCTTTAGGCCCACCTAGATAATAATTGTACAAAACCTAGAGGTCTATGCAACATACTGTACAAGTCACCTAAAGACACTAATAACTAACAAGATCTAAAGCTCGATGACACATATAAAAATCCAAACAAAAGTAGCTGTTCTGTATCCCGGGATGCCTGTTATGTTTTGAAGTAAAACTAGCTTATTATATGTTAAATGTATAGATACTAGGGCTGAATTATTGATGTATTTAGCTGAGTTTTCTGATGTAAATACTTTAAAAAGTATATGAAGCCCTGCACCATATATTTTCAGGACAAATAGTGCTTCAGAGTTGTACTGGGGACAGATTAATAATAATATTTTCCAACACTCTACTAAAAAAGTATGGAAAACCAATATCGGAAAATGACTTGTTTGAAATAGGTTTGGTTTCTGCATACTGTATGACAGATGTATCAAGATGCTGTGTGATGCACTGGGAAATATACAAGTGTACTTTGTGATAAATACACCTTTACAAAGTTCTTTTCAGATGTCACAAGGTGCGAAATAATCAAGTCCTAACAATGGCAGTGTTGCAGCAAAATGTTAGTCATATTCTAAAGTTAATAGTAGCATTATTTGAAGGTCATATTACTAATATTAATATAACATTATATTTACACAGTATAAAAAGGCAGTATTTTGATAACAGGTGCTCTTTAATGACCTTGAAGACAGCTTAGTGAATGCAATTTCCAAATTTGCAGGTAGCAAATAGCTACAGATGATGATGCTCTAAGCAGAGAGGGCAAGCATAACAATTGTACAGTATCTCACAGGCTTCGCTATATATCACTGGTAGAGGAGCACATTTTAAAAAAATTCGATTGGGCCAGTACAGTACACCCCTCAAACTTTGATACAATTTAAAGTAGTCAGTGTACAGCTTGTATAACAGTGTAAATCTGGTGTTCCCTCAAAATAACTCAACACACAGCCATTAATGTCTAAACCGCTGGCAACAAAACTGAGTACACCCCTAAGTAAAAATGGCCAAATTGTGCCCAAATTGTCAATATTTTGTGTGGCCAACATTATTTCCCAGCATGCCTTAACTCTCTTTGGCATGGCGTTCACTAAAGCTGCACAGGTTGTCATTGGAATCCTCTTCTACTCCTCCATGACAGCATCATGGAGCTGGTGGATGCTAGAGACTTTACGCTTCTCCACCAAATAGGCTTTAGGTCTGAAGACATGCTTGGCCAGTCCAGCACCTTTTCCCTCAGTTTCTTTAGCAAGGCAGTGATCGTCTTAGAGGTGTGTTTTTGGTCGTTATCATGTTGGAATACTGCCCTGTGGCCTAGTTTATGAAGGGAGGGGATCATGCTCTGCTTCAGTATGTCACACACAGTACATGCTGGCATTCATGGTTCCCTCAATGAACCGTAGCTTCCCACAGCAGCAGTTATGCAGCCCCAAATAATGACATTCCCACCACTATGCTTCACATGCTTCACACACACACACACACACACACACACACACACTTATCTTTGTACTCCTCACCTGGTTGCCACCACACAGACTTGACACCATCTGAACCAAGTTTATCTTGGTTTCATCAGACCACAGGACATGGTTCCAGTAATCTATGTCCTTAGTCTGCTTGTCTTCAGCAAAGTGCTTGCGGGCTATCTTGTGCATCATCTTTAAAGGGATTCTGTCACCAGTTTTCACCCCTGTCAGCTAAACATATGCTGATGTTCAG